>NW_026944337.1:0-600000 GCF_033439085.1 Chaetomium fimeti
TCCGCATCCGCTGGCATTTCCGGGACTCCCCCTCTCAAGCGTCTAAATTCTACGTTCCCAAACGAGAATGGCAACCCCCTCTGCGCCATCGCGACCCAGTGATCGAGCGTGGTCTGGCCGCAGGCAAGGACTTATTGTTCTCACAAGTGGAGGCAACGGTCCTACACCTCGGACAGACCCCCAGGCCGAACCCAGGCCTGGCAAAGATCAACGATTTTCTCCGGCAGTCACAGTCCCTGGTGAAAATCACTGACAAAAATCTGGGCGTGGCAGTACTTGCCAAAGACTGGTACCTCGAGCGATGCGGACGGCACCTCAGCGACCGAAGAACGTACGCTATCTTCGACGCTGCGAACCTGCCGGACCTCCGCGCCGAAGTCCTTGAGAACGTTGGCAACTTGCCCATCATGTTCGACCTGCCAAAACAGGTATCTGAATTTTTATTGTCATCCCGGGAAGATGCGGGCATCCCGCAATTTCACTGCATCCCCAAGGTGCACAAGAAAGAGTGGAGCTTGCGACCTATCATTCCAAGTCATTCATGGGTGACGAAAAAATGTTCGCAAGTTGCGGATTTCCTCCTTCGTCAATGCCTCAAAGAGACCGTCCCGTGGTGCGTGGAAAGCACACGAGAGGTGATGCAGAGACTGGAGGCCCTCCCCCCTTCTTTATCGGATCAAGTCTGGCTCGTCACTGGTGACGTGGGAGCCTTCTACACAAATGTTCCGATCGACGAAACCATCGAGAACATCAGTCATGCTCTCGGAGATAAGTCGTTTGAAGGCATTCCGACTGACATGCTGAGCCAACTGCTTAACATCGTCATGAAGAATAACGTGTTCGAGTTCAATGGGACTTTTTATCATCAAGTGGAAGGCGTCGCGATGGGCACCTCTTGCGCGCCCGCATTCGCGAATCTTTCCCTTGGCTTCAAGGAAAGGATGTCCAACATGCTGGCGGTCGGGGACACCGGTCTCCGGTTCTACGTCCGCTACATGGACGACATCTTTATGATATGGTCCGGATCTCGTTCGTCCCTAGATGTCTGGCTGGAAGGGTTCACCCCCAACCTCGCGCCTTACCACATCACTTGGGATATTCGTTCCTCTTCGCAAGCGACTCCGTTCTTGGACGCAGAGTTCTTTTACAGAGCAGGCGCGGGACTCTGGTCGTTACACACCAGGGTCTATCGCAAGCGAATGAACAAGCATCAATACATTCCATGGTCCTCTGCTCACCCTGAGACGGTGAAGCGAGCTTTCGTTAAAGCAGAGTTGACCCGCTTCATGACCATCTGCTCCCATGAAGAATTCTTTGAGGAAAGGGTTCGGGAGTTTTATGAAGCGCTCGCTCGGAGAGGGTATCCAGCGAATACACTCAGAAAATGGAGAAGTCTGGTGACATACAAGGACCGGGCAATACAGCTCCTTAAGAAAAAGGACTCGAAGCCTGGGCTCCCTCTGATGTTGCCATCTTCATATGATGAGATTTGGGAATATGTTGATGTGAAGAGCGTCTTGACAAAGATGAAGACAGTTTGGCAGACACGCGGGCCAATCCCCGAGTCTCTCAACGGACCTCTCATCAAATCGTTAAGACGGACCGAGAACCTTTTTGATAAGATCTCGGCCTGGAACAAAGCCGTCTTGGCAGGCAATGAGACATGAGTTCCCCCTGGGGGGAACGCGTCGTCTTATGTTTGTTTCAAAACGTCCCTCTTCAAGACTAAAGGAAAGGAGTTTAAACGCTACGTCGGCCATGCGGTAAAATGCATACCCTTCGTACTGTCCTAACCCTAACCTTAACCGTAACCGCGCAGTTTTCGAACTGGCAATGTCGGTCTTTCTCTCGTTTCAATGTCGGTATCTCGCCGCTCTCGTATGGGAGGTTCTTTAGTGCTGCCGCAATACAGGCACGTCGTCGCCCCGACCGGCTGCTGCGAAGCAGTGTCGGGCCGACAATGACGGTGAACCCCCGGACCGATGAAGTGGGAACCGTGCACGTCGGCCCCGAGCCCCCCGCATGGGGGGCTTGGCGCCGTGGCGCGTGCACTTTGGACAGGCCCGGAATGGAAAAGACCGGCGGCAGGAGCAGGCCTGCGAATACGGTGTGGGCCCACTCACACCGCGCGGATTTTCAGTTCTCCAATGAAAATTGGAGGTGTCAATCTCTCTCGTCACCCCCGCGTCAGCTGAACATTCGTCGCGTTTAGCCGGTGCGGGCACCAATGGGAGGAGGACAATTAATGCGCGAAGGCTTCGGCCTTCGCGTTTTAATTTACTCCGTCCCTCGGTACTCGGTGACTCTCAACAAGATAAATGTCCCTGAGGAGCCCTCAAGGGCGAAACTCCTCTGTCATCTCCCCAGATCAGAGCAGTCGGACTTCTTGTTGCTTCTCAGGTTTTCCTCACCAACACTTTTCAACATCATTATAACCCTAACCCTAACCCTAACCCTAACCCTAACCCTAACCCTAACCCTAACCCTAACCCTAACCCTAACCCTAACCCTAACCCTAACCCTAACCCTAACCCTAACCCTAACCCTAACCCTAACCCTAACCCTAACCCTAACCCTAACCCTAAGTAACCCTAACCCTAGGCTACCCAACAGGCCCCCGCGTCTTGGCTTCCCAGCCGATTGGGTGAGGGCAGTCCTGCTGCGCCCCACGCGGTCCCGTTATATGGTTGGTTCGTGACACGATGCCCCCTCTCCAACATCTCTCGCCCCGAGAGATGCCGCACTTCCTCTTGAAATACGCGCCAACGTCCACTTCCTTGCTAGTGAGTATGTTTCCTTGACCTTATCGCAGTCCCTTGGCCATGATGGCTAATCGTCTGGGTAGCGCTCGCCGCGACCTGCAACGTGAACGCCAAGTTCTTGCCGCGGAAATTGATCGTTCTGGTTACGAAGTCGCCATGCCTTGCCAGCGGTGTTGGGATGCGAAACCGCGAAAGCGATGCATGATGCTGGAGGATGGGAGGAAGTGTTCGAACTGCGTCAAGATGGGTAAGAAGTGTAGTGGGCCAAACGTGGCCGACACTCGTAAGTGACATGGGTTTTTTTTTTTTTGCGTGTGTGCTGATCGTGGTAGTTTTGTCAAACCTTTCTGAACAAGAGAAGGTGGCGAAAGAGATTGAGGCGGCGGAGCAAACGCTTGCCGAAGCTTTGAGCCGTTTGTCGCGCCTGCGCGGCCAACAGCGGTCTCTTCGGGATCGTGGTGTTGAAGTGTTTCGTCGTGGGATGGAGCGTCTGGAAGAGGAAGAGGACCCTCCTTCCCCTGCGCCCATGTCTCCCACACAGCAGTTGGTTGGCCAGGTGCAGACGGCGGGTGGTGTCGGTGTGTTGGACTGGGAGGCCATTGGCACCTCCTCTCGTGATCCACCCCCTTGGCTACAAGGGTTCGTTTGTTCCCTCCTCCCCTTGGTTCCGTACTGACCGTCTTAGTTTCTCCCTGGACGACCCTTTCCTCGCCGGGGTCGACTTGTCCGCGGGGCTTCCCTTGGTCGATCCGGGTTCCTCTGGTGGAACTCCTGAAGTTTCTCGGGGCAGTTGAGATTCGTAGCTGGTTGCCATGAATTGTCTTCCGGGCCAAAGTCCAGCCACTTAACCAAGTACTCCAACTGTCCTTTCGTGATGCGTGAATCTAGGACTTCCTCAACGTCCCATTCCTCCTCTTCGTCTTCTGCTTCAGCGTCCTTGTCGAGTCGTGCGCCTTTGGGTGCTGGTTCCAGAAGCGAGATGTGGAAAACGTTGGTCCGTAGTCGCATTGTCGAGGGTAACGCGAGTGCGTAATTGTTCTCCGAAATCTTTTTGTCGATTTTGAACGGTCCGATCTTGCGAAAATCGAGTTTCCTGCTTGGTCGCTTCGTGCGAAGATTTCGAGAAACGAGGTAAACTTTGCCCCCCTCTTCTAGGCGAGGTCCCTCGAGCCTGTTCCTGTCGTAGAACTTCTTCATCCGTGTTCGTACGAATTCGAGTTCTTCCTTGAGCATCGCGTGCAGCGAGCTCATCTTGTCGGCTTTGACTGCCGCTCGGGGCACCGAAACATCGGGCCCTTGTCGCAAATCTGCTTCGTAGCCGTAATTCGCGAAGAATGGTGTGACCCTGGTGGTCTCCGTGACGGTGGTGTTGTAGGCGAGTTGCGCTGTCGGCAGCAGCTCGACCCAGTCATCCTGCTGGAAATTGACGTACAACCGTAGGTATTGTTCAACGATCTGGTTGAGTCGTTCCGTCTGTCCGTCCGTTTGTGGGTGATAAGCAGTCGAAAGCTTACTCTTCGTACCCAGCTTCGTCATCAGAGCTTGCCAAAACTTTGATGCGAACTTCGTGTCTCTGTCCGTGATCCATTCCTCCGGCCATCCGTGGACCGAGGTGATGTTGCGATAGATCACGTCTGCGAGTTGTTCTGCTGACCATGTCTCCTTGTAAGGGAGGAAGTAACTCCACTTGGTGAGTCTGTCCACCATTGTGAGGATGCTGTCGTATTCCACTCCCGTTACTGAGTCCTTGGAGACTGGCAGTTTGGTGATGAAGTCCATCGTCACCGAACTCCATGGTCGTTCTGCAACTGGCAATGGCTGTAGTAGCCCGTACGGCTTGTGTCGTCCTGGCTTGCTCCGCTTGCAGAGGTCGCATTCCGCCCGGACCCCTTCTGCTGTCTGCTTGATTCCTGGGAAGTCGTAGTTCTGCTTGACTTTCGCAATTGTCTTGCTGATTCCCATGTGTCCTCCGAGTCTCGACTCGTGGATCTTTCGAATGAGCTCCTTTTGGTCACCCAGCCTGACATAGGCCTTGTCGTGGTACCAGAGTCTCGTTCCTTCAAGTCGCAATCCCGCGATCTTGGATTCTGGCTCTTCTTGCCATGCATCGCGTTCGTCGTCCGCGATGATTCCTTGGAAGTCTTGTTCCAATCTTTGTTCTCTGAAGGTCGCACAACATTCTACAAACGGCTGCAGAGGCCTGGCTTCGGGATCTTCCGACTGCTGCTGAAGTGCTGCGATCTCGTAGTCTTCAGTCGGTTGGGAAGCGTGCCGTAGCGATCCGTCTGTCTGTTGATGTAGCAATGGTGGTGAGGCTTCAGACGTGTTGTCGTGGTGATCCGCTCTCCTACTCAAGGCATCCGCTCGTGCGTTTTCTGAGCCTTTCTTGTAGTGGATCGTGAAGTTGAATTCGGACAGAAATTCTGCCCACCGAGTTTGTCGTCCGTTCAGCACCTTGGTGGTGGTGAAGTACCGTAAGTTCTTGTGGTCCGTGTACACCTGGACTTCGTGTGTCGTGCCGCTGAGGTATGGTCTCCATTCCTGGAATGCTTCAATGATTGCGAGAAGCTCCTTGTCGTGGATCGGGTAGTTAAGCCTTGGTCCTTCGAGTTTCTTGGAGAAGAACGCAACTGGATGCAGCTTGCCGTCCTTGTCCTTCTGACCAAGTTGTCCTCCGATCGCGAAGTCCGAAGCATCAGCCTCGACTTCGAAAGGCGTACTTGGATCGGGCAGCATGAGCACCGGGTCGGCGATGATCGCATCGCGGATCCGCTGGAAAGCCTGCTCGTGCTCCCGCTTCCACTGGAACGTGGCATCCTTTTTGGTAAGTTCGTGCAGAGGTCTCGCGAAGTCGCCAAAATTCTTGATGAACATTCTGACGAAGTTGGCGAATCCGATAAATCCTCTGACCTCTGTGGCGTTCGTCGGTGTCGGCCACGTCTTAACAGCTTCCAGTTTCTCGGGTTCGATCTTGACCCATCCCGGGGAGATTTCGTAACCCAGAAACACTGTCTTCTTGACATGAAACTCGCTCTTGTCCTTGTTGACTGACAATTTGTGCTCGTGCAGTGCGTCCAGCACCTGCCGCACGTGTCTCTTGTGTTCTTCGAGTGTTTTGGAGTAGATGAGAATGTCATCCAAGTAACAGACTGCAAATTTATCGAGGCAATGTCGAATTGCGTGGTCGATAGCGGCTTGAAATGTCGCTGGTGCGTTGGTCAACCCGAACGGCATGACGAGGTACTCGTAGTGCCCGTAGGGTGTCCGAAAAGCCGTCTTCCATTCGTCTCCTTCCTTGATGCGGATGTGGGCGTACGCTGTTGGAAGGTCGAGTCGTGTGAAGTGTTGTGCTCCTGACAGCTGATCTCGAAGCCTCGAAATCAGTGGCAGCGGGTATCGGTTCTTCACCGTCTCGTTGTTCAACTGTCGGTAGTCCACACACATCCTGAGCTTCCCATCTTTCTTTGGAACGAAGAGGACTGGGTAGCCTGCTGGAGATGTCGATGGTCTGATGTGTCCTATCTCGAGATTCTTTTCGAGATAACTCCTCAACTCTGCATCTTGCTTCTCGTTGGTGTGGTACACCTTGAAAAACTTCAACTGGGCTCCTTCCTTGAGTTTGATCTCGTGATCCCAAGGTCCGTGGTCTGGTAGCCCTGCAAGATGTTTTGCCGTGAACGCCGGGTGCCCCTTGTAGTCGTCTGGGATCTGCCCCGTCTTTGCGTTCTTTGCTGTACCCTCGTAGTACGCGAACTTGTTGTTCCCAGGCTCGATGCTCGCTGCTTCGAGTTCCCTGACTTCTTCTGCTGCCAGCTCGATGCTTGCCGCTTCGAGCTGATTGACCCATTGTTCGTGTTTGAGCATTCCGTGCTCGTCGACTGAGACGACGGCGATGGTTCGTTCCTCCCGTGCCTGCTTCTTTCGTCGTGTGCCGCTTCTTCCGGACTCCAGAGTGCGTGGTTCTGCACTGGCTGCTTCCTGCGGTGGGCCCGTAGAGGGGGTTCGTTCTGACCCGCTGCTCTCCCGTGGCTCCTGTTCTGCGCGTTCTCCCATCGAGTTGGTCGGATGCTCCCGCTGTTCCCGCGGTCGCAGATGGCCATCTCCCTTCCAACTGATGTCTGGGTCGTAATCCTCATGCCATGGGCGCCCGAGAATCATGTCTTTCTTCGGCCCCATGTTCACGATGTCGAACACCACTTGGGTGGTTTTCCCTTCCACCTCAATGTCGAGTGGTTCTGTTTCTCGTCGTACCCATTGCGTGTCGAATGGTCCCTTGACGACGTGTGGTTGTTTCTTGATCCTCCATGGGATTCTGAGTTGATTCACAAATGCGGGCGAGATGAGATCCATCTGCGCTCCTCCATCCACTAACGCGAGGGCTTCGATCTTCCCCCATCGCGCTGTGATCCAGAGCCTGTTGTCTGGCTTGGTGCTTCGTACAGCAGCTACTTCGTGTTCGTCTGCTGGGAGGTCGTTGTAAGGCTTGTGCTTGCGCCAGTTCTTCCTGTACTGTGCGGCCTGTCTCCGTTGTTGTGGAGTTAGAGATTTCCGGGCCCCCCGAAGGGCCCTGAGCCGTTTCCCAAGCTCTCGTGGTGTTTCAAGGCGTCCCTGTCCGCACCTTGGCTTGCGGCATCGATCGTCTGGTGTTCTTGGAGCCATTGGGCCGCCCATGCCTCAACTGGGCGCCTCTCGTTCCTTCGGGACGCTCTCGTCCTCTGGTGTGGCTTCCTCTGGGATTGCTGTTCCATGTATCCCCAGATTTTCTCGTCGGCGTGTGGTAGGCAGTCTGCGCTTCGGCATTCGTTGACTCCTACGCCCGCCATACAGCGTCGGGGCCAGGCTGCCTTGGGTTTAACCCTCAGCCTGCCCTCGTGAGTGCGTTGGGTGTCCCACAACATGCCTGCGGGAGCGTCGCCGCTGTCGTATACCCATCTGATGGGTAGGGGTTGCATTCCTTTTTCTTCCCTCGTGGGCCAGAAACTGTTGCGAAATTTGTCCTGGAAGTGGTACCGACATTCGTGCGCGATGCACTGGAACCAGGGCAGGTAGATGTGACTTTCTTTTCGTGGGTTCACCCGCTCGTGGTCTTCTGGCAACAACTGGAATCCCTCCGTGTTGTTCTCGCCCCGGAAACCCCACCATTCAAGGTCGGAGGTTTGTCGCCCGGTGCGCACGATGTGCTGATGTCGAGTCCAGTATTCTTCCCAGTTCTGTTGTTTCCTTCCTTTCGCCGCATTCTGCTCCTGTGCGTAGTCGAAAAGTTGCTCGGGGTATCGCACTCCGTTTTCGTATTCCTCCGCCTCTTCGGTGGGTCCATCCCACGGTGTGTGATGCGGAAGTACCTGGCGGATGTCGTCCTGCAAGGCCTGTGCCTCTCTTAATGTCTTTTCGACGTGATCCCCGGCCCTGTTGTTGGCCTCGGTGATCTCTTGGACTCGTTCTCTGGCGAAATCGAGTTCCGCGCAAAGTTGTCCATACTGGTCGTTCCTTGCTTGGAGAAGCTGCTCGAGTTCTTCTTTCTCTCTCGACAACTCCTCGATCCTTTGCCGTTGGCTTAGGACCCTCTGCTGTAGGAAGGTGAGGTTCGGGCTGACTCCTCCTTCACCCTCGTGGGTTCGCCATTGCCCGTCCTCTTGCTGAACCAGGGTGATGCCCCAGTCCTCAGCGACTTGTCGGATGTACCGCGGGGGAGCCAGTTCTCCCTCGTCATTCGTTTCGATGAAAGCGTGATGGGCGGTGTCATTCCCCTCCTGGTGGTTGCTGCTCCTCAAGTCTTCTTGATCCGAGTCGGTGAGTTCATCGTCCTGCTCGATGACTCGGTCAATGTCGATTTCGAGGTCGTCCTGCGTGTAGCTGGCGGCTGCGACCTCCAGAAACCGGGTTCTTCTTCCGACCGTGTCTTGGTCGATGGTGGCAGCTTCCTTCCCTGGAACCGGTCTCCACTCTTTCTTGCTGCGGCAGTCACGTTTGAAGTGACCCTTCCTCCCGCAGTTGTAACAGGTGATGCCTGATTTGTCCTTGGCACCATCTCTCTTTCCTGCCCACTGTGCCTGGGCAGCGCTGACGTCCATGGGTCCCGAGTGCGTGCCGTATGACGTGCTCTGGTGCTGGCGTTTCTTTTTGTCGTTGGGCTTGTGGTAGCCTGCGGATCGCTGAACCTCGCTGCCCTTCTTCTGTTGTTTGCGGGCGAACTGTCGGTCGTCAATCTTGACAGCCATGGCGATGTACTCGTCGAGTGTGTCGGGTCGGCTCTCCTTGTAGAGCTCGTCCTTGACCTCCTCCTTCAGCCCTCCGTAGAACAGGTGCATCAGCCCCTCGTCGTCTATCTCTGCCTTCATGGAGTCTTGTCGGAAAATCGTGGCGTAGGCGGTGGCTGACCTAGTCTGCTTCAGCCGTCCTAGCCGTTCCTGGGCGTGTAACTTCTCGTCCTTGTCACCGAACACCTTCTGAATCTCACTCTCGAACTCGGAGTAGTTCTCGAAGACTTTTTTGGTGAAGGGTTTGTGGATTGCTCCGCCGAGGAAATCACTCAGTGTTCCCGTGAACCACTTGAGGGCCTTGTCCTTGAGTCGGGTGGCGGCGTATCTGGTCTTGGATTCCTCAGTGGCGAACTGGTGCGAGTTGTGGTCGAGATAGTTCCGCATCTCCGTGATCCAACCTGGCAAGGCTTCCTGGTCGCCCCCGTACTTCTCGGGTTGCTCCAATTTGACCTTTGTCTTGGCCGGGTCCTTGGTGTGGACCTCGGTCGCCGCAAGTCGGGCTGCCAATGCCGCGTTGCTGGCCTTGGTCTTTGCAAGCTCTTCTTCAGTTTCATCGAGTCGTTCGGTGACTCTCTGAAGCGCGGCCGTGATCTGGCCCGGCGTCGGTTGAGTTGCCATGTCGTTTTACCTTCGAGCCTGAACTGTAACAGATCAAAGGGAGTTAGCAACGTGTGACGAACCTGTCTCTGGACCCGTCCTGTTAGGGTTCAGTATCGGTCGAAGGTATTCTCTCAGGGGTGCTTAGGTTCGGTGCAGCCAAAGGGTGCACAACAAAGACTTGTCTCAACAGTAGGCTCTCGAGCTTGTAGCGAACTGTAGTTGTGATTGCTAACTGGAGAACTCCCAGAGCTCTCCAGAACGAGTGACTATATACTATCTAAGTCCCAGGTATCTCTGTACCTGTCCTGTGTGTGTGGTAGCTCATGGTCGCCCGTCTACCCAAGTCTACCCGTGGTAGCTCGTGGTAGACTGCGATCCAAGGCTACCGCCTGTCCCGGGTAGCCAGCGTCCCTGGGCTACCCAACGGGCCCCCGCGTCTTGGCTTCCCAGCCGATTGGGTGAGGGCAGTCCTGCTGCGCCCCACGCGGTCCCGTTATATGGTTGGTTCGTGACATATTTTGGTTGTGGCGGTACGATTACTGGGTGGCTAGCTATCTTAGTTTGAAGAAGGTTGGTTCTTCTTTTCACTAAGTGTTGGTTTCTCCCGAATCGAGCTACCCTACACCTACCCTGCACCTGGGTTTCCCAAGCGAGCTACCCTACACCCGGTTGTTCCCAACCGGCCTACCCTGCACCTCTTGGCATCCCAAGCAACCTACCCTACACCAGTAGTTAGCTCCTAAGCGGCCTACCCTACACCGCTTAGCCCCAACCGGCCTACCCTACACCGGTTTTTAAGGTAGTAGTATAAGTAAGCCCGGGCACTTCTAGGTGCGGCTGCAAGCAGGTAAGCCCATTTTTAGTCAAACCTATACAAATGAGTTTTGCGGGATTCAGTTTTTTACCACTAAGACCGCTGGGCCGAATTCGGCACTGTACCCCGGTCGGTAGGTATATGAGAAGGAAGTAGTAAATCCAACTCTAGTAGTTAAGATAGCAAATACAGAGGCATTCCCAAAACAATAGTGGTCTACCTACTAAATTAACCACTGTTATAGGGCCTAGGCCCTGTAATTACTGCTGGTAGCTAAGCAATAGTACTGTACATTGCTTCCCCAAAGTACATTATAAGCCCTGTCAGTGTGTGCACTATAGGGCCTCACCCACCTAAATTTCAATAGCTATATATTGCTACTTTAACTAGTAGTAGATTATACCCTTTAACTACCTAGATATTAGTACTTCGAGCTACTAAGCTATCTCTATAACCTACTACCTAATAGCCCCATTCCTAGGCTTAACCTACTATACTCGGTACCGGCAGTTAACCTTCGTTATCCGGGCCTATACCGTTATAGCAGCCTCTACTAACATCTACTCTCGGAACCAGTTATTAAATATATCCAGTAACATTACTATTAATAGTATTAGCAGGCAGTAATACCGGTATAAGCCCTAGAGCTCTCCTAGCTAACCCTAGTACCTAATGTCTATAATAACGGTATAGTATTTATTAATAAAGATCCGTTAAAGCAAGCTAGTATATAATAACCTATTAGTATAGCCCGAAAACTCCTTGGTACTAACAATATCAGCGCTTATAACCACTAACTAGGCTACTTACAGTAGCCCCTTACACCCAGCATATAATAATAATCGAAAATGGATATAGTTAACCCCTATCGCTACTATATATATAACCAAGTCCTCCATCAATACTACAAACAGCATAACTACAATACTAGTCCCAGTATTCTATATAATCGCCGGTAGCATAAACAGTATGCTCTTGCCGGCCCTGGTTAGTAATATACTAATGAGTAACTGGCTATCCTTCAGAGCTATAATCGTATATATGCTCTCGGCCTACTCCTCGCTGCGCCAAGTCGCCCCGGCCCCGAGCAGCTTACACAAGCCAGTTGTTATCTCCTCCTCTACATTAACCTCTACCACCACCTTGCTCCAGATCCGCTTCTGGCTGCTCTTATCGGTACGGTGCCGTATCCCGGACTCGGTAACCTTACCTACCCGCCTCCGCTTGCTATCTCCGATCCCGTCTCCCTCCAAGAACTGATGCTATAACCGGCTAATCTCCTTAAACGTTACAATTATCTCCGGTTACAGCTTACCCAGGAACCTGATGTGCACAGCATAGTGCTGTCGAGCAACCTAGCTGCCGTACGTTGATGCCAGATCCTATACGATGTTCTAGCTTCCACTATAGTATACCGGCTCCCCTGTAACGGGATTAACCTCGACGTTATTATCGTCCCCACCGTCGTCGTCTATCCGGCTCTCGATCTGCTTCAGCACCAGCCTCCGAATTCGCCGACCCATCTCGATGGCGACGACTCGGTATCGTCCTACCCCTAGCCTCACGCCTGTAGGAGCCTGTAGCACTCGTACTAGCTTCCAGCTAAGTCAGTCCGTATCCTATACCGGCGAGCTACTATTGTGCTACATGAACTCCAGTTGCTCCCCGTACGGCTCGGCCAGCTTACACCTATGTTGGAGTGCGCGTTCCGCCGGGATCAGCTACGCGATGTATGCCACCATCATCTGCCCGATCTCCTCGGGCACGAACCGGGCGACCTTGTGCGAGTTGTCCCGGATCGCCTTCATCTTGTCTCGGTCGGTGACGATCATTACCTGCCCGTTAACCACAAACAAGTTACGGATCAGCTGCTATGAGTGGCAGTGCCGCAGCGTTGCAACCTCGGGTCCTCGACCGGGCAGCCCTCCCTATGTATGGACGAGCACCATCAGCACCCCGGAACACCCTGAGCTGTCGAAGCCAGCGCTTAGTTGCCTCTCGCTTAAAGACCTGCCTCCTCGGATTCTAGATCGATGTTCCCAGCTGCCTCATTACCGTCGACGGTCCTGGCTCAAGCCATTTGTTCTTCGGGTTAGTGGCGAATGACTGTCCGGCCCCGAGTCGCACCATGCTGTCGATGATCCGCCCTAGCTTAATCCTCGACCTTATCTTCTCCTACGGCCCCCTGAGCAGTGGAACGAGCAGCTTCTGTGCCTCGACGACCTGTTCCCGGAGCGCCCGTGTGAAATCCTGGACTATAATGTGCTCGCTGTTGTGGAAGAGCGACTCGCCGTCCTCGGCCTAACGCACCGACGGCTGCCCACCCATCCGCAACCGCCAACCCTTTCCGAGCGCCATCCATCCGATGATGGTGCTGGCGACGGTGTGTGTGCCTACGCACATCCAAGCGGTGTGCTGATCCCGGGATGCGAGCACCGCCTCGATCGCAACCTCGTCCTGATCCCGCGGCTCGTCCTCGAATGCGGCCTCCAAGAAGAACAGCCGTGACCACCACATGATGGCCGCTAACATTCCTGTATATAAGTGCGGCTCGGTATAGCCGAGCGGGCGGGTTCGGATCCCCAGTGCCGCGCAGAACTTTACTAGAGAGTATTAGCGTCTCGATAATATTCCTAGCAACATTATCTCTAACAGAGATTCGCGCTTCACATCCCACCTCTAGAAGGACTTCCTAAAGCTGGTCAGCGTTAAAATCCGCATAAGCACCGCATTCCATCCTCAGACAAACAGACAGACAGAAATCACTAATTAGCTATTGGAATCTTATTATAGTTACCCCATTAGGCTATAGCAATGGCTGACCTCCCCCCCCCCTTTGCCGTCTTCACGCTTTTCCACTCCATAAAGGCGGCACCAATGACGGTTAAGCACGACATAATCAGCGCGACTCGGAAGGTGTCCTGCAACGCCTCATTATACGCCCCAATGATGGCACCGAGGTATTCTTCAGGTACGAGTTCTCGGAAGGCAAGGGCACCCGCACGGGACACAGCGAGAGCGTTAACCCTAGGGAGGTCGAGCTCGGAAATGTAGCGTAGGAGCCCTTCGTTAAGCACATTGTTTCCCGCACTGAGAAGCACGGCCGGGCCGAAGTTCTGGAAGAAGATGGTAATGGCGAGGCCGGTTGGGACATCGTTTAGAGGGAGCACTGTCTGGGCGGCGATCTGCGGCAGCTGGTAGGCACAGCCGACTCCGAAGCCGTATAAGATCTGGTAGCCGATCCATTGACCTATAGTAGTATCGACAGCTAGTGTCGTGATGAGACCCGCCGCGACGCAGATACAGACAATACAGGCATAGACAAAGGGTATGTAGAAGCCGAATGTGCTGACCAGGCCGCCGACTAGGATGAGGCCCAGTACGTTGGAGAGAATGAGGGGGATGCTGGCGATGCCCGAGTCGAGCGCTGTCCTGCCCGTTACAGCTTGGAAATAGATAGGGAGAAAGTAGATTAGAATGAAGAAGCCAGAAGACAGACAGAAGGTGAAAAGACTAGAGGACCAAATCGTCCGCTGAAGCCCGACACGGGGGGGGACTAAGACATATTAGCAATACTAAGGGGGCACAGCTGAAACGGAAGGCTTACTAGTCGCATTCTCCCCAAGCCACCACTGGACAATAACGAAGCTGATGAGTGCGAGGGGGAACACTACAAATAGTGCAATTATTCGTCCACTACCCCAAGACTCGCCCGCACTACCATACTAGCGAGGGGTAAGCTGCTGATAACGATTATACGGAATCATCGTGTCCACGTACCTCCAAAGCGATGAGACAACACGTGATAGCGCCCACGAACAGGGAGAGACCGAGAGGGTCAAGGCTCCATAGGAACCTCCCGGCGCTTTGTATCCTTAGAGGATTGCCGCCAGCATTTAGACGTAGGAAATAGAGAAGAACCACCGCCGTCACAGCGCTACAAGGTTACACGAATGGTCAGTCAGTCATCGCGCCTATAAACTATCAAAAGGGACGTAGGAGGGCGCTCACCCAATTGGAAGATTAATGTAAAAGCACCACCTCCAGGTTACGTGATCGGTGAATGCACCTCCAAGCTAACGCACTCTGCTTTAGCCTCCGCTCAAACGGTACGAGCTCTTCGTACAGGGAAGTGCACTTACGAGGGGCCCCACAACGGAAGCAATGCCAAACATGCCACCAACGATGCTGGTGTAGATCGGCCTCTTCTCTATGGGTG
Organism: Chaetomium fimeti; assembly: GCF_033439085.1. Classification (NCBI taxonomy): domain Eukaryota; kingdom Fungi; phylum Ascomycota; class Sordariomycetes; order Sordariales; family Chaetomiaceae; genus Chaetomium; species Chaetomium fimeti. The sequence goes on from NW_026944337.1 coordinate 14,656, forward strand.
TGGAGTGTGCGATAATGACCAGCGAGCCGCTGAAGACACCCGCGGATCCTACACCAGCGATGGCTCGCTAATCCTACAAATGTTAGCCTCTCATACCTCTGTTAGTCCGGAGTGGAACTACCGAGGAAAGCCGTCTGTTAAGATGGTGGAACCTACGCCTATGATCAATGCCATCGAGGTCGGTGCAGCACCACAGATGACAGAGCCGACCTCGAAAGTTAACAAGGCCACGAGGAAAACCCATTTCGGGTTGAAGACCTTATAGAGCTTGCCAAAGGGGAGTTGAAATGCTGCATCCTAGAGTATCAGCAGCGGCTCGACTTGGGAGGGGTTCCCGTTCGTCCTGGGCCATAGCATTGCTTACAGCATGTTGTGAGAAGGTAGGCTGCGGACGTGCTGTCGTCAGCACTGCCATCCAGGGCGGATTATAATCGTAGAGGTAGGGACAGTTTGGAACTCACAAGACCCATACCATCCCACATCTGTGAGACTGTGAAACTCGTCCGTAATTCGAGGGATGGCGGTTGCGATGATAGTGTTATCCAAGGCGACGCACAGGGTGGCGATGCACAGGGCGAATATGCAGAGGGAGAGAGCGAGGCCGGATAGGTGCGAAGACTGGGCGCCGATATTGTCTGTGGACTCGGAGGGTACTCCTACCGGCGCCTTCTCTTCCACCGGCTCGGAAGACTCTCCACCAGAGCGGGAGGCGGGCTCGTTTTCCGACATGTTGAGGTTAATTTGGGACCGGCGGGGTCCGCTGTGAATGTTGTCTGTGTTAAAGGAAAATGGACTGATCGGGAGCGGTGAGAGAACTCTAGGCAGAAGAGAAGCCGGATCGAGATCTATAATCTTGGAATCTCGACGCGTATCCGGGTCAGATCTTAGCATTCCTCGCTTGGTAATCAGGAGAATAAACGCATTCCCCCGACAACTTGACCGTTCGTAAGCAATCAAACGACCCTTCGCTCAAGATCGAGCTGCCGGGACAGCAGCGTGGTCCTCCGAACATGCAGCCCCTACCTTATTCTCGTTCGATGTTCTCGTGTCGTTCGGGGACCGAAGGTCGGCCCCTATTGGCTGGGGTTCAAAAACAACATCCCATTGGCCGGGGGCCAAAAGGGAGATCGTACCACCTCCCTGTCCACCACCAGCGGACAGCGGACATGCCTGGACTAATTGATGGATACTAATTCCGTCTTAGAATAAGGCGAGCATGGAAAATCCCCCTAGTTAGGCGTCTTGGTCCACAAGCGGATACAGGATCGATGCGGCAGCCTGCCAAGCCTTATACAAACGCACTTCATGACATCCATCGACGGGGCGCCCCGAACGGGAGTCCCGAACGGGAGTCCCGGGACCGGGAATTTGGCAAGACGGCAGAGACATATCCCGAGCTAACCACATCCACGATACCCAGCAGCACACCAGCCTTTTGTGGTATGAAAAGAGGTTGAATTCGTAACTAAGACTGATAGTATATACTATGTAGAACGGAGAATGGTGAAAAAGGACTAGCCATATAACAAAAGGAAAGTCTTAGGGACCATGACCTTGGTTAAAGGTCGATGCCATCATTTAGCTCCTTGATTGCGGACCGCAATATCCTGACCGTGCTGGAATGATCGGCCCGAAGCCATGCGCTTAGACTTGAGCGGAGACCATCCGCATTATCCCCGGCAGACTGCGAGGCGAAGAGGCCGATCAAACTGCCTGCCCTCTTGAGCTCGTTGCCGATCAGCAGATTTTTGAAGGCGAACTGCACACAGGGGTCCTCTATGCTGAATCTTCCCAGCGAAAAGGGCAACTGTGCGACTTCGTCGGAAATCCCCCTCGTACCTATCTCCGCGTTACTGGTGTTGATGGTGGTGCCGGATGCCGGTGTCGAGTAAGAAGACGCCGGCGAGCTACCGGCGGCTGCTGTTTGAGCTGTTTCTGCTGCTGGACCACGTCGGACGGTGTGAGCGGACCCGGCCGCCTGTTGGTACAGGCCCAATATTCGGGAGATGATAGATGAGTGAAGCATAATCAGGTATGGCGGCTTGACGCAGGAACATTTGAGAAGACTCGTGAGGCGGTCAATGGCATTCCTGTTGGCCTGCAGTACCCGGTCGAGTTGCGCCAAGATAGTATCCGCGTTTTCTTCGGACAGAGACGGAACCGCTGTCAAATCCCTGAAGACTTGAAACGACTTCAGGGGGCAGTCGTGTTCGGTAGAAACCGACGGTGTCGCTAGGGAGAAGCCGTCGCGCTCGTCCGGGGCGAAGGTCGCGGGCACAAACGAAGAAAGATTTGGGCCCAAGTCCAGGTCCCAGTTGTCGAGGAACATTGACGAGGATTGGGGGACGAAGAATGAGGGCTCGAGTGAGTTGTGGTCATCAACACCGTTGGCAATGTCAGGCTGTATTGGAATGTCGGTCATCATTAAATCTGAAGGTTGGATGCTCGACGGTGGTCCAAGGCAATCCGACGGTCTAGGGCGTAAGAAGCTTGTGTCGCGAGCGTTCGGGGCATCGTTTGTAGGTGTTGTCATAGCGGTGAGTGTTGTTATGGCGGTGGGCGGACGCTTCGTGTACGCTAGACGTTTCCGCGGCGGCTTTCCGGACTTGCGCGTAACTCCGTAGACACAATCCAAGCCCATACCAGCGCAGCGATGGCATTGAGGCTGTCCGCGATTACATTTCACCTTGGCGGTCCCGCAAGGATTGCAAGAAGATCGCAGGCGCTCGGTTAGAAGTGGTAGTGTGTCCTGTTGTTGGTTGGTCATGATGAAAGGTGTGGCCTCGACAGGTCAATATTGGATCGGCCGCGGGCGTCGGTTTTACGTAGGAGGTGCCAGCCGTTGGGTGGGCGTCAATGACCGAAGCCGCTCAACTTCATGCAGCCACCCCGCGCTCCCTTATGTCATCTCCGCTCCTTGCTAATCTTGTAAACCTTATTAATCCGAGGAACCCAACAAGCAACGGCTACACTAACTCCCTTTAACTTTAAGGCTACCTAGCCCCAAATCCTAGCTCCAACCTTAAAGAATTTTGGACTTCGAACTGTCATTTTAGGAACAGCCATTTTCTACGCAGGGGCTTTTGCACGTATGTGCAAACAATCCATGTATACCAAGCAGTCACACCTAAGCCCGCTCTTACACCGCATCGCGTAACTTACAGAGATAACAAATTCCGCATCTAATGTCCAAAGTGGAGGGCCAGACTAATGGATTACGAGATACAAGTAATCTCATAGCTCACGTTTACTTTATTACCATATCCTAAGTGTAGTAGGAACAAACTAACATAATGTAACACACTGCGATCCCTCTTAAGCATCATTAACCTCCTCGCTGTTTTCTCCCCTTCGTTCCGGGAGCCACTTAGCAATCACGCCCAAGATAGAAGCAAGGGGTATTAGCCCTATCCAGATCAATTGCCCATCCAGTAGTCGACTCCTCACCCCAACCGCGTACGCCGCCGACACTGCACCAGGTGCGATTGCGCGCACAGCGCTAGCAGCGGTTAGAGCCATAGCGTTGAGAGTGCTGAGGACCTGGGGACTGGGCGTAGCTTCATTGAGGGCGAGCTGGGCTGCTGTAAAGGACATCGCTACACCCGGTCCGACGAGCGACTCGATCGCGCAGGCAACCCAGAACCACGCCATTACCACACTGTTGCCCTCACCTCGTCGGAGCATCTGGTTGAGGAGGATATACCCGGCGAAGGTCAGCGGGTAAGCGATTCCGCACGCGCGAAGGACGCCCTTTGCACCGTAACGGCGGTGAAGTGGGGGGAAGGCCAGGAGGAGCCAGAGAGCTTGACTAGCGGCTTCGGCGGCCATGATGAGGGAGATCAGGGAAGGACCGAAGCCGAGACCACCCAGGTCTACGGGGGTGTAGAGGAGGATAGGGAGGATGGCGGTGAAGGCGTAGGCAAGGAGCATGACGTGCCCGTAGAGAGAGAGGACGAGCATGACGCCCGGCGCTTGGACGATCTCTGAGACAGACATTACCGGTGCTGGTTGCTGTTGGCTAGGAGAGCTATCCTGCCGACCTTCCTCCTGGGGCAGTGTTTCTTTGAGAAAGAGAGCGACGGTGAGCGCCCCCGTGAGGCTGATAACCCCAGTAGCAATGCCCGGAAGCGCATATGGGTGCCGCTCAAAGAATTCCATGCCACCAAACAGAGCTGGGTATTGGGTAGCAGGGCTGGCGAGCGCACCACCCACAACCGGCCCCAGGAAGATGCCGAGATTGCCCCCGATAGAGAACCACCCAAAGGCCTTGGCTTGAGTTTTGGGAGTGCTGTTTTCAGCAATCATGGTCCGGATGATGAGGTCCGACCCGGAGAACATGCCGGCGAGGCATCGGAAGAAGATCATCTCCGGGATGGTCGTAGCCAAGCAGAACAAGACAGGCCCAATCGCCAGCCCCACGAGACTACATAGAAGAACGGGCTTCCGGCCGATTTGGTCTGCCAGGCGGCCCCAGAATATGAGCACGACCATTTGCGTGGCCGAAAAGAGCGACTCGATGAGGCCGCTGTAAAAACCGACATCGGACTCGGGGAGCTGCCCGTTCTTCTGAACCATCTGCGCGATGAAGGGGAATATTGAAAAAAAGGCTATCGGCTCCATCATGCGTGCAAAGCACAGCAAGAGGATCTGCCCCTTTGGAAGGGGCTTCTCTGGGCAGCAGAGGTCGTCCTCAGCCCGAGGTGTAGGGTTCGTGTGTTTTCCGAGGGAGGACCCCTTGGGATGGAGAAGGGGGGTCTCTTCCGACGTTCCGTCACATGGTTCTGAGGACGACCAAGAAAACGGTGCTGGTGACGAAGACATCGCGGTGGCAGTAAGGTGGCAGCCCAGGAACGGTGCACGAGATGCTTTGGAGTTTGGACAGCGTCCGCAATGAGTGTGATGAGACAATGGACGCACATGCGTGCTGAGAAGGCAATGCTGAGGGGAACTGCTACGAACTGTGCAAAGCGGCCCAGTCACGGTGCCGACATGACATGCACACCCACTTGTTTTCTCTCTATTCTTTTTTCCTTCAACATGGTCCACGCTAACAGTGTGCCGTCTGTTGTCCCACGCTGGAAGCGATCACCCGCAGGCCATCGTGTCGGCCGCACTGTGTTCCATCCGGTGGGGCATCCCATCGGATGCCAAGTGTGGTTTGGCCTTGGTATCCCGATGTCACAACGATCCGCAGATGTGAGGTCTCGGATGGCCCAACCAAGCTGCAAGGCGTCCGTCGGCAGGGGTCTGAAAACATCGCGAGTGCGCCAGCTGAATTACCACAGTAGCCGCAGATGATCGGAATTTTTGGACGTCGATGACAGCCTCTTTCGGCTAAAGGACGTAGCTGAGAACTCCACGATTGAGTACCTATTCTCGCTTGCCTATGTCGGGAGGAAAGCTCGAATCACATCCATCACGAACACATCCAAAACATGCAGCTGCATGTTCGGCGATCATTGGACCGCCGCGATCACCACATGCATGATCGATGATGGATGCAACTACACCCGGCGTGCCGCTCCAAGCACCTCGGTTAGGGTGGTGGTCTGTTTGTGTCTTCATACTCAGCCAAGATCTTCTTTAGCGTTCCCAGCCATCCGTCCGAGTACTTTGGGTAAGCCACCCAGAAATACTCCTGAGCTCACAGGCTCGCATTCACTTTGCTGTTCCCCTTCCCGATCGCTATCTCATTCCTACTCTGACTTTCGACGCCATGAAATCCACAACGACACAGCAGCTGCAGCAGATACACGCAATCCTCGGCCCTGCTGGCCATGGACTCGCGGAATCCACTGCAATGGCTACCTATCGCCAGGAGCAGGACATGCACGAGTCTTGCCTGCTGAAGATGTGCCACGCCGAAGTATGGCACAAGGGTTCCTTCGCGAACGGCTGTCCTAGACCCATCCTCATCACCGAGCACCATCAGCGCCAGCTGGAGGAACTGCATGAAGCATTGACTTTGGCCATCACGGATGTTGTTCAGCGTTGGTGGACTGATGACTCCGCTCGCTTTCCCCAGCGGATGCCGCTGCCCAAAGAGGAGGAGGAACTGCTCCAGGCAAGTCCCCTGCTCCATGTGCCTTGTCGCTTCTGTCGCACTAACGCAATCGTTAGTGGATGGACCAGCAAGTTCCCCATGGCCTCCCCGAGTTCCGCGATGTTCTAGGGTCATGGAGACCAGATTTCCTGGTCGCGGAAGGCGTGGAAGGAGGGCTGTACCCATCTGCAGAGACCTTCTGTCTCACAGAGATCAATGCCCGCTTCTCCTTCAACGGGTTTATGCATGAAGCATATGGGCAGCAGGCCCTTCTTAACCTTGGGGTTGAGGACCGTGGCCTCTATGGCGCGACAGATCCAGCCAAGGTACGACCAACTCCCGACTTCACGCAGACTGAGCCGGTTTACTGATACGGAAATAGATCGTTGGCGGATTATACAGTTTGTTTCGTCTCGATAGACCCCTACACCTCTTGAAAAGCGAGGAGCGCGGCATCGACATCCACATGTTTGTCGACTTCTACCGCCGTCATCTCGGGCTTGAGCCGCGGGTCATCGCTCCAGAGGACCTCCGCCTCGTCCCTGATGACCAGGATCCACTCGGTTACAAACTCTGCTGTCTCGCCCAATCCCCAAAACACCCACGCAACGCCCTAGGACAAACCAGTTTCATGTCTGTCAACGGAGAAATGGTCGAGGAAGTCCACCAGGTCGGTCTGGAACTGCACCAACGGGAGCTTCTCGCCCTGCCAAGGGAAACCCTGCGTGCCATCAGCCTTCGGTGCTTTAATGACCTCCGGACCATCTTTCTTGTCCACGACAAGAGGATGCTCGGGATTGTGACAGAAGAGCTCGGTTCTCTCGTTGGTCGGTCAGTGCTTAGCGAGGCTCAGGCTGATATTCTCCGCCACGGCATCGCTGAGACGTTTCTCCCGGGGTCCGCCAAAGTTAAGGAATTGCTACTTGCGTTCCATGGAATTCCCAGAGCTCCGAAACGATTACCTCCTGAAGCCAATCCGGGGTGGTAAAGGGGCTGGCATTATATTTGGGGATGAAGTGAGTGCCTCCGAGTGGACGTCACACCTGGAGAAACTTGAAAGCGCCGACCTCGTTCCCGGGCGTGGAGCCTGGGTTGTTCAGCGCCAGGTGAAGCAGCGGTTGTATGATGTTGTTCTTGGGACCTCTGGGGAGCGCGTTCGTTACCCTCTTGTAGGGACCTACCACGTGGCTCATGGTAAACTCCTCGGCCTCGGGACCTGGAGGAGTAGCCCTGGCCGAATCTGTGCCGTGAGCAACGGGGGTTCGTGGCTCTGTTCTGTCATGGAAAATTGATGCAAGTAGCAGTGTGGGTGAGGGGGCTTGTCCCCTCCATTGTAATGTCACTTTGGAGAAGTTAATTTGGAAACATGTTCGCACGTACACGTTATGGCTTCTTGCAAATCAGTTTCAGCAATTCGAGTGGGATCACCCCCTATCAAGGTATCCATTACAAGCGTTTTTCAGGCTCCAAAATTTCTAAGAGAATCAACCAAGATTTATTTCAAATCTCATACGCAAAGTCCGTCCTGTTTGTCCCCGCACGCTCCGGTCACCAAGTCTCGCCATTGTCTACCCAGCTGGAGACGCGGGACTCCTGCTACGTCATAAAGCACACAAACACCTTCGGGCCTCTGAGAAGGAACTGTGCAGAAAAGTTCGTTGAAGGCTGGAGGGACCCCTGTCCGTGGGCGTGGTGGCCCCGGTAGAGGTGTGTATATATAACAAACGAGAGCCGTCGATCTCCGCCCACTAATGTGCGCTCGGGTTCCCCAAGTGTCAAAATGGTCCACATCCACCCGGCCCCGGGCCCCGGCCCGCATCCGTCGTACATACATGAAACTCAAATCCGCCAGCCACTAGGAGCCGCACGATGCTCCTACCACTTCCGTCGGTGTGCAGATTTGCGTAACCCCACGCTATGCCCGCCTTTCCCACCACATTACACATGCCAATCCCGGGGCCAGAGCAGCTGAAGCTGCGAGATGCGAATCGAGCGTGTCTCGCTCTCGATCTGGTCCGTCCCCGGGCTGCAATCTGCAACCCATCTTCCTGTTACCAAGGACACGGACCCGCCGGCTGCTCCTACACTACCCCCTTTCGTCGGTCTGCAGATCCATTCTGTGCAAGACCCTGGCCATGCTGCTTTTCCCATCCACATCCAAGTGCGGGGCAGCTGAAGCCGTGATGACCTCTCGGTAAAACAAACGAACGGGACCCAGAGGAGATGAGCTCATCGTTCCCGCCACTGGTACTTTGGATCACATCGGATCTGCAACTGGATGGCGCCAAGTCGCTTCAGCTGTCCTCCCTCTGTGGATCGGCAGGACACCTCGGCGACGCTTTTCTGCGCGAGAAATCCTCGGTCTTGCTTGGCAATGCCGCCCGCGCTGCCCGGCAGTGAATGTATTCTTTTAGCCTCGAAGGTTGGATTTATTTGCAAGTTCTCTGCGTCACCCGGTGTTGGTAACCCTCCTAGCCTCCAGCCAGCGCCTGCGTATCTCCCTCACTATGCAATCCCTCCTGCGTCCCTTAACACAATCCAGGGCGAGTGCCCTTCCTACCCGTAAGTGCTTCTTGCCGTTTTGGGAATTCTCTGCCGGAATGCCCACATACTGAATTCAGCCTCTGTGTAGGAGCTTTAGCACTGGTTCCACACCTCAGCGTGCCGGGACTGGATTCTCTGCGCCATCCGCACCACATCCAGGAAGTCCAACAGCTCCTCCGGAAACAAGGTCTTCTGAAACTCAACCTGGGATTCCCGGACGACGAGAGCAGGTACCTGCACGGCCTGATCGTGGGGCTGGCCAAATTCCACGGTCACGGCCTGCCCGTGGATCACAGTGCCTCGCAGGGATGGTTCTGGGACATCCGGCCGAGCGCGACCCAATTCCAGAGTAACGGAGCCCAGGCGCGGTCCGAGACGATGGAGGAGTTTCCCTGGCATACGGACTGCAGCTACGAGGCGAACCCGCCGCGTTATTTCGCGCTGCAAGTCCTCCAGCCGGATCGGCGCGGCGGCGGCGTGTTCTCCGCGCTTGGGGTTGACAACATCCTCCACCACCTGTCACCTTCCTCCCGCGCCGCGCTCTGCCGCCCGGATTACCGCATCACGGTCCCCCCAGAGTTTGTGCGGTCTAGCGGCAAGCGCCATATCGTCGGCAGTATACTCGCCATGGCCGACGACGACAACCACGGTGGGCCCGCCACCGCCATGATGAGGTTCCGGGAAGATATTATCACCCCATTGAGCCATGCGGCCGTGTCGGCGGTGGAGGAGCTCAAGCAGGTGCTTATGAGCACGGGGGCAGAGAGAGATACGTTACATCTCACCGCGGAAGATATGCCCCGGGGTTCCGTCTTGTTGTTGGATAACCGGCGCTGGCTCCATGCGAGAAACGAGGTGAGGGATCCGGAGCGCCACCTACGCCGAGTGAGGTGGGATGCTACGTCGTTTCCTTAAACTGGATTTCGCAAAAGGGGGGAGTCATTAATTAGCGTGTTGGTACTTAATTAAAAGTTCGAGCTCATTGCCTTCGGCCAACTATTTTTAACCGTCCGTCGTTGCTCTATGCCGTTTCCTTGTTTGGTTCTAAAAGCTTGCACCTTTTAAGCTTCGTTCAAATAACTATATTAAGATATTGAAATACACACTCGAGTGTTGAGGACATTCTAGCAAAGTGTTGCCACAGGTCGTCTACTCAAACATACCAAGTCGCTTCGCCATGTCTACCTATACAGTGATGCTGTGATACGTAGGGTAACTCTACTTGACATCGGTCCACCACGTTTCAGCGACGGTGTCTTGAAACTATCCCACATTGGAGTGGACGAAATGCATTTTTCTCTATCAACGACAACCCCGCGGCGGTTCTATCTACAAACAACAACCACCTATAGAGGTACCTCCGCCTAAGTCTCCTTCCTCGAAAGCATCCTGTGGTTCACGTAAAAAATCTCGTACGTGTTAGGAAATCCATTGAAGGATGTCGCCGACGCCGCAGAGTATGCTGCATCTGGATGTTAGGCTACCTAGGGACGAATAAAGGGCACCTGGACTTGACACTTACATCCCATGTTTTCGTACTTCAACCAATCTCCGACCAAGGCCTCGGAATGCAGCGTCGCGCGGTCAGTAATACAGTCAACGCTGTCGCACGTCGGGCCCCAGACAGAATAACAATGCTTCCCTTGGCCCCTCGGGACACCATGACCTTTGTCCACGGAAATTAGCGTCGGCACGAACGCCTCGTCTTCCGTCACCTTGTTCATGAAGCACCCATAGATTCCGTCGTTCTGGTACAACATGCCGACCTGGGAAAAGCCGGCGCCACTGCTGTGGTTACGTCGGGAGATGACCTTGGAAGCAAGCGTGTAGTAGCTGCGGGCGTAGAACCGGCCAGGTTCGGCGATGATGCGGACGTGCCTACTTGGAAACTCCTCCTCGACAGCGACGCGCAGAGTGGGCGCCATCAAGTCAAAGTTGGAGTCTTGGAAGCCGCCTCCGACATCTAGGATAGTCATATCGAAGCCCATATCCCTCCCTTGATCAAAGGCTCGTCGGGCGTCTCTGACTGCTATCGGAAAAGCGTTTGGTTCCGATGCCGCAGAGCCTACCGGGTGAACGTCAGACTTGGGAGGCAGAAGACGAGAGGTGAGTGGACAGACCAATGTGAAAGCTAATGCCCACCACCTTCAGGCCAAGGGCACGAGCTTTCGACAGTAGTGAATGGGTGGCGAGCGGCGCAGCTCCAAACTTCTTGCCCAAGCTGACCCGTGCGGTATCATCCTGGGCGTAGATTCGGAGCAGCAGGCGCATAGAAGGGCTGACGTTCTTGATCTTGTCCAGCTCATCCGAGTTATCAAATGTAGCCAACGTGACACCACGACTGGAAGCCATTTGCAGTGTCGAAACGGCCTTGCAGGGATGGCTAAAGATGATGCGCGACGGGTCGACCCCTAGGCCAAGCACCAGCTGGATCTCGGACAGGGAGGCACAGTCGAATCCGAGTCCCAGGTCAGCTAAGAACCGGAGGAGATGGACGTCCGGATTGCATTTCACGGCTTCGAGAGAAAGTTAGCATGTTGTTTCGTGGTTGCGTCGACCGTATACTGACCGTAGAAAGGTTGAATCCGAGGAAGGAATTGCATCCACTGGTGGTGCTGTCGTCGGAGTTTGGTGCCGTCCGCCACAATGAACGGCAGGTCCGCCTGGGGCGCAAAGGGTGTCTCTTCGAGCTCCGCAATCCGTCTCCGGATCAGGTTGTCGACCTGCCTATCTGCAGACATTTCCGTAGTGGCCATCTTATGTAGGACGTTTACGCGGTACGTCACAACTGGCACAGCATCCTTTTGCCCGCAACGGCTCTATTTCCAGGCCGGTCCGGTCAGAATTTATATAAAACTGGCCGAGTCACTGCATTAGACACCCTCCATTCCGCCACGTTTGACCGCCTTGCCGTATCGATGACCAGTGGTGATTGACACTCTTCTTTCGCATAACTAGTTAGGCGAGAGCAAAGGTGTCGGACGTCCAAGGGGCGAAGCACCCTGTCGAGGACGGTGAGACTCGGCGCGCCGATCGATCCGTCCCGTCGCGCCGTGGCGGCCCGGGCTGAGCTGAATCGGCGCCAAAAAGGCTTAGGTGCATTAGCGTCAATCCCGACACTTGTTGATCCATGTCTCTGATGTTCAGCTGAATTCAACTTGTGCGCTCCACACAGTTTGGGTGAAACTGTGTTGCGTGTTCCCATGGTGCTCGGCCATCACTTACCCGAACTGATCAACTGAATGCAATGCACCGCGTGTGATGTCGGAGCCTCGGAGGACAAGTGACGGCCATAAGTAGGTACGAAGTACGGCTCAAGTCACTTTGCAAACCTTTCCACAAGTGTTACACCCCCAGCCACATCAGCGCATCTGTTCAGAAAAATGAACTCCAAAGTGTTCTCCTTACATGAGGTCCTTGCCGTCGCGAGGATCCACCCCTTCTATTCTGCCCAGATCCAGTACCCCCCCGACTCTAAGGCAATCCAGAATGCCTTGGACGCGGCGGCAAGTGACCAGGCAGCGCCGGATTTTCGTCTCTTCCCCCTCACCACAAAGAAACAACTGTAAGCCAGTTTTATAAAAATTTGTTGCCTGGGGAGCGGTTCCAGTTCATGTCCCCATTATCCTCTCTTTCGCTAACTCGCTCGGGGGATCAGGTACAAGGCCATCGAGCGGCTAACGGCCGACACGAGCCCCGAGAATACCTACCGCCATAGCTCCTACCTCAGCATCACTGGCGGCGGATCTGGCGGTCTTCCGATGTTGTTCGCGACGGACGCATTTGAAAATCGCGTGCAGCGGGCCCGCATGGGTGAGTTCATCCGAACATGTGGTCTTGTTGGGCCTGGCGACTGGGTCCTGACTACCCACACCTCCGGGCACTTTTACCGGTACGTCCGTCCTGCTACCCTATATAGAAATGAGTACTGCAACTGAAACAACCGATGATCCTAGATCGCTTGACCTCACCCTGGAGATACTGGAGAATGCGGGTGCGAGCGTTCTGTCTGCCGGAAACGTTATGGAGCTGGCCGAGGTGACCGCCGCCCTGGCGCACTACCGCGGCAACGTCTTATCTGGCGACGGCAGTCAAGTCATCAGGGCCATCCACCACATCGCGACGCTCCCGGCGGAAGAGCGCAAGCTAATCAAGATAGATAAGATCATCTATACATCCGAGCCCCTCACCCCCGCTCAAAGAGCGTATGTCACCCACGTCCTCGGACCAGTGAAGATATATTCTCTTCTAGGAAGCTCGGAGGCAGGGCCGTGGGCGCTCAGCTGCCCTGATCTCACAGGAGACGGGCCCCCGGAAGTTCCGGGGGCCGCCGATTTCGTGTTTGACACGCGCACGATGCGGATCGAGATTCTCGACCCGTCCGCTCTTGACGGGGGTGACGACAGCGCCGGGGAAGGAGGCGAGTCCCTCCCAGACGGATCGCCGGGCATCATCGTCCAAACGTCCCTACAGCGCCTGAAGAACCCCCTCGTGCGCTACGTGAGCGGCGACATCGGGTCTCTGCACCCGCTACCAGAGCTCGCTACCACCTCCGGCGTGATACCCCTGAGTGAACTCGAACACTTCCGGGTCCTCCGCCTACGCGGCCGCGACGGCCGCTTTAGCTTCAAGTGGTACGGGATGTATTTCGAGTTTGACAAGCTGGCGGCCTTTATGCAGGCCGAGGAGCGCGGAATTTTGCAGTGGCAGGTTGTCTTGGCCAGTTCGGAATCGTCACCGGAGTTGACCCTTGAAGTCCGGGTTCTTGTTCCCTCTTCTAACGTTGGTGATGCCGTTGCCGCCAAGTCCGAGCTTGTCAAGGCAATCGAGGATTATTTTGTTGTGTTCCCAGAAAATACCCACCTCTTTCTAATCAAGTTCGTCAAGGACTTGACCGAGTTTGAGAGGAGTAGCACTGGTGGGAAGGTATTGCATTTCATAGATAGAGCGCACTAACAATCTGAATCGTGGTACCATTGGAACTGGCTGCTGCGCGCTTCTTATATTTCATTATCTCACTCGTGTTCCCCGTTTCAACCTTATTTTTTCAGTTTCTAAACCATATTATTTTGTCACAAAACCCACCAAGACATGCATGTTTTGCAATCCACAAGTGGACATACTTTTTCTCGGGAATATCGCGCTCTTGCGCGCCTCACTGCCCGCCAATCCGGGTGAGCTGCTTGGGTGAGCTGGGTGAGCTGGGGTGACGGCGGGGGTGAGCGCTCGCCGCTTTTGGCTCACCCACTCGGGACCTCCCGCCCGAGCCCCATCGCGGCGTTGCATTTGCGCATGATACCTACCTAGGTAGTCAGGCTAGTTCAGAACAAGAAAAGATGAAGTTGGTCCCGAATTAGATACAAGGTTTCTCAAGTTCCCCGAGGCGCCTCCGTCCTGGCGCCCTTGAGAACATATGACTTGTTGACCATTTTACGGCAGGCTTGATACCGACCGGTGGCTATCTTGCAGTCCGTTCAATCCACTCCCTACCTACACAGTGCCCTGATGAATCTCTTCGGGCATGTTATCAGTGCCCCAACTAAACAAAAGTAGGCAAGATCCTGCAGCAGCTGATGATATAGCCCATTTCGTCACAGTAGTTCAGACCCCCCTTGCCAAGTTCATCCTGCGCCCAACTGGCCTGTAGTAACACCCGCACAAGGTTGAACGAACGGGAAGAATTGCTATTTTCCGTCCTGGAGATGAGGTCGAGAACCACAGCCCGCTGATCATCGCTCCGAGCCTCGCAGCCCAGGATGAAGACAGGGAACTGTCGGTCGCAGGAGCCCAACCGAGCAAGTATGGTGAAGCCCTTGTCAATGTGCTGCTGTGCCCTGGTCGACTGGCCCCGCAGGCTATCGGACGCCCGGCTGAGGTACACGAGCATAGCTAGTCGGTAGAGTTCCATCACCAATGACGTATCTGCGCTGCCGTCGGCTGTCGCCGGCAGCTCCATGCTCCTGAGCCTCCAGTCGAGGATCTTCAGAAAAGACTTGTACTCACCTTGTTCGGCAGGCGTCATAGATGGGGGATGGCTAGGGACGGCGTCGCAAACTTCCGACAGCAGCTCTATTAGAGCCAGCGGCGGCGATGCTGTTTTTGAGGGCTATGTAACAAATCACATTAGAAAAGGCTTCCCAGTCACCTCGCTGACTTTCGTAGTGGCCATACCTTGGCTCGGGAGCCCCCTATAGTCGGCGAGAGGCCTAATCGGCTGGACGCGCCGGTTGGCGAAGGCGGCAGGTTGCCCGTGGGTTCCCTGTGCCAGTGCTGTAGGCTGAAACGGGCGAGGACATCATGGTAGTAGACCCAGTCCAACAGAGCGGCCAAGTCGCTATCGTGCTGCAGCTCTTCGAGACCAGCGGCCTGTATCATGTCCTTGGCGCTGCGAAGATAACAGCTCCACTCACCCGAACTGCAGGATACTTGGTGGATCTAATAATATAATGATCAGCACGGCAGCACGCCGGCGGCCGGTGATAGTACCGACCTCAAGAGAACACAGCAGCATATTTGTCGCAACATGCTGGATCGCTTCCGCGGTGCTAATGTATTTCCCCGATGTGGCAGTCAATGCTTCGAGGGCCGAGATCTTGAGGTCGATCGCCTGTGGGTTGTCATTATGACGATGAAGCGAGGACAGGGCGAGAAGTGATCGGAACAGGGCCATGGACGACGCCGTGTTGCTGGCCAAGGCGATGCGGATGACGGCGTTCCCCAGCTCAGTAGGATCACGCCCAAAGGTAGCAAGGGATTTCGAAGCGACCAGTTGGACTGAGTTTGTCAGCCAGCGCAGTCAGCGGCGTTTGCCTAGGTAGGTGGACCACTCCGGTAAAATGAACCCACAGTATTGGATCAGATCTTGGTCACCGGCCTGCATGTCCGCCGGATTCCATGCCGCTCGGATGTCCCAGGCTGGCGGAACGCGCACTAGAAGGCGTTAGGAAGGGCCCAAACATTGTCTCGGGCGGCGTTACCAGCGTACCATTGGGTTCCAGGTGGCTGAGGTAATAGTGCATTTCCATATCCTGCTGCGATACCTGAACTATCTGTATGCGCGTGTCGCCGGCATGCGGGTTTCTGCTCGCCGCTTTGGGTACCGAGCCTAACGGCGACTTTCCCACAACAGCGCGTCTGGGATCACCTGCATGAGGCCAGGAGAGTCGAAGACCGGGACCCTGCCGAGACCGGGATTCCCGAAGCAGTGGGCAGAGGTCGACTTCCGGACCGGGAGGCATAGTATCGAGAAAACCATGTTTCACTGCCAATGGATTTTGTTAGCCTTCGACTAGTCCCGACTCCCGGGCGAGAGTCGCCTCTGACGCCTAGTGTCTTACAAAGCATATCCGCGGATTCCAATGTTATGGATGTCGCAGCTGGGCAAATAGTTACGAGCTGGTCGCTGGCTCTGTTGAACGCCGTTCGGGCGGCTGGGCGGAGGCCTATGTGGTTGGTAAGAAGGCGAACGGAGGCCTGGAACACAATGCTGACAAATAAAACTGGAGTTCCCTTGTAAGTTGCCTCGATTTCGATTCTCGGGTTACACTGCAGGACCCGTGCAGAGTTTCCTCGTCCTTCCCATTGGTCCCCTTATACGCGAAAGTCAGAACCCCCGACCTCTCAACCACCCTCCGTGCCTCCCTTTGAAATTGCAAATCTTGGCTCACGAACGCAGACCTGACTGGCGGGAAGAACAGAAAGGGAAAAGCCAGTCGGCTGCAGATGAGCTATAGGATTCAACAATGGGCAACTATCGTGTAAGCAGAACGGGGATTGAAAATCGAGATGAGCCCTCCTAGCAGATTCAAACGGAAAAACGGGAAATATATTATAACACTACAAGCCGTCGGCATACCAAGAACACTCACTCTCGTCAAAGCCCATTGCTTTCATATATTTAGTCCTTGTTCCGCTGTCTTCAATTGCAAAACCTTCCACGTCCCTACTAGCACCCTGCCGCAATATGCCTTCCTACGTCATCACCGGAGCTTCCAGGGGACTCGGGGTACGTTCGACGACTCCGACCCTCGCCATTCACCTTTGGCACTCTGCACCTCTGAGCCGGTGTTGATAACCGCAATCCAAACAGTACGAGTTCATTCGCCAGTATTCCAGCGACCCGAACGACACCCTCATCGGACTCGTCCGTAATAAGTCTGCGACCTTGCAGCGAGTGTCAGAGCACCCGGACCTTAAGGAGCGCAGAAACATCCACATTTTGCAAGCCGACGTGACCGACTACAATGCTCTACAGGTAGGAAGCTAGCTCAACCTAGGGGACAAGTCCTATGAGTGGGGGTTAGATGCTGAAGCAGTTTGACAGGCTGCAGCCGCCGAGACGGCCAAGATCACCGGTGGGAGTCTTGACTACCTCATCGCTAACGCTGCTCTCGTACCTCTCTTTGATTCCTTTGACCCCATCGGGACCCTGTAGGATTCCTCGACCTGAGAAAAAGGGCTCGCAACTGACACGACAAATAGGAGTGACCAGCCCGAGATGGTCACGAAGACCCTGAGAAAGCTGTTCGAGGTCAACGTTATTGGCAACATCCACCTCTTCAAGCTGTTCATGCCTCTCATCCTCAAAGGCCAGGCGAAGAAAGTCGTCGCCATTTCCACCGGCCTCGCCGACACGGTATTCACCAACAACTACGACCTGACGACCGGCTCGCTGTACTCGACGAGCAAGGCGGCCCTGAACATGGTCGTTGCCAAGTACAGCGCTCAGTACAAGAAGGATGGCGTTCTCTTCCTGGCGCTTTCCCCAGGGGTGGTCGACACGGGCCGCTATGACGACCGTAAGGTTCCAGTACTTTTGTTTGGAGCATTCGGCGACCCTTGCTAACGGCCCTTCCTCTTCCCACAGTGACCGCAGAACAAATGGAAGGATTGGGGGGCATGATGGCCAAGTTCGTCGACTATGCACCTCACTTCAAGGGACCTATTACCCCAGAGCAGTCTGCCATTGCCGTGAAGTCAGTGATCGCAAACGCCAGTATTGAGAAGGGCAATGGCGGTGACTTCCTTTCCCACCTCGGCAACAAGCAGTGGCTCTGATGGCATTGGCACTGCTGGGAGGTAGTAGTGGGACTTAGATCTGTAAGGATTGATTACCGTAGTTCTTTCTTTGTTTCTGAGGAGACAGCAGCTCCAATACATTATTGCTCGCCGATGAATCTTCACCTTACTGTGCTGCATCATCTTCCCCG
Source organism: Chaetomium fimeti (assembly GCF_033439085.1). Classification (NCBI taxonomy): domain Eukaryota; kingdom Fungi; phylum Ascomycota; class Sordariomycetes; order Sordariales; family Chaetomiaceae; genus Chaetomium; species Chaetomium fimeti. The sequence goes on from NW_026944337.1 coordinate 32,452, forward strand.
ATAGCTTGATTGGGAGTTGTTGACATGTAGTGATTAGTGCCTAGTTTCAGACTTTCTGCATTGCCGGTCGCGACCTCAACTTAGGTAGTCGGAGGGAGGGGTGGCCTTGAGCACGAACGTCGATATACGGCACAGGAAAAAGGCTAACAGTTTTCTTGACTATCGGAATCCAACCGACGCACTCACCCTCAGCCCTGCCGTATCCCCCGAAACCCGCCTCGGCATACTCCTCCTCTAGTTCACCGTCGCCCCGCGGCTAGCGAGCACCAACGTGACGGCACCCAACCCATGTTCACCAACTCGTCCACCACGGGCCTGGCCCTTGCCTACACCATTTCCTCCCCAACCCCGCAATCTAACACCTGGACGATCCCGAACTCGAGCACTTTATCCGCTTCCCAATCGGCGCGCTAGCCCGAGCAATTAATCCCCCCCCTTCCCTAGAAACCCCCCCCTTCCTGCTACCCACTGTATAACTCTCCCCACCACCACCTAGGCAGGATGATGTGTGGAGAGGGGGACGGCTAAGGTTCCGTTTAGGGACTTTCGGGTTGGGTGGAGATTATATCGTAAAGGTGGGAAGGGGGAAGAGGAGGGGTGGGACTGGGGTAGGGGTTATGTAGTTGGGGTGGGTTAGGTTGGGTTGCTCGGGCAAAGGGTTGAAATTCGGTATGGTGTATTAGCAGGGGTGAAAGAGGGTTGGAATTGGTTCCGTTGGGGCTTTTGATTTGTGTTTGGTGGAAAGGTCTATCGACTCGTAGTAGACTAGTGGTCGGATACGGACTGGAACAGGTTGTTCTTATAGTTCGGGATTGGTGTTCAGTATATGGGAGGCGTCAATGTAAGATTGTACCTGCCGGTCACCTCCGTCAGGTACAGATCAAGCCGATAGGTAGACTTCACCTTCACCGAAGATGCTACATGAGTGGTTTATGCCCGAAGAGCGGATTGTGGTGACGACAAGTACTTGGAGGTTCGTAGCATGGTGGAAGATAGGCGCCCGCGCTATGGTTGGGCCGCCGCATTGGGGTTGGATACATTACCTATACGGTCGGAGCCGACGGCGGTAGGAAAAGGTTCAAGTTCACGGTAATGCCACCGACGCCGACTCCGGGTGAGGGCGCTGATTCGGGTCAAGCAGAGGGGCGTCGAGCCAGAGGCCGTGTAGATCCCCGGGGTGACTCGCGCGACCGACAGAGCAGGGCCACCTTAGCTCACCTTGGCTCACCCCTAGCTCACCCCTAGCTCACCCGGCCTACCCAAAGCAGCCGGAGCTTGGCCGGAGCCAACTATACAAGAGTCAGTTATTTTGGTGGGAATAGTTACCGTGCGTGTGGGGTTGTCGTAATAATGACATCAATCCGGAAGAAAACAAGTTCCACCGACGTCACCATACACAACCATCCCCTAACAATAACCAGACTCGACTACTACTCTCAATACCTAACCATTTACCCGCTAAAACAACGAGGATCTTAGAGTTCACTCTCTATCTGTAGCTTCTTTCCCACTTGATATCCTCCTTGCAAGCGTACTGAACTCAGGTCAAGTAGCCAACTTGACTGTAAACAATCTTTCCGTAATCCGCTCTAAAACGTCGGAATGGGTGCTCAGCATTTCTCTACATTGTTTCGACCAGCCATAGGCAGAATCCTCGGCGACATACCTATCAAACCCGCCTCCCTGCGATCTCTGTCAACCACTGCAAATTTAGTGACAAAAGAAACTTCACATAATGCCCCCCGCCAGCAACCGAACATTATGCTTGAGGACGAAGGCGCCTTCGGCTTCGTCCGGCACAACACTCGCCCGCCAAAGCCCCGGCAGGTCGGAGTCACCGAGGTCAGGGGCCCATACTACTCCACTATGGGGAAGCGGTACCTCCAGGACATCCTCGAGACGTGAGTCTACAGTCCCACCCCTTAAGCACAAACACTAACAACGCCCTAGAATGGGCCATCACATAGATGGCCTCAAATTCGCAGGCGGGTCCTTCTCCTTGTTCCCCGAGGAAAGGCTCCGCGAGCTCATTGATCTCGCACACGAGCATGGTGTCTACGTCTCTACAGTCCGTCCACACACTCCCACTTGGCTGTAAAAGCATCGTTGACATTCGAATAGGGCGGCTGGATCGAGCATGTGCTTCTCCAATCCGACCCTTCAACGGCTATCCCGCGTTACCTCGCCAAGTGCAAAGCCCTCAACTTTGATGTCATCGAAATATCCTCAGGATTCCTCTCCCTCCCACCCGATGACTGGCTCCGCTTGGTTCACTCTGTCCACGACGCTGGGCTGACCGCCAAACCCGAGATAGGCATCCAATTCGGCGCCGGCGGTGATACGGACGCCGCCGAACTCGAAGCTTTAGGGGGGACGTCGGACCCGAACAAGATTATCAACTTGGGACGGCGGTTTATTGAGGAGGCAGGGGTCGAAAGAATTATGATTGAGAGCGAGGGTATTACGGAGAATGTGAGGGGGTGGAGGACGGACGTGATTCAGGCCATTCTTGGTGGTTTGCCCAAGGAGAGGGTCATGTTCGAGGCGGCGGATCCCAAGGTATTCAATTGGTATGTGCGGGAGTTTGGTGCGGATGTGAACTTATTCGTGGACCATTCACAGATTGTGCAGCTCAGCTGCTTAAGGCAAGGAATTTGGGGGATGGGGGATACATTCGGTAAGGTGGTTACCTTTCGGTAGGGGGCGGGCCTTTCTCTGTGTTTGGTTGCTTGACCGCCCTACATCAACTATCGACAACCTTCCAAACTCTAGGTCTACGCCGCGCGGCATGTCACGTAACTCGTATATTCAGCTTGCTCCGAGGCAAATTGGCAGCCAACATAGAAGACGTTCATTTCAGGTTCTCTCGCGTTAACGCAGTCAGGTTAAAGGACGGCCATGCCTAAAGCCCAGCCTCTTATACATTATGCCCTCTGATGGATGCAATGATTTTCGAAATTCGGCAAGGCACCTAGTTGTAAGATACTATCGGGTATTCACAAAGCCCAGTCTTCAAGTTTCCGAATAAAATAAAAGCTCGCGATTTCCTATCACTCGTTCGCCTCCTCCAGCGATCCTTACAAAGTAAAATACCTCACCGCCGCACTCTAGTCATAATGAATCCGGAACCTTGGCCCGGTCACACCAATATCCCATCGAACCTCCACCGCATCGTCTACACCAACATACTGAAAGCCAAGATACTGCCCCGCTGGGCAGTCTATCACCGGGTAGCCGTGGTAAGACTGGATCCAGGTGGCATTGTCCTGCAGCGGGGCCACGATACGGCCGACATGGACGTCCCTGCCCTTGAGCTCAGCCGCGAAGTCCGACAGAACCCTCGGGGGATCGCTGTAGGTAAAGACGTCAAGGGTTTGGGACCCCGTGGAGTGGTCCCGGTCCCCCCACAACTCAAAGATAAGCTCGCATTTCTTGCCCTGCGAGTCTGTCGGGAAGTCGAAGGTGACAATTGCGGTTGTTTCCTCTACAGGAATTCCGTTCTTGACGACCAGTAGCTGGTCTTGTGGGTCCTGTATGATGTTGCCGGTCTGGACCCAGTTGCGGTAGGTCCCGGATGGATAGAGGATGTCACCGACCTGGAACTGGCGTGCGGTGACGGCGGGGGCTGCGGCGGCGAACGAGGCCGTTGCAAGAGGGATGAGAAGGCTGAAAAGTTTCATTCTGAAGATGTGTGCGAATGCAACGTTATTAGATATGACTGTATCGGTGTTTCGCCGTCACAAGTTGGGGATGATGTTAACTTGGGGGAGGGAGAACAACAGGGACCTCCTGTTATACTTATATACAGATTGAGCCATCACCAGTCGCATCATCCTCCTGTTCCAAGCCCCAGAGCGAACACGAGAACACCTCGTATTCCCCGACCAAGAACTGAGCATGGTGGTCAGACCGGGCGTGTCAAAGACTCCATGACGGATGACGAAAGGGCTTCGTCCTTGGCAGGTGCCACGCATTGGCTGAAGGCCTGAAAACCTCCATGAATCGAGCAAAAGTACGTGCCGATCTTCTTGTGCTGACAGACGGTGGACCAATTCTCTTCCGTCGTGAAGGCAAACAGAACGAAAACGTCAGCTGACTGGGTAAGATTGCGACGGATTTCGTGTCCGAGCTCGCCGAGTTGGGGCGGAGGTAGAAACGGCGAGCGCCGTTCTCGGGCAGGGACCCAACGCTCATGTCCGTCACAACATTTGCCTTTTTGCGTCCACAAAACGTCTATTCCCTTACGACTTTGGCAAATCGGACACCTTTATGTACTTTACATCATCAAGCTCCCCCTTTGATGAATCATGAACTAAAACATAGCCGGTTTTCGAGTTTAACCTAGCGACCCTCGCAGCTACCAAGACAAAACATGCAGCGAGCACCCCATACATGGTGGTGATGGTATACCTCCTAGTAGTCATAAATCATCTGGGAGCACAACGAGCCAACGTAAAACGGGACGAGGGGGTCCAACCTTCGCAACCCATTGCTCTCTGGGAAGTGTTCCTGGCCTCCAGGTCCACCCATGTCGTCCGGGCTCTTACCAGGAACGGAGGAGACATTTTGTACTTGAGGGGAAGTACGGCGATAGAATGGAAGGGTCTTTGGGGAGGCGATGCTCGTTGTGGCTGTCCTGCTGACGTGGAGAAGCAACGCGTGACGCTGTCGAGTAATGAACATTGTCGGGTTATGTGGGTGTCCAAACCTGTGATTGGACCTTGTAGTGAAAGTCTCCGGTGGTGCGAGGATATGACGGAACGTAAATAAGTAAAACAGGAAGAAAGCCCGACCGCAACGAGCGCCAGGTGTTCTTTATACTCCCTCCCGCTTAGATAACGGATGACTTCAGCCCAGCGCAAGTGATTACGTCAAGACGCCTTGGGAAGCGGGGAGACGGAACGTTGGCCGGAAAAGCGTCGCGAGACCCATCTCGATCCGTCGAAATATGGGCCGAGTCCGGTTATTAGCGATTGAGGCGACCCATCCACAATAGGGTATGAATCCCACGATGTATCGCCAAATGAGGAGCACAAGACACGGAGTTTCCAAGAGTACCTAGGGAGCTAGGTTTAGCTATAGGGTTTATCACGAGCGGCCGGTTCATCTGTTGCAATCCCATACTGTCGTCATCCTCATAAAGTAAGAAAGAACTTTGTTCGAGCACCATCATTTTACGAATACTTGTAAACCTGCGGCTGGTGGCCGGAAGGGGTCTCGCTCGAATAGAGCGGAGAGGAGACGTGACGGTTATGTAGAATATTAACTACGGGGAAGGTTGCCAGGGTCAGCCCCGAGCTAGATAGGTAGCTTCTATAACTTTCATGTTTACTCTACAGCTACGAACCTTGCCTTGACCCCCGTTATCATCGCCATAAAGTAACACGGCATTTCTTCTTCCTCCGGCAAAGCCGTAATCTCCAAGTCGAACTCCTTCATCAACGCGGGGACGACTTTGTGCAGGACTAGTTCCGCGAGATGCCTCCCGGGGCAGGTCCGCATCCCGCCTCCCCAGGTTAAATTTGTCCTCTCCATCGCGCGGACCGTGTCGGGGTTTTCGTCTTGTAACCACCTGCTCGGTCTGTATTCGCCCGCGTCATTACCGAACAAATCGGTATTCCTATGCAACGCGGCGGGGTTGCATCCAACAGTAGTGCCGGGCGGGAAGAAGTGGCCATGAAGAACCAAACCGGTTCGTGGAACCCTGCGTGAAAGTGACATTCCAATGACTGGATATAGGCGCTGGGCTTCCTTGATACTTGCCTGTGTGTATGGGAGATGAGCACTAGTATTGTCGTAAGCTGGTGAGCTGGCTGTGTCGCGGACTTCCTCAACTACTCTGCGTAGAACTTCGGGGTGAGTTCCAATCATGGCCATGGCCGCGGTAAGTGCCGAGCACATTGTTTCATGGCCAGCACCAAAATTAGTAACGGCAAGGCGGCGCAAGTAGGCTTCTTTGAAAGCGGGACGTTCCTTGTGGAGGTTGATTAGATCCTCAAGCAAATCATCGCCTGATGCCTTTTCAGCGCCTCGCTGAGGGGCGTTTCGAAGTGCATTTGCTATTCTCTTCGACGCTTTCCGGTACACCGGCTAATGTTGAGGTTAGGGCTTTGTAGCACACGAATATGTAAAGCGGCCTCACTCACTATGAAAAAAGGCCTAAAGTTTTTCGGTGTCTTGAATGTCACTCCCCAGATGTTAGAGAAGACCCGGCTTAAGGTTTTGGAAATGAAAGAGATCTTGGTGACAGTTGGAAACAACCCGAACACGCTCTTTCGTTTCCAACCGAGATAGCTCTGGGTACTGGTGCCACCGTCCGAACGGTTTTGCAGATACTTGGGTGACCATGAGAGCACGACGGCTCCGAGACACTCAACGGCGATGATGTGCATCCACTCTTTCAGGTCGACCTCGGCGCCCTTGAGGGCTTTCAACTCGGCAACCGCAGCTTTGGTAACGTTCTCGACGGCCGAATCAAATCTCCTCATGTTCGATGCCAAGTATAAAGGCCCGCTGAGCCGCCTCTGCAACCTGTACCGATTGACATCAAACTCGGAAAGGAAGTCAAGTGTGTCGGGGAAGTGCGCGTTGAGCCTCCAGTCGAATCTGGGTTTGTTTAGGGCCGTGGCCACTGTCCAAATTTTAGAGACGGCCTTAGGGGAAGTTCATCGCCACTTACGGTAGAAGTCGGATTTATCGTAGCCGCTCCCAGCACCTCGGTAATGTTAGCCGGCGGATATGCCAAACGACAAGGAACCATGGTAGGAAAGTTCCATACTATAGATATTCTTAAACGCGTCTCCGGAGTTCAACCACACCTCGTTGGGGCCGACGCGAACCACAGGTCCGTATTTCTTATGCAGTGTTTTTCCCAACTCCCGAGCCCGTCCATCCCGCACATGGCGGGCCTGCCAGATGTTGGAGACGGCGGCGGCTCTTGGCCCAGGCACTTGAGCCAGCGGATGAAAGGTAAGACGATAAATGGCGATGACCAACATAGATAGGAGCCCAAGCGGAATGAACAGGGCCACCACCGTAACTGCCGACCTCAGCAGGACCACAAGGTCCATGGCGGAAAATGCGTGGGTAGTCGTTCGGCAGTTGAAAGATTCGTCCACGGCCAGAGGGAATATAAATTATTTAGACCGTGTATGTGTAAGATCGCTAGAGCAAATTTGGAGACTCGGAGACTCGGAGACTCCAGGTTGGTCCAACATCCACACGTGGATAATTTCGATCGAATCCCACATCAGCCAACGAATAATCTGTACAGGCGAAGATTTACAAAGCTAAGGGTTAGGGCTTAGTCGACAGAGGCTTCCAATGCCACGTGGTTGTGCAAATGCAGCGTGTTCATCTCGCTTAGCAAGCCAAAGCCATGAAACTTCTTTCCTACCACAACCAACTCTACAACAAGCTTACTGCGGCGGCCCAACACTCAAGATGTCCAAGCCTCCCTGGAGCTGGGCCTTGGTAGGCATTCTGTGGAGTGACATGAGCTGCGCGCACTGGGCCATCGCTGGGTCCATGCCCATGCTTGCCATTGCCACCACAGTCTCTCCCTTCGCGTAGTACGCCACCCACTTCCCCTGCTCCGGATCTCCCTGGATCACCACATCGTCCCAGCCACTGGCCATGGTGTTGCCGCAGTACCGCATCTGGGCTCCAAGGGCACTCCAAAACACCGGCGTATAGAACTCGGGCGTGTGGTTTGGTTGGAGGATGTGGCTCGCAGCAGCCCGGCCTGAGTTCTGAGCAACGTTCCAATGCTCGATGCGCACAGGCTTGCCCTCCCCTCCCGGGCCACGGTAAGGGTGTGTCGCGATATCACCAATCGCATACACGTCCTCGAGCCCAACCACCGAGAAGGACTCGTTCACCTTCAAGCTCCCGTCTTGCTCAAGCTGGACCGCGTCGTTGCCCTTGAGATATCCGGTCGCGGGGGCGACACCAACGCCCAAGATCACAAGGTCGGCCTCGAGCGTCGTCCCATCTTTTAGGTGAACCGAACCGACGTTGGAAGGGTCGGACGCCGATGGTTCGGCCTTTTCGACACCCGCCGACATGTAAAACTTGACGCCTTTCCCTTCGACGCCTTTCCGGATAAAATTGCCTACCCTCTCACCGAGGACCCGTTCGAGCGGCGCCTTCTCCATGCCCACAACCGTCACGTCATTGCCATTAGACGTGGCCACGGCGATCTCCATGCCAATGAAGGACGACCCAATAACGACAATCTTCTTGCCTTTGTCCCCGATGGCGCCGACAATCCGTTTCGTGTCGTGGACGTTACGTAGCGTGAAGATGTTGCCCAGGTCCTTGAACCCCGGCAGCGGCAGCTGCCTGGGCGTCCCACCCGTTGAAAGCACAAGTTTATTATAAGCAAACTTGGCTCCAGACTTGGTCGCAACCGTCTTGGCCGCGAAGTCGATCCCGTTGACTTCATCGTCGACAATGTCCACGCTACGGCTCTTGTACCAACCCTCGTCCCTCCACTGTAACTTTCCGAGATCCGTCATGAGGGCCTTGCTGAGCTTCGGTCTGTCGATGGGTAGATAGCCCTCGTTGGAGATGAGCGTGATACTTCCTTGGTAGCCACCCCCACGCAATCCCTCAATGGTGCCCAGTGCCCCAGATCCGCCCCCCACGACCAGGGTTTTGTCGCCACCAGTGGCACTTCCCTTGAACTCGGGCGCGCGATGTCCTCGCTTGATGGTCTCGGCGTCTCCAGTGATGTAAACGGCGCCATCCCGCTCGATCGCTTTGAAGACAGGCAGAGCGTTCAGAGCAGGAGCATCTTCGACATCGCCGGTCTTAGCATTGAAGCAAGCTGTAGTGAGAACCCCCCGGTCAGCAAGTAGAAACCGACAACGAAACAAGGCGGCAACCATCAATTACCTCCATGCCACGGGCAAGTGAGCTTCCCGTTTGTCCCGAGGACGCCCTTGACCAGGGGTGCTCCGTAGTGGGTACACTTGGGCCCGACCGCCTGCACCGTTCCGCCGGCGTTAAGGAGCAGCACCTTGGCCTCAAGCCCTTCGACTTCCACCTCCTGCTTCTCGCCGGGCTTCAGCGCGAGCGAGCCAACCCCCTTGAGTTTGTATTCCTGTGACATTATTCGTGGTGACGCCGTAACGAGATGTCGGGTCTCTATTCTAAAAGTCGATACGAGCCCTCGAACCGGGAGAATAAGTGCGCAGGTATTCCGAGCAGCGGAGAGGACGAATGTCATGAATGCAAGTAGATGAGGGGAGTTCGAGGTCAGCGCGGGGCAGTCGGGCGCGGCTGGCACCGGATGAGGGGATATCGTTGTACCGTGCAGTACACTCGTTAGTGTGGTGTTCTGCAAGGACGAAAAGCCGCCGCTCAGTTCATGCAAGGGAACTGTAGGAGGATCCAGACCGCGAAAGCGCGAGGGAGAAAGGTAATTACAATGCTTTTGACTGGCCAGTGCCATGCATCCCACCCTGCAATGAACACACGGAAAGCATTGTCGTCATCGTGGGGTGACAAGTGCTTCTATTGGTCACTGCCTGTTGTTCCACATCCACCCACGGAAGGTTCGTCTGCCAAGGGTGGCAGGTGGTATTTTGAGCTCTCCCTCGCGGCGACTTGCCGGCTTCTTGCGGGAGGTGAGGAGCTCGGAACCTAACCGCTCTCGCAGCTCCCCGCTCTCCCGCTGAGCGAGTGGGGTTAAGTCGCTCACCATCTACCCCGTGTACCCGTCAAGGCGTCCGACCAATGCTCGACAAACTTCAAATGGCTCGCCACCTATGAGACCCCCTAACTCGGGGACCAGAACTCGGGCTGGAGTTGTCCTCGGCCTGTCCCTTGACGCGGCAGACTAACAGTTGCCGGTTCATAGAAGGATAGACTGCTTCGTATTACCGATTAATCCCTTCTGATTCCTGGAGCACACTTTGCTTGCGGTGCTCTGAGTCCAACCAAGATGAAAATGCAAACGCACTAGTTGTTTGTTGTATCGGTACCACCCTGCCTCTCCGTCTGTGTAACTTCCGTTGTTGTTGTACGTATAATCTCGGCCCGCCACCGATGATAGGGAGGTAACTTGTCTTATCGGGCACCCAAAGATTATCATCACTCGTCGGGGCAGGCTGGTACTAGCCCCCCTTTTTGTTTCACTAACTGCCAGTTATGATGGCCTGGTTAGATTACCTTCCACTTCAGTCCGTCACGTCAGGCGGCCCCGTGATGTCGTAAATGACCTTTGGCGATCCGCAAGCACCACCGCCCAGTTAATGCCCTGTGCACAGCAGAGTGGTTAATCGGGGCAAGCGGTCACACAAGCCTAAACAGTAGATATTGAAACATGGTTGCCCCCACCCGAGGAGCCTCATGCTTGGCCAGGGCGGGCCACGGCATTTCGAACTTAGGTTGGTTTATACCTGCCGCTTTGGGCGCTTAATCTCAAATGCCGATATCATCCAGGACCCCGGTTCATCCCATGGTCGCCGCCATATTCTTCTTAAAAAGGTCGAATAGCCCTCTGATCCAACCGCTCCTGTTTTTGCAACGATCGCCATTGCTCAGGGTTCTCGAGACATAACCCAGTCCGACAGAACCCCAAAAGTTGTCGGCAACGTGCGAACCGACCACGAATCTGCTTCCATAAGCCCCTTCCAGTCACAATGGCACTTTTGAACATTGCCACCCTCGTGGCGGGACTAGCGGTTCTGTCGTCCGCCAAAGAGCTCGTTGTCGACATGAAGCTCAAAGCGGACCTGTATGACCCTGGTTTCGTCCATGGACGAATCATGGCAACAAAACATGTGAGTGACCGGGGAGAGAAGGAAGGGGACCGTGTCTAACCAAGGCATAGCAAGTGTGGGAGGAGATGGCAGAGCAAGGTCTGTTCGATTCGGCACAGTACAAAACATTTGGCGACGAAACGGACTATATCCCTTGTGTGAATGGCACGGTGGCGCTGATACCTGACGACCCCGGCAACACCTTCCGATGCCAGGATCTCGACCTCTTCGACTTCAAACCACATGCCGAACTAGGTAGCTTGTCTGGTAGGGGAGCAGGCTCTTGGGGGTGGACAAGCCCCGAAGGCCGCGAGTTCGTTGCCATCGCTCAGGAAGATGGCACCGCGTTTGCCGAGGTCAGCACCAAGGGAAAGCTGGTGTACCTTGGCCGTTTGCCTCAGTACGACAGAGCCCCGATATCCATGTGGCGCGAAATCAAGGGCTATAAAAGCTACATCCTCATTGGAAGCGAGGCTGAGCGCCATGGTATCCAGATCTTCGACCTAGGCAAACTTGTTGACGTCAACCCCTCGAGCCCCGTCGTTTTCAGCAATGACCAAGATCTCACGGGATTCTGGATCGAAGGTCTCCCCCTCGGCCGCTCTCACAACGTTGTCACCAACGAAGAGATGAATTACGGAGTGGCCACAGGCTTTCAACCCAGAGACGGACCCCTCGGCGCGGGTCTCGTGTTCTTCGATTTGACCGACCCATCGAATCCCCAGACCTTGGGTGGCACCGGCGTCGATGGCTATGTCCACGATGCCCAGTGTATTGTATACAGGGGCCCTGACGAAAAGTACGACGGGAGGGATATTTGCTATGGGTACGATGAAGACTCGTTGACAATGTAGGGCCACGACGTTGAAACTCGGTGCATGTGGATGACCGGCTAACATCACATCTCAGCTTCGATGTCAGCGACAAGGAGAACATCAAAGTCATCTCCAACACGTCATACGAAGGATTTGTCTACACCCATCAGGGCTGGGTGCTCGACCCCGAATGGCAACAGTACTTGATCACTGATGACGAGTATGACGAGTTCGACAAGTCAGGCCTCGCCGCCGATGGCTATCCTGTCTCATACATCTGGGATATCTCTTCTCTTGAGTCGCCTAAACAAACCGGGCATTACAAAGGCCTGCGGAAGGGCATCGACCACAACCAATATGTGAAGGATGGGTTTGCTTACCAGAGCAATTATGGGTTGGGGCTGAGTGTTCTGGACTTGCACTCCGTGTCTTCGGACCCGACGGGGAAAGGCATCAAAGAAGTCGCTTTCTTTGATACCCACCCCGAGGATGACCATCTCCCTGGTGGTGGAAATGTGACCTTTACTGGGTCATGGAGCCATTATCCCTTCTTCCCCAGTGGGTTCATTGTCATCAACACGATGGATCGAGGTGCATTTGTTGTGAAGCGTTCTGCGCGGGACTGAGAGGAAGGTACTTCGCTATGGGTAGTACTGTCGGAGGCGATCGTCTGGTCAGGTCCGCCGCCATACGCAGCTTCATACCACCCGGCAGCGGCAGCGGTTGAAGGGAAAAGACAGACAGACTTGTCAAAGAAAGGTCTCAAATGAAGCAGCACATCCCGAATGAAATGAGGACCTATCAAACTTATGTAGTTGCCTAAACATGTACCTATTCTATTACTGTCTTGTTTTGTGCTCAACCTCGTGTCCCGCACGTGGTTCTCTTTGGATAACAGTCATTCCGTGTTGTCCCTGGTACTCGGAAGGCTCGGCCGGCTGCCAACCGCCCTTGCGCAGAAAGTCCGAATCAGCGAGACGGAATACCTCGACCTTGAGGGGGCGGCAGCATTTGATCATCTCTTTCTCGCTATCGGCACCAAATCCCCACAGCGACAGATCCCCTCCGGGGCAAGTACCTATGATGCTTGTTAAACGTCATGTTCCATGCTAATTCACAGGGACGGTTGGAGAGACGAACTCAGGGCCATCAAGACATCTTGCTCTGCTAGAAACTCTAGGTGATCCCCGCTCGTCGCTGGGCATGGATTCATAAAGTACCGTCCCTTCGCGTCCAGCCCTGTCACCTGGAAAATGTTGATGACATCGTGGACATCCGATTCAGCTAGCCCAAACGGCAGTACCGCGCGGGTCAGGTTGGAGTGACAATGAAAGTTATACTCTCCGCCACTCAAGACCGTGTTGATGTACGGATCGCAGCGGGTGCCGAGAAGATCGTGGACGCGCCCACCGTGCTCATCCTCCCCGTACCACGCCAAGGTGTCTGAGATGATGGTCACCAAGGGTCGCATGTATGGCAAACACGACCATAACCTGTCGTAGGTCGACACATGCGTCGCATGCAGCTGCCTTGTTCGCGAAGCCCAAAAGCGTTCGCGGGGGTTATGGGCGTTCCAAATATTGAGGTCGCCCACCTGAGGACCCTCGGGGGTGCTGATCCGGACGATGCTTCCGGCGGGGGCTTTCCAAGCACGGCCGGAGCGGATCGGGAGGGTGAATTCCTTGACCAATATTCGCGGGGCTTGTTGGGCCGAAGAGTAGAGAGTCCTGTCGACTGTGAGAGGCGATCCCGCAGTGGGAAGATAGGCGGGGACGGGCGTCGGAATCGGTTGTCGGTCCCGAAGACGGCCAGCGGCACTGAGATCGCGGTTCGACATCTCGAATGTACCCGAGGGCTCGTCAGCGTCTAATATCTCAGCTTGATGAGTTAAGGGATGGTTTAGCGGCAGCGTCATAATTGTTGTAACAAGCGGCTAAGTAGGTCCGTGTGGTCGACCCCTTATTGCCCGGCTCGGGCTCCATCTCTTTAGACCACGATCAGCAAACCCCGCACTTGTGCACATAATCGGGACATGCATCCCTTGATGTTGACTCCATTTTAGTCGGCTCCCACGCTCCGTCCCTGGCATCCTCTGCCATAGCCCCACGCCCGTAACCGTGTCGGGTTCACATGCCCATGGGGAGGCGCCCGAGCACGCTGGGCCTTGTCCGCTACTCAACGATGAAGTTGGTGGTTAGTGAGAAGGTTGGTTTATGTCTTTATTATATGGAGAGATATGATATACTCGTATCTTGGTCCTTGCGGTCTGGACAAACGAAACTTGAACCCCGCTTGTCGGCTGTCCGCCGTTAACCGCGCGGAAAGCTGGTCTTTCGGGTGTACCAAGTACTTCTCACGTAACCCTGCAACCCTCGGACGGAAGGAACCGAGTAGCCCCCGGGAATTGACGGAAACCGTTGTGGAGTTGGGATGTTCACCCCACCGGAAAGTTTGACCGCCCCTACCGAACCTCGAGCGAACCCATTCCTCAGGTAACCAACACCAATCACTCTGTGTCAACCCGCTGGACCCAACTCCACACCCAAAAGTGCCCCAGGTCTAAAACGTGAACCAACTGCCAACGCCACCCTTCCGACATTAACGTTACGGTATCTAACGGAAGGATGAACGCCCAACGCAGCGCTGGGGCCGGGGCCACGGAACCTGATTCAACACTAAACTCGGGAGGCATTGACGGGCTCATCGAGGAGCACATTCTTGCTAAACTGGATTCCGATTTCCTCGCTTATTTTACCGACAGCCAGCCCCAGGCGGCGAGCCAACCCCGAAAGGCTACTCCCGTCTTCCCCCCCATCGAGCATGTGCGCGCACATCCAGAGGCGTATCAATCACCGTGCGCTCTTGACACATCGGGATACCCAAGGGTTACCGACGCCAAGTATCCATCACAGGACGATATCAGCATCCCCGTACGGGTGTACAGTCCAGATGAGGCCAAACATGGCTCCGGCCCGTACCCTGTGCATTTAAACTTCCATGGCGAGCCACCCCCCCTATCAAACCCCCAAAACCCCCTAAAGTCAAGGGGCTCTCGCTGACTCGGCCGAGTAGGGGGCGGCTTCGTTCTCGGCAACTTAAGCACGGAGGCTTCGCTTTGTCTCAGTATGCGGGAGGCGGGAGTCTCGGTGGTCGATGTCGATTATCGGCTCTGTCCAGGTCAGTAAATGATCCCTCAGCTTGAACGCACATGGAGGTATCCACTGACGTGGCATGCATGGAAGAAAACACGTGGGGCAAATGCATTCTTGACGCTTGGAGTGCCTTAAAATGGGTGAGATGCGTGCCCCGCGAACTAGTCTGACGTTGTCTCACCTGTAGCGGTAGGTTCGAGAGTCGGCCACCACACTCAACATCAACCCTGATTCCATCTCGATCGGCGGAATCTCAGCTGGAGCGCATATTTGCCTGATACTGCAGCACATGGCCCGCGATGCCGGCATGCCCTTGAAACTTTGCATGGCGTCCGTAACGCCGGCAACGAAGGGGCTGACCTACACGTACTATACCGACTCACCCTTCCCGTCTTTTCACGAGTTTTACCGAGGACCAGTGCTCCCTTGGGCACGCATCAAGTACTTTGGCCGCTTGTGTATGCCGCCAGAGAAGCTCCCCGAATTGCGAAGTCTGTGGCCCAGCTGGTGGCTTGAGCCCCTCGAGGCACCAGACTGGAACAACCTCTGCGATACGTTCATCCGGACAGCCGAAGTTGACCCACTCCGGGATGAAGGGGAGGCATATGCCATGAAGCTCGTCGCTGGTGGGAATAAGGCCATTATCAAGCGATACTTGGGGTGCCCGCACACTTTCATGTACATCAACTCTATGAAGCGGAAGCACGAGTACGACCAGGACGCGATTATCGCCTTGCGAGCTGCACATAATCTAAACTAACAAGTCGTGATGTGGGTTACAAATGAAACGCGCAAAACATGCTTGCTTCTTCACGCGTCTTGGGCCGTTGCGGGGTCGATGTTTCTGGCCCGAGGTCTGTGGCCCCGGCCCTTGTTAATATGGAAAGGAAGAAGACGGAGGGCGCTGGCCATGTCAGCAAACCCGAAACGGCTGACACCTCCGCCGCTCGTTGACAGCCAGTGTTCAATGCGTGCGGTCGGCTTCTACAGAGATACTCATGTATCACAATTGCGGATAATAGGACTCTTTCTCGAGGGTTCTTTGACTGGCTATAGTATCTGAAATTTCTTGCAAGGAACATGGGCTATTATTACCTATGTTTCCCCCATCCGCCACACATGTCATACCGGTTTTCGAAACACGAAGTCGGTGGGGCCTGGCCTCTGTCATGGCTTTCCACTCAGTAGGACTGCTCAGCCTCAACCAAGAAGGCGGGCCTGGCTGTCGTTTGGCTGTTTCGAACAAAACACCTCTCGTATCCAGACATTCCTCGCGATTTTATTGCTTCGCTCTGTGGGGGGTTGCTGTTCTTCAACTGCCAAAGATACGATCATGAGAAACAAACGACGGAATGTCCCACTCACAAGATGCATATAAAGGGCACGAGTCGCCCACCTTGTATTGGGGGCTGCACAACTCCGCCTCAACCCCGTCATTCAGATCTCCATCGGCCCCATTTTCCTTCAACAAATAACAGCAACCAAAAAAGCTCACCCTCCCCTCCAAATCCAAGAAGCTCTAATCATGTTTCTCCGCATTATTCTCCCGGTTCTCCTCACGGTGTGGCCCGCAGTGCGGGCGGAGCAAATATTCAACAATCGAGGGACGTTAACTGGCTGGGGTGGCACCCAAACCGAGCACAAGGGCGAAATTAAAGAAGTCACCGATGTCTTCTTCGACGAGCCGCCAGCACTCGTCATGACGCAGACCTTTGACGAATCTTACACGGGCCGTTACCACTCCGAGGTCCGCGTTTTGAACGCCTACAAACACGGCGACACACGGTTTTACGGCTTTGCCTTCCGGCTCCCCCCCGATTGGCAGTTTGATCCCGCGCAGAGCTACGACCTGGCACAGTTCATCGCGCCTTTTGACGAATGTGATTCGTTCATGCCTACCACGATGTTTTGGGCCGAGGGAACGAAATTGTTCACCCGCCTGAAGTCAGGGAGTGTCTGCGACCAAAAGACCAAGGAACTCCCCCTCGATGTGACCCTCACTGCCGGCGAATGGCACAAGGTGATGATTGAGGCCCGTTGGGAGAGCGAAGCTACGGGGTTCCTGCGTTTGTGGTTTGACGACAAGCAGGTTCTGGAAGAGCAAAACGTTGCCACGACCGTATCTGAAGACGTTCCGTTCCAGTTCCGTGTTGGTCTGTACGCAAATGGATGGCACGATGACAAGGGTATGAAGGGGACTCAGGGGTTCCGGCAGGTGTTCTACGATAAGGTTGCCATCGCGACGACCAAAGAGGAGGCGGACCCAGATCTATGGTGAAGCACGAGATGTCCAATCTAGGGAGGTGTACAAATGAACGAGGAGCGGGACGGCGTGGGCTCAGGAAGTCTGTATACGCGCTATTTGAAATATACAAATGGAGCAACAGCTGCGCTGTTGCCGTTATTTTTATCCTGCATAAGAAACCCCTCAAGCTGCGGCGGCGTCAATAATAATGACTGCCAACAACCTTAGGGCTGTTGTTGCTCCACGAAGTTCCGACAACAAACAAAATAGGGCGAAGAACAATGATAGTCGCTGGCTTGAAGGATATGGCTCCAAGCTCGCCGAGAGCCTGGATGTCAGGAATAGCCCTGGAAGTAGGTCGTACTCAGGAAGTCGGGTACACCTCCCCTTGATCCCACTGTTCTATATATTAGCTTCCTTCCACGTTCCAGCCATTGTATTTATAACGTGTTGGGGAGGGCCAAGGGGTAACGAACATGTTCGGCGATGCAGCCTGCCTCCCACCGGAACCGGTCGACAACCTCTCCGAAACCGCCAGATCTATAATTGACCCAGGACATATTCTCTTCGATGGTAGAACGGAGATATGTATGTGACGACTGATCCCAGAATGGGCTTAGGATATCCCAGGCCGATTGTGACCCATTCTGTGCCGCAGGGTTGTGATTCTGTGGCCTACGAGTCAGAGTTGATTTAACACAAGAGGACTGGGAAGGGTAGGCGTACGATGTAATCGGCGGCAATGTATTCGAATGCCTTTGCTAAGCTCTTGGATTCGCCAACAAAAGCCTCCACGAAAGCGTTGAACCGGGCCTCCGTTTCCTCCTGGGTGGGAGGCGGGTCCATTCGGACACAAGGAGGAGGGGCTGGTTGCCGCTGTCTTGCAAGAAGAAGGCCGGTTTGCTCCCCGGGAGCCAGGTTGCTGGTCGGGATCGCGACCGCTAAAAGCGGGGCGGCGATCAGGGTAGCGAGGCAAGTCGGGAGATGCATGTTGCGAGATGAAGGACCCACGGCGAGCCGGAAGGGGGAGAAGAATCAGAGGCTTCGATGGGCGAGGCGCTGCCCTAGTCTCACTTGAAAGGGGCTGCGGTTATATCCTCAGCAGGACGAGCGGGGATGTCTATGCGTGGGCTTGGCCAATTTGGAGAGGTATTATCCCGTAGCATTCTCCCATACCAAGGTCAAGTAACAGTGAGTTGTCTCGATCGTTGATAGCTCTGATCCTTGGCAATAAACGGATTAGTCCGGAAAAGAGTGTATGATCAACGTTGGTCTCATGCAACTCAACGAATGAAGACCCACAGATTTGGGTTCGGCACGCAGCAGCTCCAGACTTCGGATGATCCTTTTGAGTGAATGGTTTCCTTTGGACGAAGGGGTCCCACGTGCAGAGCACGAGGAGACATGGGTGAGGCGCACGGGAAAAGAGCGACCGGGATCGGTGACTCGCAAGGGGGAGCAAGATGCTTCGTGAATTATGCGCAACGGCAAAGAATATAAACGCGAGACCAGCCATTGTTTGCTAATGGTTTGTCCACAAAATGGTATGGCCCGGATGAACGACAACAACCCAAGGTAATCAAAGCATCTTCTCCAAAGCAAGTCATCACTCTTATTAAGTAATGACAGGGTATTCCCAAACCGCTCACAGTCTCTCGTCCTTGCTACGTTACACAAGAGCAGAGGCAGCTTACACCACGTTCTCCTTGGTCTCGGCCGTGGCGCGCTTCTCGTCGACAGCGACATCATCGTTGTCGTGGCCAATAACCTTCTCGACCGCAGCAACGGCCTCGTCCGCCAGACGCTTGTCCTCGAAAACTGCCATGTGTTAGATCTGCAAAGTGGTTTATAGACGGGGCGGGTGAAGAGGGGGGGCATACTGAAGGCCAGTTCTTCCAGGGTGCGACCGTGGGTCTCGGGGAAGAAGAAGTAGACGAAGACAACTTCGTAAGCGAGCCAGCAGCAGTACGAGATGAGGTACCTCCAGCCGACGTTGTCGAGACCGATGGGGTTGACGAACGTGGTGAAGAAGCCGGCCAAACGGCCGAAAAGCTGGAAGACTGCGATACCGCTCGAGCGTTCAGCGTAGGGCCAAACTTCGACCATGTAAGCTAGAGTAGGGTTAGCGTTTTAGTCTCGGGTGTCCAGGGAAGCAGAATGTGATTTACTGTAGGTCAGAGCGTTGTAGCCCATGTTGTAGCACGGCGAGTAGGCGTAGATGAAGAACAGCACAGCGACGTTGGCCGCTTGGTTCGGGTGGCCCGACTGTTCGGCGGTCTGGGCGCGCTCCATGGCAACCGTCCAGGCGATGTAGCACAGCAACAGACTGCAGGTGCAAATCAGGTACATGACACGGCGGCGAATCTTGACGACGAGGAGCGAGACGACAACGCCGCAGAACAAACTCCAGCACGCAATGGAGACGTTGATCCTTTGGATGTACTGCGAGTCCTCGAACCCGATGAGCCTGAGGAGATCTCCGAGATAGTACCTAAGCGAGGGAGTCTCGTGTTAGTCATTCCATTTCTTCGCGGTCGCGAGTCCATTGCAGAGGCAATCGCAGAGGAAGGCAGTTAGCAACCACTTACGAGATCAGGGTGTTGCCAGACCACTGGGTGAAGAGACCAAGCATGGTGGTGATGAGGAGACGGCGCCGCATGCCGGCGGTCTTGAAAAGATCAAGCCAAGACTTCTTAGACGCCTCGACCTCCAGCTGGATCGTGGTTTGCATCTGGGCAAACTCGGCGGCAACGAACTCGGCCCCGCGGTCGGTTTCACCGTGGTACTTGGCGAGAATGGCCTGCGCCTCGGCAGCACGGTCCTTCGTGATGAGCCATCGGGGACTCTCGGGCAAGAAGCTGTTCGGCAGGCCCAACGGTCAGCATTTGATCAAGCCATCGGCGTACGGTGGGGGACAGGGGCCAGACGCACAAGACGAAGGTGAGCTGCAGCAACGAGGGGCAAATCTGCAGGAGCGAGGGGATTCTCCAGGCCCAGTCGCTCTGAATGCTGTTGGTGCCGAAGCAGATGGCGGCCGCAACGATCTGGCCAACGAAGTACGAGACGTTGAAGAGCGAGGTCAGGACCGGGCGCTCCTTGGGGTAGGCAAGCTCGCCGATGAGCGAAGAACCAGAAACGATGCAAGTCGGGATTCCGAAGCCGAGAATCATACGGGCGATAATGTACATGCCGACTATCACCAGCGAGGTCAGCTTAAACCAAAACAACCCACAACACACCAGATGCACTCACCATGGACCGAGAAACCCTGAATTAATGCTCCAATCACCATGATACAGCTGCCCCCGAAGATGGACCAGCGGCGACCGAAGCGGTCATTGACCATGGGGATCAAGGGAAGCGACAGGATGGCACCGAGCGAGTAAGAGGCCGCGATGATGCCCTTGAGGGAACCCTGCGGGTTGTTGAAGTCTGGACGCGACCGAGTCAGCTTTGGCCGGAGGAACAAGGGGTCACGGCGGCGCGCGCTGCTGGTGAAACTACTTACACGAGATCCAGTAGTCGACAATCTGAAGCGCATTGATCATCTGGGAGTCGAACCCGGAGGTGAGCTCGATACCCATGCATGTCGGAAAGAGCATGAGGTACAGGAAGAACAGGTTCGGCTTCTTGTAGAAGGGCTTCTTGTCCTCGTTGGCAAGCCGAGTGATGATGGGGTCGGACTTGCCGACTTCGGCATTGTTGGCGGCTGCGATCGCCATTGTCGCTGGTCCAGAGGCTCTCCCGGTATCAGTGCGAGACTCGTGGAAAGGTTGGAGGAGGAAGGGGATGAGAACGAAGAGAACGCGTCTCTTCAGAGTCGCAGGAGAGGCCCTCCTTTATTCCAACCGCGCTCATGGGTCCAATATACGACGCTGCAGAGGCGATCCACGACCCCGGGAAGGCATCTGGCACTTTCCCCAATTCCCCCATTCCAAGAAAAGAACCGCCTTTCTTCCATCATCCCAACAAGGACGGTTTGCCGTTAGGTCCCGCTTGACAGTCGGACCGCGGTTGGCTCAACGCGGCTGGTCCGGCGGGCCTGCAAGGATCGTGAGGATTCAACCCCGTGGAGAAGGTCGGACTGACCCCATGATTCCCCAATACCCCAACCTGTGTGGGTGGGTACGGACGGTGGGCTCGCGCGGAGAAAGGGGAGCTGGGGGAGGGAGGAAGGGGGGGGGGGGAGGGTGGACGGGCGGGATCCCGTGTCTGTGTGCTCCGTATCCATGTTGTTGAGGGTGTTCCATACCACACTCCTCCACCCCTGGCGTATGTCGGTATGGAGTTGCTGCATCGGAAGACAGGGTGACAGGACACCAGAAAACGACCAGAAAATGTCCGCAGTCCACTCCAGTCGTTACTCCGAAGGCAGGCAAGCACGGCAGGATGGGCGGTAGCAGATTCCGGGGGTGAAAGTTCCACCTCGAGTATCCACTCTCCATCGATGCGAGCGCAAACAACTTCACCACAACTGGCAGACAAAACAAGCGAGGGGAGGGTGTGACCCCGCGACCAAGGCAGCCAACCACGGAGCGACGGCCTTGATCGATTGCAGACAGGGGGGGGATGGGCGGGCCAGCGCTGCGTGGTTGGCAGCAGGTTGGCAGGCACTGGCAGGTACCGAAGCCTGGAGCGGCCTGCGTGTGGCCTTGGCACTCGCGGGTCGGCGCCTCGAAGCTTGCTCGTTCAAACCACCGGATTGGAGGAACCTTGCATGGATGGAACCCGTCTCTCCGGGTAAATGCCATGCTGAGGATGCCAAGCCGGCTTCTTCGCAGTCTCGTCCCGCTAGCGCGAAGCGAACAACCGCAACCTCTCAGGTTCGCTCATTTCTGGGCCGCTGGATGGATCTCCCCCATGTCCTCCTCTCATCGGCAATTTTGCCAGACGCAGCCGCGTCGTCCTCGCCGTCTCTAATCGGTCCGCAAGCCATCCAACGGCTGACAGTGGCCAAGCCCGTAGCGGCCACTGGCGGCCAAGACAGATCCGACAGAGCCGCCCTCAAAACCAACAGACAGGAAGAGGAATCGCGAAGGGGAAAGGAGCTGCGTTTTGCATGTGTCAACAGCGATGCCCATTGATCCGTCGATATTGGCGAACCCCGCAACCCTCCCGCCTTACCGTCTATAAATTGCATCCCACGCTTGCCTTGTCCCCATCCGGACGGGCAGGATCGCCCCAATCAAGTGTTCGTGTTCCGGCCTCGCCGCGAGGAACTGGGTTTGCTCCTCGCTTCAGACAACCTGAAGAGTCGCTAAGAGGTTTAGCCCTTCCTCCAATTTGGACTCGAATTGCCAAGAGTCTGTTGGGCAAGCCGCGAACTCGCCGAAGCTGTTGGTTCTGCCTTCGTCTGGAGCGTGCTGAGCTGAGGTGTGCTCGCCACTGCGAGTTGGGAACGGCAGATGCGCAATCGAATCATCAACGCCGGGAGGATGCCAAAAATTGCCGACGTTCCAGCGTCCCGATGCCGGTTCGACCGATCCAGTCTGCCAAGCACAACGGCCGAGCTTGGCGCCATGGAGTTTCGATTTAGGCACATGGAAGACACCAGACAGCAGCAAGAACCCACATGGCAAACAGGATGAGGAATTACTTCGTAATCGTGTTGGAAGTATGCAAGCCATCTGATCCAAATCACAAAGGAGAAGTCCCGGGAAGCAGAAATCCTACACAGTAGACTCATTCCGTGGCCTTTTTTGTCTTACTTGCGATTCAATCGACTGGTTTGTTCTTGGTCACATCCCAGTTATTTAGTCGGTTACGGTTGAAGTTTGTTTTTGGCCCGCTCCGAGTCCCCTCAAGCAGACTCGGTTCTGCCATCCCAGCATCGAAACATTCATGACTTGGCCGAACCCCCACACTCCACAGTACCTTGCTGTGTACACCAGTTAGAGCGTGAGAGCATGACGGCCTTTTTTTCTGTCATCAACTCCTCAGGGGCTCTCTGGAGAAGGCCAAGCCAATTTGCCTCTTGATGCAACAACAGTCCACGTTGGCACATGGCTGAAATCCAAAGATGCCGCCTCCCCGACAGGATGCAAGGAGATGGCCAGTTTCGCAGTTGCCGCTTCGCTGTGCCTCTTGTTGTTTGATATGCCAAGTCCCGGCCTCATTGATCCATCACTCTCGCGTGCGCTAGCGGCGCAGCGTCGAACTCTCGCGGTCTCGTCGTAATTAATTGACTGCTGCAGGGGTCTTTGTTCGATTCCCCCATCGCTGGGATTCAGCTGGGAGGCTGGCTCCCCCAGTCCCAGTCAAGAAAGGTACGATGCATGCGGTTGTCCCCTGCCAGGAAACCTCGCTTGTTGCCCCGGGAGGGGGGTGTCCATTGGCATCCGAAAGAACCGTGACATGAACAAGGCAGTGCCGGTGATCTGGGATAGACTAGAGATTATGGACTTCTAGTGCCTGTTCTTCACGGCTCTTGGGGGGGCACTTTGCTAGACGACCGCTAAGAAACGTTGCCGGTGGGAGCAAACTTGTTATCTACATCAGCGTGGGTGTGACTGCGGAAACCAGCGCGCTCTCATGAACTCGACCGGGTCCTGGACTAGGTAAAGCTGGAAGGCTGAGGCTGGTTTTGGTTGACCCCGACAACATGTTGTGACCAGCCGCAGTTCTATCAACGGCTATTCCGTTGCACGAGCAGATTCAGATGCCGAAAACCATGATGAATATCCCCGCTGCGATAACAAACCACCGGTAGCTTCCCAGGTAGGACTCGACTCGTTGGGCTTCGTTATTAGAGTTCTACTAGTTAGGCCGGCTTGCCCCAAAGAGCGAAGAGGCGCGCACCCGTCGCTTGGGAACTTGGGATATCCTTGCCGAGGCGTCGAGAGTTGCGCATAGAAAGGCTAAGCCGCCACTTCGGCGACTACACAATCTGTACTTGTAGCTCACTCCCTCTCAACGCCGGTCTCGGGTGGTGGACTACCGCAGCTTAGCCTGCCACGTGCCTGCCAAGGTACGGCGGAAGGATCATTACGTTTCACAAACTCGCATGCGAACAACAGCCAACCAAACCGTCCTGATTCCAAACCGCCGCCACCTTGCTTCATGGCTGACGCCCCGGCCCTCCCCGTACTCCAAACCTGTGTTACGGGGGCACCGGGGCTGGAATGGTAGACACAATGAAGCCGATGATGCGGCAAAGCGCAAGAGCGCGAGTCGCTCAAGCTTAACAGGCAGCAGCTGATGAGAGAGAATATGAGGTAGGAAAGAGGAGGTTGGCGAGGCTGCCGTGCTTTGCTGTCTCTGGGTCGTTTCTGCTTTGTAACTTAGAAATTCCACATTGCGTGGAGCCATCGATCGCATGGTTTCCGAGGGCGAGGGATAGAATTAAGCACATGCGAAGGACAAGCCACTGCTGCGGTGTCAACCATTCCCATGGGTGGCTTTGGCTGCGCATCGTGGCGGCCACCTTGCCTAAAATGAGAGTCACTATGTTACCCCTTGGAGCCACGAAGAAACGTCGGGGCAGAAACCGAAGAGGACGAGTGCAAAGTACAATTTCCACGTGGGGATTTACCGCCTCGAAATATCACGGTTGAACCCCACGAAGGTAGGATTATAGGTATTGTGGACCAATGAACTGAAAATGACCTCCCGAGGACCAAGCTATGCTAACATATTTAATAATGGAGGCACACCATACTGGGACTTGTCGTTTCAAGTTGTTATGGTTGAGGATGAGGGCATCGAAAGGCCCGAAACCGAACGGAAGGCCGACGAGGTGCCTCAAACTATGCCTGGCCCCTTTGGATACAAATGGTGGTGTGGAACGGGACGGCCGGTGTTGGTCGTTCAAAACTTTCTAATCCTCGTCGTCCTCGTTGTCCTCGTCGTCTTCGTCCTCATCCTCCTCCTCCTCCCCTTCACCCTCGTCATCACTGCCAATCTCCGACGTCCCAATATCCTCAGATTCAGATTCATAACCCTTGTACTTCTTGTCGGGGTGTGATTCGTGGTATCCTCTTCGGCAACCTGGTTCGGAACCGAGCTTTTCGCAACAGTCCCATACGAAACCATCGGGAAAGTCTTCTCGCATTCTATCCGTGTCGATTACGCCATGGCATCTCTCATCATGATCAGCCCAGAAGTCACCGTCATAATCGGGCTCAAGCTCGCCTAAACCGGGGGTCAGCTCGAGCTCAGCACTCAGAAGCTCATCGGCTTAGACGGCCACTCTGTACCATCATGGTATTTGCATTTGTCGGTGGTCCCGTCGTAAAACGTTTCGCCGCACCGCACACATATACTGAGAGTGGACGCCGGTTTCCGCTTTTTACTGTTTGGATCACTCGGCGGAGCATCGTTTGCCTTGACCTTGGCTTCGGGTTCAATCATATCGAGGTACTTGAGAGCTTTGGAGCGGACTCGGTCATCGTCACAGAGAGCAGTAAGAATAGACCGAACGGTCTCGTTCGATGCATGGAACAGCGCGTCCATCGTGTTTCGTCTTTGTTGTTCGTGGTTTTATGATGGTTTCTCGTTTGGCCCAAGGAAGGAAACCCTGACCGCTGTCGCGTGGGAGGCGCGTGTCGACCGCGCCAATGTTCACGTGGATGGGGACAGGGGTTAATCGGGAGATCCCAACTCACATGATTGCAGGGCCCTCCATCCCCGGTCAAGTACTCTGCTAATAAACTCGTAACCGAATTGTCCGCCTGCGCCGCTTGGTGATGTTTTCCATTTCGAGGTTCTAATCGGCGGTCGAGAATATCGAGGTACCCAGGGTGCCGTTAATAGCAAATAATGAATCGCGGCCAGCTCTGTGTGAAGAAGTCAAAAGTATGACAGCGGTTAGGAAGTTAAGCATATTGGCAGAAAGTATTGAGATATGGGCAAGGGGGGTCGAGGTATACAACGCGGTAAATGAACGATGGCCTCATTACGTAGTACCTACTATGCATGGTTGAATAAGTGAAGGCATGGCATGACCTGAGCCATTAATTACAATCCGTGACAATTTGGGAGCGACTAATCGTCGCATCGCTCGGGAAACAGAGTCGTTAGGGCTGGCAAGCCAACAGAAGGACTTCACCGGCTTTGCCTCTTTGGCATTGAGAGCTCCCCCTTTCCTCCTCAGCGTATCTCGCTCAGCGTTCTACGGTGGACACCCTCCTTCCTTCGTCATGAATACGCTGCAGATACAACACCACCACCCTCATCGGCGCCCAAGATTGCAGATCTGCAGTAATGATTCAATAACAAAGTCAAAAGGGGCTAGGTTTGTATGGGTTCCGCGCCAATCGCTGGACACCGCTCTGCAGTCGCTCGGCTTGGGGACGGACTTGACACTGAAGTACCAGGCATACAACATAGGTACCTTATGGAAGCCCGGTGAAACGGGTGCGCAGAATAGACCAATTTAAATATGGATTCCCCTCACATAATTCCCAATGACTTCAACCTATTCTTGGAAAACATTCATGGAGCGGTCCGTCCGTTGCTTCCATGTCTCGCTTCCATTGCTTCTTGACCTCGTCGAGCAAACCGGGCCTCGCCAGCACATCCACCGCCGTTCCCGCCAAGGCCTTTCCCACTCTGAGAGCTCTCATAAAGGCCGGTTTGGTTCCCGACGCCATCTCAAAGTCGGGACTGTGCGGTTGCCCGGCTTCGGGGCCGGGGGGGATAGCGAAGCTCGCGTTCACGCTCGGCATCGCATGGCTAAGATTTCCTTGATCCGTGCTCGACGGCACCCAAGTGAACTGCTGATTCCCCTTCTCAGGTAATGGAATCGACGGGTCCGGCGGGTCGGGTAACATATTCCAGTATGCTGCGTACGATGCCGCGAGAACGCGGTTCGGGACATGATCCTGATAGCCGGGAGTGATGTTGATTTTGACCGTTGCTCCGGTGGCCTCGGCGCCCGCACGAAAGCAAGCGCTGACTTTGTGTTGCAGCACATCTAGGCGAGAAGCACTAGTCGCATGAATCATACAGACACAGGCGGCGTAGGCATGAATAATATTCGTAGCCTTTTCTCCGCCGTTAGTGATGGCCAGACCGATTACGTCGCCTGACATGGTCTGCTGGCGCAGGGCCGACACCGCATTGTATGCGACGACCAGAGCGTCGAGAGCGTTGATTCCCATCCATGGGTTCTTGGCGCCGTGTGCCGCCCGTCCGAAGTACTCGACCTCGAGACGCGCAAAAGCAGTAGTTCGCACGAGGGGGCTGTTGTGCAGAATGCCGGGGTGCGATATGAGAGAGATGTCGACCCCCCGATAGGCGCCCTGCTTCAGGAGACGTATCTTGCCACCCCCGTAGCCTTCTTCCCCTGGCGTCCCGATAAGGAACACCTTCCCTGGCAAGTTATGCCGTCTCATTGTTTCCGCTGCTGCCAGCCCAGCGGCCATCGAGGCTATGGCGATAAGGTTGTGGCCACACGCGTGGCCCAAACCCGGGAGCGCGTCTAAGTATTGCGTGAGCATGTTGTTGACTACGTTCTACAAAGTTTCTAGTAACTTGGGTTGAGTTAAGTTACCTACCCATCTCCAAGTTGAATGAGACAACAGGCCCATGTTGACCGCTGTCATATTCACCCACCCATGCCGTTTCCATTCCGTAGGCTGATGGTGTCACACGCCATTGCTCTCCTTGCGACCGCAGGAACTCTGTCAACGCTTTGTGTGTCTTGTATTCCTGGAACGCGAGCTCAGGGTTTGCGTGGATGAACGTGTTCAGGGCCCATAGTGACTCTTCAAGACTGTCGATGAAGTCATCAATGTCCGACAAAAGCTGGGAGGATTCATCGTCTTGGGTACAGCATCGGTTGCTCAAAGAGTATTTCTCGTCCACTCTGGGGACGAGAATGAAGCCGTCTTCCTCCATTCTCTTTGTGTGGTGAAGAAGGTTTCACTCTCGACCGGTTTCGAGGGGTGTGGCCTCGCAGCCCCCGCAGACAACATGGCAACGTGGGGGTCACGCCATTGCAACGTCAGGGAGTCAGTCGGTTAATGTGCTGCAACGCAGCCATGTGCCACGGCCGCTCGGAGTCGGATGCTTCCGTGGTGTTTCTTTGGATAAGATCTCCCGGAAACTCCGGCAATTATCGGAAAGCCCAGCAGCTTGGCCTAAAAGACGCCGAGTTCTTTCAGAACATTCCGTGAATAGACGGAGGCCAGTCTCTCAAGCAGCGCGACATCCCAACGACATTCTTACGGCAAGACATGGAGGAAACCTCAGCCCACAACCCGAGTTTGGAGCTCAAGCAGAAACATAATGTCGCTACGACACTCAATTATTGGGACGACCCAGGAGACGGTTCCTGCCCTCCCCCCATCTTCATTGGCCGGGGCCGAGTCACAAACAAGCGACCACACCGGCCCCACGGATTTGTGGTGATGGATATCGCGGGAGAAGAAGACAAGTACTCGCTCGACACCCACGGATTTCAATACTGCCGGCACGAGAGCAGCGAAAAGGAATTCATCGACGAGGAAGCCATTCGATCTGTTTACTACGAAGAATGCCGAAACTTGTTGAAAGACATCACGGGCGCAAGCCATATCCACATCTTTAATCACAAAGTCCGCCGGGGGCCAACCCAGTGGCATCACTTGGGCCTACAAGGGAACAACCTCGCAAACCGTGGGCCGGTCACTAGGACACATGTAGACCAGTCGTACGCCGGTGCAGAGCTCCGGCTGAGATGGGAATTCCCCGACCCCAAAGAAGCAGACGAACTACTGGGACGCAGGTACCAAATCATCAATATCTGGCGCCCCATCGAAACTATTCTCAAAGATCCCATTGCGGTGGCCGATGCGAACTCCGTCCCGGACTCAGACCTCGTGGCGGCGCCGATGGTCGAGGAGGATTTCAACGGGGAGTCCTGGGTCGTTCGGCACAATCCGGATCATCGGTGGCATTTCAAGTACCGTATGACGTCCGAGGACGTACTCCTGATTAAGTGTTTTGATTCGGACAGGTCCTTAGCGCGCAGGGCTCTGCACTCGGCTTTTGAAGACCCGGCCTACCGAGAGGAGAGGTCTCGGCAGAGCATCGAGGTTAGGTGCCTTGTTTTGTACTAGGGTGGAGAGCATTAAGGTTCTGCTTGTGCCGGCGCTACTACATAGAGCAGCTAGATTAGGTGATTAGCTAGATTGAAGAGGCCAGCGTTCGAAAAAATAACTCCGAAGGTTCGCTTCCGAGCTTCCAAGACCGTCCAAGACTCGGCGCCTGAAGTGGTTACATTTAGAGATGGCCGATATTGCACACCTTCCCTTTCCCCGTCTCCCCGTTGTCTGGGCGATGATCACATACCATATTATATCCTTGGATGTGGGGGGGGGGGGGGCGCGAGACTTACCAGACGTGGATCTCGGAAAGGCCGTCTGGCTTAATATGTCGGCCATAACCGCCATCCACCCACGTGCCACTTCATGATGGGACAATGCGACACCCCTCACTGATGTGCCTCCAGCGAGACGTAAAGTGCGGGGAAGACTGAATAACTGACGCAACATGCCTCGGGTGAATTCGACCAGGACCACATCAACTGCCGGGTCCTGGTTCATTGGCGATCTTTCAAGAAACATTGAAAAGCCACAGGCGGCCTCGAGAATAAGACGATTGCCTTGGTGTAGGCTACAGATTTGTTTTACCTCATCCCTTTCAACTTAGACTCTTCCACCAAAGCTCTTGTGAGCACTAGTATCCTACCCACGATGACTGACGCCCCGCAAACCGTCGAATGGCAGGGTAAGCAGGTCCCTGTCTGGTCCATGAGGACCATTGACTACGGCCTGCTGCTCTCACAAGACCCGGCCGAAGTCGAAAAGGTGACCAAGGCGTGTCTGGAGGACGGCTACTTCCAACTCAACCTCGACGGCATCGACGGCCGTGGAATGCTCGAGGACCGCCAGGAGGTTCTGAAACTCATGCACCGCTTTTTCGAGGCCCCGATCGAGGCCAAGAACGAATATGGCCTGATCGATTCCCACCTCGGCTACGAGCCAGTTGGCAGCCGAACGGGCGCCTTCGGGCCGGGTTCCAAGGACGGATACGAGATGCTCAAGGTGTCGCGGGATGAGATCCAGCAAGGCAGCCCTCGGGTCCCGTCGCCGATCAAGAGCAGCGGTGAGCTCCACATTCTGGAGCGGGGCATTGGTAGTTGCAACATCGTCACCAAGGTCCTTCTCTCCGCTCTCTCTACCGGCATGGGCCTGACCGGAGCTGAGCGCTTCGAGAACTCGCACCGCAACGACCGCCCGTCAACCACCACACTGTCCATGATGCATTACCTCCCGGCTGAGGAGACGGGCCAAAACAAGATCGGACACCAAAAGCATACCGACATTAGCTCCTTGACGCTGCTTTTCAGCGACCAGTGGGGCCTTCAAATCCGTCCTCCTGGAGAGTGCGGCGCGCAGGAGATGGGCTTCGTCGCCCCGCAACCCGGATGCGCCTTTGTCCACGTCGGAGACTCGCTGCGCTTTGCGAGCGGCATGAAGTTCCAATCGTGCATCCACCGTGTCGTGCCCTTCAACCCAACCGAACACCGGTACTCCATCGCCTATTTCCTTCGCGCCGAGGACGACACCATGTTCCAGGACAGTGAGGGGCGGTATGTGACGGCCAAGGAGTGGCACGACGAGAAGTTCAAGGCCTTTACCGACCCGCCGGTGTGGCAGGCCATGGCACCCAAGTCCATGATCTTGGGGGGTATGAAGGAGGACGGGGCCGACGACCGGGAGCCGGTGTCGGCTTTCGTGCCGGAAATCGTCCAGCAGACCGCTGTTCAGGGATAAATCTTTCCTTCAGCTGGTTTGTCAAGAGCGAGCATTCAAATGGGCCGCCAAACCTGACCGAGTTTCGTGTATGCAATTCCAATATCTATGTAAATGAGATTGATGCCGCGTAGTTTCAACGTACCTTACTTACCAACTCAACTATACAAGTACCCCCGTGATGCCTTCAGATGCTCTAGCAGCCGGAAGCAGTGACAGTCACAAAGATGCCGTTCTGGGTTGGGCAGATAACCTAAACTAATGCTTCTGGTGACCGGACCACCGCGTGCACTAACCATCTCTCATCGGATGGAAATAAGGGGTAAGTAACGGCAGGAATTGGAGCAAAAGGAAACGCGCGAGATGTCCAAAAGCCTCCACGGTGACAACTTTTGTCAACAGAATCACCGAGACGGTAATTCACAGTACTATCATTAATAATTCCTAACCTAATAACATATTATTGATGTCCTCAACTCCACCTTCATCACGCGTCCATCAAAACTTTGATCGCAAGGTACGCAAACCTAGCCTTAAAAGATTCACCTGCATCGATCTCCCAGCCGTCTGTGCCATCGCCCTTCTCTTCAATTGGGTAGTATCCGTGACTTCCACCCCGTTGCCCATGCCTTGAGCGCCACTGCCGATACTTTGTGGATCGAAATGGTCTAGCATTTGTTCAAATAGGGTCTTGTTCCCCATCACGTCCCCGACCGTGTCTAGTAAGGGGAGTCCTGGACCATCCGTCCCGCTTGCTAGGACGCCGCTGAGAACATCAAGGAGCAAAGTCGTGGCCGGGATGGTGAAGGGAATGTGCTTCCGATTCAGAACGCTCTCGACGTAACGGATGCGCTGACCGTTGTGAAACGTAGAATTGCCCGTGGCGTTGAACTCAACCATGCCGTTGGCGAGAGCACCGCGTTGCGTTTCCAGAAATGTGGCGAGATTAGGCACCAGCTGATCGAAGTAGAAATCGCCCTCGAAGGGTGGTGTGTTGTTTCCCGGCTTCAGGTCGAGATTGTAAATGTAGACCAATCCTAGGTTGATGTCCCCCGCCATCACGTTGAACGTCACGTTGCCCAGCCCCAGTGTCAGCACTCCGGCGTTGGGAATGTTGAGGTGCCCCTTCATGTTGTGTCCAGAGGGCCCCGGCGGGATGGTGAACTGCATGTCCGACACGCCAAAGCCCTTGAGGTAGTCGAGACCCGGTACCTTGATGGTCTTGTCCAAGTCGGCTCGGTAGTCCAGTGCGCCGAGGTAGACACTGAGATCATCACCCTTGAGGCGGAGGTCGGCCCCCTCTTTGTCGAAGAATTCGTTGAACCATGCGACAAGATGTGCGTGGTCCAAAACGTCGACGACTTGGCTGGGGATGACGACATCGGTTTCGTGGTTTATGTGCTGCTCCGGCATTTGCAGCGTGAGGAAGGGCGTCCCAATATCATCAGCACCGTCAACTGGCGGTTGGAGTAAGCTGAGTGAAACGGGGTCGAGCTTAACCGGCAGGGGAGTATCGAGCGAGGTGTCCAGGCCGATGCGCAGGCGCGTTGGGTCTGTGAAGTTGAGAAAGCCCCCTTTTACAGGTAGCTCCTGGCCATCGACGATGTTTTTGATGATGGCCGGGATGATGACTTTAAACCTTGGATTATGGTTAGGCTCCGGCTAACTGTTTCGGCCAAGAGGCTCGCCATGGGGATGACTTACAGAACGGGCAATAAGATGACAAGCAAGACCACGATCGCGATCAGGTAAATCCACCATCTACGCAAGAAATGTTGCTTTATTTTTCCCCACATAGAAACAGTTCCTGGTTGTGTTTTGTCGCCAACACCATCATCAAGCGAGGAAGCAGCATCCTGGGTATTCCCCGATGGAGGTTCGAGATTTTGAGCGGCGGAGGCGTCTGACCTTTCACCAAGTTGTGCGGCCATGGCGGTTGGCTATGAGGAGCACCTTGAAACCGGGGAGCAATTGGGGATAAATGTCAGTCTCGACAGGACTCGCTAACGGGGCAACACAACAAGCACAGAGACACGCCGTGGCCTTGTTAACCCTAATGGGACCGCATGAACACGGAAAGACGATGACTGGCTGGACACCCGATAGTGAGAGATTATCTCCGGCTTGGGCCACGGGGTCTTGCTTCTAACAAGGACATTGGAGAGGGTCGTAACATTACCGGCGATGATGTCCTGGGTAAGGTACCTATGTAGGTAGGTATGGAGTGCTTGAATCATGTCACATGTGTACCGGGCGAAGGGCGAATGCCCGCAACCTCAATCGCCATCGCTCTGGACCTGCCTCATTCTGGGTTAGATTGCGATTTTCTTCGATTAGAAGGTCGTATTCTGCTTCCCCATGACCGGTGTCGATCATCCCCGCATTCTGCCGAGGAGGGGACCGTTGGCAGGCATTCTCAGCAAAATTATTGTGTTAAAACCCGCCGATGCTTGGCCTATTTCCGCTTTCGGCTTGCTCATTAAATTTCGAAATATCAAAACATGCCCGGCCCCCGGTCCTGGTTGCCCGGGGTTGAGTGAGAGCGTGGGAGCGGACCGAGGGAGGTATTATCATGAAGCTGGATTATAGCTGCTGAGGAACCTCAGCCGTTGGTCAACTCAACTTTTTGACGATGGAGGGATAGAGGCAAGAGGTTAAGAGAAATATGTTTATTAAGCTTGTAATTAATATCAGCGCCCGGCGAAGGGCCTCATAATGCGACGACTCGGACTCAGGAGAATCCCACAATCCATCGTGCAGCAATTGTGCAGCAATTGTGGACGGAATGGATGCTACATAAGTTCGCCCAGCTGTTCCTCGTTTCGTCCTGATCAACCCTCCCGCTTGCCTACAAACTCCTTCAAAATTGCATGCACGAGGTCGGCAATCGTTGCCACGAGCTTCAAGCATCAAACGTTAGCGGGGATTGGTATGGAAACAGGAGAAGGTCTTACTGGTGTCGCATCATCAATGAGTTCCGACGTTTGCGTCACAAACGTCTTGCTCAGGAGAGTGCCGGCATTGTTGATGAGTCCTATCACGCCCTTGATGCTGGCCGGGGTAAGCAGTGGCATTGCCTGGTCCACGATGCCCTTGACATCAATCTTTTTAAGAGCCTCCAGAATTGGTTTGATTGCATCGATCAAGCCGCTGAGGTCAATTCCGTCTAGCTCCTTGAGCAATGGGTCAATGATCTCAAACAATCCTTGAATATCGACTTTGTCCAGGGCGTTGATGAGGGGCACAGCGCCACCAATGAGCGTGTGTGTTTGGTTGACGAAGTTGGCGGTGAGGAGGGCCTCGGCATTATCGAGCAACGTTACGACGCCCCCAATGCCCTTGGCCGTCAGCAGGGGTGAGAGCGAATCGAGGATGTTCTTGAGGTCGAGCTCGCCTAGCATGTCCAACAACGGCGACAGCTTAGCGACAAGTTTGGCCAAGTCGATCTTGCCGAGCTGCTCGAGCAGGGGCGAAAGTTGTGTGAGGAGGGGTGAAATTTGTTTGACCAGTTTCGCGATATCGATTTCCCCGAGTGCGTTGAGCAACGGTTGAAGTTGCTTGATCAGAGCTGCCAGGTCGACCTCTGCAAGCGCCGAGACCAGCGGGACCGCGTCGCCGATAAGTGTCTTTGTGTCGCCGACGAAGTCGCTCGTGAGCAGGTTCTCTGCGTTGTCGAGCAGACCAACGATCCCCTTTATTGACTGTGGTGTCAGGAGAGGGGCAGCGGCGTCCAAAATGCCTTCAAGGTCCACACCCGCAAGTTTATCAAGCAACGGCGTGACCTTCTCGAGGAGTGGGCCAACTGACTCCAAAAGACCTCCAATGCTTTTAACAAACTCAGCCGTCAGTAAAGCCTCGGCGTTCTTCAGCAGCGTCGCGATGCCCTGCACAGACTTCGGCGTGAGAAGAGGCGCAATTGCATCCAAGATGCCTTCCAAATCCAAATCCGCGAGCTTGTCGAGCAGGGGCTGGACCTTCTCAAGCAGGGGTCCAACAGACCCTAAAAGACCACCAACTTGCTTCACGAACTGGGGCGTGAGCAAAGCCTCGGCGTTGTCCAACAACTTGACGATACCTTGGATGGACTCCGGGGCGAGAAGAGGAGCCACCGCATCGAGAAGGCCCTCGAGGTCCAGCTTGGTGAGCTGCTCTAGCAACGGGCTCAGCTGACTCAACAGTGGTGAAACATCTCCGATAAGCGTCGCTGTCTGGTTGACGAACGAAGGAGTAAGAAGAGCCGCGCCGTTTGTTACCAGGGACTCGATGTTGTTGATGTTCTTTTCGGACAGGAGCTTCAACGCCGCGCCGACCAGGCTTTCGAGGTCGACACCCTTGAGTTGGTCCAATAGGCCCTTGAGGTCGATTTCACCGAGCATGTCAATGAGCGGTCCGCCCTTTTTCAAAAGGTTCCGTATCAGGGCTGGCGCGGGCGGCTGCAGAGTCTCGGCGAGGTAGACCATCGCATCGTGGAAGCCTTCGAGAAACTCGGCTGTGAGCAGGCTTTCAAGGGCTTTTAGAAGTCCAGTGAGGTCTTCAAGGGGTTTGAAGAGACCCTTTAACACATCTCCAAAATCCCCGAGGCCGAGGAAGTCGTCGGCGGAGATGGAATCACCGGAGCCGGAACCAGACTCTGAGGCCGTTGTGGTGGTGTTTTGCCTCGCGAACTTCGGTGCGAAAAGACGCGGCTGCACGCGCTGGCTCTTGAGAAGGGCATTGAGTTCGGTCAGCGCGTCGGTGAGCTCCGACTTTGGAACAATTGCCAAGTCATGTTTTTCTAGAAGCGCGGCAAGTTCGCCCGGTGAGAGTTGGTCGGAGGGTTCTCTCGCGAGAAGGCCGACAGGGGCCGAGATTGCAAGAAGCAACTTGGAGAACCGCATGGTGCTGTTGTGACGCCGACGTTGAGTTGCTTGGATTCTGAGCTGGAATAAAAATGAAGGTTACCAGCGCTTGACCCCGGGTACCCAGAACCCGTGAGAAGGGGGAAGGACAGGGCTGAGAGGTTGGCCGAAGTGGAGAGGGCCAAAGCCAAGTTTATTCCAAGTTGAAGAGCGCGAGCATGATCCAACTAGGTTAAGGATCCTCTAGTGAACTTGGCAGATCTACCGGCCCCGGCTCGAGGGTTACTCTGCATCGGACGGACGAGCTGGTTTTTGCAGGGAGGCAGGGTAGTGTGCCAAGCATCCACCCCCCGAGAATCTGGGGTGCCCGGATGCAAACCGGGGGAGGGGGCGGGAGGCCATGGGGACTCTCAGCCCACAGATCGATCGCCCCGCCGGGCTCCGTATCTGTATACTGTGTGCGGCTTGTTTCTAAGTCGTCTGTTCATGCCGGCCTGAAATCCGCCGACAGGTGAGAAAGGGTGCGCATGCACTGGTCTACCGAGGGTGACCGTCTACCATGGCCGTGACAGCCAAATCGACCGAGGTTGTGGTGGCCTTTTCTCTCCACACGAGCATCTTCACACATGTAGTAGTTTCGCCCCAGTAACTAGACGGATGAAAGGAGCATGTGGACCTGGGCAGACAATGGAACGTCTGTCGAGGACCTCGGTGAATGGTAAGTAATAAGTAACTAGCAACATCAAAATCAACATGTTAGTTACGGGAAAAAAGTCGTGCTTCTCATTGTGACTTGGGTACCAGGTAAAGCAGGTACCTATTTATGTTGCCGCTTTGTAGTCCACCTCACCCAAACGGCCAATTACACCTACTCGGTCATAGTAGGTCCTGGCCCGGACGAAGGAATCCAGGTGCCAGTAATTCTCCCGCAACTGTTCTGCCAGCTCACGCCTCTCCGCCACTTTCTGCACTGCATCAGGTGAGTCGGGTTTCGCCCTCACCCATTCGAGCGACAGTTGCTCAAACTGGCGCAGGAGCACGGTTCGGTCTGCTTCGACCTGCTGCTTCTTCTCTAAGCCCATTCCCGCGTTCTCCCCTTTCACTGGCCCGACATAGTTGTACTCCCAGCTATCTTTACCCCCGTAACACTTTTGGAGGTTCTCTTGGGCAATGAAGCGGGCGAGATCTCCGTTGCTGCTTGTGAAGTTGATCTTGGATGCAATGACTGGGTCCAGCCACGGTTGGATCATCTTCCAGATGCCTGCGTTGTGCCCCATTAGCAATAACTCCTTCCAAATAAACTCTGTTACGGAGTGTGACTGACCCCAGAAAACGAAGGGTGCGTTGTGAATAAGCACCACACCTAAATATTCCGGGTATCTCGCCTCAAAAACCTGGACTAAAAACTTGACCACATGAAAGTCCATATTCTTCAGGCCGAAGCCAGTGAGGTCGAAAATGAGGCAGGCCTTCTCGTTAGGGTGCCGGATCATGGTCCTGATGGTCTCAATGTTGTGCAGCACGAAGGCTTCCATGGATTCGGGCGACTGGAGTTTTGGGTCGTGTAGGCGAACCTTGATGATGAAAACGGGGCGCTGCTCCTTGTCGGAACCGCGGATGTAGGCCTTCCCGGACTGGTACTGGGCCAAGAATCGTTTCTCGTCGTCCGATTGGGTTTCAGCCAGCCCGATGCTGTCGCCCTTGTTGACAATGTCATCTTCGAGTCGCCGCTCGTGGCGCCAGTTGAGAGCAGAGACCAACATAGCCACCGCCTTTTCCACGTCCCACTTCCGAGCACGGAGGAAGCGAAGCACCAAGACGTCCGGGTGGTCTGCGAGTATAAACGTCCAGAGCCGATGCCGGAAACCGTCGGCCGACTTGTCGCTGAGGTGCTCCCGGAACTCCTGCGTCTGGTTCGGTGTCTCAAGCTTGGCGCTCTCCTCGACGCCGCATAGCCGGAGGAGATGAATCCATGCTTCCTGTAACTTACCCTCCTCTTCGACTGTAAGGCTGTCGAGGTGCCCGGGGGAAGTCGTTGCTGCTTCGTCAGGCATTTTGAAGTTCAGGTGAGGAGATGGGAGGTTGACGAGAAGGAAATTGAGTAATAGCGGTGAAGGAGTTTGGGCCGAGAAATGCGGAAGCAGCTCTTTGTCACAGCAACGTTAACCCAATCCATAAGATGTCAATAGATTGGTTCAGTATGTGACAATTTTGGACTTGCTGCCCTCTCGTCGTGAGTTATGAGGCTCATAAACAGAGCCAAGTTAGCCAACTCATCATCCTTCCCAGATGTGTGGTGCCTTGAACTGGATGCAAGCTCGGCAGCGCTCGGAAAGCAGCCCCGAATTCGGACAGAGGCGCCGTCGCTCCACCATTGTACATGAAGATCGCCTGAGGCCCCTGCACCCCGCATTTCGGTGAAGATCTCGAGCCCCTGAATACCGAGAGAGTGGAGTGTTGCGAGCCCGGCTGCCCGGGCAGGTCACGCGGAGCATGGGAACAGCCGGCATTCACAGATAATACTGGCAACGGCTATGCAGGTGTGGGCTGGATGACCCGTCGGGATCATGAACCTCACTACGAATACACATGGATGTGCATGTGCATGGTTGACATCATAGTACCAGAGTGCCAGGGAACTCAAGGCTCAGGCCCCGAAGGGTTTGGTCGCGGAATGAATGGGGGGAATATGCGCGGGGTTACGGTGATGTGATTGTCAGGTTACTCCTATTTACTTTCAAGCTTAAGAAAACTCCAAATCTGTCGATACACTGCCCCATTTTGCCCGCGCCATATCCGCAAAGTAATTCGTCTTTGCTGCCCAAACCCCTGTTCCCGCCTTGGGTAGCACCTCCCTCACCGTCTTGAGGTATGTGGAATTCAAGCTCATCATGGGCTTATCCGGCATGGACCGCGACGGTCGCGGGACCGCCACCGTAGCCTTCCTCCCTTGCATCTCCCGGAGGATGCGCACGAACAGACGAGCACTGACATCGGCCCCCAACGTCCAGGATGCCGTCTCGTAGCCGGTGAGGAAGAGTAGGTTAGGCACCCCTTCAAGCATAGCAGCCCTCCAGGCAAACTTCTCAGACCACTCAAAGGGCCGGCCGTCGACCGCGAATCGGATCCCGCCACCAAACCGAAGCTTCAGCCCTGTCGCGGTGACGATGACGTCCGGGTGCAGGCGCTCGCCCGAGTCCAGCTCGATGGTCTTGCTGGTCACGGTTTTGATCGTGCCCGTGACCACGTTGCCTTTCCCAGACCGGAGCGCGGCAAAGAAGTCGCCGTCAACACAGGCGCAGAAACGTTGCTCCCAGGGATTGTACCGCGGCTTGAAGTTAGGGTCCCATGGGATGTCCGGCGGCAGCTGCTTGATGGTGACGTGTTTGATGATGAGCTTGGCCAGCCCGGGCCATGCCCGACAGAGAACGGTGGTCAGGTGGCTCCTGAGAAGCCACATGATGCGGTTGAGGTAGTGAGCCACGCTGATGGGGAGGATCGCGAAAAGAAGTGCGGTTATGATGCTGTTTGATGGGAGGGAAAACACGTAGCCGGGACTTCTCTGCAGCATGGTGACCTGTTTCGCCTTTTCAGCCATCGCGGGGAGCACGGTCACGGCGGTAGCGCCGCTACCAATGATCACGACCTTCTTGCCATTGTAGTCGTAGTCCTCGGGCCAGAATTGTGGATGGATAACCCGTCCAGCAAAGTTCTCAATGCCGGGAATCGCCGCTTCCAGGGGCTTCTCGTAGTCGTAGTAGCCCGTGCCGAGCAGCAAGAATCGTGACCGGATAGTGATGGGTTGGTCTTGTCCCGTCACTTCAACCTGCAGGACCCAATTCTTGTCCGCCGGGCTCCAGTTCGCCGACGCCACGCTGTGGCGGTAAAGGATGTGCTGATCGATGCCTTGAGACTCGGCTGACTGCCTCATATAAGTTTTGATTTGCTCGGCGGACGCAAGCGAGACATTGTGCTTCCACGGGCTCCAGGGAAACCCGAAAGTGAAGATATCCGAGTCGGAGCGGATGCCGGGGTAACGAAACAGGTCCCACGTTCCCCCGAGTGAGTCCCGTCCTTCTAGAATGGCGTAACTTGTCTCGGCTGGTCCTTCGGTTTGGATTCGGTACGCGGCGTTAATGCCCGAGATGCCAGCGCCGATGATGATGGTGTCGAAGAACATGCCGTTATCCGACTGTCCGCGGGGGTTGCCGTTGGCCATGGCGGTGCAGCGAGGTCCGGGAATATGTGCAAGGGAGTGATGAGGCTCAGGAAATGTCTCTTGTGAGTGCCACTTGGGCTTTGGTTGATGTACTCGATCCTCTCTGTGAATAAATTTTCACCATCGCTAGCCATGCGGGATCGGTTCCTTCGCGGCCGCGTATGTTGTTCGGACAAGTCCCGATGCACCTCGCAAGTTGATCGCCGGGCGCCGGAGCTCTTCCGAACAATACTCCGCGTTACGTGGCGCGAGAACTCCACCATGCGCGTCGGCACTCAGGGGTCGCAAGCTGAGTCCAGATCGGGCTCGATGGGTAGCAGGGGGCACCTACTCGGGACATTCTCCATCGTATAATTCGCTGCATTGTCTGGAAGGGAGCGTCGCATCCAGTACCAACCTCGCAAACCGTGGGCACATCATGGCGGACCACGCGGACCAACTCGGAAGCCATGCCAGAAGCGAGCACAGTTCAAGCTCGAGCGACCATTACTGTACGAATGTTGCATTTTTTGCTTGTTTCCGCGTGCTTTCCTCCACCCCGCATGAGTCCAATTCCCCACAGCCCCAATGCTTGATTTCGACCCTGGACCTCGGCTCCAGATTCGATTCCCCCCCCACGTTGTTTTTCCATTCGCCTCAGAATGACACAATTTCACAATTTACCTCGGAGTGTCTTTTTGTGAAGCATTTACCATGTGAGTTCATGGTCATGAGCACGACGCTAGTTTGGCTTGAAGGCCTCGTACGTTCCTGCATTCATCGATCTACGTTGTCGGAAGCTAGTCCATTTCAGAGATACCCTTAGAGCCCACCTGTCTGGAGTCCTCCCGGAAACTAGACAGGTCCCAGCTAGCCCAGATGCATGCCCGCCGTTGCCAAGAACTTGCCGGACTCCTTCGCTGCCTCCTCAGCCTCCCGCTCAAACCCAAGCCTGGAGCCGAGCAAGAGAATGTCGTGAGGGCATTGCCTGGACACGCCCAGGTGCACTTTCCAGCCAATATCCCCGTAGCGTTGCGCGAAGACCTGTATATCGTCCCAGAGTACTTCTCGGTCGCCTCCATGGAGGAACATGGGCATGTCGGCCATGGGCGGCGTGAAAGGGTGGTGAAGCGGGGAAAGGTACGGTCCTGACGGGTCCATGTTCCCAGACACGGAAGCGGCGCCCCAGCGGCCGAATTCCATGTTGAGGTAGTCCGTCTTGTAGTTCGGCGACTGCCGCATGTCTTGGTCGATCGCCGCTCCCACATCTACCCACGGCGACCAGAGCGCAACAGCGCCTGGGGCGGGGATGTCTAGCTCGGCACCGTGCTCGTGGATGTAGCGTAGTAGACCCAGAGCAATATTGCCACCGGCCGAGTCGCCCGAAAAAACGATTTGACGAGCGGGGATCCCTTTTTCGTGGAGGAGCCAGAGATAGGCCGTAAGCGCATCTTGCACTGGCGCCGGAAACCGTCCGTTGGTGCCGCTGGAGAGCCGATATTGCGGCGTGCAAACGAGCTTGCAGCCCATGTGCTGAATCAAAGTCCGAGCTAGATATCCCGTGTCCTCATCACGCCCGTTACCAACGGCGAATCCACCACCGTGGAAGTGCAACACCACGGTCAGCTCCGGTCGCACCAGTGCTGGGGGTGGCGGCC
Source organism: Chaetomium fimeti (assembly GCF_033439085.1). NCBI lineage: Eukaryota > Fungi > Ascomycota > Sordariomycetes > Sordariales > Chaetomiaceae > Chaetomium > Chaetomium fimeti. The sequence goes on from NW_026944337.1 coordinate 73,866, forward strand.
GTGCTGGTGTCCAGGTTGCGCCAATGGCCTCAGGCTGGATCCCGGCATCTGAGAGGGCTCCTGTGTAGAGCTTCGGTGACCGTGGGTGCATCACTTCGAATCGGTTGCGTTCGCCGCCGGGGCGAAGAGTGAGTCGGTCTCCCCAACGCAGGCGGGACCAGTAGAGGAGTACCAGCTTGACCACCCGCATACGGGCCGCTTGGTTAAGTGACCACCCGGTGATGGGTCGTGTCTGCGGGAACAAGGTCAAAAGTATGTCAAGGGCAAAATGAGCGAGTAAAAATGGTGTGGTGAGGATGGTGTAGCAATACGTGAACAGGAGCATCACGCGGGGTGGTTTTCCTGTGCGAACTTGAGGAGGTTTCGCGTTTGGTGTTCGTGCCATCTCCATGTTGCGAGTGTTCGTATGGCTGGTGCGGAGGCTGCTGGTGTTTGAAGTTTAGGTTGAGGTCGGTCTGGTGCGTGAGGTCCCATTTTTGTATACTTGGGGGTTGCGTGGGTCTGGGATTTTTACCCATTTACCCCCTACTCCGTAGTAGGGGGTAAATGGGTAAAAATCCCAGACCCACGCAACCCCCAAGTACGGGCTCCGGACCCGACTCACCCGAGGCGGCAGAGGCCGAGGAGGGTGGGGGGGATATGGACCGGGATCAGTGCATGCTGCTCGTAATCCCGATATCTTGCCAGTCCACAAGACTATTTCGTACACAAGCGGGTTTTCCCTCGCTTGCAGCTAACCGCGGGTCATTTTCCTTGGGACAAATAGGGAAGAATCAACATATTATTGTTAGTGAATAGTGGTATTTGCGAACTACCTACCTACAGATATAGGCACGTACCGAGGTAGTTGTCTCCGATCGGTCAAAGTCACTGACGGTTGGTTAATGGCATCAAGCAGGAAATTGGAAAAACGACTGAAAAAGCTAGGTACCTAGGTAGGTAGGTATTTGAGCACAGGTATCGAACAGCATGATTTGAGCAAGCGCTTGGATTCTTGTTCCTCACTGTTTTGACCAACACGGCGTGAAACTTAGCATTCCTCTGGTACATATCAGAATGCTACATGGCTACGGCTTCACTGCCCCCTTTGCAACAGCATCACGCAAGAGTTCCTGCAGCCATGTCGGCCAGCCCCTTATGCCGGATATGCCCGTGGCGGAGCTCGGGATCACCAACTGACCACCCCTCCGGCTCTTGATCTGAACAACCACTTCATCCGCAATCCGGTCGCTTGTCAGCATCCGGACCCCAGCACGCTCAAGGCGGCCAGAAAACCCGTCAAGGAGTGGTGTCTTGACAAAGTTGGGGTGGATTACGGACGTCAGCACGTTCGGTGCCTTGTATTGGTGTTTGATCTCAGACGCGAGCGACTCGTGAAACGCTAGGGCGCCGGCTTTTGTTGCCGAATAATCAGCGGCCGTGGCGAGAGCGACAAAGGACGCGATGCTCGCCACAGTCACAACATGGCCCTTGTTGAGCTGGACCATGCGGGGAAGAAATTGCTGCGTCGTGAACCACAGGGACATGACGTTGACGCCGAATATTTTACGGAGGTACTCCTCTGGCGTCTTGAGGATGGGCATAGGCCGGGCGATCCCCGCGTTGTTGACGAGAATAGAGGGGTGCCCAAACTCGCTGCGGACAGCATCTGCCGCTGCCGCGACAGATTCGGCCGACGTCACATCGCAGTGGAAGAATCGGATGCGCGCATTCCCCTGGAACTCCTTGGGTAGGCCCTGGATGTCCAGCACGGCAACACGAACACCAAGGGCCACGAGTCTCTCCACGATGCCCTTCCCAATACCACTCGAACCACCCGTGACCACGGCAATTTCGTTTGGCCAGTCCCAGCCTTTCGCCGCCGTGAGACGCCAAGAGTTCGAAGCCATGGTGTTTAGGGCCCCGTTCACTGCGCGGACGAGGCTCAACACGGTGAGAACCCGCAGAGCAGTTGCCACAAGGGGTTGTGGTAGAGACAGGATCGGTGCCATAACCTGCTCGGGGAGGACTTTGACGGCCGAGGCGATGATGTGGCGTACGGCATCCGGGTAGTAGGTGATGGTCACTAGCATTGGGCCGGATAAGAGAGGCGAGAGGACAATGCGGCCCGCGGCTGCTATCATGTCGACAGCGGGAGAGTAGAGGAATGAAGCCATGACGAGGAGATGGGTTCAGGAGACGAGAAAGTGTGAGTTGCGAGGTCGTGAGGCAGGCGGGCTGGCGAGGTTATTGGGATGTGAGAGGAACTTGGCGATTAGCCTTGACGAAATGGGCGCCGGGAGGGTGCTAAGAGAGTATGGGAACATGCTGAAGTTAGTCTCACATTCTAGTCTAGATATACAATATCCATCTTCATGATTCGTGCTGGAGCTGCACAGTCCTGTGAATTTCTGGTGTTGATGTTGAGGATGCCCTCAACACCACCCCTGAAAGGATCTGCAGCAGTGCTCCATTGGACTGGGATGTGAGCCCGGACACAACCTCGGCATGCATCGCAAGCTAAACCGTACCGAGTAAGGTGCGCTCAAGTGACGCGCTTGCCCTTGGCCCGTTGTCGACGCGGCACTGCTGGCATCGCAAACTCGGCCTTCTCCCCAGATTTGTACTCGGCCCAATATTCTCCCACCTCCTCCACCTTTCGGCATTGCGACGGTTCCATATCGCCCGCTTCCGGTTTTAGGTCAACTTTGGGCTGGGAAGGATGGTGTTTCCAGGACATTTCAGCAGGGGTTGTTTGCGCTGTCGCCAGCGGAAAGTAAAGGTTGGTGTTGGATGCTGCCGTCCCCCCTGGCCTCTCTGACGCAGGAGCTAACTGCCAGTGGCCGAAAGTGCGACGAAACCAGACCGTCATGTCGCCGTTGCTTAATCTACGGCAAACCATGCACTGGATACACCGACCAGTTCCAGTTTCGACACCGCTCAAGTCCCGCCTCCGTCGTAGCTGCTGCTGGTGCAGTCTCAACACAGGAATGCACGCAAGAACAGGGGAGCAAAGGCCCGAGACGCCGAAGCCCTCAGCAACCCGGGGTGGCCGCGAGGGCTGGTGAACAACGACAACGACGAAAACAACAACCGATACCATCACTCCTGCCGCCAACGTCACCCCGACAAGAACAGCAACAAACCGTCGAGAACGGCCGTTTGAGCCGTGCTCTTCCTCGCGCACCCGATCCCTGCTACGACCACGTATCTCTGTTCTACTTCATCCATCGTTTCGTCACACCAAACCGAGAAGACGGTTTCCCCGGGCACTTGAGCTTCCTTCCCACCCTATATGACTCCCACAGCCATGGCCTCTTGGAGGCGTCCACCCTTAGTGTCGCTCAGATGGCGGCTTACAACAAATTCGGTGGCGAGAAGTTCCGCGTTCAGTCGTACGAGAATTACAGCCGCGCCATCCGCATGCTGCAGAACCTCCTACAATCCGAAGAGGAAGCCAAGGATGACAAGGTGATAACATCTGTCCTGCTCCTGTGCATGTTGAACGACATCAGCGGCGAGCGGCCGGGTGGCCCCCGCGAGCACGCTCCTGGCCTTTACTACCTTGTGGAGAAACGGGGGCCGGAGCAGATTGCGACCTCCCAGGGAGCTGAGCTCCTCTTCTTAGCCCTCATCCGGTTGGTAAGTTGTAACGTGGCGCCATATCGGCTCCGTTGCTAGCTATGCTTCTAAGAAACAATACTGACCCTCTGGTAGCATGTTTATTCGTTCCTAAATGACGACGACACTTACGTGGATCCTGGGACCATTGCCACTGCCTGGGGCGCCTTCAACCCCCTCCTGCGTGCCCTGGGAATGATGTCGAAGACGCTGGTGCTACGGCACAAGTTGCTATCGAGGAGTGCTCAGCTCGATGTCGAAGAACAAGTGTCCGTGATACAAACATGCTCCGAGACGCTTGACGACTTCCACCTCTGGGACGTCGAGGCTGCGGATTATTGGCATAGTATGTTTAAGGGGCGCGGGTCACCTACGGCACTGGGACAAGTTGCATCTGGGACAACTCACTACGACGTTGAAACGGCGTGCACCATCATTCTAATTCGGTCTGCACGCCTCATCTTGCTGGTGAGCATGATCACATACCACTATCAACAGGAACAGTGGGGCGGCGGCATTGGGACGACGTTGGACGAGTATCTCCCGTTCCTTGAGATGGACGTCGCTGCCGTGATAGACGACATCCTCGCGACCGTGCCATACGCGCTGGGCGATGTTGGTCAAGGCGGCCTCCCCGGCACCGTCCCCCACGACGGGGCCGCGGCCATAGTCATCGTTCAGTCGATCCGGCTAGTGTCATCCTGCGCGTACGTGACCCCGGAACAGAACATGAAGGCAATGGAGATTCTGGCACGGCTTAATGGCGGGATTGGAATTCGAGCCGCGGTTGCCGTGGGAGAGGACAACATTGGCAAGACACGGTGGGCGCAAGAGCAGATCTCCCTGCGTTCGTGGATAAACCCGGGCGTGGGATGGAGTCCCAGCTCGGCAGAAGACACTCTTTCTCCGGTGGTGGCTACTCCGCCGCAATGTACAGTGACAGGTTCGGTGCAAGATGGAAGCCCAGTGCTGGATTTCGGATACATGGTTGGGTCTTGATTCAGGGTGTATTTCTCCCCTCGGCTTGGAATGGAAGTTAGGTCCTTGTAAATCCGGTTTTAGCACGATAATATCCACGGATTCGATCACCTTGTTGTGCCCTTGACGTAGCATACTCGCGAGTGAAGCTTTGGCAGATGACTGGGAAGATTCACAAGACAACAACGCCTGCATTTGCGTCATGCTTTTCTAGCAAGACCTCGGTTTATCGTCTTTGCTGGTCTTGCATCCTCCTGCCCCCTGGCCGGGTAGGGTGCCCGTCCCGCGGGGAATGTCTCAACCTCGCACACTAAGCTGAATAGGGACAGACCTTGCGACCTGCGCGAGCTGGGGTAGCGTCGTAATCCGAAACCCTGGGACGAAGGATATCCTCTCTTTCCCGAAGCCCAGCTCGCTCCAAGTGGGGTTCACAGGACACCTTTGATCGACAGAGCAGGAGCATCGGGGCATGAACTTCTTGCACACCCCCACTGCGGCGATGCTTAGTCGTTGCCGAGGCGGCTTTCTGCCGTTGGCAACTAACTATCTCCTATCCACATCAAACGCGCGTCGCGGGAGTGAGCAAGACAATCAGGCGGAAACTAGGAGTTTGCCTTGTTCGGTTCATGCTCAGCAGAATTTCTACATTACGCTTAAAGTACTCCATGACTTCCGCTCTCGCCCGTTCCCCTAGCTAGAAACTTATCATCTTTGTTGTCTTGTCCTTTCTAGATCTCCACGACAACCTCATCCTCATTCTGACTACCCACAACTCAGACATGTCTATAGTTTCTCGAATCTTCAACTTTCCCGGTCTTACCATCGCTGGTGCCGCCGAGTATCTTGTGATTGTCAAGTTACTCCCCGAGTACTTCAGCTTGCATGACCGATTCACAGCTGTCGTCGGTACCATCCTGGTCAACTATGCCTTCGGGCTCATCTTTTGGGCAGTCTTGTACCCCAACTTCTTCAGCCCACTTCGGCGGATCTCTGGGCCGAAAGTAAGTGCAACATGACAGCATTCGTCCACAGAGAATACTCACCAAGTCCGTCGCAGGCGATAATCAGTGCTGCTTATCGAACTCTGGTTGTAAGGGAAGGACCTGCGGGAGACCTGTTCCTTGACCTGGCCAAGCGGTATCCGGATGAAGACTTGGTCGCCTTAGATGCTTTCAGACGGCATATCTTCGTCGCCAAACCTCACCTTCTGGCCGACTTGCTTTCGCATAAATGCTACGACTTCGCCAAACCGAGGAGGATCGCTTCTTTTTTGCGGCTTGTCATCGGGGATGGCCTCATTACGCTGGAAGAGGACAAGCACAAGTTCCTGCGCAAAAACACCTTGCCTGCCTTCCACGCCCGGCACATCACGGATCTGTACCCCATGATGTGGACGAAGGCCGGCATCTTGACCAGGAAGCTCCAAAGCGAAATTGCCAACGGCGCCAGTAGCGAGTCCAAGGGCTCGGCTGTGCTCGAATTGACGGCTTGGGCGAGCAAAGTCACGCTCGACATCATCGGGATTGCCGGCATGGGTCGTGAGATAAACGCCGTCGAGAAATCGAGCGATCCACTGCAGGAATTGTATGAAGAACTCCTGGAGCCGAGCCGGGAGAAAATCGTCTTTGCCGCGCTCAACCTAGCTTTCGGCTTCTCCCTTATCAAGTTGCTCCCGTGGGGTCTGAACAAGCTCTTCGTCTACCTGACCACTTCCCTCGACAACATCTGCAGAGATCTGATCAGGGAGAAGAGGCACGCGATCATCCAGAAAGATGACAACCACTTCGACATCCTGTCGCTTCTGATCAAGTCCAACAACTTTGATGACGAGGTCCTCAAAGACCAGCTTCTCACATTTCTAGCTGCAGGGTATGTCAAATCGCCGCACACAGTTCCCGTCCCGCTACCTTACTTACCCATTCCCTAGGCACGAAACCACGGCGTCAGCACTCACCTGGTCGGCTTACCTCCTCGCCAAGCACCCGGAAATCCAAAAGAAACTCCGGGATGAGGTCGCGCAGACACTCGGGCAAGATCCGCTGGCTGGCGACGCTTCAGCCGACTTGACGGGCCTGCTGAAGCAAATGCCGTACCTCAATGGCATCATGCATGAGACACTACGCCTATACCCCACCGTCCCGGTCACCATGCGCGAGGCGCTCCGCGACACCAGCATTGGCGAGCAGTTCATCCCCAAGGGCACCGAGATGGTCATCTCAATCTGGCAGATCAACCGTTCGCCAGAGATCTGGGGCCCGGATGCGAGCGCCTTTCGCCCCGAGCGATGGATCAATGCGGATGACGGAAAGACAAATAGACACGGTGGTGCCAAAAGCAACTATGACTTCCTGACCTTCCTACAAGGGCCCCGGAGCTGTATCGGCCAGGAGTTCGCAAAGGCCGAGATGCGGTGTCTGCTCGCTGCGCTGGTGGCATCCTTCTCCTGGGATTTGGCTATGGATGAGTCCAAGATCGTCCCGAGGGGCGTCATCACGATCAAGCCGGAACACGGTATGTACTTGAGGATGCGGCCTCTAAATGGTGGCCATTGATCTATGATCTTATGATGTATGTAGCAGAAATGTCAATGAAGTTTAATTTCGCACTCGGAGACAACGACCTTGAGTCGGTTCCTGTCCTGAAAGGGTCGACAAACCCTCCCGGCCATTCCAAGCAGAATTCTCCATCACGAGATAAGCAGTGTCTGGGGGATGACACCACCGCCTTGAAGCTGGAGAGAGATCCGGTTTACATTCCGTGTGAAGCAGGAGCGCCATGGAGGAATTATTGGGACAGGAAATCGTTATCCGTCAAACTTTGACAGTTCCAAACAGGGGGATGCTGTGCTAAATTCTAGACTTCAATGTATTTCTTTTCCTACATTTCCTGTCGAAAGTCCACAGCCGTATAATAAATCGACTCAAGAGGTGGTTAAGTACGCTCTCGGATAACTGAACAGGTACCTACCAGGTACTTACCTATGTGTTGCACGGTACTGAGTAACTGCCCGAGTTCACATCACCTGAGTCACGATTTGCCGTCAGCAACTCGATCATCCCGGCTGCACCCCGCCGAGCCGACCTCCCCGCACCTCGAAATTGAGCGGGGTTGGTGTTTTGTGCGCTCATTGGCAGGCTGCGGGTAAAATGGAGTTCTCGCCCTCAACTTCATCAAGCCGAGAGCAGACGTCTTGCTTCCTTCTGGGCTTTGTCATGGCTGAGTCAGGGGTCTTCACAGCGAGTTGACCCAGGGGACTGTGAACTCGGTCTTTCACCTCTCGAATCTCCCAGAGACATTCTCTTACCCATTTCCGACTTCTGTTGGCAAATCTAGCATAACGGAAGCCAGGTGACGACCGTCACGTTTCGAAAATGACGGATGAGGCGGTTGTCAAGACCGATCTCCTGATCGTAGGGGCAGGCCCCGCTGGCGCCTCGCTCGCCTGCTTCCTTGCCGCTCATGGTATGTTATAATACCCCGGGTGGCGTGGGTGGATGCCAGTTCGTGTAACCGCCTGCAACTGTTCGATATGCCCCCTCTGGACCCTACGGGAAGTCAATATGTATCTGACACGGCTTATAACGCAGGTAGAAAAGGCATTATCATTGCGGCGGCTCCCGGGACGGCAGAGACTCCGCGTGCTCATATTACGAACATGGCTGGGCTGGGTGTGTAATCACGGTCGGTAACGGACTCAACTGGTTGTCGCTGACATCCCTCGGGACAGAATGTTTGCGGGATATCGGCCTCGAGCAGGACTGTCTCGATGTTGCCACGCCCAGCCACAACATGGCCCATACCAGATGGTGCCGCAGCATGGCTGGGGAGGAATTTGCGAGAGTCTACTCGTGGGGTCATGACCCGAAGCACAAAGTAAGGAACCGGCCAAGGAGACCAACGAACCGCACTCGGAACGCCGTGCAACTTTCGACTCCAACCCTCCAGACTCCCACACGGCACTGACACGAGCTAGGGTGACTACGAGGCAGCTAGCCCCTGTGACCATGTCGACCTACCGCAGACACTCCTAGAGCCAATCCTTACCAAGAGAGCCGTCCATAAAGGCTGGTCGCTCCGGTTCAACACCAAACTGATCAGCCTTACTCGGCCATCGCCAGACCTCGTCATATCGGAGGTTCTTGACGAGGTGACTCAAAGGACGTACAAAATCCATTCTCGGTACTTGTTCGGATGCGATGGTGCTCGAAGCCGGGTCGTGCGGGAGCTTGACATCCCTCTCATCAAGAAGCCTGGCCAGGGGCTAGCGTTGAATGTGTTGGTAAGAGCGGACATGTCGCATTTCATTTCGAACCGCATCGGCAACCTGCACTGGGTGTTCCGCCCCGAGGAAATGAACACACCTGCTTGGGGGTGGGCCACCATTGTGCGCATGGTGCGGCCGTGGAATGAGTGGATGTTCATCTTCCTCCCGGCCCCCGGCGCCGACCTCACCGCGGATGCGATGGACGCAACCAATGAGGAGTATCTAGCGAGGGTAAAGGAATTCATTGGCGACGACTCTGTGAAGGTCGAACTGCTACATGCTAGCAAATGGTGGATTAATGAAATCGTGGCTGAGTACTACTCCGATGGCAACATGTAAGTTATACGACCCCGGACGCCTATTTCTTTGTCGGACGTGTCTAGTTGCTCAACTGCCTTGAATCAGTTTCTGCCTCGGCGACGCAGCGCATCGTCATCCGCCATTCAACGGTCTCGGCTCTAATACCTGCATTCAAGATGCCTTTAACCTCGCCTGGAAGATTGACTATGTCATGTCCGGCAAGGCGGGGCCTAAACTGCTCGAGTCGTTTAACAAAGAGCGCCAGCCCGTCGGCGTCGATATCATCACCCGGGCAAACCAAGGTCTCCGAGATCACAGCCAGTGGCAAAAGACGATGGGGATTCTCGAAACTGACGAGGCAAAACGGCTCGAGATCCTGGCCGAGTTCGACGACCAAGGGGAGAAGGGCCAGAAACGAAGGCGGGACTTCCAGGAGGCCATTGAGAATACCACCACCGAGTTCCACGGCCTGGGGATCGAGATGAACCAACGCTATAACTCGGATGCGGTGTACCTAGCCGACCAGGGCCCGCCACCAGTCCTGCCCGAAGGCGCGTGCAAGGTCAAGACGCACCAGATCACGACGTACCCCGGCCGCCGCCTGCCGCACGTTTGGCTCAACACGCGGCTTCCCGCTCAGCCGATCTCAACCATTGATCTGGCGGGACACGGTCGCTTTTGTTTGCTGACCGGCCCGGGGGGGCAACGGTGGAAGGACGCCGCTCGGTCTGTTTCTGTGGCCGTAGGGGTGGAAGTGGTCGCATACTCGATCGGCTGGAAGCAGGACTATGAGGATGTCTACTTTGACTGGGCCAAGAAGCGCGAGGTGGATGAGAATGGGTGCGTCTTGGTTCGCCCTGACAGATTTGTAGCGTGGAGGTCGAGTGGCATGAATGCGGACCCGGAAAAGAAGCTCGAAGAGGTGATGAGAAGCATCCTCGCTTTGTAAGACGAACCGGCGGGAACCAGAAGGATGCTTATGTTGATAGATAGTTGATACCTGGAAGCTCAGGAGCAACCTAACGTCGCAACCCAAGGTACTTGAAGTAGAATACACACGAACTGTTTTGAGTTGGAGGATGCCTGGCTCCGATTCAGCCCAGGGATGCCTAAATCACCAATAACGTTGCTCGCCGACGGCCGCCCCTTATCCGCGTCGGATTGCAGGTTTCTAAAAACTCCCACGCGGCATACGAACCTTGATATCTCGCTTTCCTGGGTTTGCTAAACCTTTGAACAGGCAGGCCGGAAGCAACGGAATAGCGACGGCAGTTCTGGAGATCGTCGACCCCCGAGTTGTGGTGTGTTGGCTGTACCATGACGTCGATGATGTCCCCTTGGCTGGTTAGCTTGGTTCGCCCAACGGTTAACAACATGTGAGTCTGCGCACCTTGGATCGTCGCGCCAATGGGGGGACGAATGCCGTCAGCGGCACTTGTCCTGCTCGAGGTGGGTGGTATTCCCAGTGGCGACCACGACATAAAACCTTGGCAGACTCAAATTTGGGCCCCCATCCCCCGTTCGAATGATCTTCGTTGTTATTCGCCCAAGATGCAATATCTGACGTGGGTTGTCATGCGTTCTTCGAGAATGTCAACGCAAAACCGGGAAAGGTGTCATGACTAGTGAGTGCCAAAAGAATCGACCCAAGTGGTATAAAGTGCCACATCCAGTAACTTGTTTCCTGGTCCCCTCCATAACTGCCAGTCTGCCACTCTTCGTGAACCATCAACGCCAGCCACGCCCCCATATTCACTGTCCCGGCTTGCAGCATCTAGGCAGACGGTAAATCCCAGTCATACACCATGGTCCACGGAGACACTCGCGCCCGCACAGGGCTTACCACTTTCTTGCTTGCGAGCAGCGCGCTGGTATGGGTCTCGGCCGTGATCGTGATGGGCATTCTCGCCTACGCCGTCTCGCGTGGATGGGGAGGAGACCACGTCATTTACGAACTGGTGATTGTAAGTCATCGCATCCCGAGTTCGACATCATGCAGTCAATACCTAAGCAATACTAACACGGACGCTCAACAGTCTGTTCTGACAACGGCGTTCTTCCCCTTGGCCTTCTTCCTTGTTGTCTCACCCGGCTTCATTCTTCTGTTCAACTTGATCTTCTCGTACCTCTGGGTCGTCGCCGTCTCTTTCACCGCTTCCGATTGGAGCCACAGCCGCTCCGACCTGCTGCTCACGGTCGAGGCCTTCAGTTTCATTGCATTGTAAGCGCGACTTTGATTCGAGGTTTACAACCTGTCTGGGAGTAATGCTGACTTCTACCGAAGCTTCTTCCTCTTTTTCAACATACTCTATGATTGGCACTATGGTTTCTACCGGGCTGGCGCTCATTCGAGGGCCGTCGTCTAAGATCAAATATGACGACATTGTAATGCCCCTCGCTACCTAATCCCAAGGACTCGATCAAGACGATAATAATGACATATTTTGTGAGAGCAGAAACGTACTGGACAAGGGCTGGGGGGTGAGAGGGGACATGTGTTTTATCACATGATTTACATTTGCTTTCGTTAAAGAGCTGGGCAACACTCGTGGACGCGGTTTTGGGGATTGTTAATTAATAATAACGCGACTTGTCGGAGATACCTTTTGCAAGGATTCAGAATTTCACTGTTCCATTTGTACTCCAGCCCCTAACATCCCGTGGATGTGTCCTCTCCCTCGCATAATGCATACTAACCACCGTGCCTCCGTGCGTACGTATATTTCGGAGTTAAGGGGGTCGGGTTGCTGTTGGTGCTGTGATTTCACATCCTGCATGCACCTCTCAGTTGTGCCCAATCAGAGTGCAAACCACACATCCCTCTGCGAGACTGCGGCGCAGCCCAAAGTGCGGTTGAAATTTGCTGGCGACGTTGGCTAAGGTTCATAAAGGGCACAATCCCCAGGGCCGGGCCGAGCGGCGTTTTGGAAACATCAAAAGTGTCGGAGCGTGTGCGTGTGCGTGTCTGTACATACCTACATACAATATGTTGAAGCCAATTCTCCACCGTTTCTGCTTCGTTCTGGCGTTGTGCTTGCAATTCGCGGGCCTCGCTCACGGTCATGTCGTCTTGACATATCCGGGCTGGAGGGGCAATAATCTGATCAGCGATGACAGTTTTCCGTTCGGGATGCAATGGATGTACCCATGTACGTATTGGCGGATCCATCGGCGATGCAATTGACAATGGGCAGCTTGCTAACGATGCTTGACACACCCCTATCCTAGGCGGCGGGCTCCCGGTTACTTCAAACCGCACTCACTGGCCGATTGGTGGCGGCGCTATTGCGCTTGACCCGGGCTGGTTTACCGGTCATGATTCGGCGCTCATGTACATCAACATCGGACTGGGCGAGCAGCCAGAGAACTACTCATGGCCCATAACCAAATTCCACCTCGACGGTCCCACCGATGGCCCATATCCGGGCACAGTCTGCCTCCCTCACCTCACGCTTCCGGATGATGTGAGGAGTCGGGTCAAGAGCGGAGACCTTGCGACGATTCAGGTGGTTCAAGCAGCAAAGCATGGCGCCGGGTTGTTCACCGTGAGTGCGCCGCGATGGGCTAACGCTGTCTGTCATGGGGTGAAGCTAACCGTTGCAGTGTGCCGACATCATCTTTACCGATGATGGCGACGAGGTGCCCGATGTTAACGAGCGTAACTGCTTCAACTCGACCAGCATCAAGATCTCAGATGTTGCGATACTCGGCTCCCAAGAGCTCCCCTCAGCTTGCGCAGGGCTCGGAACAACGACCGGCGCGGCGATCACGGGTTCGGGGGATGCATGGGGCTGGGGATGTGAGACGAATGGGCGGGCAGAGTTCTTTGGCGCATCGGGCCTGACTCACAGTTGCCCATCGTCGACGGCGACTCCAACCCCAACCGCGTCGGTGGACGAGAACAACGCGCAGAGCACGAGGGACAAAAACGGGGGAATGGTAATAGCAGCTATTTCCTTGATGTCGGTAGTCTTCATGTTGTTAGCTTAAAGAAAATAGAAGCTGATCTACAATGGCCATGGATTGATGGAATTGTGTCACTTTGGCAACCAAACTTGGGATGACAACTGCTCGGCAATGTTATTGTTTGGGGAAGAATGCGCGGCACGGAGAGCCAAGACTTGAGCCATGGCTTGTCCCTCGCACCCTTGACAGGCCCCAGCTTGCCCTTTTCAGTAAGTGGGGTGAGACAACAAAGCCCCGCACCGCGAACCCCTGTATAAACACTCAAACGCGTCTTATAACCCGGGCTCGCCATGTGCGTCACTTGAGAGCGACTCGGAGCCTGTAGATGCAACGACTCCTCAACTTTCCTAGACAACCAGCCACCGTTCCGAACCTGACGATACCTCCGCATCCACGAAAAGTACCAAAAGTGTACACGATGAAGGTTGTTCCGAGCCCCATCTCGGCGACCAAAGCCACCTCCCATACACGTCACGGTCACGGTCCAGCTTCTTCTCCCCGGCTCACTTCCATCTTCCCTCGCCACCCGATCCATTTTGACTTCGTCCGGCCTCAACCTCCTGCCGTCGGCCTCGGGAACCATCGCGCGGCTCAACACATACGGCGAAACTCTGGGTCCAAGCATTCGACCTCGGATGCCAAAGTCAACAAACCCACCAGCCATCGAACCAAAGTCGGGCTGTGGCTTGAGAGTATCGAACCGTCACACGGACCATCTTCGGTGATCTCGGGACACCCATCGCCGCCCTCGTCCGCGCGACGGAAGTCAATATCACGCAGCACACCCTCACCACATGGAACCAAGATCACGAGAAACCCCAATTCTCCTCGGATTCCCCTTGCCGACATCACATCCCTAGTCTTGGCCGCTGATGGTCCCACGAGCTTTTACTCATCTGACACGGCCAGCGTCGAGTCACAGTCGACAGAGGGAAACACATACCCTGCATCAGACCTCACCGGAGCCGTCGACATGTTGACAGCAGACGAGGCGAAGCGGCTGCTTCTTTTGTCAGCTCAGTCCAACATGTCATTGGCCGATGCTATTAGGGGGATTGCAATAAGCCGTTCCCAGACAGAATCCACCCAGGAGGTGCAACACGATTACTTGGCCGACACCTTCAGGTTCGATGAGCACTGCTACTAGCGGGGGTGGAGGGTTGCTCGACCCCTCAGATACCAAATGGCTCTCCACGCCCGCAACCGACGATCACTCGCAGCTTCGGACAATGCTGGGAAAAAGTGCCATTGGACGCGGCATGATCAATTGAGATGTCGCGGGATTCACAATCCGCTCATCCCCAATAGGGGTCACCGATGGTAAGTGCAATTTCGGGCATAACGATGATCACGAGCTTTACTAATATGAGGCGATACCTAGAACCCCTGGTTCTGGGTGTCTGGTGGGTAACTTACCGCTGCCCGACACGCCGCCGAAATCTAGCGCCAACATGGCATCTCCGGATATGCTCTTCCCTTCGCGGCCGAGAATTCACGGACCCGCCGGGATTAGATGCCGCGATGACGAGATCGCACCCTGGGAGGAGCTGGGAATCCTAAGAGCAGGTTGGGGGCGAACCTGGGACTTGAAGCTGATGCTGACACGTCCCGGCCCCCCGTCCCGGTTTCCCCGTGCAGGGTAAGAATGAACCAAAACTCGGACAACGGGAGGCCCGGGTAGTGGGAACCGGGCACATTCTAGGGCACAAAGCGACTTGCCGGATGGTAACATTCGGGGACGGAAGGGGGGCGCGGGGGGATAACGGGATAACGGGAACCACGATCTTTACGAATATTTTACTATGTACCTTGTTGAAAGCGCGTGTGAATTGTTAGCGAAGAGAGAGTAAGCTTGCGTGAAGCCGACTTTTCTGCCGTGAAAAGCTTCACCCATCCAAAAATGAATAACACCCCCTTCGTCGCCACTCGTCAGACTTTGTGACCCGAGGCTTGGTTGACCAAACATCCCCACAGCACTGTCTCGTACTTCTCCCCCGGAACAAGCATGCAGAAATTGTACGGTTAAAGACGCCGCCCGCTCGACTTCGCTCTAGAAACACTGATACAAGACCGCTACATGCCACAACAAAACATCCCCGACACACCGTGGATTCACCCCTCACAGAGTCGTCAGCTCCGGCGTGCCCTCGGCCCGCGGGAAGGAGAATCTGGTTTCCACAAAGACCTTCTGGATATTATCCTCCTTAGAGTCGAACTTGTAATAGACCTTGTCGATGTCATCAATGCGGAAGCGGTGCGAGAGCATCTGGGTCGGGTCCAGATCGCCTTGTTGGATCTTTGACAGCAGCCCTTCCCAGTATTTCATGACAGGGGCCTGTCCGTTACCGATAAGACGAATGCCGCGCTGCATCAAGGACCCCACGTTGAAGTGGTTCGTCTAGTTGTTTGTCAGTACGGCCAGCGATCCTCCCCAAGAGACAAGGCCTGTTAACCTACGTATCCGACATACACCCCCGTGACTCCAGCCCGGCCGTAATTCCTTACACCCTCAATCATTTCATTGAGGATCTCGCTGGTATCCGTCTCGGCACCAAGCGACATCTCCAGCCAGTGCATCCACCCCTTGGCGTACTCGCCGGCTACGCACTCGATGGCTACATCCGGTCCGCGTCCGCCGCACATCTCTTTGAGCTTGCTGACCACCGTCTCCTTGTTCGTGACTCCGAAGCTGAGCTTTTTGTAGTCGATCACCTCGAGCTTGTCCTTGTGCTCCGCCGGCCAGCGTCCCGAGATGGCAGAGAGTCGGGGTTCCGTATCAACGAAAATGACCTTGCTGGCACCCTCGCCTAGAGCAAAGACGCCGGCCATTTGGCCGATGGGTCCGGCACCAAATATGGCTACTTGGTCTTCGGGATAGACTGCAGTGTCCTTGACGGCGTTGTAGGCGGTTGGCAGGACATCAGATAGGTAAAGGGCTGGGCGCGGTTAGACAGACGACGCGTAGCACCTGGTGAAAAGAACCCACCCTTCTCATCGGGGACACCGTCAGGTATCTCTAACAGGTTGGCATCCGCGATCGGTACTCGTACGTACTCGGCCTGCCCGCCGGCGAAGCCTCCGGTGAAATGGGAGTAACCAAAGAAGCCCGCCGATTGGGAGCCGTACATGGCTTTGGCGGTTCTGTTGGAGTTGGTCTTCTCACACTGCGAGGAGAGTTTCTGCTTGCAATAAAAGCACTGCCCCAATCTCACCGTTTAGTAACAAATAACAAGCCTTGCAAATTTTGGTGGACCTAAAGCCCTTACCTCTCCACATGTAATCTGGAAGGCGGCGACATATCGCTTCCCGACCTTGACGTTCTTCACTCCTGGCCCGACCTGGTCGACAATGCCGCAGAACTCGTGTCCGAGGATGTCACCTTTATTCATCTGGATGACAGAGCCGTGAAGCAAGTGTAG
Source organism: Chaetomium fimeti (assembly GCF_033439085.1). Taxonomy (NCBI): domain Eukaryota; kingdom Fungi; phylum Ascomycota; class Sordariomycetes; order Sordariales; family Chaetomiaceae; genus Chaetomium; species Chaetomium fimeti. The sequence goes on from NW_026944337.1 coordinate 90,393, forward strand.
GTCACTCCCGCAGACAGTGGTTCCGGTGACCTTTAAAATCGCGTCCTTGTCCTCGAGGATTCGGGGCCTCGCAACCTCGACTGTGGTTCAAGAGTGGCTCGTGTCAGCGTCCAGGACATCATAAAACTCGGGTTTCCCCTTTGGAACCACGCACCAACTTCGACCTTTTGTTTGCCCTGCCATACCAGCGCCTTCATCCTCTCATTTGGGTCGCCAATCCCTTCGTAGTTGGCGACATCCTGCTTAATGTTCTCTTTTTCGTGGCCAACGGCCTTCTCGACCACATAGGCTGCCTGTGATGTCATTGTGGTTTGAGGAAATGGTAGTACGGGTCTGTAGCGTACAGTAAACTTTAAGTTGGTGGCTGTCAGATAGGGACTTAAAGGGGTAGGACAGAATATTTAACAAATTCCTATTAGGTTGATTGTTGTATAAACTGATCCGCTACAACCAAAAGTACGGGCAACCAACGCCATTGAACAAGCTTTACCGTCATCACATCCAGATTTCCACAGTCATACGGGTTCTCATTGGGCATTGAACACAGGTGAGCGGCAGGCATTGGGTAGGCTATGACGGTATAGACTCGTTCGTCGTCATCAGGAGACGAACCTGGATTAGCACGTCCGGTGTTCTAGGCGGCTATTTGAGTGCCGGTGGTTGATGACGTCACGAACTACCTAGACAACCTGGAATCATTTCCTCATCCCGCCAACGCCACCTTGTTGACTCCAATTGAGGCAGTGAAAATGAGAAGTCGGCTGGTCAAATTTTGGCGAAAACGGTCGGGTTCTTGTTCCGTCCGGCATCAGACGAAAATGTAACTCGAAATACTGGCGACAAAGGAGAACTAATAATGAGGATAATATGTACCTATCTAAGGAGGCGGAGGAAAGGGGGAGGGAAGCGAAACATGCAGAAAATACGAAGAGGGGAAAAAGGAAAAAAACTCCACGAAAAGAAGAAAAAAGGAGAGTGACGAGTTGCAAAAAAGAGCGCAAGCTCGGAATCGAAGCAAGGACTTTAATTGCTGAATATTACAGACTGATAAAACGTGATCGTTTACGCCACTGTTTACTTTTCAGTATTAACGTCAATGTTACCACTACACCACCCGCGCATCAGCTTTTGAACGTTGGAAATGATCTTCAACGTGAACTTGGAGTTAAAAAGCCCTTTGACCCACTGTACCCAACCTGCGTTTCATCGAGGACGAGCTTATTTTCATTATCTATTATTAGACCTAAATATCGTTGTTGTCTCTCCGAAGCCTTTTTCCTCATCCTTATTACACGCAAAGCACATCGTCTATTGGAGCTTCGGGACTTACTGAACAATCTCATTCTATTATCGTTAGATCATTGTACTGCAACGAATCCTTGCCTAGCGCTAGAAAAACGAAGTGTAGCCGGCATTATAATTAAAGACTACCTACCTTACCTAACCTACCTGACTTGCTCTCGATCCCTAATTGTAGCCCTTTTCGTTTCGTGGATTGCCGCGTCCCCACTCAACTCAAGGCACTCCTGATCTCCTGATCCTCCCTAAACACATAAACGCCGTGGAGCTAACTAGGTACCTGCTTTTCGTTGCTTTCGGCCTTTGGCTTTGGTTGATTGGGTTGCTTCCGCTGCCCTCATGGTGTTGGCTATGGAGGATGCAGTGAAGATTATGGCGTTCCTGACGCCAACCAGGGGTCTATCGTTGGGCAAAAGAAACACACTCTCGGGGGTGGCGATCGGAATGACGGTCTTTGGATGCCTGATTGCCATTGTTCTCATAGTTGGTATCCTCTGGTTGCTTTGCTCAACACGGGGGCGTCGCGAAACGGTTGCTGTGCAGAAGACGGACGCCGAACCCACAAAGTCCAAGTATGGGCAGCCATGGATCGATATGGAACTCGGTGTACGAGCGGCACCTCAGCTACAGCAAGGGGGAGGGGGGTTTCAACAGTGGAAGGAACAGCGGGATACAAGAACGAAAAAACAAAAAGAGTTCAAAAAGCAAAACCAGGCCGTGACGAAAAAGAAGTCGGTCACGCCGACGATAAATAAGCCACTGCCAACGGCAACGAGGAAGCCGGCCCTCACGACGACGAGGAGGCCCATAGCCACGGAACGTGACCGGAAATGATAATGTGGAACTGATTGCGGAAATGGACCTGGCAGACGATTTCTGTAAGTCGGAGTGATTATTGTCAGTTGTCATCTATTCTAGAGTTACTTGATGTACATAATTACGCGTCGTTTTGGGTTGGAAATACAATTTTTAAAACATAAAGACTGTGAATAAGTGATGTGTGCTGTTTCCAGGTCTCCCTAGGTTACCCGTAGGCCAGGCCGTTAACCTGGAATGTAAAGTACCTACCTTGTGAAACTGGGTAACACAGGGCTTGACGCTGATGGTGTAATGATGAGGCACGGTATATCATGCATTCTCCCAATGTAGGTACCTATGTACTCCTGTCTTACGGAACGGGATAGAGATGATTCAGGTAACGAGAAAAGCAACACTCTTGAAATGTCCTGCGCCGTTGTGCAATTCCCTACAGGCGGGAGATATTCATGCTTACCCCGAACAGAGGTCACCCAGTGCCTGGACCCTCTCACTTAAAGTACCGTAATTAAGCGCTATTACCCCGTATCATCTGCTCAGTCGCACCTCCTAGGTAATTAAACGCTCTAGCAACTTACCCTTTCCCGACCTTTGTCTCCTCCTTCCGCATTCTGAGCCGTTGACAAAATCAGAAACCCTTCTCAGTACCTTTTTTGAAGCGCCTAGGGAACCCGATCGGAATTCTGAAACCTTGGGTTCACCACACTCGTCTCTCCGTCCAACAAAACGCTATCCTTCAAGTGCGCCATCATGGCCCATATCCTACAACAGTACCAGCACCTCGTTCGATACGCCTACTGGGCATACATGAACGATGATGGGGCCCAATTTCGTTCGGCAGCGGCCGACTTGCATGGCGACGTCAGGTACCGCAAGCTCGACATCGTCACGCCGTTTTTCAAGGACAAGCTGAAGCCCCTCACCCCCAACACGCACGTCCACCTGGGCATCAGGGACGACGACACTGTCATTCTTGCCTTCAGAGGAACCGATTTCCCCTTTACCATCGAAAACCTCGTCAATCTGAAACGGTGGTGGGGTTTCTGGGGGAACGTCTGGACCGATGTCGCTTTCCGTATGACACAGGTCAGCTGGCTCTCTGAGGAACAATCTCCTGTCCTGGTTCACGAGGGCTTTCTGGCTGCTTTCGACAATTTAGTGGACAACGAAGATAGGCTGCGCTCGGCCATCCTTCATTTGAACGGCCCGCCCACGAAAATCCAAATCTGCGGCCACAGTCTTGGTGCCGCCCTGGCCGTGTTGTGCGCCTTGTAGTGCAGGACCCAATGGCCCAACGCCGACATCACATGTCTCACTCTCGGATCGCCCCGCATCGGCAACGCAGCGTTCTGCCAACACTTTACCAACAGTCACATCCTTCTCTACCGCCTCGAGGTGGACGGGGACCCGATTCCCACTGTTCCGGACCGCTTCACCCAAGCGTTGCCAGGCAAGATACCCGCCACCCACCCTAACGGTACCGTTGATGACAGGCGGTACCATCATGTGGGCACCCCCGTCATCTTGCATGAGGCCATTGGTGATAAGGGGCTCAACTCCGTCGACCTTGGCGTTGAGCGCCCGGACATCACAGCCGAAGAGGAAGCCACCCCTCTTCCATTGGTACTGAGGGTTCCGTACGAGTTTGGCGGCTTTTTCGTGTACTGGGCCCTGAGAGCCATGCGCATGGTGCCGGGTATCTGGCAGTATCACGATCCTGCTGGGTACGAGACGGTTGTGCAGCGGATTTTAGAGCAGGCGCCTTGTAAGATACTTTCCATCGTACTTTTGTATTGAGGAATCGAGATTAACAATGGGCACCTAGTAGAACCCGCGAATGCAGCGTGATTATGTGGTTTCGAGCGGGTGGAGGGGAGGCGGGAGGAAGGGGGGTGGTTGCGCCGTTCATTGCACGTGAGCGCTCGGGGCTCCAAGGTTGTGATACGATGGCGTTAATAGCCCAGTGACGGAAATGCGGACAGGGAGACTCACGCCGCTCGCCGGCTAAGAACTCTGGGGGGTATTACGTTCACCAGGAGGCTACTCTAACTGTCCCTCCTTCCGCTCTCTCTGTTATCAATATTAAGCGATAGATCAACACAAGTATGAGTTAATAATAATAGGGAACAAGCGTTCAAGCGGTTAAACATCCCACCGGTGGTCGAGGCCGAGCAGGTAGCAAGTGAATCCTGAGCCATCGGCGTCCTCGGGTCTGAGAGACTTAATATTATACATGTATTTTAGCCCGAGCTCGTATCAATCAAGCCGCCGTTTACGCTGTGCGCCCGAACTCTGTTCCCCATTACTAAACCTCGGAGGTCCAAAATTATGATCATCATGGGCGGGCCGATTAGTGCTGTACTTTGCTGGAGTAGAGGTGCTTCTTTTCGTGCTCGAGCGCGCGAGAACGGAGTGGCTGGGAAGGGATGGGACAATCGACATTTACAACGGTAACACAGAGCTGCGACTCCGCACCTAGAGACACAGGTTTCTGGCCTTGAGGCTGAGACATCGGGGAAGTTTGGGAGACCAGCGCGTTGTCCCTGGGTCGACCTCAGAAAGCGAGGCCGGAGATTTCATGTCGATCCAGACCTGAAGTCAAGTCTCATGTCTGGGTCACACGGAACCCGGGGTTTTGCAGGCATGGGAGGCGTTATATGTATTTGCCCTTGAATGGTGGTGATCAACAAGGCACCCGTCACAACGCACCACAGCTCGATTATCGGGGGGCTAGTCATATATTAAACCGGCAACTTCCCCTCTTCACCTTGCCAAACTGCTCCTAACCAAATCCCAGCCCCATACGTTTGCGTCCACTCGCTTATCCCCGTCACTCTTTTCTCAACTGAGCAGCGCTCCTGTCACTCGTTTTGTAACCAACAAAGGTCTTCATACGCCATGGCTGTATTGAAAACGCTACCCCTCCTTTATCTGGCGCTGAGTGTGTTGTGTTCTGGAGTTCTCGCTGGAAAGAGCGGCCATCTTGGAACGAGAGCACCCCTGAACCAGCGCGGTGTCGGAACATGCCATATTGAAGGCTGGATCCCTGCTTGTCCTGGTGAGTTGATGATACATACGCCTTTACTACATGTCGTGATTCGATTAACATGGTTAATAACGTCTAGGTGCCTTCGCTTGCATCCCGCCTGGAGGAGTCTGCTGCTCCGACGGCGCGTCCTACGCCTTGGGTCCCGAGACCTGTCCTGAGGGGACCACTCCTTTGCCCGCTCCCGGCTTTAGTCCTGGATCTGGAGGTAATCACGGTTCCGATTCTGCTGGAGACGGCGCCGGCCCGGAGGCCCATTCCCATGATGCTTCCGCCCCTTCCACCACCGCACCTCCGCATCCCCACCCCGACCCCTTGGGCCCCGATGTCGGCCCCGACTTCCTCGGTTTCGGCTCCAACTGGTACACTTTCTCCATGACGTTTCATTTCCTTAGCCACTGGTACTCGCTGGTCGACCACACCTCGTCGGTCCTCGTCTCCGGCGAGATCCTGTCCTGCTCCACCGTGTCCGTCAGCGCTACCGACGCGGCCCAAGCCAGTGCCATCTTTAACTCCATCTCGGCTTCCGCTGCGTTGGCTGCTCCAACCGAGACTCAGACTCTGCTTCCTGTTCCCAAGGAAACTCAAGCGGCGCTGGCTCCTCCCGTCGAAACCCAGGCTCCCGCGGCGCCTCCTCCTCCGATCGACGCGGTGGGTAGCCTTGCCCCTGTGATTCCAGCTGTCTCTCCAACCCCGCCTGTGTCGCTAGCCCCGGCTGCTACCGGCGGTTGGAAACAGCCGACGAACGGAACCGTGGGGACCGCTAAACCGCTGCCGACCGCTGTGGTTACAGCCGGTGCCGCGAGGTTCCGGGAGCTCGGCGGAGCCGTGGTTGGTGTGGTGGCCTTCGCGTTGGGAAGAATGGTTTTGCTGTGAGCTCGAATGAATGTTGGCAACCACCGGGGACTTCGGAGGACTGAAGTGTGTTTGTAAGAGCAAGGGCGGGAACTTCTATAGGTACTTCGTACCTTACGGTGTGGAATTCTGTGACCGCGCAATCGACACATTTATCTTGTAATTATTACGTACTTCTTCCCGCTCTCCGCTAGCATTCTCCCCGTCACCCCCAGTGTAACTCACTCGTCCAGCGTTACCGCATTCGAGGGTATTGTTCATGACCCCCCTGCCTGTTTGTCCCCTTGAACATTATGCCGCGGAGTTAACTGGTTTTACCGGGGAAATCTGAACCGTTGGGGGCTAAAATCAAGGGAATGCTGACCACCATGTTGCATCTTTTTTTTCTTCGTCGGTGGGGTTTGTTCTTCGGACGGTCGAGGTTGATCTTTTGGACGCGGTGACCCCGCCGCGTTTGGGTTCGGACTTCTCGACGTTGAGAGGAGAATGATTCATAATGAGAGCGACGTGGCGGGCTTATTCCTTTCATATGGGCTAGGATGACATTGCAACGTTATGCGTGGCGGTGTATGGATGATGGGTCTCTCTACCCGCCAATGAATACTCGCTGTTCAAGTCCATGAGAGGAGGATTACCGCGACCTCGTACCCCCCAACTCGTTGATATCACTTCTCTGTTTCGGGTAGGATCTGTAGCAATCAACCACAATGGCGCCCACGCGATTGGATGTGTTTGAACGCTCCCCAACAAAACACTCGTATTGCAAAGTTCCTAGAGTGGGGGCCTGTTTCCGGTTTCTGGCAGAAGGATTCGGACATTCCTACGTTTCGTGAAGTAAACGCCGAGGTGATACGGAAGTTCAAACCTTGGGTGAGATTCAAGGGGGCTTGCATGATTCTCAAGTCCATAAATTACGTTTCCCTCTCCACTAGCAAGCAACATTTGTTCATCACAACGTTGTCCGTTTCTTGCATTGCTTGCTTAGTCCTCAGACTCCTCACTATGAGCCCCAAGACTCTAGATTTGGATCTTTCGAGATTCCCCAAGCTCTCACGCGAGCAGGCCGGCCATGTGCGGCACTTCTGGAATATCAGTACCAGCATCGACGGCGAGTGGCCACATATGGGGACCCAGGATCCAGACCAGGCTTTTCTGGACGCATACCGCTACCAGCTGGCCACCATGGCCTACGGCGCTGGCGTGGCGCACTACCACCGTCTCCCTGCGATGAGAAGTCTCTTTCAGCCGCTCATCCGCAACTTGATCCGCAAGATGTTGCGGCGGGAGGTTTGGTCCTACTGGTATTTGACTTCGCAGTCCGGCAACCGCCTCGACCCGGGCCTCGAGAAGCTCCGGCAGCCGTGGGCGGACCCCGTGGTCCGGGAGAACATCATGTACAGTGGGCACCTGTTGATGATGACAAGCTTGTACGCCATGCTCTTCGATGATGACGAGTTTGAGCGTCCGGGCAGCTTGACCTTCGAATGGGATCCATTGTTTTGGGGCATGGGGCCCGAGAGCTTCTCGTACGACAACCGGTCCCTTCAGGGGGCGATCTTAAAGGAGATGGAGAGAGGCGGCTGGGCTGGCGTGTGCTGCGAGCCCAATTTGATCTTTGTGGTTTGCAATCAGTTCCCGGTGAGCAGTCCCCTGGCTAAGCCCTCGCAACACCCAACTAACCCTTGCCACCCATAGATCATCGGCATGCGCTATAATGACGCGCGGGACGGAACGAATATTCTGGAAGGCGTCCTACAAAAATATCGAAATGCAATTCAGGAAAAGCAAATGATAGGACCTGATGGCCTCTTTGTCGACTGGTTGTTCCTGAAACAGGGGCAAACGAAACGAGCCGGTGGTGTTGGGTTCACTGCATGGTAAGTTGTTTGGGTCTGTTATAATCTTGGACATACCGGAGCACGGCTAATCTGATTCACAAGGGCTAACGCGTTCATGAATACCTGGAATTCCGAGTTCGTGAGAGACAGCTATGATAAACAAGCCCTCGGGTTCATCACCAATATCGACGGCCATATTGAGCTCCACCACCCTGCGATTGGTGCGACGATCCGGCAGCTCGTCCGGGAAGAGCAGGCCGACCCAAGCTCGGCGGAAACATTGCAGCGTGCCCGAGACAAGTATCTCGCCAACCGTTCGGCCGGTTTCAAATACATGCAACCGCTTTTTGGATACGTTGTCGAGTGGCTTTCGGAGTTGGGCAAGTCAAAAGAGCTGGGAGCACTCTTGTCGCATGCTGACGCACACTTTTCTCCCACCTGGGATCGAGGGGGCCTTTACTACCCGCGCCAGGATCAAGTGACGGACGAATCGTGCTGCTGGAAGTTTGTCGACCCCTTCACCGGAAATGCGGCGATTGGGTATGCTCGGCTCAACGTTGAGGATGGCCAAAAGAAGATGTGGGATAAGCCTTGGACCAGGGGTAGCCTTGCAAAATACCCATGGGTGGATGATCTCGACTTATCCCAGGGGGTAGACTGCTTGCGGGGATGTTGGGTGGAAGAGGAGCAGGCCATGGTAATATCATTACGGGCTTGGGATGGTGTTGACCATAAGCTTGACTTCTCCGTGAAGAACCTCCCGGCCGGCCATTGGGGGGTGTATGAGAACGGGCTTCTGTTGTGTGAGCACCAGATCACCAAAGGGGATGCAGTCGAGGTGTCTACGATGGTTTGTCGGGATCGGGAGATCGATGTTGTGGTGGTGAAATTGTGTTAGTGAGCAACCGGGTGGTATCGTAACGTACCTCGGTACGCTCACGTATTGACTGTATGGTATGGTACGTACGTATGTCCGTACGGTAACAATACGACGGAGACAAGCGATCCAAAGCCACGTCGCGACCCACAAACTTTCGAGTCCTCAAACTTTCCGACTTTGACCGTTGAGAGTTGAACCTCTTGCCAATTCAGGCCGTCCAGACCCTGTACCATTTCTTGTTGTCTCTTCCCAGTTGCTTGCCGATGGCGACGCAGGATAGCACAAGCAGCAGCACGCGAGCCCTGCGAGGTGCATCGCTGCTGATTCTGTTGCAGGTGGTTTCCCGCGCCATCACCTTCGTGGCCAACCAGGTGTTGCTGCGATTTCTGACAGCACAGCTCCTCGGCGTGTCCGCTCAACTCGAGGTCTACTATTTATCCGTTCTTTTCTTTGCACGCGAGAGTTTGAGAGTTGCTATCCAGAGACAAGACTCCTCGAAACTCGCAGCTAAGGACAACAAGGATGGCGACAGTCGTGATAACCGCGTGACGAACGCATCGGTTCAAGCTGTGGTCAACCTGGGTTATCTCGCCATTGCCCTTGGTATTCCATTGGCCTTCCTTTTCGGTTGGCTTTACCTTGGCTCGTTGAGCACATCCACGCTATCATCCGCACCGAATCTGGTTGTCTCTCTCTACATCTACGCCCTCGCTGCTGTTGTAGAGCTCGTCTCCGAGCCCGCTTTCGTCGTGATGCAGAACCGCCTGCAGTTCGGCACTCGGGCAACTGCCGAATCAACGGCCACCTTCTTACGTTGTGTTGTTACGCTCGGGTCGGCCGTTTGGGGCGCCAACCGTGACCTGGGCGTCCTACCTTTCGCCCTCGGTCAGTTGAGCTACGGCCTCGGGCTACTTGCCGTCTACACCTGGCACGGGTCAGGTCTCGCAAAAAGGGAGGGGTTCTCGCTCCTCCCTCGCCGGATCACCGCCCTCCCGACCAAGGCCGCACAGCAACAGAAGCTCGACGAACCGGAATTCATGCTCTCCTACTTTTACCGCCCCACTCTGCAACTCGCATCCAGCATGATGGCTCAGAGCCTCGTCAAGCACATCCTTACCCAGGGTGACACTTTTCTGGTCAGCATCCTCTCCACGCCCACCGCGCAGGGAGTTTACGCCCTCGCCAACAACTACGGCAGCCTGCTCGCCCGCCTCGTCTTCCAGCCCATCGAGGAAAGCAGCCGCAGTTACTTCAGCCGTCTGCTCGCCCCATCCACCCCTCCTCCCACCACCCCCAAACCCCCCGGAAAACAAACCCAACCCTCCCCCGATGCGGCCAGCCCCGCGCACGCAGCCCTCCAGGCCCTCCAGTCCCTCCTCCGGGCCTACCTCCTCCTCTCGCTCGCCATCACCGCCCTCGGCCCGGCCGCCTCGCCGCCCCTGCTCGCTCTCGTCGCCGGCCCGCGCTGGGCCGGCTCCGGCGCCGCCGACTGCCTGGCCGCCTACATGTGGTACGTGCCGCTGCTGGCCGTCAACGGCGTGGCCGAGGCCTTTGTCGCGTCCGTGGCCTCCGAGGCCGAGGTTCACCGCCAGAGCGCCTGGATGGGCGCGTTCTCGGTCGTGTTTGGGGTCGCGGGGTTTGTGTTTCTGAGGGTGTTGGGGTGGGGGGCGGTTGGGTTGGTGGTGGCGAATGGGATTAATATGGCGTGTCGGATTGTGTGGTGTGTGGGGTTTATTAAGGGGTATTTTGGGCGGACGGGCCTGAGGTTTGAGGTGCTTGGTGTTATGCCCTCGCCGGGCGCGATGTTGGCTGCGGCGGTTACGTCGCAGGTTGTGAAGAGGGTTGTTGCATCAGGGGCTTCGCCAGGTGGTGCCCGGGAGGCCGTTGTGGAACTTGTCAAGGTGGCGGTGGTTGCGGTGCCGTTTGTGATTGCAGTGTGAGTAGACCCCTTGTTGTTTCTCCCGTCCGTGACGCCGGCTGCTAACATGCAAATAGGGCCGTATCTGAACGGCGTTTTCTGCACGGAGCGTTTCAAGCGGTCCGAGGGCATCGGCAATCAAGTTCTTGAGGACGGAATGAGCATCAAGGTAGTATTATTACGCAGTCCCGTATCGGTTTGTTAGAATTGGCACAGCGTGCTACGGGTAATAGTGGTAGGCGTATTCATCGAGCTTATCCGAATATCGTCTTGCTTTTGACTTCCATTTTTGCGTTGCCAGTTCCTCCACTTCGACTTATGACCCTTCTTCTTAGCTTCGCTAACGACGTGACGTTCAGAACAGCCGCCGGAGCGCGGCCCCCACCCAGGGTTGAGCCATGCTAAGGTGGGCCCCCCTAGGTTAGCTTGTAGCCCCCAAGTCCCAGCTTTCCTCACTCTTGGCCCGTTCCACTTCTCGGCCCCAACCTCGCCTTTGGGGATGGCTCGTGATCAATATTGCACCTTCGGGGATGTCGCGTAATGAATATTGGTTGCCGAAGGCGAGGTTGGGGCCGAGAAGTGGAACGGGCCAAGAGTGAGTAGAGGCTGAGCTGGGACTGGGATATTGGGAGTAAACATCAACCGCGAGAAGAGTACCTAAGCATAGTGTTGATAGTTGCCTGTTGGCATGAACCCGGCCTATAAGTAAGTAGACCGGTCACCACTGCTGTTGCCCCTTTGTTCCTCCTTCACCTCAACTCGCCATCCATCCGGTCACTGTTCTCACTTCACGCTAGACTTCCTGGATCTTTCACACCCAAGATGAAGGCCTCAGTGCTCTCCAAGCTGGCTATTGCCACCGCGTCTTTTTTTGCAACCGCCACAAGGTAAGTAATCACCAGGGCCAGGCCAAGCACCTATATCGCCGAGAAATCACAGAATCTAACGTTCATATCTCCGAAGCATTCCGTTGGTCTCTGAGAAACGCGAATTCAACCTCTGCGGCCACTCTAGCTTCATCGATGACACCTCAGGTGGCTCTCCTCTCGCCTCGGACTGTGAGCAGCTGTGGCGGAACAACAACCGGTATCCGTTCCACAAGCTGACCCTGGGGCAAGAGCGGCCGCTGGGGACATGGGGTACGTGTACCTTTAGCGCCGTAGCCATCGTCACCCCGGGCCTGGATGGTATCTGGTGGACCAACATAGGCGATGAGGATATCACCGATCTGGTCCGCGACTCCATCAGCAAATTCACCCGCGATGGCAGGGTTGGCGCCAAAGGAAGAGCCGACTGCTATGAGGACACTGTCATTGACTGGAGGATTCACCACACCTAGCCGGCAGGGCCACCAACATGAACTACGGGGGAGTGACTCCTTTTGGCTATTCCTATGATTCAAAACACAGTTGTCGTTTCTTTACAGTCCTACAGTGGTAGTCAAAATAGCCATAATGCACGAGATATCTACCCGATTCCATATTTTCTCAGAGATGATGCCTGACCAAGTCGCGCAGTCTCTGAACACAACACATAACGGCCCGGGTCTCGAGGTCCCAACCTGGGCTCGTTGTCCAACCCGCCCACCGCAAGCAACCTCAACCTCCCATCCCTAACCCATCCAAAAATAATGCCCCCACTCCCACCCAGGTTCAGCGCCGACTTCGCGTCCCCAATCCCCATCCTCAGAAGCTCCCTTAAGAACCTATCAACCACCCCGCTCATCCCGTTAACCGTCATCCCATCCGTCCGTCTATGCGTATAAGTACACGCAACCTTAACCCTGTCCCTAACACACAGCAACACATTCCCCTAATTTGGCCCATTCACCGTCGCCATCCACCCCCCGGTACATGCGCAAACATTGACCTTATATACCAGACACCCACCACGTCCGTCGCCGCCCTTAGCGCCAGCGTCTCCTGCACCCGCCTTTTACTCTGGACCCCGTCGCAAAAGGTAACTGTCGTGACACACACAGCCCTTCGTTCAAGCTTGTCCAGTTCATGCAGCTCTGTCTTTACACAGTATATCCGGATCGGAACGTGCCTAAATCGCGGAACCGGCATTTGGCTATTTGCCGCGATAGAGGAGAGTAATCTATCTTGGCAGAGGAACCATACACGTTAAGAGCTTAAGGAGCTGCCGGTAGGGAACGTGTTGAGAAAGAGCTCGGCAGATCGCCATGGCAAATGGGTCCAGCCCTCGGAATCCGGGGTTTATATATCCAGTGACGCTCCTTACATCAAGCGACCTGGGTAGCTCTGTCACTCCGTGTCTCCAGCTGCGACAACCACACGGTATTAGTACCTCAAATCGCATTCCAGCATGCTCTCCTCTACCTCATCCGGTCTCTTGGCCTCTCTCCTCCTCCTCCTATCCAACACCACCCCGGCCCAAGCCGCTTGCAACCGCGAAGCCCTCCTTGCGGCGGCCTCCGAATTCGTCACGGCCGTGTCCACCGGCGACATCACCTCGCTCCCGCTCTCCACCAACTCCACTTACCAAGAAAACAACAAACCGGCCACGCTCGCCAACACCCCAGTCTTCTCGCAGCCGCTCAAGATCGACCTCTCGCGGTCCACCGCCGACACGGAAGCCTGCGCCAGCTACACGCTGATCATCTCGGCGTCGGGTGCCACGCCGTACGTGCTGGCAACACAGCTCCGGCACGCGGGCTCGGACGGCTCGGACGGCTCCGACAGCGACGCCGGCGCCGGCGCGATCACGCTGGTGGACACGATCGCGGCGACGACGGGCTCGCTCTTCTTCGACGCGGCCAAGACGCTGGGCTACGTGCGCAACGAGAGCTGGGCCGACATCCCCGAGGCGGGGCGGCCCAGCCGCGAGCTGCTGAAGCAGGTCGGCGACGCCTACCTGGACATGTGGACGGACCCGGCCGCCGCCGACTCGATCCCCTGGGGCACCGACTGCGAGCGCGTCGAGGGTAGCCAGTACACGCGCCCGTGCGGGGCGCAGTTGCCGAGGGGGGGAAGCGAGAGGAATAACGGGAACCGGAGGTATGTGATTGATGAGGTGGTGGGGAGTGTGGATGTGCTGTGTAGTTTCGATGCGTTGGGGAGCTTGCCGGACAGCCATGAGATTCGGGTGGAGGACGGGAAGGTCAAGTACGTGCATACGGTCACCGTTTGAGTGCGGGAGGGAGGGGCTGTGTGCGTGAACAAGAGACAAATAATCCACCAAACGCCTCGCTATCTAGTCTAATCGAAAGTGATCTTGGTGCCCTTCTTGCTCAAGTCCACATCCTTGAAGAACGCGCCATACGTGTCATGGTTCTTCTTCTTGACCGTCGTGCCGAACTTGAGCAGGTCCTCCGGTACCGGTTGATTGGCACCCCGCAAGATATTGACAAGCCTGGGTGAAGAGTCAGTATAATCCAGGCTCAAGGGTATGCTAGGTGGGTAGGTCTTACGAGCCAGAGTGCGATTTGTCGTGCTCAGTGAAAAGGGTGATGGCTTTGCCCTTCTTGCCAGCGCGCCCTGTCCGCCCGATGCGGTGAACATAGTCCTCGATGGTTAGGGGAAACTGGGTTCGGTTAGCTCTAGGCGTCCGCGACTTTGACCGATGCAGAGATACTTACTGTGACATTAATAACCAACTTGACCTCGGGGATATCCAGCCCGCGCGCGGCCACGTCAGTTGCCACTAAAACGCTTGTCGTGCCGGCCTTGAATGCTTCAAGACTGCGCGTCCGCTGGTCTTGGCGCAAATCACCGTGGATGCTGCAAACACGGATGCCCCTCCTCTCGAGGTTCTGCTCCACACGAACAGCTTCCTTCTTGTACAGGCAGAAGACCAATATCCTGTCGTTCTTGGCGCTTCCCTTCTGTGCCTCCTTGAGCAATTCCAGCAGTCGCTGTTCCTTGCCACGAGGGTCAACCACCTCGACTTTCTGCTCAATGCGGATGTTGGCTTGCAGCTCGGTCGATCCATTGCCCTCTCCTTCCTCACCGGCGCGGGTGCGGTTGCCGATGGTCACCTTGACCGGGTCGATCATGAAACCCTCGGCCAGGCCGCGCACGCTGGTTGGCCAGGTCGCGGTAAACATGAGCGTCTGCCGCTTCTCGCGCGGGCGGCAGCTGCCGAGAATGAGCTTGATGTCCTCCTCGAAGCCCTTGTCGAGCATGCGGTCGGCTTCGTCGAGGACGGCGAACATGACATCGGAGAGGGACACGCAGCCCTCGGACAGGAAATCCTTGAGCCGGCCGGGGGTCGCGACGATGATATCGGCCCCGCTGTTCTTGCGCAGCAGTGCGCGTTGGTCGTCCTTGGGCGCGCCGCCGTAGAGGCACACGGCAGACAAGCCGACGAGCGAGGCCAACGACGACATGGCAGCGTGGGTTTGCATGGCCAACTCCCGGGTCGGCGATACAACCACGGCGCGAGCATAAGCAGTCCAGTCGCTTTTAGTGTGCTTCGGCTTGGGGCTGGAGGCGAGGGACTCGATGCAAGGGAGGGCGAAGGCCATCGTCTTTCCTGACCCCGTCTCAGCGATTCCGATTACGTCGCGACCGGAGAGCGCGAAGGGCCATGAGGCTGCCTGGATCGGGGTCGGGGCGGTAAAGGAGGCGAACGGTTTCTTGGAGGTGAGGGTCGAAGTTGGGAGGTGCGAGAAATGGACAACGGGGCGGAGGTCGGCGCCCGATGGGTCTGTGATGGAAATTTCCTGCTTCTTCAGGAACTCCTTGATCTCTTCTTCTGGCATTGCATCAAGGGTCTTGGTTTGCTGATATGAGTAGGCGGCGCCGTTGCGCTGGGCTGGACCGTTCGTCGTGGTCTCGGCGCCATTCGACTCGCCATTCTCGGCGGTCGGATTCGGAGTTGAATCGTCGGGCGATTGCGACTTTTTCTTGTCTTTCTTATTTTTCTTGTCCTTCTTCGACTTCTTCTCCTCCTTTACAAGCTTGGGTTCGGAATCGGCTGCGGCGCTGTCGCCATTCTGCTGTTCTTCAGAGTCCTCTTCAAGGTCTTCCTTCTTAGCCTTCTTCTCCTTCTTTTCCTTTTTCTCCTTCCGTTCCTTCTTATCCTTCTTATCCTTCTTCTTCTTCTTGTCGGCCTTCAGCACGGAGGGGTCGCTGTCTGTCGGTGTGTTGTCGGTCTTTGCCTTCTTGGCCAGGCGGGCGCCTTGGTCCTCGCCGTCCCGGGCGTGCTTCTTTCCGGCCGACATGATTTCGGGATGCTGAAACACAAACGCAGGGAAGCGCACACACACAGCTTTCGAATGCGTGGAGACACGCTGAAAAGATGGTTCCTGATAAAAGCGGCGGGAAATTTTGGGAAAATATTCCGTCGTTCCTTATCGATAAGGATTATCCCCTGGCGCCCCCACGAGCCCCACAAAATCATGGTTTGTCAACGCGCCTCGGACCCTTGCAGCTGCGCCCGTTAGTTTGGCGCGAACCTAACAGTGCCAACCCATTTGCGTCGTGTTGGAAATCCAACAGCCAGAGTAACAGTACTTCTAAACAGGGGTCTAAATGTAGTGCGACAAAGGTCACTATACAGAGGGCATCCGAATCAACCGTAATCGTATTGTCTGAAGAACTTGTATATATCTAGAATAAACGGAGGGCCTCCTGCGCCCCCTGAAAACTCTGCACCCGGGCGTTAATTGTAGGCCCGGTAACCCCTATATTATTGACCCACCATACCGTAACCTCCAGCCACTATCTACTATACATTTTATACAATATACCCCCCTAGATATAGGTATATTATAGCTATATCTAAACCCTTAGCGATATAGCTGTTGTAAACCCCTTGGTAGTTAGTCTGATACCCGGGGCCTTTGCTGGCCTTCGGTGAACGGGTCTCCGAGAAGGTTCGCTGGCCTCCGGTAAAGCTAGGGTCTCCTTTCCTTAAGGAGTAGCGATAGAAGCTACCCCTTTACGTTTACCCGGAACTTTCTCTGAGGAGGTTTCTAACTCTTTACCGCTCTATTGTAGTAGATCTTAACGAAGGTAGTATTGTCCCCGGCCTTCGGCCCTAACAGTACCGTTAGTTCTTGGAGGTATTAGTAGGGACCCTGCTATAGCGGTAGGTTCGGCTAAACCCCCCTCTACTATAGTAGTGGATTCGGCTAAACCCTCTAGCTATATGTGACGAACCTGTCTCTGGACCCGTCCTGTTAGGGTTCAGTATCGGTCGAAGGTATTCTCTCAAGGGTGCGTAGGTTCGGTGCAGCCAAAGGGTGCACAACAAAGACTTGTCTCAACAGTAGGCTCTCGAGCTTGTAGCGAACTGTAGTTGTGATTGCTAACTGGAGAACTCCCAGAGCTCTCCAGAACGAGTGACTATATACCTATCTAATTCTTGGGTGCTCAGTGTGCTCAGTCCGGGTTCGACAACTGAGCTCACTGATCACTTCTGAGTTACAATCGTCCTGATTGGTGACCTTGCCTGGTGCTCAGTGTGCTCAGTCCTGGCTTGGCAACTGAGCTCACTGATCACCATCGATCCTGTTCCTGCCTTCCGATTGGCTTATTCCATGACTGGCCCGGGGCGTCCCGCGCCCCGCGGTTCCGCCTGTTGGCATATTCGTGACACGATGCCCCCCCTCCAGGGTCGACGTCCCGTCGGCCACTTCCTTTAGCCAACTTCTTGAAATAGCGCCAACAGTCCCCAATCTGTTTGGTGAGTGGTCCCCACCATCCTTTCCCATTCATCCTTCATCATGGCTAACGGTGTGAGGAAACGCAAGCGAAAGCAAAAATCCAGCACCGAGCGCCGTCGTACTCGTGCAACTTTATCCAATCTTGTTGGCACCGAAATGGTGAGGTGTACTCGCTGCAGGGAAAAGAAACTTTCAGATTGCAAGGTTTCCGACAATTCCGACGTTTGCGGCAACTGTCTCGACGCGGGTAACCATTCATGCGACGCTTTTGGGTATAGTGATTCTGCCGTTCGTCGCATTGTTGACGAGGAGCGCGATCTGGACGAGCAGGAGCGTGCTGCCACTGATGCCATTCGGGAGGCACAGCGCGAGCTCCTGAATGCGAATCGCGACCTTGCGACGGCCCTGGCGAAAGCGGATCGCCTGCGGACCCAGCGTCTGGCCTTGAAACGCAGGGCCCTGGCGATGTTTGACCAGGAGGGGGAAGTGCTTGTGGAGCAGGAGCGCCGGGAGGTTGCTACCGGGCAACCGTCTTCCTCGGGTGTCGCCGGCGTTCCTTCTTTTGACTTTCCTTGGGTTCAAAAGTTCGTCTTCTTTACCCCCCTCCTTGCTTCCTTGCTGACAGTGCTTAGTTTTTCTTCGGACGACCCCTTCCTCGCCGGGGTCGACTTGTCTGTGGGGCTTCCTTTGGTCGGTCCGGATTCCTCTGGTGGAACTCCTGAAGTTTCTCGGGGCAGTTGAGGTTGGTAGCTGGTTGCCATGAATTGTCTTCTGGGCCAAAGTCCAGCCATTTGACCAAATACTCCAACTGTCCTTTCATGATGCGTGAATCTAGGACTTCCTCAACGTCCCATTCCTCCTCTTCGTCTTCTGCCTCGGCGTCCTTGTCGAGTCGCGCGTTCTCGGGCGCTGGTTCCAGAAGCGAGATGTGAAAAACGTTGGTCCGTAGTCGCATTGTCGAGGGTAACGCGAGTGCGTAATTGTTCTCCGAAATCTTTTTGTCGATCTTGAACGGTCCGATTTTGCGAAAATCGAGTTTCCTGCTTGGTCGCTTTGTGCGAAGATTTCGAGAAATGAGGTAAACTTTGCCCCCCTCTTCTAGGCGAGGTCCCTCGAGCCTGTTTCTGTCGTAGAACTTCTTCATCCTGGTTCGTACGAACTCGAGTTCCTCCTTGAGCATCGCGTGCAGCGAGCTCATTTTGTCGGCTTTGACTGCCGCTCTGGGCACCGAGACTTCGGGCCCTTGTCGCAAATCTGCTTCGTAGCCGTAATTCGCGAAGAATGGTGTGACCTTCGTGGTCTCCGTGACGGTGGTGTTGTAGGCGAGTTGTGCCGTTGGCAACAGCTCGACCCAATCATCCTGCTGGAAGTTGACGTACAACCGTAGGTATTGTTCAACGATCTGGTTGAGTCGTTCCGTCTGTCCGTCCGTTTGTGGGTGATAAGCAGTCGAAAGCTTACTCTTCGTACCCAGCTTCGTCATCAGAGCTTGCCAAAACTTTGATGCGAACTTCGTGTCTCTGTCCGTGATCCATTCCTCCGGCCATCCGTGGACCGAGGTGACGTTGCGATAGATCACGTCTGCAAGTTGTTCTGCCGACCATGTTTCCTTGTAAGGGAGGAAGTAGCTCCACTTGGTGAGTCTGTCCACCATTGTGAGGATGCTGTCGTATTCCACTCCCGTTACCGAGTCCTTGGACAGTGGTAGTTTGGTGATGAAGTCCATCGTCACCGAACTCCATGGTCGTTCCGCGACTGGCAATGGTTGCAACAGCCCGTATGGCTTGTGTCGTGGCGGTTTGCTTCGTCCGCAGAGGTCGCACTCTGCCAGGACTTCTTCCGTCGCTTGCTTGATTCCTGGGAAGTCGTAGTTCTGCTTGACTTTTGCGATTGTCTTGCTGATTCCCATGTGCCCTCCGAGTTTCGACTTGTGGATCTTCCGAATGAGCTCCTTTTGGTCGCCGGGCCTGACGTAGGCTTTGTCGTGGTACCAGAGTCTCGTTCCTTCAAGTCGCAATCCCGCGATCTTGGATTCCGGCTCTTCTTGCCATGCATCGCGCTCGTCGTCCGCGATGGTTCCTTGGAAATCTTGTTCCAAACGTTGTTCCCTGAAGGCCGCACAGCATTCTACAAACGGTTGCAGAGGCCTAGCTTCGGGATCTTCCGACTGTTGCTGAAGTGCTGCGATCTCGTAGTCTTCAGTCGGTTGGGAAGCGTGCCGTAGCGATCCGTCTGTCTGTTGATGTAGCAATGGTGGTGAGGCTTCAGATGTGTTGTCATGATGATCCGCTCTCCTACTCAAGGCGTCCGCTCGTGCGTTCTCTGACCCTTTCTTGTAGTGGATCGTGAAGTTGAATTCGGACAGGAACTCTGCCCATCGAGTTTGTCGTCCGTTCAGCACCTTCGTGGTGGTGAAGTAGCGTAAGTTCTTGTGGTCCGTGTACACCTGAACTTCGTGTGTCGTGCCGCTGAGGTATGGTCTCCATTCCTGAAATGCTTCGATGATTGCGAGAAGCTCCTTGTCGTGGATCGGGTAGTTGAGCCTTGGTCCTTCGAGTTTCTTGGAGAAGAACGCAACTGGATGCAGCTTGCCGTCCTTGTCCCTCTGACCAAGTTGTCCTCCGATCGCGAAGTCCGAAGCATCAGCCTCGACTTCGAAAGGTGTGCTTGGATCAGGCAGCATGAGCACCGGGTCGGCGATGATCGCATCGCGGATCCGCTGGAAAGCCTGCTCGTGCTCCTGCTTCCACTGGAATGTGGCATCCTTCTTCGTGAGTTCGTGTAGAGGTCTCGCGATGTCGCCGAAGTTCTTGATGAACATCCGGACAAAGTTGGCGAATCCGATGAATCCTCTGACCTCTGTGGCGTTTGTTGGTGTCGGCCACGTCCTGACAGCTTCCAGTTTCTCGGGTTCGATCTTGACCCATCCTGGGGAGATTTCGTAACCCAGAAACACTGTCTTTTTGACATGAAACTCGCTCTTGTCCTTGTTGACTGACAACTTGTGCTCATGCAGTGCATCCAGCACCTGCTGCACATGCTTCTTGTGTTCTTCGAGTGTCTTGGAGTAGATGAGAATGTCATCCAAGTAACAGACTGCAAATTTATCGAGGCAATGTCGTATTGCGT
Source organism: Chaetomium fimeti (assembly GCF_033439085.1). Lineage (NCBI taxonomy): Eukaryota > Fungi > Ascomycota > Sordariomycetes > Sordariales > Chaetomiaceae > Chaetomium > Chaetomium fimeti. The sequence goes on from NW_026944337.1 coordinate 110,808, forward strand.
GGTCGATAGCGGCTTGAAATGTCGCTGGTGCGTTGGTCAACCCAAACGGCATGACGAGGTACTCGTAGTGCCCGTAGGGTGTCCGAAAAGCCGTCTTCCATTCGTCTCCTTCCTTGATGCGGATGTGGGCGTACGCTGTCGGAAGATCGAGGCGCGTGAAGTATTGTGCCCCTGACAGTTGATCTCGGAGTCTCGAGATCAGTGGCAGTGGGTAGCGGTTCTTCACCGTCTCGTTGTTCAACTGTCGGTAGTCCACACACATCCTGAGCTTCCCATCCTTCTTTGGAACGAAGAGGACTGGGTAGCCCGCTGGAGATGTCGATGGTCTGATGTGTCCTATCTCGAGGTTCTTCTCGAGGTAGCTCCTCAACTCTGCATCTTGCTTCTCGTTGGTGTGATACACCTTGAAAAACTTCAACTGGGCTCCTTCCTTGAGTTTGATCTCGTGATCCCAAGGTCCGTGGTCTGGTAGCCCTGCAAGATGTTTTGCCGTGAACGCCGGGTGTCCCTTGTAATTGTCTGGGATCTGTCCCGTTTTCGCGTTCTTCGCCGTACCTTCGTAGTACGCGAACTTGTTGTTCCCAGGCTCGATGCTCGCTGCTTCGAGTTCCCTGACTTCTTCTGCTGCCAGCTCGATGCTTGCCGCTTCGAGCTGATTGACCCATTGTTCGTGTTTGAGCATTCCGTGCTCGTCGACTGAGACGACGGCGATGGTTCGTTCCTCCCGTGCCTGCTTCTTTCGTCGTGTGCCGCTTCTTCCGGACTCCAGAGTGCGTGGTTCTGCACTGGCTGCTTCCTGCGGTGGGCCCGTAGAGGGGGTTCGTTCTGACCCGCTGCTCTCCCGTGGCTCCTGTTCTGCGCGTTCTCCCATCGAGTTGGTCGGATGCTCCCGCTGTTCCCGCGGTCGCAGATGGCCATCTCCCTTCCAACTGATGTCTGGGTCGTATTCCTCATGCCATGGGCGCCCGAGAATCATGTCTTTCTTCGGCCCCATGTTTACGATGTCGAACACCACTTGGGTGGTTTTTCCTTCCACCTCAATGTCGAGTGGTTCTGTCTCTCGTCGTACCCATTGTGTGTCGAATGGTCCCTTGACGACGTGTGGTTGCTTCTTGATCCTCCATGGGATTCTGAGTTGATTCACAAATGCGGGCGAGATGAGATCCATCTGCGCTCCTCCGTCCACTAACGCGAGGGCTTCGATCTTCCCCCATCGCGCTGTGATCCAGAGCCTGTTGTCTGGCTTGGTGCTTCGTACAGCAGCTACTTCGTGTTCGTCTGCTGGGAGGTCGTTGTAAGGCTTCTGCTTGCGCCAGTTCTTCCTGTACTGCGCAGCCTGTCTCCGTTGCTGTGGAGTTAGCGGTTTCCGGGCCCCTCGGAGGGCCCTGAGCCGTTTCCCAAGCTCTTGTGGTGTTTCAAGGCGTCCCTGTCCGCACCTTGGCTTGCGGCGTCAATCGTCTGGTGTTCTTGGAGCCATTGGGCCGCCCATGCCTCAACTGGGCGCCTCTCGTTCCTTCGGGACGCTCTCGTCCTCTGGTGTGGCTTCCTCTGGGATTGCTGTTCCATGTATCCCCAGATTTTCTCGTCGGCGTGTGGTAGGCAGTCTGCGCTTCGGCATTCGTTGACTCCTACGCCCGCCATACAGCGTCGGGGCCAGGCTGCCTTGGGTTTAACCCTCAGCCTGCCCTCGTGAGTGCGTTGGGTGTCCCACAACATGCCTGCGGGAGCGTCGCCGCTGTCGTATACCCATCTGATGGGCAGGGGTTGCGTCCCCTTTTCTTCCCTCGTGGGCCAGAAACTGTTGCGAAATTTGTCCTGGAAGTGGTACCGACATTCGTGCGCGATGCACTGGAACCAGGGCAGATAGGTGTGATTCTCCTTTCGTGGGTCCACCCGCTCATGGTCCTCTGGCAGCAACTGGAATCCCTCCGTGTTGTTCTCGCCCCGGAAACCCCACCATTCAAGGTCAGCGGTTTGTCGTCCGGTGCGCACGATGTGCTGATGTCGAGTCCAATATTCTTCCCAGCTCTGCTGTTTCCTTCCTTTCGTCGCATTTTGCTCCTGTGCGTAGTCGAAAAGTCGCTCGGGGTATCGTACCCCGTTTTCGTATTCTTCCGCTTCTTCGGTGGGTCCATCCCACGGAGTGTGATCCGGGAGTGCCTGGCGGATGTCGTCCTGCAAGGCCTGTGCCTCTCTTAATGTCTTTTCGACGTGATCCCCGGCCCTGTTGTTGGCCTCGGTGATCTCTTGGACTCGTTCTCTGGCGAAATCGAGTTCCGCGCAAAGTTGTCCGTACTGGTCGTTTCTTTCTTGGAGAAGCTGCTCGAGTTCTTCTTTTTCTCTCGACAACTCCTCGATCCTTTGCCGTTGGCTTAGGACCCTCTGCTGTAGGAAGGTGAGGTTCGGGCTGACTCCTCCTTCACCCTCGTGGGTTCGCCATTGCCCGTCCTCCTGCTGAACCAGGGTGATGCCCCATTCCTCAGCGACTTGTTGGATGTACCGCGGGGGAGCCAGTTCTCCCTCGTCATCCGTCTCGATGAAAGCATGGTGGGCGGTGTCGTTTTCCTCCTGGTGGTTGCTGCTCATCAAGTCTCCTTGATCCGAGTCGGTGAGTTCATCGTCCTGCTCGATGACTCGGTCAATGTCGATTTCGAGGTCGTCCTGCGTGTAGCTGGCGGCTGCGACCTCCAGAAATCGGGTTCTTCTTCCGACCGTGTCTTGGTCGATGGTGGCAGCTTCCTTCCCTGGAACCGGTCTCCACTCTTTCTTGCTGCGGCAGTCTCGTTTGAAGTGACCCTTCTTGCCGCAATTGTAACAAGTGATGCCTGATTTGTCCTTGGCACCATCTCTCTTTCCTGCCCATTGTGCCTGGGCAGCGCTGACGTCCATGGGTCCCGAGTGCGTGCCGTATGACGTGCTCTGGTGCTGGCGTTTCTTTTTGTCGTTGGGCTTGTGGTAGCCTGCGGATCGCTGAATCTCGCTGCCCTTCTTCTGTTGTTTGCGGGCGAACTGTCGGTCGTCAATTTTGACAGCCATGGCGATGTACTCGTCGAGTGTGTCGGGTCGGCTCTCCTTGTAGAGCTCGTCCTTGACCTCCTCCTTCAGCCCTCCGTAGAACAGGTGCATCAGCCCCTCGTCGTCTATCTCTGCCTTCATGGAGTCTTGTCGGAAAATCGTGGCGTAGGCGGTGGCTGACCTAGTCTGCTTCAGCCGCCCTAGCCGTTCCTGGGCGTGCAACTTCTCGTCCTTGTCGCCGAACACCTTCTGAATCTCATTCTCGAACTCGGAGTAGTTCTCGAAGACCTTTTTGGTGAAGGGTTTGTGGACTGCTCCGCCGAGGAAATCACTCAGTGTTCCCGTGAACCACTTGAGGGCCTTGTCCTTGAGTCGGGTGGCGGCGTATCTGGTCTTGGATTCCTCAGTGGCGAACTGGTGCGAGTTGTGGTCGAGATAGTTCCGCATCTCCGTGATCCAACCTGGCAAGGCTTCCTGGTCGCCCCCGTACTTCTCGGGTTGCTCCAATTTGACCTTCGTCTTGGCCGGGTCCTTGGTGTGGACCTCGGTCGCCGCAAGTCGGGCTGCCAATGCCGCGTTGCTGGCCTTGGTCTTCGCAAGCTCTTCTTCAGTTTCATCGAGTCGTTCGGTGACTCTCTGAAGCGCGGCCGTGATCTGGCCCGGCGTCGGTTGAGTTGCCATGTCGTTTTACCTTCGAGCCTGAACTGTAACAGATCAAAGGGAGTTAGCAACGTGTGACGAACCTGTCTCTGGACCCGTCCTGTTAGGGTTCAGTATCGGTCGAAGGTATTCTCTCAAGGGTGCTTAGGTTCGGTGCAGCCAAAGGGTGCACAACAAAGATTTGTCTCAACAGTAGGCTCTCGAGCTTGTAGCGAACTGTAGTTGTGATTGCTAACTGGAGAACTCCCAGAGCTCTCCAGAACGAGTGACTATATACTATCTAAGTCTTGAGGTATCTCCGTACCTTGCTCTGTATGCTCCGTGCCAGAGCACCCAGAGCGTCGTGCTCTCCCTGCTCTGTGCCAGAGCACCCAGAGCGTAGCGTGCTCTGTCGTGCCAAGAGCAGAGCACCCAGCTGGCCGCCGGTGATTGGCTCGGGGCGGCCCGCGCCCCGTGGTGGCATGTCTCCAGCACGCCCCTCGTTGGCTGTTCGTGACATATAGAGGTTAACTAGACCTAGCTAGTTTCGAAAACATTTAAAAGCTTTATTACTAAGGGCCTTTGTTAAGCTATTAGCAATTATCTCTATGCTCTTAATATATATAATACCGATCTTCTATTGTTGATACTCTTAGTGGATCTAGTAGTTATAGATATTAATGTAGTATAAGTTAGTTTTAAGGGCAGCTATCTCTATAGTAACTAGACGGATTGTTTACTTATTATTATACTAAATTATAATATAATTATCCTCTAGAACAACCTCTAGTTTATTTAATAGTCTATTTATAAAGAGAGCTTTTTTTATTACTTATAAGAGGGTAAGAAGTTCGGCTTCGGTTATCGATATAGTTACTATATCTTACTTATTAGTATACTATCCAATCAGTCTACCGAACAGCTTTATAGTATATCCTTAACTACTCTTATAATTAAGGGTATTGTTAGTAAATGATATATTACTAGCAGTAGTATAGATATCCTCTCCCTTAAATTAGAGGGCCTAGTAGATAGTTTCGATAAGATATTATAATACCCTATCTATAGCCTTCTAATATCGGTATCTAGGATTCGTTATAAAATATACTAGTCTAAAGACAGCAAATATAATATTAGGGTAGGTAATAACCGCTATATAGAGGATAGAACCGATCTTATATATATATCTGGTAATGTTAGCTTAGGTAGCGATCTCTTTTAACGGTATTAGCTTATTGGTTCTAATAGGAGTTTATAAGAGAGAGGCCGATTCGGCTAGTTTAGTAATCTTTATAATATATACTATCTAGGAGAGCCAGATCTTCTGTACAGCTCTATCCCGAATGATCTCCATCCCTAGGAACTACTGGAGGTTATATTCTCCTGTTAGTTTATATTGTAAGCCTAATTGGACCATCGTTTTAAAAGCTTCCTCTTTTCTCTTCTTTAGATATACAATAATAATATTATCGATATAGAAGAAGATGATAATTCCTCTTCGCTTGAACGTATATATCTTATACAATACTGGCTCGAATCCTAGTTCGTTGAGTAAATGAGATAGTGTTTGTTACTATAGGAGAGGTAATCTTTATAATCTATAGAGGGCTTTCTTTAACTTAAGAACTAAATACAGCTTCCGATAGCCTAGAGGCCCTTATATATAGATATCTTTATCTAAGTTAGCGTTTATAAATATATTAACGGTATTATACTGTTTAAGTTCTAGATTAAAATATACTACGATAGCTATTAGCGTTTGGAAAGATCGTTCTATAAGGGTAGCTATATAGTTATTTTCATTAGTATCTCTTAACTATTAATTGCTTCTAATAATAAATCTTACCTTATATTTAATAAATATACCCTTCTTATCGAACTTATATATATAGACCTATCGGTAATCTAAGATCTTATATCCTATTACTACTAGGTTATTTATATATATCTTAACCTATAACTTTATTTCTTTATAGCTTCTAAGATACTCCTCTTTAACCTCTTTAAATAGCCTCCTTATCGGGTAGTTATCAAGTTCTTAATAGTAGCTCGGAGGCTTTAGGAGCTCTATCCGACCAATACACTCACAGTATCTTATCCTTTAATCAACTTAACTTTATATTAAATAGCTACTATATTTAGTCTTTACTATACTTACCCTCGTTCCAGTATAGAAGGTACCTTTCCAGGAGTCTGTAGGAATTACCTATACCTGCTTCTCTAGAGTTGAGCCGTTTAATAGGGCGGCTACCTCTATATCCCAATAATTAGTCGGTATATTAGTAGCTACCCCCTCTAGTTTCTATAGGTATATCTCCCTAGCAGTACCTACTACTAAGGAGAGTAGATCTAAATATTACTATATTAAGTAGTAAGTTTGCTAGTAGAGTAGGTAGTAGAGTAGAAAGCAGCTAAGCCTATACCTTAGTCTCTAGCCTCTATCCTACTAACTTATAAATAGCAAGGTTAACTTAAAGGTTTATAGAAACCTTATCGAAGTTAATAGGGGCTATATAAGCCTCTAGCTATAATAATAGAGTTGGTAGTAAGGCTCTATATAGGATATCTATATTTACCCCGGACCTTCCTAGCTCTTCGGAACCTTATAGTATAGTACTATTATAGCGGTTTCTAGGTATCTAGACAACCCTATATATAGGTGGCATCTCGGTTAGAAGTTTATAGTAGTAGAAGTATCTCTTTATTATAGGGTATTCAAACTAGTCTATTACTATATCCGCTAGTAAGGTTATCTATATTAGGTTATCTTATATCTAGTTTTCTAGAATTATATATTTATTTAGAAGGTTAGTAATTTATACCTATATTATCTCCTAGGTATTATCTACTAACTGTTTAATTAAGTTGTTATAGACTTTATTCTCGTTAAAGATAACTTTATATATATAGATAATAATATTAGCGATTAGGTTCTAAATATAATATATTGATAATAATATATACCCTATAAGATATTTAACCTATATATATAAATTAAATCTCTTAAAGTATTCTTCTTTCTTTATTACTACTATTATTATAATGTAAATCTTATATCTATAGACTTTAAGGTTCGAGATATCTAGTTAACAGTATACATCCCCTTTAAAGTAGAAAACTTCGAACAGTGTTTTCTATTTAAGACCCTATTATAACGTTCGGTTGAGGATATATACTACCGCCTTGCTTATCTCTTACTATATCGTTTTAAGGAGTCTTATAGAGTAGTATACTGCTGGAAGTCTTTCTTTAAGTATACCCCCTAAACGTTTAGTAGCTCCATTAAGTACCTATATATAGGCCGGCAAAGGCTCGAAGTTGATATTATTCTTATATAACTATACCTTAATAGCGTTTATCTTAAGTTTACCGTTATATTTAATCCTCTTAACTCTAATACTGTATTACTATTTAAATATATCTATATAACTATAGATAGTAGTAAGGTTCTATTCTCCTATCTTATCCGGTATATAGTAGTCCTATATATAGTAAGAGACTCTATTACTAACAAATATAATTTACTTATACCTATCTTTATTATTGTTGAAATTATAGAAGTTAATAGCTAATCTTTCTCCTAGGCTATATTAGCTTAAGTTACATAGCTTACAACTCGGCTTTCGCTTTATCTTCCTAGCGGTACAACCTATATAGTCTACCGTTTTAATACTATAGATCCCTTCTACAATCTTAGCTCTAAGAACGTTTATTAATAGATACTTTATCAGCTTATATCCCGGATATACTAGTTAGAGGTACTATCGGTCCTCTATTACCCTCTTTGGACCTAACAGCCTCTATAACTTATAGAGGTTATTATAGACCGGGAATATAGCTCCCTAGTCTCTAACTGGGATATACTTGAGAATGAATTGTTTAAAGATATTTTCGATAATATAGAGAGGTAAGCTATCCCTATTTTATAGCTCTATAGTAGTAGGTCGGTTATTCTAGAAGATACCTCTCTCCTATAGAGGTTGTAAGGAGATTAAGTTAGTTATAATCTCTAGAATATATACTACCTTATCTAGATATAATTTTTATATTCTACTATTCTTTATCTTAACGGTAATATCAACCTCTCTATACCTTCGAATTGAGATCTATTTATTACCTGCCTATAACCTTACCCCCTTCTAAAGAGGGTATATAGTAAGGAATCTATTAGAGCTATTAAAGATATAGAGGGTTGCTTCTAAGTTAAGGATAGCTAAGTTTTTAAGAGGGTAGATAGTATTTAATATCCTAGTGGTAGTACTAAATACAGCCGAGATCCTTCCTTTATAGTAGCTGGATAGTTAATTCTTCCGGAAACTAACCTTTAAAGTTTTCTTTTCTCCTACCCTATTAGTTAGAGAGTTAATAATATATACCCTCTTCTTTTTAAACTTTTCAACCATTTCTCAAACTTCGTTGTTTTCTTTAAGGTATTACTTTACTTACTTCCAGTAGTATAGAGCTAGGTTGCTCTATTTGGGCTAGCTTCCTTTATTAATATACTAATAATCGTTTAGACTATACTGTTAGTTATAGAGAGGGTATCCAGATTTAGATCCTTCTATATATCTTTGTTTATTCGATATATACCGGTTTAGGCTTCGGCCGTTCTATAGGTATAGTATTAAGTTGCCTCGGTTATTGCTATAGCCGGAGGATAGACTTCTAGATCGTTTCTAAGCTTATTTACATTCCTATTTATATAGCTGTTAATACTATTATTCTTCTTTATCCCTAAAAGATTAAGCTTCTCTACTAGAGTTTATAGTATAGGTTATAAATATATCTTTAAGAATAAGCTTTAAATTCTTCCTACTCTTCTACTTCTTTATTAACTTCTTCCTAAAATAGTTAATAATAGTATAGAGTATAAGGATACCGTTATTAATATCCTCCTAATACTAGATTCAATAAACTTTAACCTATATTTTATATCCCTATCTAGTTAATATAGTAGAGAGTTAATTCTACTATAATATAGATTAAAGTAGTATACCTACCTCCCAGTACTCAGTTACTATAAGGTCCTACTTTATTAGCTAGTTAGTTATATTCTTTAGCTTATATTAGTTAATATTAATAATATTATTATATACTCTCTTAGTATTAATAATATTTTATTACTTACTTATACCGATCCTCTTTAGAAGGTTTATATACTAGATATAGATTCCTCTTCCAGATTTATAGTATAAGCTTTATAGGGAATCGGAGACTATCTTATCGATCTACTCCTTAATATTAACAATATAATCTATCTCCTCTTTATAGTTAATATATAATTAGCAATAGTTACCTATCTCTACTTAGTAGGTGGATCTGGTAAAGGTAGTTATCTCCTTAACGTTAGTAGATATAGCTCTAATATTAATCTCTTCAAGGAGGGAGGTTTGAGTTAGGATCGGGGTTTACAGCAGCCGGTCTCCTACCGGGGTAGAGGATTTACCCTACCGGCTCTAGGTTAGTAGGCTGGTCAGTTCCTCTATTCCGATAGATAGTATCTTTGTAACTTTCTTATTATAATTGCTGAGGTCTGGTAGGAACAGTTCCTTAAGGAAGGCTCCCTTCTAGTTACTTTCTAGGTTAATCTTATACTAGATATAGTATTATTCGGTTTATTTAATAAACTACTTATTCTACTTTTTCTAATTAACTGTTAAGGTAAGGAGCGATATAGTTATAGTTATTTTTATAGTTGATACGAGTATTGTTTATCTTTCGACTTTTCATAGTTCGTTTCTAGCTGTTGCGAATTCGTTCTCGATATTTCCCGGAAGTTCGATACTAACCGGGCTTATAACTGTTGGAAATCCAATAGCTAGAGTAACAGTACTTCTAAATAGGGGTTTAAATATAGTACGATAAAGGTTACTGTATAGAAGGTATCCGAATCAACTGTAATTGTATTGTCTGAAGAACTTATGTATATCTAGAACAAACGGAGGGCCTCCTACGCCCCCTGAAAACTCTGTACCCGGGCGTCAATTGTGGGCCCGGTGACCCCCATGTCGTTGACCCGCCGTACCGTAACCTCCAGCCACTATCCACTACACGTTTTGTGCAACACGTCGAGCCGAAGGCGGGGTCGGCGTTGTCTGCGGCGATGGAAGAGGACAAGGGTTTGGAAATACCAAGTATCTAAGTAGGTAGGTTATTAAGAACCGAAACTACCTAGATAGATACCCGTTCCCAAACGGCAGCACGATCCATGAACACTCGCCGCCCTGCCTCCGCTGTCTTAATCCGTTATTGGCAAGTTGAAAGTTCTTCGCCGAGACGGGTGGTTGGAACTTCTTTGACTCGGCCGCTGCTGCCTGGCGCCGAAATGGTTTCATTCCTCGACTTGGAGTCGCTTCAACTTCGTTATTTCTTTTTTGGGCTACAGGCGATCTTCCTGCCAGACAAGACAGCTGGGCAGCCAGTCAACAGGGATAATCACAACCTGCCATAGTTACCTGAGGTTCCCGTCAACGCTCTTACTACGCTCCAGATACCATGAAATTCCTCATAACTCGTCTTCTTCACGTCATTTCAGCAATCGGTTTCGGGAATGGAGATGGCCCATGCCCAACCGAAATCCGAGCCAGGATCCCACAACACTCCTGGAAAGCTCAGGGCGGAGCGGAATCCAGTGTCTTCGCATCCATGGCGAGTGTCCACGCGGCTATGTTGAGATGCCCAAACATCACGACCCTCCACATCCACAAGGCACAACTCGGGTGTGTCTACGTCCCTGAACCATCCATTTTCCCATTTGATGTTCTCGGCGGCGACCGATATGCCTCAGCGCCAGTCGTTCTGTCACTCGAAGGCTATGACTCAGATGAAACGGATGGAGACTCCTGTCGATACAGTCTCGCGGACCCTCACCTCTCATTTCGGGCTCGACTCGCCCTCGCCTGGCGATGTCTGCGCTTCCGTCTCTCGTCGCCTAAAGCCCAAGAGGCCCAAGAAACGAAGACAAACATGGATCTCTGGCTCGACGCCATGGACTTCTCGCAGGTACATACTCTAGAGTTCAACGACACCCGTGGCCACCAGTTGACCCTGACCGAGCACGTTGCCAAGAAACTGCCCCCCAAACTGTCCAGCCTGAAATCTCTTACATTACATAACACCATAGCCGAGTTATTCATCCTCGCCCTCCCCGTTAACTCTCTGAGGCACCTCTCCTGGCAACATCCCAAAGCAGGTTGTGGGAACCGTGAGGACGAAGACGCCAACTCATCTCTGTTGGAGCGTGTCCTGCAGCACCATGGGTCCAGTCTTCAGTCGTTTGAGTACCGCACACCGGAAATGGACAACGAAGCTCCCCCAGTGATGTCCGTGGAGGAAGTGCACGCGCTTGTAACGCTCGCTCCTCAACTCCGTAGCTTGACTCTCGATCTCGGGCGGGTCGACAACGGGACGAACGGGGGTCCTCATTGGCCGTGGGGAACGCTCAAGCTGCTCGCCGAAGGCCTACCAGAACTGACAGACCTCACCATCTACTTTGAGCTGGCCAGTGCATGTCACAGGCAGGAGCGTGGAGCTCACTGGATGATGGATTTCATCCGATGCGGCGATGAATGTACAGGGCCCGACCGCTACGCCCAGCCGTTGCTGAACAAGACGAGCGCCGCCGACATGGCACAGTTTCTAAGACAGCAGAAGGCCGGTCAACCGTTTGAAACTCTAACGTTCCGAGCTGGGGAGTGGGAGCCCCCCTACGAAGGGCCGGATAGAATTGACAGATGGTTAGACGGGAGGCGGGTCTGGGTCACCTGCCGGCTGGAAGACTCAATTGCCCAGGAAAGTGACCTTGTCTGCGAATCAGGAGACACACTGCCAACCGGTAAACGCGATGGCGTTTGTTCTTTACTGGAGCAAGTGGAAATTGAGCCAGAGCAAGTACCCGAGGCATCAAATCTCGCGCAGGAAAAGGATGATTTATGAGCTCACTTCCTACTTCAAAACCAAACAACGAAAATAGTCAAGTCATTTATTTCTGTGGTTGGGAGGGAAATTCAAGAGTCATTGAATCGCCAGGATATGACTTTAACCTCTACGCAAACGATGGTCCCGTCCAACTCTTCCGACACCTTGCCGCCTTTGGTGATGCCAATACCGCCGCCCACTCGTCACCATTCCCCAAGCATACCTAGGTACCTTACCTATTCAACTTCCACAAAGCGCCCGACGAGTGGCTTATTGCCGCCGAATGAGAGCAACATACCTCTTAAAGGCAATAAGCGAACTCGTTTGGCACTACACGCGTACTAATATCAGGGCTGGGTTCCGCCAAACCTAAACCTCCTCGTCATTTGTCTCGGGTAACTCCAACGTTCCCGCGCCACTAAAGAGGTCCAGCAACTCTGACCGGCGGTGCTCAAAACATTCGTAACCCAACGTGTATCGCGTGACAGTGGCTGGTGTGACACATTCCATTCCACGTTGGTTGTTCTCACACTGATAGACCCGGTGCCATTCTGTGGCCGCAACGCAGCCACATTCATAGTACATCTGATGGTAGTGGCACATCGTAGTATTATTGTTGTAATGGAACAGGCGAGTTTCTCGGAGGGCAATTGCGGCTTGGTGGTGTTGTATGCTGGTGGTGAAGGCTTGCTTGTAGTTAAGCAAGCGAAGAACGCAGGGGTAAACAGCTAATACTTATAGTCCCATTGTGCGGCTGAGAACACCTCAACAAGTGTCCTTCCCGGGTATGACTACCTACCTGGTGGGTATCCTAATGGTGTAAGAGAGAAACTGTTACTAGTCAGAGCCGGAACAAGGGGACACCAAACCCACGCCACAATGCATGAAGGGTACACTTCAAAGGTCGCATGGGAATGGGTGCGGAACAGGACCCCAATATACAAAGAAAGAACTATGCCGTGTGGTACCTGTCCCCGCTGGCACTGGTTTCTTTCTTTATTGTTTTAACGCTCCTTATTTTGAACCCATCATCTACCCAGCACGGTCATGGCCCCTTGCCTACCTACTGCCCCTGAGGAAAGTCCGTCAACACGCTAACAGACTGCCATTCTTCGACCTCTTCCAACGTCTTTCGCGCGGCCTTGGAAATCTCACCGGTGGCGTCACTCCCGAGCGGCAGAAACTCGGGCAGGGCCCTGCCCTCCGCGACCCCCGTCCCCGTGACGACCTCGTAGATGACCGCGGCGCCCTTCACCGGGTCCCCTAGCTGCTTGCCGTCAAATAGACGAAAGTTGCCATCCGCCACCCGGTTGATCTCGTCGTACTCGGCCAGGCGCGTCGTCGGCGGCGTGCCCGCCAGGTTGGCGCCCGGCGTGAGCAGCCCCGTGCGGAAGAAGCCCGGCTCGACGAGGCAGTGCCGGATGCCGAACCCGCGCACCTCGTCGGCCAGCCCCAGCGCCGCCCAGCGTAGCGCCGCCTTGGAGGCGTTGTACAAGTTGCCGCTGGCCATCGGGTACCAGGCCGCCATGGAGCCGATGGTGACCAGCGTGCCGTGGCCTTGGCCGCGGAGGTGGGGGAGCACGGCGCGGTAGAGGTTTAGCGGGCCGAAGAGGTTGGCTTGGAACTGGCGGAGGGTGTCGTCTGGCGAGGCTTCTTCGATGGTGCCCGTTTGGACGTAGGCGGCGTTGTTGACGACGATGTCGACGGAGCCGTGGGCGGAAATGATATCGTTGATGGTTTCTTTGATCTTGGGGAGCTCATCGTTGTGGTCAAGACGGACGAGCTTGATGTTCTGCTGGTCTACGAAACCCTTGATCTTGTCCGGGTTGCGCGAGGTAGCGAGCACATGGTCACCGCGGGCGGCAGCAGTTTGGGCCAAGTGCAGGCCGAAGCCAGAGGAGCAGCCTGTTATGAGCCAGACACGGGAACGCGGTGCCATGTCAGGATTGGATGGTAAGGTAGAAAGAATACTGGGGGGACCGTGCGTGGCTCAGGTATAATTGTCTGAGATTCGGGAGATGGTGTTGTGGACTTCTAGGAGTAGGTTGGTGTGGCCGTCTTCAAGATCATTGTTTATATGCCCCTGGATTTCACAAAGTACCTCGGGACCACTTACCGTGTAAACGTCACAACTGACGTCGAAAGCCGCAGATGGGCGTTGCCAAGACCTGTACTTAGCATCCTCCTGTTTGGTCCGTCATGGGGGCCATTTCGGCGATCGGGGTTAGGTGATAAGACCAAATTACCACCCACACCCCCCCCTCGAGCGCTCCAACGTTTATGGCTGGGATAACGCCGTGGAGCAACTATCTACATGATTGTGTTGTGTCTTGCTATGGATCCTGGGCGGCGAAATACAGCGCTATCACCGATAATTACCACCCACGTTCACAACTCCGGTCGGAGTTTGGCCACACGCAACCGGCATGCATATACCTTACCGCCGAATACCATAAGAAGTTCGATGTCGATCTGAGATCGAATGATACCATCCAAAACACTTAAGAAATCTATTCTCTGGCAGTTGTACTGTCGAGCTAGGGGTTCCATAGACAGTCCATCTCAGTTAACAACGTGTCCCGTCTCTTTCGATCACGCACTTATGATACGACAGAATCCGTAACCTTCGACAGGATCCCCTTTACTCCCTTGTTTTTCTTCTTCTCCTTCTTCTCCTCGCCAGCCTTGCAGAAATTATTCTTGACCTTCTTCTTCTTGCGGTCCCACTTCCCGCAGTTCTTGTCAGGTACCGCCACCTTCTTATTGCACTTCACGAACTCCGCGCTGGTCTCGGTTATGTGTCCGCGATCACAATTTCCACAGACGTAATCATACACGATGCACATACTATGTCCATGGTGAGTAAGTGATCATACCAACAATACGGCGTGTGAAGGAAATCGGGATAAGACACAACGGGTAATCGGTACCACCTACTTTGCGTCAGTTTGTAGGGTAGGTATTGAAACTTGTTTTGGACTCTGTTGATCGGTTGTTATTGAGTGGGTTTGTGTGTCGCTAAATGTCTCGCGGGTTGAAGCTTTGAATATAGTGTAGTCTACTAGGAGAACTACAGGGACAATTACCGAGCCATCGAGGGATATTTATCTTTCCAGGCGTCCTCTACCACTACCCTATTCCCGAGATCACCTCGGAACATAACCGGCGCTTGGCCCTTGTCATGGTCTACCTAGGTAGGCAAAAGTCCCACCAGCCAGGGTTCCGGTGGTGTTGCCAGCGACGTTCAGCCAACAAGTTCAGTTCCTGAACCAGACTCCTGGGCTGCGCAGAAAAGGTAAGTCCGAGCCCTGGGTATCACCTCTTAGTGGTCAGATGGACAGTCAAGCATTCCTGTGCCACCTCGCATCGACTACGGCTGACAGCCTGTTTCGAATGGCTTCGGATATTTACGCCCCGGCGGCCCCAACACCCCCACAAAAAACAGGCCGCGGAAGATAATCGAGGCAACATCAAGAGAACGAGACACATGGTCCCATTTCTCGGCAAACAGTAACGTCTTGACGCCTCGTTGAATGACCGCGTGTACAAGGCGCTCGCCTCGCTGTTTAGTTCCGCTTAGATCCGCCGGCATGTAGTAGTTGTAGGCAAAAGCCGGTGTGTGGTGGCCAGACTAGCGCCCAAAGAGTGACAATTACGGCAGAGTGCGAGTCTCGGCTTTGGGTTGCTGAAAGTGACCATCTCTTCCGAAGATTCTTACATCCCGAGGTAGAGCGTGGGGCATCATCCTTGCCACACCTAGGAACATGTAATGGGGGAGGAAGTTGGTTGGAGGGAAATGAAATGAAAGCAATGAGAAATACCTATACAAACAACCCCAGGGGAAAGTTGCCTACACGCGCACTAGTCACACCAATGCCCGCCTGAAACCACCTCCTCTCGCCGTTCGTCGCCCACTATCCGCCTCCTTGATTCTCAAACGTTCGGCCTCTTTCCATGCAAATTCAGACGTCCCAAAGTTCACTCTGACTTTTGCAGGGCCAACACGATGCCCAATGCAGGGATATAACTTGTGGTAAACGAGCTTGCTCGCCATCTGAGCTACACACGAGTAATAATCGTTAGCTTTAGGACGCTCTTCATATTTCAGGAGCAAGGTCACGGGTGTCTTACCGACCACTTCCCCATCCAAAGTGAATAAGTACTCCCCCTTCTCGTAGTCAACCCCACAACCAACCGTGGTTCCTGGCCCAAAGAGTCGCCCGGTTCGGTGAACTCCGTAGCCGGTCTGCTCAAAGATCTTGCCGTCATCCCCGTGAAGCCCTACCGACCAAGACATCCAGCCTGGATGGGCCTCGCGCAAGTTGGAAAACTCCCCACAGAGTCCGACGGTTATGACAGCGGCGTCGACATCGACATGGTCCTTGTCGGGGTTGGGGCCCGGGTCGGATGATTCGATGGCTACTTCGAAATACGGCAAAGCCATGGGTAATCTGCGGTGTGGAAAGGGGAAATCCGCGCGGACGGTTAATGGTTCACCATCATCGTTTTGACCTATTGGTTGTGATGATTGTCAGCTCAGCCTGTAAATGCGAACATGGGAGAGTTTGACGATTTTCGGTACCTTCAAATGAAGCTCCGCATCCGTCCGGGGATATTTCCACGCCGGGTTTGGTGCCTGCATCTTCTCCTTGCCACGCTGAGGGCCAGACAATACCGGTCGGTGTTTTGATGCCCCCAGGGCCGGTGGCTGGCGGCTTGTGCGGGACAGATTCTCGTCGCGGCGACGCAGACTGTGACAAGACATGGTGTATCGTCCACCCGTCCTGGTCGGTCTCAGTTTCGAAATGTCTCATCAGCGGCTCCAACTTCTTCCACAAGGTTGCTGTGTCCAACTCGGCAGCGATCCGCAGCTCTCTAAAGCCGAAGCCCGACGATGACAGCTGTAAATCGGGAGGGACATACTTAACACACGCTTCTATGTAGTCACTGTTGTGGCGGCCGCCTGCCAGTATGCCGAGCTCGAATGCGGTCACCTGCTCGGATACGCGTTTCTGGAATGGGTTTATTCCACGGTTGATGAGGAGGATCGGTAAGAGCATGGTTTCGTCGTCCAGCTCATTGGGACGATTGTGCAAGAAATACTCTTCAAGCCCGTTGTGGCCGCCTTTGTCAGATGTTGCGTTCAACAGGCGGCTCTCCTTTTTCAGCAGAAGTTCCACGCAGCTCACGGAAGCCGCGCTCGGTTCGCGCTTGATTGCTTGCCAGTAGGCGGCTACCAAGTCGCCGTGATCCCACCCCGTACCAGGCGCCGAGGTCTGCTCCCCGCCAAGCAGTATAGCTAGCGTTTTGTACAAGCCCCTCGAGGCCGCCATGCTTAGACATGTCTCGTTCTTATGTGTCCTAGCCTGGACCTTGACCCCCCTTTCCAAGAGCAGTTGAGTTAATACTTCAGAGTCGCCTTCAGACAAAGTGGCGGCGAAGTGGATGGGGGCTAGGCCGTCGTCATTTGGCATCTCAAGATTCGGCATGTTGTTGCCGCGGTGGTCGAGCATGGCTCTGACAGAGCTATCGTCTGGTGCCCGCATGGCAAGCTGAAATGGTGTAGAGGCGGTATTGTCTTCGAGGTTTGGGTTGCCCCCGTGCTCGAGCAGTAGTTGAACTATCTTCCCTTTACCCCAACTGGAAGCAAGGTGCATTGGGCTCCATCCGTTCTCTTCCTGGGAATTGACGTCGGCGCCGTATTCCACAAGTAGCGCAACAATCTCTTCGTCGTCCGCTGCCGCGTGGAGTGGAAACCAACCGTCGCTACGACGCAAGGTGACGTCGGCGCCACGGCTCAAGAGCACCCTGACCGCTCCAACACAGCCGCTGTAAGAAGCAATGAAAAGGGGTGTAATGTGGTCCTCCTTAACAGCGTTGATTTGGGCGTTCTGATCGAGCAGGATAGAGATAGCCTCGATTCTGTCCCATCTGGCAGCATCGTGCAGTGGCGTCTCGTTCTTTGCATCAAGTGCACCCACATCGGCTCCTAGCTCGATTAAACCGCGCATGTTCTCGACCATGCCTTCGGCTGCTGCCTCATGCAAGGGAGTTTTCTGTCCCGGGCCCCAGTGATGTTTGACATCTGCCCCTAGGGCCACCAATGACATGATAATGTCTGGGAGATCCGCCTTCGCGGCGATAGAGAGCAACTCGTTTGCCCGATCATCGGTCGTGCTGGTTGTATCCGGGGGCCTCCGAATGATGAACCGCGCCACGTTAGTGGAGGAATGCGTTACTGCCAGCTTAAGATTATCCCACATATGGGCTCGAAAGGTGTCTGGGTTGGCTTTGAAAAACTCTTCAACCATGGCGAGGTCGTCCTGCTCAATGGCATAATTCAACGGGGTCTTTTGCCCGTCATCTTCAGCGTCCAAATCCGCCCCACGGCTGATGAGTGCCTTAGCTGATTCCAGATGCCTGTTACGCACTGCTAGGTTGAGGGGCGTTTGTTCGAGAGTATCCTTGCTGTCTACTGCCGCCCCTCTGTCCAACAACAACTCGACCGCCCGCGCACAGTTTATAGCCAAATGCAAAGGACTTTGCCTCTCCCGTGACCGAGCCTCGATGTTGGCCCCGCGGTTTAGGAGGAGGGCCATGGCCTCAATCTGGCCTTCCATGGCGGCTAGATGAAGCGGCGTAAATCCTAGTGAATCAGGGGTATTTAGATGTGCCTGTTCGCCCGAGACTGGGACCCAGTCTAGAAGTGTCCGAATGACATCACACCTGCCTTTGGCCGCGGCTTGATGTAGAGCTGTCCGTCTCTCCTGGTCTGGCATGTTGACATGTGCACCGGCGTGGAGCAGGCTAAGTACTACCGCCACGTGGCCCTCCGACGCGGCTTGTGCTAGGGGCCTTGGGCTTCTCGATTCCGGCCCATCCGGTGAGCAATCCTGCTGGAGGAGGTACCGCACCCCGAGCAGCTGACCGGCTTTTGCAGCGGCGAGAAGCAGGTTGTCACTTGAGTCATCTAGCGCCCAGCTAACCATAAGCTTCATCACATCCAAGTGGCCGCGCTGTGCAGCAAGCTCGGCGGGGATATTGCCGTTTACGTCCCGAGCTCTGCTACTCAACCGAAGGACATCCTTCTCCCCGAGGAGTCCTGCGATTTCAATCGCGCCGGACTCTGCGGCATGGTGCAATGCCGTCTTCATGCTGTTGTCGAGCACTCCCAACAGGTTAGCAAGATGATCAATGCCACTTGCGGCCTTCACCATGGCAAAGGCTGACATGGTACTGTTGATTTGAGCGGCCACGTGCAGAGGCGTACAACCGTCATGATCTTGAACCAGTAGGCTAGTAGGCTCCTTGGTCGCCATGTCTTCGACTACCTGTGGGCAGTTGACAACGGCGTGATGCAAGGCAGTCTTGCCATACTTGTCACGGACCGCAAGTCCTGCGCCAGTACATGTACTGACCAAGTACTTAGCAACCTCGATGTGGCCCATAATTGTTGCCAACATCAGCGGCGTTTGGCTGTTTATGTCCGGGTCATCCAGGATGCTGCGGACATGCTCCCCCCGGTTCTCGTTCCTCTTCTCAGGTTCCAAACCATCCTTTTCCGGAGTATCCTCTCCCAGTAAAGCTCGGGCGATACCAACGTGCCCACCGGCAGCCGCCAAGTGGAGCGGCATACGGCCATCATGGTCCTTTTCCGGTGGATCATTCATCGACTTGAGCAGCGCGAGGACGGTTTTCAGGCTGCCAGCTAGCGCCGCCATATGGAGAGGGAACTGCCTCGCCATAATTTCCTCGTTCTCTTCCAGCAACCTTTCTACTTTCTCATGGTCATCGTTGGCGATGGCACTTTCCAAGCAGGCATCTGGCGATAAAGTTTCCAGGACAGCGTCGTGCTGTGCGTGACCGTGGCGGACAGGAACAGTCTCAAGCAGACGAGTGGTCCCGCCTGCAGCCGAAAGGGTCGAGAGATGGGCTACGACCGAGACGAGGCCAACATAACCTGCCATTTGCACTGCTCTTTCCCGTGTCCTAGCTTCGCCCTTGGGCTGGTCATCTCCTGTGCACACGTCGGCTGGTGTCGCGGTGCAGAGCAAGTGCAGTTCGAACCACCGATCCGCAACTTTCGGTTGTTGAAGAAACTCGGCCACCTTGCGGATAAGCTCCTTGTCGGGAGCTTCAACGTGGAGGAAGTGGGTCGGCCAGAACAAGCATGCGTAGTGGAGGAACTCGAGGACTGGGTCCGGCGGGTCTCGCGTCTGTTGTTGATACGAGACGTAGGACAGGCATCTTTCCCGCTCCCTTGGCGAATCGTCGGCGAGAACAACGCCCAGGTAGTGAAGGCAATGTAATGTCAGGCGGTAATCGGTGTCCAGTTTGGAGAGTCCCGTTCTGCCGTCTTCGAGCAACAGTTCCTTAACAACAGGGCTGATGAATCGCACACGTCGGTTCTCGATGGAAAGAACACCGCTCAAGAAGTTTTGAAGGTCACGTTCCATGTCCACTGACATATTTTCCTGCATCCCTTGTTTCGTACCACGGCTGAGATCGATTGCTGCCGCGACCGCGAGCTCTTGCACGTGTAATGGGCGTGCGGCAAGTAGAACCCATGAAAGCGTCGGGATTGCCCAAAACAACACAGGTGAGTGTCCACGCGTAAAGGGCGCCAATTCCATTTGGTAGAGTTGCCGTTCTGAACGACAGGAGGTGGAAATGGCTATGCTCATGGCCCTAGGGGCGCTTAGAGTGAACGACTGAAAGAGGCGGGATAGATAACCGCGGATAGAAGTGAAAGACCCTTGGAATGATCTGGCAGCGGCGATAATATCCTTTCGCACGGCTTCGTTGAGGGCCTCCTCACGGAACGTTGAGTCTTGGGGGCTCTCATGAGACTGGCGGATTCTGGTTGTTATGAAGTCCCGTTTATATCTATCGTACCTGGCTCCGAGATCGAAGTGAAGAGCCTTTCCGGGTGTGAGGCCGTTGTCAAGAGTGCGGCTGCTTGTGAGAAAGGTGCATCTCGACGATATAGGAAGCCAATCCTGGATTTTGGGCCACCAGGAACGTACTGACGGCGGCCATGATTCCATGTCGTAAATAACCACCAGCAGGTCCACGTTTTCAGCGTGGAGAAGTATGGCGGACAACAGCACTTGGATGACTCTTTCTGACCACATTCTTTGCCTCAGAATTTGGACGACCAAGTTCTGAACAGGATGAAGCATCGACGGCCTTTGAGACAGGACCTGATGCAAAACCGAAGCTACTACACCATGCAGGATCTCGGTATGGTGAGGTGAATTATGGCTGAAGTTTTCGACAACCACAACTGATGAGTCTCGTCTCAGACGCTGACATATGGCTTTCACGAGACCCGATTTGCCATGCCCCGGGGGCGCAGTGACTTGGACGGATCCTCCGCGTACATTTTCGAGTCGAACCCGGCGAAGGAGTGATCGATAAGTCTGGTTGATGTCGTTGGAGTCATCTGGTCTATCGAAGGCCCGTGTCTCATGTATTACTTGCCGGCAAGGGGACAATGCCTGGAGGATTCTGAAATATGTGTCGCTGGTAGGCGGATGAAGCCCTCTAGTGGAGGGGGTGGCAGTTTCTATTATTTCAGGGTCAGACACCGCCGAGGTCAACTGATCTCGGTTTGATGGAACTTACCGTTACCCAGCTTCAAAAGGAGGCGCTGGGGCGCAAAGTGTGTCCTGAGCGACTCCATCTTCCCGATGTCATCGGTGGCACAAACGGTGGCATCATGGTCTCCGTTGTGATCCGTCCAAAAGACAACGTTCTCAAGTCCGTTCCCAAACCTCATGGCTCGCAGGTGGTCGGATTGGCCACTCGGAACGAAGTTGGCGATTGGGTACTTTGAAGTCAAGCCGTAGAACACATGAGAAAGCCGAGAGACTGAAATAACAAGTCCTGACAAGATCTCGGACAGTCGGCCGCGATAGCTTTTCCTTGATCGTCTGATCATGTCGAGCAACACTTCTTCCCAAGCTAGGCGCCCTGTCGAACGGTGGGGTGTTGAGAAAAAGATCAACCCTTCCAAATTAAGCGCAACGGGGTAGAATCTCGGTAGAGTATTAGCCATGATAACGGCCTTGTAGCACCTGGTCAGTGATGGATTCTTCGGAACCAAATGATGGCCATGACGGGAACGAAACAAAAGAACAATCTGAAGCCAGTTATTTACCTGCTTTAGCACCAGGCCGCCGAATTCATGGCCGGCGAGCACCACCTGACACGGCGCTCCGTCCACATCGGCATACCTGTGCTTCTCAATTCGATTGAGAAGACCGAGTGCCTCCTTTTCAAGCCAGCCGGGAGTAAAGTCATGGGCATCTCCGCCAACCGAAGTCGTCGAGGCAGCGGCTGTGTTCACACGCCTGAGACCGCGATATGGGGCGCTACCGTCATCTAAAGGGGGTTGATCTTTGTCCACTCTGAGCAGATCAGGCCCTGTCGGTGCTCTAACGCCGAGCTTTTCGTTCGCCACGGATTCGGGCAGTTCTAACTGATCGTCGTCCTCGGATACGTTGCTTTCATTGACATCCACGTTCCCTTCAGTCTCGAGGTCAGACTGCAGGAGATTCGGAGCAGCATCACCACGGAATATGCTATGATTAATGACCTCGGCCTCGGGCACGAGATCATCTATCAGCTTCGCGACTGGAACACTTTTCGAAGTTCCGTTGGTGTCGGGAAATCCAACAAGATAAATCCTAAATTAAGGGAACACGTTAGTCATTTCCCAGCATTAATCCTGCCCAGGTGGGTAGTTAATCACTCCAGGCGGTTCCTGAGGAACTGACCTGTATTTCCCCTGGTGGCCTTGCGGGCTTTCCTTCGGGTGTTCCATTGCCGGCCAAATATTGTGCAGGTAAAGGGGCACGACTAAGCTGGGGGCACCACGCGAAAGCAGAAAGTATGGTGAAGCTTTTTGAATAGAGGAAATACAGCCCTGGTGTTTGCAATCAATGCTGGTGTGCCTGTTTGCAGCATCAACATGGATCAAGTTGGCACGAAGCAGCAAACGAGCCTGGCCCAACAAAGGCCCTTCAACCGGCCTGTTGCTCGGTTAGCAGAAAAGGGCCGTCCCGGGGCACCATCGATGAAAGAAAAGGCAGGGGAGGTTCAGCTCGCTGCGCCTGGACGGGAATGGAAGGTAGATATGCACGAATCACACGGCAGGTTGGGAAGCACAGGAATCACACGGCACGTTGGGAAGAACTTGAAAAGGGTACGAAGTAGGTTCCAGAAACGGACAGGAGCATGGAAATTCGAGCGAGAATTCAATAACCCAACCATTACCCGAGCCACCCCCCAGTTGCACTCCGTGGTGAGACACAACCCGAGACACAACCCTCCATCCCGGCAAACCCCTCTCCTGCCACACCAAACAGCCAATGTCAGCCTGACGTTGCAAGGACAGTGCTGCCCAGGACTCCGGCATATCCGCCAAGCCCACCGGAGTTGAGATTGTCCT
The DNA here is from genome assembly GCF_033439085.1 of Chaetomium fimeti. Taxonomy (NCBI): domain Eukaryota; kingdom Fungi; phylum Ascomycota; class Sordariomycetes; order Sordariales; family Chaetomiaceae; genus Chaetomium; species Chaetomium fimeti. The sequence goes on from NW_026944337.1 coordinate 133,834, forward strand.
CGTCAATATTTGCCTGCAGCTTCTCCTCCAGAAAGTCTCCCAGTGACGCGGGTCGCAAGTACTGCACGCCTGGTTTGAAGATGACCGGATCATTTCGAGGGGACAAGCCGCTGATGTCCCTAATACCCCGAATTACATTGTAGGCAAAGTGAGCCTTGGCTGTGATCTTGACAGTCGCCGTGAATCTGTCCGTGTCGTTGGCGCGGCGGAGCAACACCGCTGCCCTGAGGTCGGTGACCAGCCCCGTGGCAGCTTTCGTGTCTTCGGTAAGGGTGAGGCGAAAGCCATTGTTCCGGCCGAATCTTCGAATGTCGGTATCCAGAACGATTGATCCAGTTAACCTGGCCCTCTCCGCCTTTTTGTAGCTGAGCTTCCGCTCCCACTTCCGCACGATGTGGCCACCTCCCGTCGCCGCGGCCACGCCGCCCTGAACCTCACCTCCGGCTTCACCACCGTCCGTCTCTTCGACCTGGAGCTCAGTCGGCTCTCCCAGAGTGAAGTCGCCGTTTGGCCAGAGGGCAATGACTTCGGGGTCGGCCCGTTCACGCTTCTGCTCGTCCTGGAATGTCACGTTGATCACTGCTTGTTTGAACCGTCTGTTCTCGTCGATGCCGTGAAAGCGGAAGCCAAAAACCACCAGGGTGGCGAGACTCCCGTCTTTCACTTCCCTGCCATGGACGATGCGGTCGATGCGCGACATCAGCAGGAGTCCCTGGCAGCAGTCGTCAACCACGTCAGGCCGTTGGATCTCGTCCCCATCATTCTCTCGGCGAAAACCACGGTCTTCCTCCTCGGTATTCAGCTGGATGGAAAATGCAAACGGGTCATGGGCTTGCGCTTGCGCATCCTGTTCCGCCGTCATCTTGCCTGCGTGTGTCATGTGTTGGCGTAAGTCGCAAAGTGTGTGGAGGTAAGTACAGGGCGTGCTGTGATGCGGACGGTGCGGACGACAATTTGTAGTGCTCCCTTCCTTCAATAACTGGCAATGGCATGCGGCTTGATGTAGCCGCTTTTTAATCGAGAATCTTAACCCCCTAACTATAATCGTATCCTACGATTCCCGTCCACTAGATTTGGCCGCCATCCCCTCAACACCTATCAACCTGCCACCCCTCCGAGCTTCTCACCATACCCGCCCTTGGCCAGATCAAGAAGGTGAGACGGCGGGGTTACGGTCGAAAAGGGCTTCTGGGTGGTAGCACCAAGTACCGGAGCACGTAACGACGGCAATATCCTCAGCCTTGCCAGCTCTCACGCGGGGTTGATACCTCCGGACACCTCATGTGATGATAAGTTTCTCGTGCATGCAGCATGCTGACTGGGCGTCAAGAGTCACACAAATAAATGCATGACCGCGGCGTAGCCGCATTTCAGCCCATTGGCCGTGGGGTTCCCGCGTCTTCCCGCCAGAGCCTCGACCCCAACCAACCCCCTGACTCCTTTCCTGTGCGGTTCCTCAGGGCTGCCACTGCTTCAAGCCGAGTAGTGCCGTTGGAAACCCCAATCGCCGTGTCTCTAAGTCTTTCCATGCTTTCCGTCCTCGTTTCCATCCCTATCTCACCTACTTTCACCTCAGCTCTGTTCCTATCATACTCAAGTGCCAATGGCAACACCAAATCAAAAGCTTAGGAGGGGTGGGCTCGGGCTGAGTGGTCCTGGGGCGGAAGCGGTAGATTCGTTCAAGCCTTCAGGCCCCAAGCAAGGTCCATCCACTGACGCCGGAGCCGAGGAGGATGACGATCCATTGACGGTGCTCAGAGGGCACATGGACATCGTCCAAGGCTGGTTCTACAACAAGGTGGTCGAAGAAAGGTCCTGGGCAGTGCAGCTCAAGACGGCATCCTATCATGAACAGAACCTGATTCACACAGCAATAACGGAGCTGCAAAGACAGAAAAAGCGACAGATACAGGCGGTGTTTCCTGAGCCGGCACTCGCCGGTATCGAGTCATTAGTGCTTTCAAAGCCAAGCCTGTTTTCGAACCCGGATGTCAACGGGGATGTCCCCATGTTCATGGCGCTGAAACTAGACGCCTCCGTTCTGGTTCGTGTTCTTGATCTCCTCATCCCCGGTCCAACGCTCGACCACCTAGAAACAACGAGGCGGAGTGGGTGTGACGAAAAGCTTTCCGACTGCCCGCTCTCAAAGGTAGCATATGTACGGCTGGACCGGTGTATGGAGAAGTCGAAAAGCGCCAGTGCGGCGCATGTGAAGCGCGAACGGCCTCTCTTTCACTCCGATATCGACACACAGAAGCTAGTTCAAGAGGACGGCGAGCTGAGGGCAATACTGCGCGACGCACTTAAGGAAAATGCCATTGCCCGCTGCCTAGAACCACTCCTTGTCGAGAAGAACTTCGACCGAATTGCCAAAGAAACGGGGAATATCATGCCCGTGAGCAGTTTCAGGACCCTGCTCGAACTCTGCCCCGACGAGGCGTTCAGCTGTGCGCCAACCACCGGATTCACGCCACTTCAATTAGCCGTCCGTCTCTATGAGAGTTCATTAGTGGCTTACGACCACATCTCATCTATCATCCAGGCGTTGATCGAGCGCTGCCCAAGCTCCATCTTTCTGGGAACGGGGAAGGGACAAGCGGCGACAACGCCATACCGGCTACTCATGGGCCTCCCGCGTGCGGAATCGGCCGAAAGTGCTTCTGCAAGGGCTCGGGCTCAAGAGCTCCTAAAGAGGGCGTGCATTGGCTATCGGGCAACAAAATACGACGAAAAGGAAAAGGAATATGTAGCTGACCAAATGTGGAGCGAGAAAAAGGAGTTCCTTTACTGGGATGCCAAATCTCGTAAGTGAAGCCATGCGTACCCTTATTTCACGTCGAGTTCACAGCCTTTGAGAGTTGATTTAACGGTGAATTAGAACGCCATTTCTTGTTGAGCCTAGTGGGAGAGTCCGTCATGCTTGACAAACAATACATCGAAACCATGGCTGAACAATCGGGAATGAAATTCGAGACCGTCCTGGCATTTGTCGAGCTGCCCTATTGGAAGCCAAAGGGTCCTCAGCAACCGGAGGCGCAACCGGAACCAAGTCAGCAACAATCCCAGGATGGCAGCAACACCGGCACCGGGCAAACGGGGCGTCCAGGGCCCCAGCCAGATCCATACCCGGCGCTCTTTACGTGGTTGTGGAGTTGCGGCGTGACCAAGATCTTCGAGATCAAGGTCGATGACGACGGCCCAGAAGCCCACACTGATGCCGCCATACGAGAAGCTCTACTCGGCAAAGGAACAGTCGAGGATCCAACTCGCAACTTCGAGGTTGAGATATGGGACTGGAAGAAATTTGACATATGCGCCGAGACAGTCGCCTACTCGGCCCCCCATGCCCGGGAGGTCCACCTGTACTCCCATGGAAACACGGCGGTCCTAAGAGGATGGGCCTGTGACTCCTCCTTTGCGAAACTGACAAAGGTGAGCCCGAACCCCTTCGGGGATGCTTCGTCAGACTCATAAGCTGATCCGTAAAACAGCTCGAGAAAATACACATCAACATTTACCCCCAGGTTGGTAACTTCACACCTGCCCATGTGCTCTGCTGATCTGACACCGGTTCAGAATCCGAGGGATGATAACGATTGCGAGGACTATAAAAACGCCCTGATACGGGGCATCCATCGCCAGTGCCCAAAACTGAACCTCGAAGACGATATTAAGGTGACAAATTACGGATACCGAGCCCCGGGAAGCATCGGAACCGTTGGGCGTGCCAACAAGAAGAAGGCCCGAGATACTCAGCAGACCTTGACCGAGGTCAAGTAAGTACCCCGTGCAGGATCAGGGAATGTTGTATCATGGCTTACGAATTCGGGTAGACCAAAGAAGGTGGAGTGGCTTGCCAACCTCCAGAAGTTCACGTACTTTCTGATCGAATTGGACCGGTCTCTGCCGGCTGAAGTCGCCGAGCAGAAACCGAAGGTGCGAATCGCCCTCCTAGATGACGGTTGTAAGCTACAGGAGCTGCATGGAACCCAAGAGGGCTGCTCGTTTCGGTCCGTAACCGATACCTTCTTTGTCGGCCCATGCAGCCACGGCACGGTTATGGCCAACTGTATTCGGCGAGTCTGCCCTATTGCCGAGCTCGTCATCGTTCGCCTTGATGACACGCGCCGGGTTGAAAACCAGCGGTTTACAATCTCTTCCTGTTGCGAGGTACGCCCCCACGGCCATGCCGTTAGCTAACGGCGTAGGAGGAAAACTCTAGAATCCCAGGCTAACCGTTCTCAAGGCGCTAAGATGGGCATTGGATCAGGATGTGGATGTGATCTCGATGAGCTGGACTTTCGAACACAAGGATGGCGAGGCAGACTCGTACAAAAATGAGTTTGCTAAACTCATTGGCGACGCCGTGGGTGCCAACAAGCTCCTGTTCGGCGCCCTCTCCGACAAGTTCATTGAAACGCACCCAGTGGCCCCAGCTGGGCTCCCTGGCGTCATAAAGATTGGTTCTGCGACCATTTATGGCGAAGTTTCACGGAACTTGACACACGCACATCCGGACTTCATCCTCCCCGGCGAGGAGATCGACGTATCGCCGGGGGAAAAGGCAAAAGGGAGCTCCCTCGCCACAGCCTTCGCTTCCGGTCTCGCCGCGGTGGTGCTGTACTGCTTGAAACTGCAGTGCGCACTCGCGCCCGACGATGCGCAACGGGCCAAGGCACTCCGCGTGGCCAAAACGCCCGCTGGTTTGAAGAAGATCTTCAACGCTCTCAGCGCCCACAAGAATGACGACGACGGGGTGGGGAACTTTGTCCAACCGTACCATACTTTCGGGCAGGAGATCCCCCCTTCGTGGGAGGAAAGGGTCAAGTACATCAATGAAATCGTGGGCGAGATCCTACCGGCCGATGTACTGCGGAAATTCCGGGACTAATCGGGCAGGGAGAAGCCTTAGCATCCATCCACGGATGGGATCTGTCGAGCGTCGCACATAGGGGCACAAGGGTTCCCATCTTGGAACCTGCTTGTAGCAGTAGGCATACTGCGTGCAGATTGAGTGAATGAGAATATAGCTCTGGTTATTACTACACAATACTATAAACAACAAGTCCTGCCCAAGTGACGGTGCAGACACAACAAGCCTCCTTAGTCAATCTTTCTATCATCCCCTCCGCCCAACCCAGTTCGAACCCCCTTTTTACACACAGAACCACCAACAGATGGTTGTTCTCATCTACCGCGCCCAAGCACCCGCTCCATTTGGTTCTCTGCGGGCTTCTGCGCAGTCAGATCACCCGGCTGCGTCATGTTGCTCTTGCTCTTGGGATTCGGTCGTCGCATCATCATGTACAAACCACCCAAGCCGACAGCACCAAGGCCGATGTATCTATACCTATACGGGCCATATAAAGTCAGTCACTTTCTTGGATCCTTTAGCAAACCCCAAAAGATAGACCCACATGACGTTGCTATCCGTCGCCCCCATCCCTTTACCCATCTTTCCGGTACCCGGGATGTTCTGGCCCATGCCGGGCTTGGGGTGGTGCGGTAGGGCCGAATGATAGTCCAGGCCCGACGTCTCGAGAGGCTCCTTTTGATGGCTGGTCTGGCCTTCGGAGGGGTAGTCGAAGACCAGGTCGATGTCGTCGACGGGGTTGGCTCCGCGGGGGTCGTTGGGTGGATACCTGTTCGTCGGCGTCGCCCAGGGGCGGACAGCCGTTGTTGATAGGCATCTGGTGGTTCTGGGTAGGGCCCAGAGACTGACCCGGGTTTGTTTTGGGAGAAGCATGTTGATGGTGTTTAGGTTTGTGTGACTACGAAAAGACTGGTGTTGGTAACAGGCAGCAAGTATCGGGGGGCAAGGAAACTAGAGAAACCGCCAGCAGTGACGGCGTTGAAATACGGTCTTCCGACGTGGCCTGGCCCCGCGGACTCTTTTATTCCATGACGTATGGTGACAATGACACCTGAGGGGCAGATCGGAGCTACCGGTCGGCAACGGCTGGAACGCCTGGGCCACAAGAACACTATTGGATGGCATTCTCGAACGACGGGACGGGGCACAGCTGCAATCCTTGACCGCGCTCGTCCCTGTGAGTGAGCTCGCCACTATGGAGGAACCATAATGCCGATGAAGCTTTGAATCCCAGCGTCCCGCTCACGGTTCCATGTTCTTATTCCAAGTGCCCCAATGATCTGGTTAGGTATTACGGCAGTAACACCCACGGTTCCTTCAAATTGATTTTAACACACAAAATAGGTATTTACTTCTTTTAATCATGTTAAAACCGAAGTGTCCTGAGACAACACCCTCCTGTTAATATGTACAAACCGGAATGAGCCGTTTCTAGTAGCGACGTACCGTGACCTATGTACTACCACAGCCATCTCACCACACCGGTACTCGATGGGTTCTGACTAACAGGAACCGATGTTACGCTGCGTGTTGAGTAATTTTAAGATGGGTTGGTATTCCTCTGACCTGAAACTTCAGATTCCTTGCGGGTATTGGTGGCTGTGCTGCCGTCGGGGTCGGAAGTCCATTATTGCGTTGGGGGGGACTCGGGGGATCAGGGAGATGCAACCTGTCAAGCCATCTAACTCCCACAAAGTCTAGCGACCACGTCACCGCGTAATTAAAGGCGACCTGATAGCTAGTCTCAAACACGTCCCGTCCATACCCAACTTCCTAAACAAGCCTTCCGGTTGCACCCAAGCAGTGCACAGCCTCAACACCAAAATACTGATCTCCGAGAATAAGAGAAAAACGCCGAAACATCCGCTCTCTGTAGGATTGAGTACCATGTCAAGACACGAATCACTCTAGCCTATGTAGCAATACCCTTCTGATGTCCGAATACCGCTTCGTGGATGATCATCTCGACTTCACGCGCACCCGCCGCACGCGTACGTCTTCCGAACTAAGAGCACTCAGTACCCCTTAATCTGCCCCTGGTCGCGTGGGATAACTGGCAGCTACCTTATGTACTTTGTGAGCCAGCCACTTCCTCATGCGCGTCATCAAGCCACCAGCGATGGGTTGAGCACTTCCCTGTCACACAGCCCTTGAGGCTTGAGCCGACATCGCCACAGCTGCCAGACGTATTGGTTCTTGCCGTATCCAAAAGCCGATTGCTGGTACCGTCCCGCCCTGGGTGAATGGGGACCAAGGCACGCTACCGTGCAGAACGTTCTGCTGGTAGGAAGGGTTTGAGCAGAGCAAGATGGAGACGAGGGAGAGGTTGTTCAATTGCTTCTTAAACGAGACAGGGCGGCATTCTTAAGGGATTTTGATGGCAAAGACCACAAACCACGAAGAATGAACTGCTTGGCCATGTCTTGGCCACGTTGATGCAGTGAAAGTTCCAGTCGTGAATGATGACGGTCTCAGAGCAAGTTGAAGTTGGTTGATCGACCAAGTTAGTTAGGGTTACAAGGAGACACACAACAACGATTTCGAGCCCCGGACGTCCGCGGCAAGAACAATGGGTTAATAAACAGTAAGGTACAATAGAGTCCCAAGACCCGAAGGCACATGTCCCGCCGAGATGGCCAGTCATAGGTAGTACAGAAATAAATAACTCATCTGCCCACCACGTACGAGGCATCACAATAGCAAGTAGTGTGTAGTAAAGACAAGCAAACCACCGGCCGGGAATCCGCCACCTGGGGATTAAGAGAACGCTCCCGGTAAAATGCAATCCATGAATGGGTGATGTGTCAGTCCAGAGATGTACGCCAACTCCACCCCGAAAGAACTCCCCGCTGCAGTATAAAAAGGGTATCACATACGCGCGCCCGCAACCGCCAGCTGATCGGCGGCGATATTACCCTGGTCTGTATCATGGCCCTTGACCCAGATGAACTGGGTGCGCCCACCCTTGGCCTCCCTCGCGTCGAGCCTGTCCCGCACTAACTGGACAAGGTCTTGGTTCTTGACGGGGCCATTGCGTGTCTTCCAGCCGTTCCGCTCCCAGTTGATGTACCACTCGGTGACGCACTGGATCGAATACTTGCTGTCGGTGCGGATCTCGAGGTCTTGCTGGAGGTCGATGATCTCGAGGGCGCGGAGGATAGCTGTGAGCTCGGCACGTTGATTGGTTTGCGTTTCGCCATCCAGGCGCTCCGAGACGTTTCTATCGGGAAGAGGTTAGTTAGTATGAGCCAATCTTTCGCTGATACGGGGCGTGTTGGCAGACAAACCTAGGATCATTATCCCCAAAGTAGACCCCAACACCGGCGGTTGCGCCCACCCTACCATTGCCCAAACTGCTCCCGTCCGTGTAAACAATGACAAGGCTCTGCGATGCCTTGGTCGCATTCCTGACCGTTTTCCTTTTCTTGGCGACGGGCTCCTCGATCCCATCGGCTTCGTCCTGATCTGAACCGGTCACGGTCGGCGCTATTGCTTTGGCCATGCCGCTGAATGAACGGACGAAAGCCTCGGCTTCCGCCCGCGTCTCAAACTTCTTGAATTTGGGCCCTTTCCAGCCTATTATTGCCTCCTGTGCTGCGGACCACTCCGTGTACACACCGGGCTTGCGTCCCACGGCGACGCCGTAGAATCGGGGTGGTTTGGCGTCATCTTTCGCAGAGGCGGGTTCGCGGCCGGCGGCAAAGGCAGACGCATCTTCGTAAGTGAGGAAAGACTTGACTACGGGAAATGTTAGCTCGGCAATGGCGGGAGAGAAAGGGCGGAAAACGTGCATTGGGCGCCTTTGAAGCCAGTGATCTGCTGCTGGCAAATGGTCCAGTTGGTGTAGACACCGGGTTTGAAGCCGACGCGAACAGCGTAGTACTTTTGCTCGCTGGCGTCCATCTTGCGCTTCCTTGTGGGCATGGTCACTGTGAATTCCGGAAGAGGGGCTGTCAGAAAAAGAAGCAACCCGGTGGCTCTGTTCCTCGCAGGCTGCCGCAGACCCCGAAGCCCAGCGAGATTGGCGCTGTCAAGAAGGCGAGGGCTGCGGGCGAAAGTGGGGGTCGCCGTGGCGTCAAATGCCCTCAAGAGGGTGGTAGTAGTGGCTTTGTCGACGAAGCGGCGGCGTCTGAAAGAGAGGGGTAGCTGATGCACGGTTCAAACGGACTGCATCCTTAGCAACTCAAACGAGTGGAAAATGAATGGCAACCCGAAAGCTGGAATCGAGCTTTTGACTCGGCTTTGTGGTATGCCTCGGGCTAAATCCGTTGATAAAAAGGCAGACGCGGCTATCCTTAAAGCGGGCGGCGCAGGGAAAGCTTGTGATGTTGAACAAACAATGTGCTGCGTGCGATGTTGAGGGCGGCGGGATGCGAGTTGGTTTCCAAAGACGGCACAGAGGCGTTTGGGCCGGGCCTGATAAGATAAGAGCAAACGCGCACAACAGGGGTTTGGTCTCCACTTCCGGGGCGGCTTTCAAAAGTTCCAGACCGTGCCACCGTGCGTCCCTAGCGGCAAATGCCGAGACTCTTGAGAGGCACAAAGCTGGGCGCGCTTCCAGCCTCCAGTCGCACTGCATGGGATGATCGCCTCCACGGGCTGCTGCGAATACAACCAATGGAGGACTGCTCGATGCGAGCTGACAGTGACCACAGCTGAACTGCGCCGCCATCCTGGAAGCTTGGAGCCTCTCATATATGTACAAGATATGTACGTACTTCGTACTTTGTAACAGGCATCCGACATGATACATGAGAATACAACCCTAGCACTGCTGAGGCACTTCACCACCTTTGCGATCCAACTAAATGGCGGAAAACATTGAATCTAAGTGAAAACAACATATAAAGCCGGGGTCTTATTTCCCAACTTTGAAAGAAACACCGACGAGCAGGCCCTGCTCCATGGACCATAAACGTTGCTCGGACTGGTTCTCCTGTCACACGGGCCGACTCGTCGACGAGTCAGCTGCTTCCACCGATTTGGGCAATACATAACGGCATGGCATGCAAAAACCAAGATGACGTTCGGAGCCGTCTAAAGGCGTTGCGATCCTGCCTGGAATCTGGTCCGAACGTATCCCTCGGAACCACACTCCAGGCCTGGGACCAGGATTCAGCGTGACAGAAGAAAGTCATTCAACCCGGAAGTTTTCCAAGGCTCTTAGTGGTTGGGTTTTGGCACTGTCAAGCTTGGAACTAGTCTGTGTGGTTCGAGTCCGACTTTTGTGCACGTTTTGGGCGTTCGACCCTTCCTCTTTCCCCGTCATCACTCATCTAGCGACCAGCAAAATTCCCAACTGCCCGTCTATGACCCCACTACTCGGTCCCCAGCCTAGAACTTCATGTCTGCCAACGCCGGCTGCTGGGAATCTCTTGCCCTGGTTTAAGATCCTGCACCGTCGTCCCGCCTCTGATTCCGCTTCCGCCGATACCGCTCACTGACTTGTGGCTTTTTGTGCATGCGTCTTCGCACAATTCAAAGAGCCTTGATGTTGGCCTGAACCACGGCCAGTCTCCTCCTGCTCAAGTCGGCCGTCATGGACATTCTTTCCAAAGGTACTGGTGATTATCTCAATCGCCATTGCGGCCGTGTGAACTTCCGGCCTCCATTTCCAATTCCGAAGCCCCAAGTTGACTCATTGTGGGCGACTCTAGTCACCCCACGGCAGGGCAACAGCCCAGTCCCGTTCGACATCCTCACAGCCACTGCCTCAGAGCTACGGGTGCTACTCGATCAACATAAAACAACCAGCGTTGAAATTGTCAAAGCCTATCTCGCCCAGATTTCGAAACACAATAAAAGCGGTGCACATCTAAATTGTGTGAATAGCGTGGTACCGGAAAAGATACTCCTGGATGTCGCTTCTGAACTGGACCGCGAGAGGGCCAAGGGCCACCTCCGAAGCCCAAATCATGGCACTCCATTCCTGGTAAAGGTGCGGTAGGGACTCTGCCAAGGTGGCTTCCAACGAGATCAGCGAAAAGTAAAGAATTAACTCGTCACAGGATAGTATCTGGACCGCCGCCTCGTTCTCCGTGACCACGACCGCTGGCACATACGCTCTGAAAGATGCGGTAGCGAGAGAGAATGCCGATGTCGTTCGGGCAGTGAGTCTCTTGGATGGATATTAATTTAATCGCGCTTACACTCCTACCCTAGCTCGTCAATGCGGGAATGATCATGCTGGGAAAGACGAACTTATCGGTATATCACACTGCCGGCTTTGTCTCCATTCCCCGGCACTAATTGAGACGTATAGGAAATGGCTGGCATGAAGGGTGTTGGCGGTTTCGCTGGTTGCTCAGTCGTCGGGGGGTGAGCATGCCATCGCTTTCGCCCGACTTTGGGCAGTTACTAACACCTTGTCACAGCCAAACGCAAACCCCATATGTCAGGGGCGGTGTTGACCCCACAGATACTTGGCTCGGCTTGAGTGTAAGCTACTACAATCCTATGTGTACTTTCGTGTCAGACCTTCTTACCCTGGCCTAGACTCCTGGCGGCTCGTCATCCGGCTCTGCGGCTTCAGTGGCCGCCGGCATGGCACCCGTTGCACTCGGAACAGAGACCGATGGATCCATTCTCGTCCCAAGCGACCGGGCCAGCCTCTACTCACTCAAGCTGACTCTAGGAAAAGCTCCGACCCGCGGCGCCCTTGGCTACACACCCTTCACGGACACCCTTGGCCCGATGACAAAGTCCCCCGAGGATGTGGCGATACTGCTGGACTTGCTTACGCCTATCAAAGGCAAGTCTCACCGCGACTTCCTGACCAAGTCGTTGGCCGGTATTCGAATTGGCTTTCTCGACCCCGCTGTCTGGGCCCCAACTGCAGACGCCGTGCGGCCAGACGCAGACTTTACCGCACAGATAGTGAGTCAATCCCCTGTTCGGCCCACCATGCATGTGCCCGAGCCCCGCTCGTGCTGACGACTATCGAAGAATGAAGAAGTAGCGGCAGCGGTGGATGCTATTGAGAAGGCTGGCGCTCAGGTCAAGCGGAACGTCACCCTACGACGGTTCAGCAACGAAGATGACAAGATGTTCAGTGACCTTGCTTGTAGGTCTACCATCTAAACGTGCCCTGACTATCCTAACATCTTGTCCTCCTCTAGCGACTGACTACGCCAACGAGTTTGCGAAGTTTGCTGGAGGTCTGGACCACGGCTCCGCCAAAACCATGGCAGAACTCGTTGCGTTCAACAATGAGCATGCATCCATCTGCCTTCCATCCGGTTTGTACCCCTCTTGTCACTCTTTATGCATCTCTCGGCTTGGTTACTTACAAGATTTGCGCAATTATCCAGGGACCGACCAACGGTTCCTCGAAGATGCACTCAACATTCATCTCTCTGATGAAAAGTACGAAGAGTATTCTCAAACCTTGCGAAGAAACAACAAGGAGCTTGGGATCGATAAGGTTTTGCGGGAATACGAAGTTGATGTGATCATGAGCATCCCGATGGGCCGAACCGCGACCATTGCCGCCATCTCCGGGTACCCTGTGGGCACTGTCCCACTGGGGTACGCTCGTTTTAACGGAGCTGCATACGGCATGTCCATCATCGCACCTGCGAACGCCGAATCACTCATCCTTACCATCATGAGCGCGTGGGAGTCCATAGTTCTTCCCAGCCGCCGCCCACCTCCACAGCTGGTGGAGCAGAATGCGTCTGAGAAGCTATAGGTTTGCGTGGTGGATGCTAATCCCAAGCACTCAACAAGCTTAGAGTATCAAGCTCGGGACACACGCAACGCCACGGGATGAATCATCATGGAGGGCCTGAGCTTATTTCATACATGATATTACAGACTTGCTACCCCAATCGATACCTAGCTAGCCGTATAAATGTCAAAATCTAACAGAGGAAATCAATGACACATATGGATGATTCCATTTCCCGTCATTTCTGACTCTACGGATTAAGAGACGGGGCTGGGTTCAGATTGTTGGCTACGGCGCCGTGACGTTTTTGGGTCGCGCCCGCCCCCCACTCTTCCTCGCCCCCTTGGCGGTTAGGGTTCTCGAACACAGGGGCCAACACCATCTTGAATTATTTGTATAACCGTCGGCTGCGTGAAGCTGCCATTCAGATCTTTGAACCAGCCGAAAGTTCTCCCCGGTTGGAATACACATGTCATCTCTCAAGCACAGTAAAGGCACGAAAGGGTAGGTAGCCGACAAAATTGACCGACCGTCCACGAGTTCAAGTGTTACCCTTTCTTCCGGTCTTGCATGTTGCGAGGAACCAGGGATGGCTTCCCACTGGACCTTGCTGCTTCATCGTAAGACACCCATGCGTTGATCAATCGTCCATCAGCTAATCAAATCCAAATATGTACAGAGACTCCACGACATCCGACTTGTGAGGAGTGCCAACAGCTGTCGGAAATGCACGTTTGTCCTACCGGAAGACCTGAGTGTACGAATGCGGAACTTCCTTAACCACTCGGCTGGTCGGTGGTACGTCAGCAGCAAGACCAAATGTTTCGCCAAGCCTCCAGGTTTTTGTGTGTTTGTTGTTTCTCGCTGAGCCCGACCAGATTCTTGTCTCCACCTGCTGTGGAATGCTTGTTTCTAGTAACTCGCCAGTCATAGCTTCTGTTTACCTCTCGCAGTTATTACGAATTAATTCCGTCGTTTTGTTGGTGTCGCCTGGAGCGTTGAGATCTTGTGTGCACAAAACGATCCCAGGTCGAGACCTTTCGGATCGGGCGGACCCTTGAGCAACTCGATGGGGGGATGCAACCACCGCCCGCTGCAGAGATGCAGGTTGCTGACGTCTGTCGTAACCTGTTGGCCAACCAAAAATCCCTAGCGGCCCTGCTTGGGTGGATGACCTCATCCTGTCAGGGACAGGTCTGCCCAGGAGAGGCTAGCGTCCTTCTGCCATCGGGCCCGTTTCTTCAACCTCTTGGCGCTCTGTTTCCGTGCCTTCCCCTTGGATTTTGCCGACACAGCCACAACTCGTGTTGGCCATCCAAATCTGATTCCTGACCCCCTGCATTGTTCGGGCCAACTCTGTTTCCAACACGAGACTCCCTGTCTTGCCGCTTTCTTGGTGGAGGCTGCCCACACCAACAGTCCCCCACTCGCTTTCGATCAACTTCACTCGTTCCAGAACCTCCTCCTCCGCGACCAACCATTTCATCGTCTATCGTGCAGTCTTTTTCGGCGACTGCAGCGGCCTTTGCTGGACCCGACTGTTGGAGAAGCGATTGTCGATCGCCGTCGCTCGTTTTCTACTCCCCGCCTTTCTCCGCAACCCGCAGGTCGGTCAACCGAACCTCGAGACCATTCGACCATTGTCGCAACCCCTAACCACCCAACAACCCGCCCGTGAATCGAGACCCGCCCCAACGACCGGCTACGGACTGCAACATCGATCCGATATTCTCTAGAATGTCCGCTTGAGATTTGACCTAACCACGCCCGTTTCCCTCTACATCCGGCCCGAAACCAACCATCAGCGCGCATCGGAGCCCCCTCGACGGGCATACCGGCCACGATGCGGCTTCCGTCGATCAACCCGTTCCTCCTGTTCACCTCTCTCGCGACCGTCGTCCTTCCTACGAGCGCCGAATATGTGCTTCGATCGAGCTCGCTGGCATCGTGCCAGGAAAACTCGGGCTTCACGGCTAGTCTGTTTGATGTCGTCTTCACCCCGAATAACCTCACGGCTTCCATCAACATGATTGCGACATCGTCTATCGAGGGCCATGTCGTTTTCGATATCTCCATTTACGCCTACGGGTACCCCATCATCCGCACCGAGGTCGACCCATGCGAGGCCAACCTCCCTGGTCTGTGTCCCATGACATCCGGCAAGATGAACAACCCGTTCAACCTGCCCGTTACCAAGGATGCGATTGCGCAAATCCCGTCTATCGCATACACTTTCCCGGACCTCGATGCAACGGTCCAGGTATTCATTAACAGGACCGATGGGGACCGCGCTGGGGAGAGCATCGCTTGCGTCGAGGCCAATATCTCGAACGGAATGACAGGTAAGCGGCTCGAATATGTTGCAGGCTGGTACGGATTACTGACACGGGGACAGTGGATCTTATCGGTGTGAAATGGGCCTCTGCTGGTGTGGCAATTCTCGCCCTTATTTCTTCGGCCATCATCAACGGCCTGGGATTTTCCAACGCCGCCTCGCACGTCGCATCCAACACCCTCTCGCTGTTTGGCTACTTCCAGGCCCAGGCCATGCTCGGCCTCTGTGCCGTGCCGCTTCCGCCCGTTGTGAAGTCGTGGACCCAGGATTTCCAGTGGAGCATGGGCATCATCAAGGTCGGATTCATTCAGGACATCCTAACGTGGTATCAGCGGTCGACCGGCGGCGAGGCCTCTACTATACTCGATACCCTCCACACCGTTTCCGTGCAGGTCGAGAAGGTCAAGCGTTCCGTGCCGCTTTTGGACTCCGCCGTTGACCTTGTTGGACGGTCGGCCGGCGGGCTCTCCAAGCGAGCCATTGAGACCTCGTACGGCAGCTACATCGTCTACGGTATCCAGAGGGTCGCCTTTCGGGCCGGCATCGAGACAACTAACCTGTTCCTGACTGGCTTGACCTTTTTCTACATCTTCATGGTGATGGCTGCCCTCTGCGTGGTGCTGTTCAAGGGCATCTGCGAGTTGCTTGTGCGCATGAAAGTGATCCAGAGTGACACTTTTGCTGAATTCCGTGCGGGGTGGTTGACGGTCCTCAAGGGTATGCGTTCCGTGTTGCCCCAATTGTGTTCCAAACTGACCGTCGATAGGCGTTCTTTTTAGATGGCTGCTCGTTGGTTTTCCCCAGCTCACCATCTTTTGTTTGTGGGAATTCACGCAGAACGACTCCCCGGCCGCCATGGTACTCGCCGTGTTCTTCTTCTTCGGCGTCGTCATTACTCTCAGCTATGCTGCTTACAGGGTGATTCGGATTGCCCGCCGCTCTGTCGCTCTCCACCGGAATCCCGCCTACATCCTCTTTTCCGACCCGCATGCCTTGAACAAATGGGGTTTCTTATACGTGCAGTTCCGCGCCTCTGCCTATTACTTTATCGTCCCGGTCCTCGTTTACATCATCGTCAAGGGCATGTTCATCGCCTTTGCCCAGCGCGCCGGCACGGTACAGGCGGTGGCCCTGATCATCATCGAGGCGGCGGCACTCATCACGGCTTCGGTCTTGCGACCGTGGATGGATAAGAGCACCAATTCTTTCAACATCGCCATTTGCGCCATGAACTTCATCAACGCCATCTTCCTATTCGTCTTTACTGACGTCTTCGGGCTCCCGAGATTGGTCATTGGCGTGGTGGGTGTCGTTCTCTGGATCGCCAACGCCGCCTTTGCGCTCATCCTCCTGCTGATGCTGATCATCACGACCGGAATCATCCTGTTCCACAACAACCCCGACACACGCTACCAGTTCATGAACGACGACCGCACGTCCTTTATGAAGTCGCAGTCGCACCTCGGCACGACGACTGAGCTCGACGCCCTAGGCGCGACGGCTCGCGGCGATGGGAAGCTGTTCAAGCGGAGCGATCTGGAGGATGACGAATCGGCCGTCTCGGGCCAGGAACACATGGCTGCCCGCGCCGGATCGCCCCACTCGGGACCTTACCGTGACTCGAACGGGGGGTCCATCAGGGACTCGGCGCGGAACTCGGTGCGCAGCTCGTTCCGCGCGCCCGTCGACCCCGTGTCGGGCACCTACCAAACAGATCCGCACCATCTGCGGGGGAAGCCGAGCGGGAGTATCAGGGCGCCGAGCATTGGCCCGTCGGGGTCGTCGACGAATCTGTCGCAGGGGGCACAGACGGGGCCAAAGCCGCCAGCTGGGGCACCGTAAGTTTTTTAACGCTATTCGTCTGACTGTTTGTTTGTTTGTTCATGTGGCTAACGTAAAGCAGTGTGTGGCAAAGAGGGGCCGGCTATGATTAGAAAAGGCTGTAATGAATACAGGTATCTTGGGTTTTTTTTGTTTTTGTTTTTTGTTTTTCTGTTTTTGTCAGTTGTCTGGTCATCGGCGTCGCCATTCCTTCCGGTTTTTTCCTGTCTCAAGGATTATCCCTCGTCAGGGAAGCGTCTTTCGACGTGGTTTTCGTACATACTTTTACCGTTCTCGGTGTTTCGGTTTTGGCATCGGGCATAATGTGTCATTCCTTGTTAAGGATGTCGTGGGGAGGCGGCATTTGTCGTCATGGGACATTGGCCACCGCGCTAGTTGGGCTTGTGTTGGATGGATACGGCGGTCAATGCAGAAGATGTGTACTGTTGAAGTTTGCCGGTGAATTTTGCTAGGAGATATCACCCATGTAAGGACGGTATTGTTTATCATAGAGCGGCATCATCGTGGCATTTTGTTCAATTATCTCCGTCATCCATCCCGGCCATGTGACTACCCACTACTGTGTACTGTGTAGGTATATTTGTTTGGCGCACCCGCCGCTTCATGTACATCGTTGTTGACGTCAGTCCATAGGTCAAAGGCTCATAGATCAGATGTAAACACGACACAAATCAGACATTGACGGCCGTCTGAGAGCATTGAAGGTCCAGAGTATAACCCCCCAGCTCGTTACGCCCGCTCAGTCCATTCTCCATTCCATTTTCTCTTCCAGTCACCACCAATGTGTTCCATTAGCCCACAACCATCACGATCAAAATTGTGAACGATGGCTGCCGATACGAACTCTTTCGGTTGGAACGGACCGGCCGCCCGGTTGCCGGCCGAACTGTGGGTGATGATCGCCGCCAACCTCGACTTGGACACTTTCAGCGGTCTTACTCGCGCGTCTCGCGGCTTCCACTACCTCTTGGCTGGGGAACTCATCCCCCACCACGTCAAAGGAGCCAAGACCAAGGTGGACCTTGTGGCTCGCATCAGCGAGGTCTTCGTTCACGCGGCGAGGATCGACTCAACGAGGATACTCGACCAGCTGAGGACCAACTACCGCAGGGTCGTTGACCCCGCCGGTTTCCTCGCCCCCGCCCCCGGGCAGACCACCTTTCTGGACTTCGCCCTCGCTGCCGACGCTCCCCGGGTCGTGCGGCATCTCGTCAGGACCGGGTGCGATATCGATCTGGTCGCCCTCCAACAGCCGCCGGGCATAAAACAACTCTCGCTCACCCTGGCCGGGTGCCACGGGGGCCGGTCCTGGATGGCGGCGGCGGACTCGGCGCTGCGGGCCGCTATCCATCATGCCATGCCGCGGACGGTGCGGTTCCTCCTAGCCCGTGGCGCCTCCGCGAATGGCATGGCGGACGGCCAGGGAGAGCCAGCACTCCACGCCGCACTCCAGCGGCGAGAGATGCCGGGATTAGTAACGCTGCTCGTGTCCCTCCTGAACGACCGGGTCCGATGGCGCCAAGGACGACTCACCGTCCTCATTCCCGGCATGTACCCGACGTACCCGGAGGTCCTTATGGCTCGGTACGGCCCTTCGCTGTCGCCCCTGGCCGCCGCCAGCAAGCTGCTCGGGTCCATCACCTCCTACTATGCGCTCGACCACACAGAGATCCTGGGCCGCCCCTTCTTCCCCGGCACCATCCCTTCCGAGGCCGACTGCCTCTGGCAGCACAGAGTCGGCCAAACGGTCGCGGCACTCCTCGACTTCGGTGCCGCCCCAGACACCCGCACGCCCCCCGCGGCGCGCCTCCACACGTGCAGCCGCCTCTGCTGGCGCTTCACCGCGTGCCACTACGGCTGGGAGACACCGCTCCACCTCGCCGCGGCAGCAGGCTTCGCCGAGGCCATCCCGCCCCTTCTGGCCAAGCACCCCGCGGGGTTCCACGCACCCGACGCAGGCGGCTACACGGCGCTGTACAGGGCGCTGGTGAAGGACCGACTCGACGCAGCCCTGGCCTTGCTGAACGACCCCTGCGCGCCCCCCAACCCGCCCATCCTCGTCATCACCGCCATCCCTCCCCACGACGGGAAGTCCAACCCCGCCAGCACCACCACCACCCCCCCTCCTCCCAACGGTAGCTCTCACCCCCCTAATCCTAATGCCAGCGGCACCACCACTCCCACCCCCCCTACCACCGGCAGCGGCACGACAACAGCCCTCCACGCCGCCTCCCGCCTAGCCCTCTTCCCCGTGGTGCACGCCCTCCTACAGCGCGGCGCGGACCCCAACGCCATCGACCCCGCCACCGGGCGGGCGCCGCTGCACGAGCTGCTGGGCCACACGGGCACGCGGGGCGCGCGCACGTGGGACGTGCTGGCCACGCTAGAGGTGTTGAGGGTTGGGGGGGCGGATATGGACTTGAGGGTGCGGGGGGCGGATGTGCATTTTCGACATCGGGGTGGTGGTGGTGGTGGTAATAATGGGGGTGGGGGGAGGAGTGCAAGTGGGAGTACGCCGGTGGAGATGGGCAGGACGCATCCGCAGGGCGGGGTGCGCGGGCGGTTTGTGGACAGGTGGCCTGGGTGGGTGGCGAGGAAACGGTGGGATACGGGGCCGAAGGCGGAAAGGATTGGGGGGGAACTAGTGCAGACGAGGGTTGGGGATCGTTCGCATGATGCGGTCGCGGGTGTGGATGGGTTTCCCGCGTCAGAGTCGGAGGTGGAGGGGCAGACGGGAGAGCAGCGGGCGGAGGATGCTGCGATGCCTAACAGGGGCCGAGGCAACGGGGCCCGTCAGTCGGGGTCTGGGTTTTCGAGGGGTATAGGGAGAGCGGCCGGCGTGGTTTTGGTGAGGCCGGGAAGAGGGTCAACTGGACGAGGCACACGGGGGGCGGCGACTAGCAATGCATCACAAGGCCGGACCGGACTTGGCGGTACGCCGTCGGTCAGGGGCGGAAACAACCGCGGGGGACGTGGTCGTGGCGGTCGTGGCGGTCGTGGTGGTCCGGCTGGTCGGGGTGGCCAAAGTAGTCGACATAGCCGATGTAGCGCTTGCGGACCGAATCCAAGATCATGATAAAACATGCTTCTAGTTGCACCGTGGTATCACTTTCACGTTGAGGACAGACGCGGACCTAAGGTAGGTACCTACCTACCTTGATATCCACATCGAGGACACATCCTCGGTCGAGCCAAGCTCAATGACATGCGCGGACTGGCATTGTATTTTTTTTTCGTTTAAGAGAAAAGAAAAAAAAAGCAAAAAAGGGGAGCAAGAAAAGGGAGGAAAGAAAAAAGCCATGGTAATTCCTGATGTTTGTATGGTTGAAGACCCCTGAATCGACTGACAGTCTCCATGTTGGGACGCGAGAAATCACAGGGGTGAGACAACCTGGGCCACCTACCGTACCTTCCCCAAGATACACCGCACTGCAGGGTAAAGTTGAATGCAAGAAAACTGTACATAGTATATTGGACACCGAGGTCAGACTCGTTAGCCCGAGATCCAAACGACCTCACTAATTAGTGTAATGTTTGCCAGGGCTGAAACACGCGAGCTCTCAAAGACATCCACCGTGGCTTGAGTGGCTTGCAACGGCCCTGAAGGTTTCCACGTGCAAGGCCCGGCATCCGATCCACCCCACTGAACAGACGTTAAGCGAAGCGCATGGACCCTGGGGTCACCTACAAAATCCCCTTCGGTTCGCCGCGTGCTCCACGGCAGGTGGGCAGTTCACCTCACCATCAATCTTCCTCGTCGAGGTTCCTTCCTAGGTAACTAGGTGTTAAAGGGATGGCCCCCAATTGTGACCCAAGCATCGGAAGTCACTCCTTTTGGCCTGCCAGTGGTCTCGACTGGCCGTGTGGCGTGGCCAGAGCGGCACCAGCCGATGCCCACTTCAACTGCATGTTTGATGATGCATCATGGGGCTGTGGGTGTCCATGGGTCTGGGATGATGCGATGCACTCGGTCTCGCTTCCGCCCGCTAATCGTGAGCTTTGGTCCGCACTCCACCAAAACACCAAAACACCAAAACACCAAAACAGGCTGCGTTTTGTTGTTTATGGCCATCTAATCACAGATAGACCCCAACTCAGCCTTCAGGCAACGCCCAAGAAGCCGACAACAGGCTGCATGACCTCGATCCGTTTTGGTCACCAAATCTGCGAGCCACTGTCTGTGCAATGCCGTGTTGGGGCAAGCGTCAGGCACCATGCAGCGAGAAAGGCCAATGAACCCAGCTAACCGGGCATGCAGCCAAGCGGCTTTGGCTCTTCTCAGCCCAGCCCAGCAGTCGAATGATACCCTGCTCGGGCGAGGCCCTCCTCAATGAAGTCCACCTTCAGTGCGCTCACTGCTGCTTAAGCACCTTCATGCCCCCTTCGCCGCAGCCTCTGGGGAAATCCCTCTTCTTGCGCCCCTCTGCACACACATTATTCGCTCTCTCCCCCCGCCAACACATGGCATATTATCTCATGTACTGGACCGGACGCGGAAGCAAGCCGAGTACTTGTATGATTTCAGGGTGTTGAAAGCAGCAAGCAACCTTGGTATTAAGTACCTCACTTTACGGTGGATACAAAAAAAAAACACCCCAGGACAATGCCGATCGCTGAAGATCCGTCATCCGAAAAGCGGCAATGGCGAGGGAGGGGCAACAGGAACACCAAGCCGTGGTGGTGCAATTTCTGGCCCCCGGCTTGCGCGACACCCACTGGCCCAGCGAATCCAGGCGACGGCGGGAACACCCCAAGTTCGACAACCAAAGCGCCGATCAGCGCCCCGACTACCACCTCGCCAAGGGTCACTGTGCCGCAGGACACGCCCCCAGTCGCAACGCGGGCCCCTGCTGTGCCGCCGGCTGCCACACAATCTCCAAAACCACCGAGTCGTTCTCAACCTGTTCCCTCTCCGACTTCCCAGCCTTGGGTTCCGCCACCAATGCCTCCGCCGACCGATACCGAGCAGACGAGCGGCCAAACGGCGCCCGTGGCTCCCGTCATCGTGCAGCCCGGCGGTAGGAACGGAAATAAACCCGGAAACGACGACGACAACGGGAACGGGCCGCCATCCCAGGGCGATGATTCGGAGACCGGCACGGGAGACGGGAACGAGGACGGGGGATCCAACGGTACCGGCGGCTCGGGAAATGGTGATCCCGGATCGAGTACCAGAAACCCGCCAACACCGTCTGAGGTGGCATCGACCACAGCTCCCTTGCCGACCAGTGCAGCGGGCACTGGGGGGATTGCAGGTGGGAGCCATGGTGGGACAACAGAGACTGACAGCGGCGACACATCTGGTGGTGGTCTGCCAGCGGGGGCAATCGCCGGTGTAATTGGTAAGTTGCATTCCACACTGCAGTGCATGTGTCAGAGTCTTCGATGGTTCGTACGGCTAACAGGTGGAAGTGGGTTTACTTCTTCTGCTCGCGCTTCTAGCCCTTCTTCTTTACAAATTCAGGAGGTCGCCTGCAGTACAACGCATGCTGGCACCGTTCCGCAAGCTCGGCGGGGCATCGGGCGGTTCAGATCGGGTTGACACGCCCGGCGGAGATAGTATGGGAAGGACCCTGATAAGCCCAGGGCCTACGGCGGCGGCAACGGGCGGAGGAGCAGCGGCCGCGTCGGTTGCCCGCAACCGCGGCCGGAACGGCTCACGATCCCAACCCCCTATGCGTCAGACGGGCCACCTACATCCCCTCTCCGGTCCAGCGGCCGCGGTCGGAGGAGACAGCAACCGCGTGTCAACCTTCACATACGACTCCGTCGCCACCACCGGCTTCACCCCGTCACCCATCTCCCCGGTGTCACCGGCAAGCATGCTCTCCCCGGGGACGGTCCGCACCTCCCGCCCCGTCCAGGCTCCGCCAGACCCTCGAGTCATCGCCTCCACCAACGCTCATGTCACCCGAGGTAGCATGAGCAGCACCAGCACAGGGAGCGGGATAAGTGCGGCGCTATCCCCAGGACAAATAGCGTGGCCCATGCCGCCCGGGACACCACCGGCCATCCAACGCCCCGACGGGCCGCAATACCTCGACTTCCAAGAGTCGGGAGAGACGGTCGTGAGAATTAACCAACCGCCGCGCAACAATCGCAGGTCTGGCGGCTACTAGAGGCCGTCCTATAACACGCAACTGCAGAATCGTCAGCGAGATTCCGAAACTCCACCCACATCGGCTTCCATTCCCGACTAGGTACCAACCACACCACAACCACTTATGATACCCATAATTGTACAACTTCATTGCTCCGGGGGCGAGAAACAGTCCGCCCACCCGACACCGCACGCACTCGTGTATACATACAACAGACCTGCTCATAGCTCCGGCTGCATAGCATTTTGGGGGACTCGCCATTTCTGATCAGGGGTACTCTTGAGAGATCTCATGTTTCAGTTTGCTGTTACTTGAAGCGAAGCAAAAAGACAATGTTAATGAATTAATGAAACGGCAATAATGTCTGGGGAGACTCGAGATAATTCCGTTTTCACTCTGAAAAAACAATGCCATTGTTGTGAACTGACCTTGCTAGTGGCATGGATTCTGAGCAACTCGATCGTGTCAAAAGCCGACAGAATCCAACAGAAATAACCGGCGAATGGAACTTTGAAGGAGATGGTTCAAAATAAAGCTTCTGTCTCGGAATGCTGCAAGCCACGACTATCCATAGTTGACTTACAGGTTCTGGTTCTTGAACTGATGAACAGGAACACGGCCTTGTAGCCGAGACGCGCGACATCACGTGCCAGTCTGTTCTGGCTCGAGTCTGCGAGTCTGGCCAAACCACCCCACTTCCCATCCGCAGCCCCTGACAACGTTCAACCAATGGCCGGAAAGTAAACAAAGTGGGGGAGAGCTGCAACCGTCCGATTCCTGTTCCTGCACCTGGAATCCACACGCCGGCGCCTTGAATCCTCGAATCCTCGAATCGACAATACCTCCCTACACTCAGGCATCGACGACCATGGCATCCGCAGCCCCCGAAAAGGACAAATCCAAGGTGCACAAGCTGTCACTCAAGGGCAGCGCCAAGCTTGTGGCCGAGTTTGTGAGTGCGACGGCCAATCTGCCCATCAACCACTTCATTACTAACCGCTCCCTCCTTTGCAACAGTTCCAATACTCGATCCACACGATCCTGTACGGCCATCCCAATCCCCGCGCCCGGACTGACGACCGACCACTTCCGCATACACAAAGCTGACCATTGCCCGCAGCTTCCAACGCGGCGTCTACCCCGCTGAAGACTTCACCGCCGTCAAGAAGTATGGGCTCAACATGCTGGTGTCGTCCGACGACCAGGTGCGCGCCTACATCAAGAAGATCATGTCGCAGCTGGACAAGTGGATGGTGGGCGGCAAGATCTCCAAGCTGGTCATTGTAATCACCGACAAGGACACGGGCGAGCACGTCGAACGGTGGCAGTTTGATGTAGGTCCCTCCCCTCCCTCCCACCACCTTGGTTTCCCACCCATCACGCCAACACACCACACACCACGGCACCAACGCTAACCCATTCTGCCCTCACCCCCAACCAGGTCCAAATATTCGCCAAACCCAAATCCAAGTCCTCCAAATCCAAAAAACCCACCGCCCCCAAACCCACCGACCAAGAAAACAACAACCCCCCCTCAGAAAACACCCCCACCACCACCGAACAACCAGAAGCAAAAGAAAAGACCGAAGCCGAGATCCAATCCGAGATCGCCGCCATCTTCCGCCAGATCACCGCGTCCGTCACCTTCCTCCCGCAGCTCCAGGGCGGCGACTGCACCTTCAACGTGCTGGTGTACGCGGACGCGTCGTCCGAGGTGCCCGTCGAGTGGGGCGACAGCGACGCCAAGGAGATCGCCAACGGGGAGCGCGTGCAGCTGCGCGGGTTCAGCACGCAGAGTCATCGGGTGGATACGTTGGTTAGTTATCGGCTGGCGGATTGAGGTGGGTTGGTTGGGGGTGGTAGAGAAGGGGGGGGTGAAGGAAGGGTGGATAAAAGGGAGAAGGGGGGCGGGGGGTTGTATGATAATGCGTTGTGCGGTGGGCTTGGGCGGAGTTTGGGAGTTGGAAGGATACTGCTACTGCGGTGGATAGATGGATATATGGGACGGTGAATCTGGGATGCAAGGTGGGAATCATGATACTGGACCACGCAATGATGTTTTTTTGGGGGCATCGAATCTACATGTACCGTGCTTGACGCGCTCTTCTCCATCCTCTATGGGTTAACTCCCTAGCATGGGACGGCCATTGCACTGGTTGCCACTCCCCAGCACAATCCATTCCGTGTCTACACCCGTCGGAAGAAGTACACATAAGCAAACTTCTTCATCTCCTCCACGTCCACCACCTTGACCACCTTCTCGTCGTTGAAGAGCACCCATGACCTCCCGTCGCGAAGCTCCTTGCGGATGAACGCAACGTAGTGCCTAGAAAGTCAGCCCAAGTCCCCCTCAAGGAATCCAACAATCAACTTACCCAGTATGGATACTCGTCCCCTTGTGGCACACAATCGACTGGAGCTGGAAGTTGGCCGGCAGCGCACTGCTGCCTACCGCGGGGCCACCCTTATTCGCGCTCTCCGCGACATCGGCACCGGCAGCCTCTTCGACCTCGCCCTGGTCATCGGGGTGGCTAAACAACCACTCAATCGCCCGCTCAACGTCCCCGTTGGTCTCCTTGAGCGCCTTGGTTGCGCGCGGGCCGCCGAGGCCCATCGACTCCAGCATCGCAAGTTGTTCGGGGTCGGCCGTGAACGCGGCACTGCCGCCGCCAAGGTCGAGCGGCGCGTCGATATCCGGGTCGTCCATGTGCGCAAACAGCCACTCCATCGCCGCGTTCGCATCGCTGTTGCCGGTGGCATGGAGCGCCTTCTCGCACCGGACCTTGGGGAAGCCCATCGCCTCGAGCATGGCGTATGCCTCCGGGTTTGGCACGAACGCCGGCACGTTGCTCGCGGCCGCCTCCTCCGGTAGGGCCTCCTCGTCGGGTAGCAGGCCCTTGGAGAGATACGAATCCAGAGGGAAGGGCTCATCCCCGACCAAAACGGGAACATCGACCTTGACGGGCACCCAGTTCACCACGGCCATCTTCCGCGCGTTCACAACCAAGACCTCGGGGAACGTCTTGAACAACTGGCGCTTGGTGAAGCCGTCCTTGCTGCCGCACGACGAGCAGGTCAGCTCAACCATCTCCGGCGCAGTCAAGTTGTCGAGGCATTCCTTCAGGTTGACGGGCTTGTATTTGGGTTCCTGGCCTTCCTCAGCTGGTAGTTTCTCGAGCGGCACGTCGATGAAGATGCTGTCCTGCTCCGTGCTGCTGTAGCGCACCTTCTTACACCCCAGGCATTGCAGCCGCTGCTCCATCACAAAACGCATGGCCCCAGTGGGGTCACTGATTCCGGGAGGGTGTTGGGACCTGGTAATGAGTTTTATGAGGTGTTGCAGGAGCTCAAACGCGTCTTGCTGGCGCATCGTCGAGAACTCTTCGTGACCGCGGCCCATAAGGTGCTTGAACATGGAAGGCTGGAGGCCCTTCTGATGCGGGACTTCGGGCGAGTGTTCCGAAACAGTCACGTCCGAATCCGGCCTGGAGTAGCGGCTGGACAGCAAACCGTCCGCGATCTTCCGTAGCTGGGTCTCCAGATCCTGAGCGGGGTCCGACGAGTCCGGGGGCAAGTCATAGTCGCCCCCATACCGTCGCTGGAAGGACGGCAGGTCGAACAGACACTGGAGAATGCTAGCGAGGTAGCAGCTGTTCCCGAGGTTCTTGAGGCCCGTAAGGCCCGGGCCAAAAAGCGGCGTTAGCTCCTTGCCATCGTCGGTCGTCATCGAAAACTCCCACCGCAGATTCTGCTCGATCTGCATCTCGGTCAAGCTCTTTTCGGTTTTCTGCCGCTCCGCTAGGATGATGCCCCAGTTTTCCAGGTGCGCGCCGAGGTCCTCGTCGACCCGCTCGTCGTCGCAGGTATAGCAGTACACATCCGCGGTCCCCTCGGGCGTGATCGACCCTAGCTTCACAGCAACACCGTGGGCGGATTCCTGGGAATGCGCAAGGGCATGCGAGTTGCCGCCCACGCCGCCAAACTGGGCCCGCCCACATCCGAGGTTACCACACTGCAAGCACAGCCAGAGGTTCTCCTTCAAGTCGCACTTGGAGCAGTGCCCCAGATCCTGCGACTCGATCTGCCGCGGAGGGTCCTGCTGGAGCATCAAAATATGCTCACAGCTCGTCAGCTCCTGCTCCCACGCCTTGACCTCCTCTTTCCTGGAGAATGTGTTTGCTTTCATGATAGCCTCCACCGTTGCGGCAATCGTGGGGTCGCTCTTGTCGATGTCATCGATCCCGCACTCGCGGCACCTGACGGTCAGCGCCGTGTCGTAGCGGTCGGCTTCGGTCTCGGCGGCGATAGCGAGCTTCGACATTTTCGTTGGGGGCTCGTCCCTGACAACATGTTTGCGGGTTCGGCGGATGTTGAGGACTAGCGGATGATCCCTGATACTGCTGTGCAGCTTCGCGTGGTGGCGGTCGCCGGCGCAACCGCCGTTGAAGCACTTGAGGCAGACATCCAGGCCGGCGGGGTCATCCTAGGCGTGTTAGCTAACACTAAAAGAGACGTCAAATAGTCGCGGTACGCACAATGGAATCGAAACACTGGGTGCAGTCCTCGCGGTACACCGAATCAACTGGTGTCGGCTTAGATAGGTCTAGCGACATGTCAGCGCACGCGATTCAATAAATAGAAGTAAGGTGACCTACTGGCTGCTCCAATATGTGGGCAAGCCATGTTGAATATTCAGGCACTGTTGACACGGGATACTGAAAGTCAAGTTGGTGCGAAGCGAGAGGCCGATATTGCATAAAGCTTGAACTGTCCCTGCCTGGTGGTCGCGGTGGGCACGAGCTGGCAACAGCTGAGACGCGGGGCAATGACAGGCAACAGCAGCCCCGCGATGATGCAGCTGCGGCAACAAGCAAGGATTACGAAAGCAGAAAGGGAAAGATCAAGGGTATTGGGTGGATCCCAAACGGCTGGGCTGCCCAGAAGGCACTGTGCCGAATTCATCCTTTGATATGTCTTTGTACTGTGTCGTTAAAATGCCTCCCCTCAACGGGATCGTGGAATGCTAAAAGGCCGCTTTTCGGCCCAAGGCGGCGTTGCACGAAGCGCCCAGGCATTTCCGTGACAAACCTCTTCCCATCCTCCAGCTCGGTGTCCGTTATCAATCAATCTTATCTCCGCGGATGGTCCGGATTTGCCGACGTCGGCATATGTATGACGCCCCATTCGCCGAGCCCGCTCGGATGCTGGATGGCTCCGCCCTTGCTAACTGACTCAACGAGATAAAGCCGTGATTGGGACCCGCCTTTGTTAGCCAGCTCGGGCCAACCCCAGCCGGAAATCGCCCCTTCGAGCGTCATGGCCCGGGGTCAAGTCCCGCATCCCCAGGAACTTTTTGGCTTGTTCACATCTTCCTCAATCCAGCAAACAACGCCAGCACTCAAGACTTGATATCGACATCCAAACCGGATTTCGACATCGCGACACCGACAGCCTGCGTTTCGAACGACACGACAGATTCCACAGCACTCAAAATGTTTTCGAGAACCGTCCGCGCAGTGTCCCGCCGAGCTCTGGCAACCTCGGTGCGCCCTATCGCCGCCCCAGTCTCCCGACAGATTGCGCCCTTGGTCGCTCAACCACCAAGGCGGCAGTACCACGAGAAGGTCCTCGATCGTACGTCCCCCACTCGCGCCCTTTCAATTGCCGCGCAGCCCCCCGATGGTTAAAACCCCGCTAACGCTCACCGTGGCAGACTACTCCCGCCCGCGCAACGTTGGAACATTAGACAAGTCCGATACCTCGGTCGGCGAGGGGTTGGTCGGCGCTCCGGCCGTATGTGACACCCCAAACCTGCAGATTTACCGAATAAGCATTAACCTAGCGATACCGACAGTGTGGCGATGTGATGCGGCTTCATATCAAGGTCGACCCCGATACACAGGTCATCAGCGACGTGCGGTTCAAGACCTTCGGGTGCGGCTCTGCGATGTAAGAACCTTTTTTCTTGCGATCTAATCCGAGTCCAAGCTGCGCTCGCTCACCGGGCTGCACATGGACTCCATGGTGGCTTTTCTATGGTTCTTTCCCCATGGCGGGTGTCAGCGCAACACCAAGCGAAAGGGACCTCTACCCGGTCCTCCCAAGCCCAGCCCTCCATTCCATGTTTCAGGCCATAACTAGCCGAATCGTTGCTGACTTTTCTCCAGCGCCTCGTCGAGCTACCTAACAGAGCTGGTCCGTGGCATGACGCTCGACCAAGCCGCCAAGGTTAAAAACACAGAGATTGCCAAGGAGCTTGTACGTTGACATCGCGCTGACACCGTTTATGTCACATCGTTAACAGTTTTCCAGTGCCTGCCGCCAGTCAAGCTCCACTGCAGTATGCTTGCCGAGGATGCGATCAAGTCGGCCATCAACAACTACTACACGAAGAACCCCGCCGTGAAGACCACCAACCTCGCAGGGACGGCCGCTAAGCTCGAGACGGCGACGGCGGCGTAAGCCGATACAAATCTAAGATGTTGCACAAAAAGACAAGAAAACCCTAAAGCAAAAAAAACAAGGGGGCGAAATACTGAAAATGGCTTTCTTCGCGCTGATTGCAGCTTGTTAGCGCCCGCGAGGTTTCCTTTCTCTTGAATCAGGCTCCAGCGATGGCCGGCATTCAGGTACCGTGGTGGAGTTTAGTGGGCTCGTGGTTTAGGGGGCGTGCAATGGGTGTCTACAATGCGCGGTCTCTCCGCTTCTTTTGCCTCGCGGGTGGAATTGACAGTGTATGTATGATACCATGGCGTTTTGAGAAACCCAGATTGGAACATAACATTCCCCAGTGTATGCTACA
Organism: Chaetomium fimeti; assembly: GCF_033439085.1. Lineage (NCBI taxonomy): Eukaryota > Fungi > Ascomycota > Sordariomycetes > Sordariales > Chaetomiaceae > Chaetomium > Chaetomium fimeti. The sequence goes on from NW_026944337.1 coordinate 163,456, forward strand.
CTTGGTTGAAATACTGGATATAAACCTCGAGCCGTGAGCTTGCAAGTACCTCTTAGGAAGTCTGCCATTGTGTGGCACAAGTAGCGCTCTGGTCATTGCACCGTGTCGGATGGCAGCCTCGTGGGCTTTCGTGCCTGCCTCCTCATTCTAGTCAAGCACCAAGCTTTCTATACCTGCCTCTTAAGAGGCAACCGCCGAATCCTTAAGAAAAGGAAATAATACACTCGGTTGTGACCCGCCTGTAGAGCGGCCGTTGCCGACACGCTAAAGATCACATTCCATTTTCTTTCAGGCAAGCGTTAACTCAGAAGTTCCTCACCAACATTTGGGATGACAGATCTTTAGCAAATTAGGATACTGCTATCACCGAATCCGGTACCGAAGCCGGCGCATCGTCATCCCTCCAAGCGGTGACGAAGAGGCTGGGCAAGAGGTGTGTTCGGGGTCTCCTCAGAATCCAAAGACTACCAAAACTCTGCAGATTGAAGGAAATATATCATTATGCAACATTGTCAAGGACTCGGTCTCGTTTCCAGTAGGGGAGGTTGCCTTAGGTATGGTGCTGAGCTTGCGGATCTACCACTGCCCGGCATCGAGGTACTCGACGCAGGAGTGGTAAAGAAACCATATGACGGGAGACGGTTAGACAACGTCGAAATTTCCGGGGTTACGGGACAACCGATTTAGAATTAACTGGGCAAAGATAAGAGAACCCCGATGTGGTAGTAATGTATAGGTAGGTACTATTCCTTTATTGGAACTTTTGTAAATCTGGAGCTCACCGGATGGAGAACACAATGTTACTTAACTAGGAGGTAGGATGCTACCGGGCAGTGGCCTCGAGATTGAACACCCTGAATGGGATCAGTGGCTCCAGCACGTTACCTGGGTGGCGGGCGAGCATTTGGGATTTGGCAAGACACAACTTGTCCCTCGGCTGCGAAGCCTCTGCATCTGGGAGCAGCCAAAAGTGAGTTGTAGGGGTGCGGGCTCTGTGCCGAGAGCGAGGAGTTGGAGGATGAGGAGGGTCAGTTCCAGTTATGATGTTGCTGGGAGGGGGGGCGATGAGTTGCCAGCGGTGTGTTTTGAGCTTGGCTGCCGGCACGAGGACAACAGAGGTTTTTCTCCGGACTTGGGCCTGTTTCACCGCATTCCACCCGCACCCTCGTTCCCGGGACCCGACCTTTCTCCTGTGGCGGTGTCCTGACTGGTTTGGTAGCGCCTGCTGCTTGTTCTGCAGAAGGAGAGCGAGTAGACGGCTTCGTCTCTCCCCCTTCGGTTTCACTTTCACGTTCCTACCGGATGTTTGCACCGGTGGTTCGCGCGCAGATCGGAGAGAAGGGTTTCGATGGAGCTGGGCTTTGATTGCTTTTGGCGTCCTGGGGACCAGTTGCCTGGCGGGGCTTGTCTGAGGAAACCAGCAGCGTTGTATGATAGGCTTAAGCAAGCAGCCTCCGTACTAAGTAAGCAATGTGTTACTTGACCGGTCAGAGAGCCCGGAGCCACGACCGACCTGCTTCTCCAACCATAACTCGATATCGGTTTGGAGTTCGCCTTGCGTGACATACCGTAAACCTGAGCACTACTACAATCATACGACTTCCCTACCAAGACCGCATGATCTTGTGTTTCGTTGGGCGCATTGTGTACACCTTTCCCGCACCGGTATTGCGTGGGGGTCTAATGAATGATACTTGGTTGAGAGTTGAGTACCTATTCGTATACTATCTTAATCGTGCACAGTCTAATAGTATTAACCGGAGTTACAAGGTGGTGCTAGGCTCGGTACGCATTCCGTATTGTCCTCATATCCCACTTTGTGTCCAACTTTTACATTTGTACCTAGTATTTTGAGCTCGGTCTAGAAGCCATCTAGCTTATTGTAAGCTGTGGTCGGTCATGGTCTCGAGGGCGGTGGTCATGGGACTTTTTGTGAGGCGTTGTGGCGATTCAGCTGGGGAAGCAATGTCGTGTGTCCATGTCTGGGTTTCGTATGGTCAGCCGAGGTGGTCAAGATCTGGTAATCTCCGCTATTGGTGATCCGTTCCGCCGGCAACGCCGTGCCAACATCCAACTCACACGGAAGGCTCTGGGCCAAGGTCCAGACTTGTCAGGAAATTTGAAAGAGGTGGAAGGAATTGAACCTGACACTTGGCCAAAGAAACAGCTGCGGTGACATCACCGAACAAAGTTATCCAGTGTTGGTTCGCCGGTCTTTGTAGCCCAGATATCAGGATAGACAGGTTTGTAGTGGCAACTTGAGTCAGCCGGATCCCTGTGGCACTTTCCATCTATAACTCGAACAAAGGATAGAGGAAGTAACAATGGGTTGTTTGGGTGACCGTGACGCCGTCACTCGGCGTGCCTTCACGGCTTCACTTTGCTGTTGTTCTTCGATGTACTCGTGCTTTGACCGATGTATTGTATTCATAAGACCTATTTCACCAAGCGGAATGATGCTCCCGTATCCCTATAAAACACTTCTACCTTGATTACTACGGTGGTAGCATATCCCTTTATTCTACACCACTCAAATAGTCTTAACAACATACACCAAGCGCTAAACATGTCTATCAACTGGGGCGGCATCGAGTCCGCCGGCTTGACGGGTTCCACCCAAAAGACCGGTACCGGGGGCTTCCGTGCCATACACCTCGACTTCCGGGTACCCCTGGCACACAACGACCCGAAATGCCAGGAAACGATACGGCTTCAGGCGGACCTCGTCTACGGACACGGCGGATCTGGTACCACCGGGTATACTCCCGACCTAGCCGGTGTCCTAAGTTCCCTCACATCCCCCCTCTGCCCGAGCGGCACAGCGCCCGTCGCCGTCTACCTCTGCGGCGGGCCGGGTTCCGGCAACCCAGCTTTCGCATACCCCGAGCTGACAAGCACCCTCCTCGACAAGATGGAGACCCCCGTGCTCTACCTCGACTACCGCGGCACCGGGGGCAGCGATCCCATCACGGCGTCCAAGTTGGAGGGGCTCAGGCCGAAGGATGCGGCGCGTCAACTGATGCTCTACCGACAGGACTCCATCGTGGCGGATCTCGAGGCGGTACGGCTCCGCCTGGGCAAAGTCTGCCAGAAGAATGTCAAGTTCGCGCTGGTGGGGCAGTCTTTTGGCGGGTGGATCGCCATGACTTACTTGTCTTTTTTGCCGGGCAGTCTGGCCGGGGTGTGGCTGACTGGTGGGATGCCGGCGATCGGGAAGACGCCTGACGAGGTGTACAAGGCGCTGTATAAGCGGCTGGTCCGCGCGAATGAGAGGTACTATGCGAAGTATCCCCAGGACGTGGGACGGGTGCGGGAGGTTTTACACTCTCTCGCGGCGGCAAATCGCGGACAAGGCCTCATCGCCGATGACGGGCAGAGACTAACCCCGCGGGGATTTCTGACCATGGGGCGGCATTTTGGGCGCGGCGAGGAAGGGTTTGCGGAAGTCCACGCGCGGGTGAGGTCGCTTCTCGACCCCAACATGGTTGATCATGGAAGGACCGATGACCCGGACGTCGGGGGATTCAAACTGCCGGAGAGGCCGCTCTATGCCGCCCTGCACGAGGCGATTTATTGTTGTGGCCCTGGCGTGGCGTCCAAGTGGGCGGCGCAGTATATCGGGAAGCAGCAAACGGGTGGGCATTTTGCGTGGCTCGACAGCGATTTCAAGTTCGAGCGCCCCTCCTCTAACACACCCGACCCATCCACAGCGCTCTACTTCTCGGGGGAGATGATCCACAGGTTCATGTTGCGGGAAGCCGGACCGGCGATGCAACCTGCGTTCATTGAACCGTCCGAGATACTTGCGCAGTGCAAGTCCTGGCCGGCGCTCTACGACACAGTAGCGCTGAGAAGAAACACAGTACCCCTACGAGCGTTAATGTATCCCGAGGACTTGTTCGTCGACTTTGATCTGTCTCGGGATGCGGCAAACGGCGTGAGGAACTGCGAACAGATCTATGCACCGTCCCACTGGGCCCATGCCGATATCAAGAAAAGAAGTCGCGAGGTATGTGATCTGCTTTTTAGCAGAGAATACACAAAACGCACATAATTGTGAACGCGCATGGACTAGGAAGTCAGGTTCAGCATTCGGGGGGACGCCAAGCCTGGAGAGCCCCTTTTTGGTGTTTGTTGACTTCCCCCTAGTTACTGCGTATATGCTTTTCTACTACTCGAGCATGGCTCGGCAGGACCGAGAAGCGGAAAGAAATTAACAGCGCATAGTGGCTAAAGACGACCATTATAATCATTCAGGTACCTACTGGACAATCAATACTAGACACTACCTTAACTGAACACTTTTTTGTTGTGATTTCCCCCCCATGACATGGTGTTGATGAGTCCACAGTTCCGGATTGGGCACTTACACTTACGCAATTGCACACCGTGTGGGCTTTTTCCACCCCCGCCATTATGGGGAAGCACATGGGCATCATTTGGCTGATTTACATTCCTACAAATGGGGTTTGGACGACTCGGCACTGTTCCTTTTGGACTCTTATAACCACCGGTCCACCCTTTACTTTACCAATTGTAAATTTCGATCTTTAAGTAGTGCCTGGGTTCTCCCGCGATGTATGGCACTGTGCCAGATATTGAATTCCTTGCTACTAACACAGTGTTTCTCATTGATTCCCAACTCGTGCCCAGACTTGACGCTCGGAACACTTGGTGGTAATAAGAGGCTCAGACCCAGAGATATGAAAGAGAAATTAGTATCACCAAAGGAAGAAAATGTAGAGTCCGCAGCCGCTGTTAGCCGGGGAGCTGGTAGGAGACGCGCTATTTAACCATCACGTGGTGGGCGCGATCTTTGGGCGGATCCCAATTTTTGGTTGAGATGAATCGCACACTAGTTACCGGAATTGGAATTGGGCAACGGGCCGCAACAGAGCTCCGATCTTGCACCGACAAACGACTCACCCACAACACAGCACAGATAGCATAACACCATCGCAGCCATGGCTCCCACAGATGCACCCACGCTCCTCTGGGGCGGCCGCTTTACCAGTATGGATATTCCAATTCCGAGGGCGACCCCGCGTGCAGGATATTTTAGCTGACCACCCCACTTCGCAATGGTCCAGGCGCGATCGACGATCTGATGTTCCAGTTCAACGAGTCACTCTCGTTCGACAAGGTGTTCTAGAAGGCGATCTCCACGGTTCTATTACCTGGGCCAAGCCATGCGCAAGCTCGACATCCTCACGGACGATGAGCTACAGCAGATTGTAGGGCGGCTGCAGCAGGTGGAGAAGGAGTGGGAGGAGGGCAAGTTCGTCATTGACGCCAAGTCGGACGAGGAAATCAGTGCTGGCCATGCTCAAGATCCACGGCGACAAGATGAAGGCCGCCCTGACGGACGACATGCTGGCCACTGACATCGCCGACTACCTCGTCCGCAGGGGCGTGCCCTTCCGCCAGACGCACCACATCGCCGGCGCCATCGTGCGCAAGGCTGAGAAGGCCGGCGTGTCCATCCCGGCGCTGCCGCTCGGGGATCTCAAGGAGATCTCGCCGTTGTTCGAGGACGACGTCGCGCAGGTATTTGACTTCAGGGGTCTACGTTTCGCGGCACCAGCAGCAGCTCGGTGCTGGCGCAAATTGCGGCGATTGAGGCTTTCGTGGGGAAGAATTAGGCATCTTGTCTGCTTCACTTGGCCCGCAGTGGGTCCAAGTCGTGTGTGCGCTGGGAACCAAAACAAGGAGTGACCTTGGATGACAGATGACATGCATGAAATGGGGCTGCGAATGGGCGAAGGACGACAAAAAATAATAGACAAGACGGGCCAGGCTTGTGGCAGTTTGCATGACAAGGGAGGTCTGTTGTTGGCTTCTGTTGTTGACATTTGCAGCCTGAAGCTGCACAATTCGAAGCACCTTCTCGGGTTGGCTCTCGCACGGCCAATGCGTGTCGTTGTGGGCTGTCAGCAGGGAACTGGGCGCTGCATTTGGCGGTGAGAAAACGGCCGCGTCTGGAACCGTGCCGGCGTTCTGGCCGCCGATTGGTGACATCATCCGGGGTTGTGGGACGAAAGCCGCCGATTGCCGCTCCTCTGGCTTTGTTTGACCACCCAAGAGTTTGGAGGAGTTGGAAGTTTCACGTTCCACTTCCATTTTCACCCATCCTCCACCTTTCGATGATCGACCACCGTTGACTATCCCCTTCACATCCACCATGTCCGACAATAGGGCAACATCACGAGACCGACGGGACACAGAAGCCCAAGCCCAGGTTGTCGCTGAACATTTGCCACCAGGCTACACAGCCGAGTTTCACAGTGCACCCGGGAGTACAGATGGCACCACGCCGGCTTCAGTCTCGGGATCGGGATCCGAGGTTACCCCTATTCCGGAAGGGGAGTCGTCGTTGAAGTTGCAGGGCGGCGACATACACCGGGATCTCTTCAAGCTGCCCTCAGCAACCCGCGTCCCAATGCACCGCCGGGCCGCAACTTTCCACTCGCCCAGGGACCTCCACGCCGACGATGACGCCCCACCCTTGACCGTCGGCGACCAGCTCGCTCCGGGAGGGTTCCGCCGCGCCTTTCTGCATCAGAGGCATGGGAACGATTTCATGGCCGCTAGATTGCCCATCACGCGCAATTTCGTCGAGTTTCTCGACCTCTACGGCAGCTTTGCCGGCGAAGACCTGGTCGACACCGACGAGGAGGCCGTCACCGAGGAGGAAGAGGAGGGGGAGGAGGGGGAGGAGGGGGAAGAAGGAAGAGACGAAGAAGAAGCCGGCGAGCGGCGCCCTCTCCTTCGCCAACGCATCAGCTCCGTCCGGGCCCCGCGCTCCGCCAACGCCGGTACCGTCAAGACCTTCTTCACCCTGCTCAAAGCTTTTATCGGCACCGGCATCATGTTCCTGCCCAAGGCCTTTCGCAACGGCGGCATCTTATTCTCCACCGTCGCTATGCTTTCCGTATCCATTGTCACCATGGTCGCCTTCCACCTCTTGCTACAATGCAAGCTCCATTACGGCGGCGGATATGGCGACATCGGAAACGCCATCGCCGGACCGCGGATGCGCACCCTCATCCTCTTCTCCATTGCCCTGTCCCAGCTGGGCTTCGTTTGCGCGGGCATCGTCTTCGTCGCCGAGAACCTCATGAGCTTCTTCGACGCCGTCACCGGCGGCCAAAACCCCTTCACCTCGGCGGGCCTGATCACCCTGCAGCTCATCATCCTAGTCCCGCTCGCCTGGATCCGCAACATCTCCAAGCTCGGCCCCGTGGCCCTCCTCGCCGACGCCTGCATCCTCGTCGGCGTCAGCTACATCTACTCGTACACCAGCACCTCCCTCTCCACCGTCGGCGTCGACCCGACCGTGGTACTCTTCAACCCGAGCCACTACACCCTCACCATCGGCGCGGCCATCTTCACCTTCGAAGGCATCGGCCTGATCCTGCCCATCCAATCCTCCATGGCCAACCCGCACCACTTCGAACCCCTCCTCGGCCTGGTCATGTTCCTCATCACCGTCGTCTTCACGTCGGTCGGCGCGCTGTGCTACGCCACCTTTGGCGAGAAGACCGAGATCGAGATCATCAACAACTTCCCGCAGGACAGCCCGCTCGTCAACTCGGTCCAGCTGCTGTACGCCATTGCGGTGCTGGTCGGCACGCCCGTGCAGCTGTTCCCCGCGCTGCGCATCATCGAGGGCAAGATCTTTGGGCACATGCGCTCGGGCAAGGGGAGCTTGCGGACCAAGTGGGTTAAGAATCTGTTTCGGTTTGGGGTGGTGGTGTTTTGTGGCCTGGTGTCGGTGGTGGGCACGGGGAATCTGGATCGTTTTGTTGCGTTGATTGGGAGTGTGGCGTGCGTGCCGCTGGTGTATGTGTATCCGGCGTTTTTGCATTTTAAGGGGTTGGCTACCAAGCGGTGGGTGAAGTGGGGGGATCTGCTGTTGATGGTGGTTGGGTTGGTTGGTATGGTGTACACCACTACGGTGACGGTGGTGACCAGCTTTTTGTGATCGTGATGAGCATGACCGTGAGCGGGTGTATGTGCATGGGGAATGGGCGTTTTTCTTTTTGGGATTTCATGCATACGTGGAAGTTACAAGTTGGATTTGGATGGTACCTAGGGTAGAACAGACATCCGGGCCTGTTTTGATATGTGCACGGCTCTGGTTACCCCTTGGATCACTGGCCCGCCCATTCCCCCCCTCCCCCTGATTCCCGTGGCTGATCGTAGTACCGAGAACTAACTGTAGATGAATACGGCTCACGAGCAGCAGCGTGCTGCGGTAAGATCGCTTTCCAGTATCGGTCGATGTACAGAATCCGAAGTGCTTGGCTAACATCTACCTTCCACAGTTGTCCGCATCACAAACGGTGTTCTCATGGATGTACTTGATCTTGCCCCCTTCGACCCTGATCAAGTTGTTTGTCTGTGTGCCCGGGTCCCGCGGGATCGACTGGTCAAGGAAAGGGAAGTTGTGGAAGATATCGATGGCCCCGAGTTCCTCGTCGATGGTGTACCGCCGGTTCGTGACGTTGAACGGCGGCGGGAAGTTCAGCAGACATTTCCCACCCGAGATGTAGGCGCCGCCCTCGAGGCGGGAGCAGTCCTCGGTGAAGGGCACCTCGATGGTGTCGTCGCCCCACGCGTCGATGTACGCCTGGCCCGCCGCCATGATCACCTCGCGGGAGTCGCGGTCCGCCTCAGGGATGGGCTCCCAGATTTCTTGCTCGTTGTAGTCCAGGGAGCCCTGCGCGTCGAACAGCCAGTCGCCCGTCTCGCAGACGACTGACTCGATCTTGTAGATCTCGTTGTCCGCGTTCAGCGCCAGGCGCGTCCCGATCACGTATGGGTGGCCCGTCGTGGCGACGATCTCGGTGTACGACGCGCACTCGGTCGTGTCGTAGATGCTGCGATCGAAATCGATCTTGATGGCGGCTGATAAGATGCCTTCGGCGATGTCCATGTCCGCGTCGTTCTCCTGGTAGATGACGTCGTCTTGTGCCAGGTTCGAGATGCCGGCCGGGCCCTCGCCGGAGCTAAGCGCTGCGACATAGCTTGCGGTGACTTCCTGGAGGAAGGCCCGGGTGCATGCGGCCGATGCTTGTGAGGAGATACCCGCAACGGCGAGGAGAAGTAGAGAGATCATGCTGTATGTTTTGCTTAACACCTGGCTAGTTGGAGTGTGTTTCTTGGATGCTAGTATCTACAATAATCTAGAACCGATTCATACCCCAGGGACCTCGCCATTCTAATGATGGTCCTCGGATGATAAAGTAGAGCCTGTAGAGGGGTTCGGGTATTTCCCCAACCTCGAGCCGTTCTAATTTATTCTGCCGGCTTTATGACCTTCTCCGGTAGTTGTGGGAGCCCAGGACTCGACCTACGGGAACTTTAGCCGTCATCATTGCGGGATGTCGCCTCGGGTTGAAGTGCCTATTGTTTGGTTCCACGAATCATTGGGGAACGTTGGCCAGATTGTAAGTGTGTCGAGACAGAAAATGATGCAGGCATCCGAGGGTGTTTGTTCCGGGCAAGGGAGTTAGACCCCATGGCACCGCAAATGGAATGCGGTAACTAGGCTCATACTTGATCGTTTCCAGCACAAGCTGGACAAGAGCATCAACTCCAAGCATAACCCCAGTGGGAATCGGTGGCGATAAGTGCCCGTGGCCCCACACACTCGTTGGGTCTTTCGGCCATCCCGCAGCCAAGGGGGCCAGGCCCGCCGAGTGGGAAGGAGGTCCGAGCAAACAGGGATCTTGGTTCGATAATAACTCAAACAACACATCAATTTCCTCTGACACGACTTGCCCATTCCGTAACCCTACTATTCAACGACAAAAGCCGACAGCCATGGTTACCTGGCGCCCAATGACCGAGAGCGACATCCCGGGCGTCATGCGCGTTGCTAACGACATCCACCGCGACCTGCCCGAGCACGAGCCTATCTTCCTCGAGAGATTGAAGCTCTTCGCTGAGGGTTGCATGGTGCTTGTTGAGGCCGACGGCGAAGAGGTCGGGGGCTACATCGTCTCATTTCCTGTCCGTCGTGGCAAGCCTCCTGCCCTCAACGAGCTGCTGGGGGTGATTCCGCAGGACGCCGACCAGTACTACCTGCATGACATCGCCATCTTGCCGGGGTTTCGTGGCCGGCGGGCTGCGGCGGAGGGTATCGGGCGGACTTTGGAGGTTGCTCGGCGGTATCCGACGACGTGTCTTATTTCGGTTTACGGGACTGTCCCGTTCTGGGCTCGATTTGGGTTTTCCCCTGAGCCGGTTGATGCTGCCATGGAGGAGAAACTGCGAGGTTACGGACCCGGTGCCACGTACCTCACACACCAGAACGGACCATAGAAAACCCACTTCTTAAGGCTTTAAGGCGAGGTAGCTTCACCTGTCTTGTTCGAGCCAAGACTTGGAAGATCTCAAACGCGACGAAGAGGTTTTGTTGGGTGTCGAACCTTTCCGGAAACGCCTTGATACCGTCAAGCAACTCGAGTCCAAGAACATCGGTGCGGCTGAGAGTGCGCTCAAGATTCAGAATGAACTGTTCTTAATGGGTAAGCATTCAAACTTGAGACAATTCACAAATAGTTTCGATGACGGGATTACTAACTCAGAGTCTCAGTCTAACTGAGGTATTGCAGATTTCCCTCCCAGCAAGACCCATGTAACTTTGGGGCTCATGCACATTGGCCCAAGTTGGGCTCACAACTGCCTACCTAAGGTACCTATATCGTCGACAAGTTCTGCCCGCAAGGTGTCCAACATGACCGAAAGCAAATGGTGGAGCGTCAGCTTTGGAGAAGACCGGTTTTTGGAGAGGCTTCGCTAGTTGGCCAAGCCAGAGATGAGGGATCTTCTTTCTTTGTTCAAGTCGGTCCGTGACGGATTCATACATCTAAGCACAATTGCAACATATAATATACATTCGCTGCCTCACGGCCACTTGTTTTGCCCTTGAACGACGAGGTCTGAGGCACACAGGAAAGGTTGAAGATCACGTGCTCTACCACGTGACTCCCATTAACACACTGTCCCTTTTCAGTGACTCACCTTTTACCAACTCACCCTGTTTTCTCGCCTTCCTCGCCTTCCTCGCTCCTTCCACTTTTGACACCCGAAATCTACCCCGATCTGCTCTTAAACATCGGCCGATACTCCCCTTCCCAAGATGCCTTTGTAGGTTGCTTTGTTCAGTCGACCTGGAGCCATTTTGCCACGCGCAGAGCTAACTTGTCTCCTCGGCCCTCCTCTACAGCCTCAATGAACCCTGGAAGAAGTACAAGCCGTTCAAGGCAAGCCTTGTTCCTCCATCTTCTCGACTTTTATCTTTCAACTAACTTTGACCAGCCACCGCATTTGCCGAACCGGCAGTGGCCCGACAAAACCATCTCCAAAGCTCCTCGCTGGCTATCGTATGTTTTCCCAATCCACACTTTCAGTGCATGAGGTATCGCTAACATCGCCAAAGCTCTTGCCTCCGCGATGGCAACCAGAGTCTGCCTGATCCAATGGTATGCATCTTCTTGCCCCCCCTTCTTTGACCTCTGGTGAGCTAGCACCCTTACCTACGTCCCCGAACTGACATGGGCCGGTCAACAAACAGAACGGCGAGGAGAAGTGGCGCTACTTCAAAATGCTGTGCGACCTTGGTTACAAGGAAATTGAGGTCTCCTTCCCGTCTTCGTCCCAAATCGACTTTGACTTCACCCGCCGCTTGATTGAGACCCCGGGAGCCGTGCCGGACGACGTATGCCTGCAGGTCCTTTCGCCTTGCCGGCCCGATCTTATCCGGAGAACTGTTGAGTCGGTCCGCGGTGCGAAAAACGCCATCATCCACATCTATCTTGCTACAAGCGAATGCTTCCGGAAAGTTGTCTTTGGCTACTCGGAGGAGCAGGCCCTGGAGCTCGCCGTGGACTGCACTAAGCTGGTCAGGTCCCTGACTAAAGACAACCCTGAAGGTTCTGGAACTCGATGGCAGTTCGAATTCTCGCCAGAGTGCTTCTCCGATACAGATCCCGATTATGCCCTGAGGGTATGCCGAGCGGTGAAATCTGCGTGGGGCCCTAACGGAGAAACGGGGGACCAAATCATATTCAACTTGCCAGCTACGGTAGAGCTATCAACACCCAACGTATATGCGGATTTGATAGAGTACTTTTGCACCAATATCGGGGATAGGGAGGACGTGTGCGTATCGCTGGTAAGTTGTACCCTTCCCGTCGCCCAACGTCTGTATTATAGCCATGCTAACCATGTTTCGGCAGCATCCTCACAACGATCGTGGATGTAGTTAGTGTGTCCGATTCTATCGTTGTGGTGCGACTACTGACATGGTACAGGCATTGCAGCAGCAGAACTCGGTCAGCTGGCGGGAGCTGACCGTGTAGAAGGGTGTCTGTTTGGGTTCGTATTCTTGTCCTTTTTTGTCCCCCATGCTTTATGAGACAATACTGAACATTTCACAGCAACGGGGAGAGAACGGGCAATGTCGATCTCGTCACCCTGGCTTTGAACCTTTATACACAAGGTGTGAGCCCACAACTTGACTTCTCCCAAATGGACTCCGTCATCGATATGGTCGAATCTTGCACCAAGATCCCCGTCCACCAGCGTGCTCCCTACGGCGGCAGTCTCGTATTTGCGGCCTTCTCGGGGAGCCATCAAGATGCAATCAAAAAAGGATTCCAGAACCGCGTGCGTCAAGGCCTAGCCAGCGAAGAAAAGTGGCACGAGATGCCCTACCTGCCACTGGATCCCCAAGATATCGGTCGCAATTACGAGGCCATTATCCGCATCAACTCCCAGTCTGGAAAAGGGGGCAGTGCCTTTATTTTGCACTCGAAACTGCAGCTCGATCTGCCTCGCAGCCTTCAGGTCGCCTTCTCCAGCGTTGTCCAGCGCCGCGCCGAGGAGCTTGGACGCGAGCTACTGGCCAACGAGATTACCGAGCTCTTCGAGACAACCTATTTCCTCCACGAGAACCCTTGCCTTAGCCTTGTTGACTATAGCATCACCCCCGACCGATCACAGTCCCCGATGCCCTCCGCGCCGGGGAAAACGCAGGACACGAAGGACCTGAAACGTATCTTTGAGGGCGTCATCCTCATGAACGGTGAAGAGGTAAAGCTGCGTGGTCGGGGTAACGGACCAATCTCTAGCATGGCAGTTGCACTCAGGCACGTCGGCATTGACCTTGACGTTCACGACTACAGGGAGCATGCCATTGGTGAGGGCCAAGGTGTGAAGGCGGCCTCATATATCGAGTGCAGGCCTGCAGGCAGCAAGCAGACAGTCTGGGGCGTTGGCATCCACGAAGACGTGGTACACAGCTCGCTCCTCGCCCTGCTGAGCGCGGCAAGCAATGTAAGTGTCATCCGCGTGGATAGTAAAAGTGTGGGAAGGGAATAAGGACTTGATGGCTAACGACGATGCTCTCTGGGTTGCAGTTCATCACAAGCCAACCCACCACCGCTGCTGCTCCAGAGACCCCAACTCCCGTCTCCACCTAGCTACCTTAGGTACTTAGTCTAGTTGAAGTGCCTTACCAAAAGTTTTAAATGCATGCAAGGTGGAAGAAAAAGAAGTCCGATGATAACACACACTTCAAAAATAAAACATGAAGCTAGGCTCGCGAGGGTAACTGTTGACCGCGGTTGCTTGCTGCATCAGTCCCTTCTTCCATCCGTGGATCATACATGCTTCGAACCGCACCTTGGCTTGAAGTTGAGTCTCCCGGGCGTGAAATAGAGGTTGGGAAAAAGGGCTAACGTGATGGCATGTGGATTTGGCCCTCTCGCCGCCTGGTAAGTAATCGCGCAAAACACGTCCATAATACAACTAAACCCACGAATCCTGGACAAGACCCCCTTTCAAAACCGCAACCTCCCCGTTTGAAGGGCACACCACCGTCCCGTCTTTCAAGACCCGACACATCCGCAGCCCCTCTTCTGTCACCCAGTCCTGAGGCACAAAGAAATGTCGTGTCACATTAGGCTGGAAATCAGTTGTGCCGTCTCTCGCTGAGCTGTCCGACGTGAAGGTTGGACGCGGCAACGTGGTGGTGCAGAGCCAAAGCTGGCGGTCGAGGAACACCAGCAGACCGTCGGGGAGGATACCGAGTGGGTGGGTTATTCTCGAGGCGAGAGATGGCGGGATGGGAAGTGGCTTGATGCTGGGGATTTGGTCGGGCTCGAGCGGCGTGGGAGAAGATACTAGGCTGTCGGCGGTGCGGGAATAGACTTCTTTGCCTGAGAGGATTGCAAAACTGTATCGGGGGCTGTTGCGGACCATGGTGAACGTGCGGAGCAGGAGGTATCGGCGGCAGTGGTTGTCGAGGATGGCATCGAGGTTGACGGGTGGTTGGCTACCGTCGTCTATTCCAGGCGCAGAACTGGTAAGGTCGAGGGGGATTGAGGCTTTTTCTTCGAGGTGTTCCCATGACAGGATCGTGACGGCGCATGAAGTGAAGCGGAGGAGGTGTTCAAGCTCCGAAGGGTGTCGCTGCCACTCCAGACAGTCTCGGTGACCCTCGTGCTGTTGTTTAGCTAGTATATCCCCCTGGGGTAGGCGGAGGACCTGGCATTGGTCTCTGCCCGATATTAGCAGCCGGTTATCTGTGCCGTGGAAAACAATTCGGTGTGTTCGTCCGCGGTCCGTGTTCCAACCTTTATCCATGTACACGACCTCCTTTGAGACTGATGGTCCGCCCTTGGGGTCAACGGGGGTCGAGATGGCCACCACAGCCGTGGCCCCATTGATTATCGAGTAGGCCATCCGGTCGTACTTAGGGCTCCAAGCTAACCGGTCGACCTTGATGGCGAAGTCGATTTTGTCAATCTCATGCTTCCGGTTGCTTGTCGTGTCGTAAATGTTCACGGACCCGTCATGGGTTGTGTAGCCGACCAGCAATCCGTTGCTCGCTAGTCCTGGCCTAACATCCCTAACAGCTGCCCTGTTTTCTATTTCGGCCACGGGACCGGCGAGAGAGATGGAGGCGTCCGGGGCCTCATCCGGGTCACACAAGAAACTGTCAACTGAGACCTGCATATCACCGTCTTCGACTGGGTCGGATGCCTCACCAGCAAAGGCGAGGAGGCAGTGGGGTTCCCAAATGTTGCAGTAAGATCCTTCCAGGTTGTAGATTTGAGTGCTGTCGAAACCAAAGTGGATACGGTGGCTGGAGCCCTCGGTACTGAACCTGTATAGGAGTGACATCGATGAGAAGTCGTAAATTCCAATGGAGCTTGTGCCGTTCATCGTTATGAAAACACGTCCGTTTGGGCTGCATGCAATGTCGTGGTGGGTGCTGTTGGTGTCGTCGTCGACCTCTTTATACACGTCTGTCTCGAAGTTCCACCTAAAAGCGGTCCCATAGATGCAAAGAACTTGGGTACCGGACGGGTGCCACACCACTTTGCTGGTTCCCGTATACGAAGCCATGGGGCGCTGCTCGTGTGGCGAATTGTTTTTGAGCCGTGCGACCATCTCCGGCGGTTCTACGGACCATATAGAAACGGGAAAGTGGGCATAGGAAATCGCAATTTGCGTACAGTCAGCGTTAAAGGCCACGCAGGACGGACTCGCAAAAGGCTCGCTGAGCAATGTTGGGTCTTGCTTTTCCCACGCTGGTGCAACTTGGGTGGTCATTGTCGCCAATGTATGAAGTTGCCGGAACTCTGTAACCATCATGAGTGCATCGTGTTCATCGAACCTGAATTCAAGAACGTCGTCCATCGGAGGGTTTTCCGCGGATATTTGGAGCGACCAATCGGTGACATCCCAGACGAACGTCTTTGAGGAGGAATAGCACGCCAATAGCGCGCCGGAGCTGTTGAAGGTAAGAGCTGAAACGTATTCACCGATCGAGAAGACTTTCAGTTCGTCAAAGAGGGTGGTATCCCATACAGTAACGGTGCCAATCGGGTCATTGTTTGCCACTGCTAGGCATCGCATGGAGTTGGCGAGTTGATGGGCTTGACCAGGGCCGCCGGACACGCGAGCGAGACGGTCATCCCACAGCGTGTAGGAGAGCCCCGAAACGGTAAGTTTTGAAGCGGGGTTTTGGTTGAACTTGCGATGCATAATGGAGGAGGTCGGACAGAAGGCGGGAAGGCACTGATATATCATGGATGGTTGCTCGGTGAGGTAAGAACCAAATTTGGACGGGATCTTCATCAAGTCGGTTGCCCAGTACCCGATGAGTGAGAGGTCGGAGAGCCGGCGATCCATTAGAGGCTTGTGTTTATTGGCCGTTCTTCGGCTCCTCACATACGCCGTCAACTCGCGAGAAGCACCCAGGAGCTCGGAAAGACGATTGCTCATTGCGAGATATTGAATCCAAGCGAGCGGATGGGGCCCACTCAGAAACCTGACGAGAAGGTCCAGAACTTGATCCGAGTCTAATGAGCAACCTCGGAGGTGTAAAGGCCACGATATGGCAGCGTACGGGAGAAACTGGGGTGGTTGCAGCTTCTGAAGCTTGCGTCTCAACGCCGAGTCGCAGAGGGTGGTAAAACACTTTTGTAAGCATTCCTCATGCGCCTGTTGCGCGTTCAGGGTGTAGGGCCGCCGTTCCGCCCTCTCGAGGTACTCACGCGCGGAATGGTGTACGAGAGTTATTTGTCTCTGGGGGTTGAGCACAACAAATTGCCCACACACGTGCGCGATGGTGTGATTGAGGTCTAGAATTCCTTCGAATTCCGTGGGATAGGCTTCTGTGAGTTCTTCCACAGTTGGCGGGCTACTGGCGTACATGGCCCAGATAAGTAAAACCTTGGCCAGTGCCTTGTCTTCGTCAAATGGGAGACCCAGGATGGTATCTGTCATTCGGTCATACAGGTCGTGCATGCCATCCGGGGTAGAACTCAGAAGCCGCCTGACTTGATCCTCACGACGGCAGTTGACCAAGCTTTGGGCCACAAGACTGGCCCAAAGAAAGTTTCCTTGTGATCGTGTGACAATCTCGCTCACAATTTGGACCTTTAGAGGGATGCCTGGGGGGAGGTGATTGATCCTTTGAGCCACCATCGAGCGGATATCGTTCTGATTGTCGGGCAGGGGTAGGTCAAGGACCTCTATCCTTTTTTTTGCCACCTCAAATTCCTGGCGGATGTTTGGGAGAGGCCGGCTAAGGATGAGGACTCGGACACAACTCCCGAAATCGCCGACACGCGACATGAACTCTACCACCCGCTTGCTGGAGTCTGCTTCGTCAAGGCCGTCAAGGACCCAATATATCGTATCTTCCGCCCCAGCATCGGTAAGTTTAGTGGAAAATAATTTCTCCCAGATGGCAGAAGGGTCTGCGGTCTGAAGCTTCACCCCCGATTTTGCGATATCAACCAGGGTCCGATGAAATCCGGGCAGTCCTAGGGCGGTTTGGTAGGCAATGGAGCGCAAGACGGTATTGGTTGATTGCTTTTCGCGCTGGCCGTACTTGAAGAAAAAGTAGCAGCAATGGTGGCCAGCTTCTAGAAGACGCTCAATAACCAACGAACAAAGTGTTGACTTTCCGCAACCCGGTGGAGAGTGGATCCACAGGATCTGGGGTGTTTCGGAACAGAGCCACCTGTTCATCTCCTCGGTTGACCATAGACTATCACAGAGGCCCTGCTTTCTAGCGGAACGGGTAATCTGAAGGTCTTCTTTGGGCGGGCCAGCCACACTCAACATGTCCGTTAGGTAATGTGAGTTTTCCTCAGGCACGGCAGCATTGACCGTGGAGACGACAGAGCCAACAATGCTACGGAGCGCCCCAATTACGGAGGTGTAGTTTGCGTCCTTTGCGTTGGAGAACTTGCACACGTCATGGTGGTTGGCGACAAGAGGTATTTGTATCTCATCTGGATAACCCATAACAGCCGTAGCTTTGTCGACGATGGTTACTGACGTAGGGCCGACGGCAGTGACGAGTGTTTCATAAAATGAGAATATTCGGAGTTTCGGGGCAATGTGCCGGAAGGACTCGTTTAGTTCGTCAATGGTTGGGCTTCTGCGTGCCAGCTCGGTGATATACTTTTTCGGGGAGTGACCGAGGATGGAGGTCGAAAGGAGCCGATTAAGAACCGTAGCAAGATCGGTCCCTCGGTGAGGGGTAGCGAGGAACAATACGGCCTTGATCATGGAGACGATGCCGCTAAACTCGGGATTCAGATGCCCTTGTACGAAGGCTTTTTTGAACACTAAGCCGCCCATCGAGTGGGTGACGATGACGATGGGGACCTCGCCGAGGCGTTCTGCGGTGTTCTCACTATATTTCAGACGAAAGAGGAGATCGGTCGCGAAGTCACCGATGCCACAAGACGCTTGTTTCTTTCTGGACAAGAAGTGAGAGTCGTAGCCGAATGTGAGGACACGAGCCGTTGGTAGCTCGACCGGAAGCCACAACTTAGGCCACAGATTGTCCAGGTTTCTGTCAAAGCACCACGTCTGCAGGCTGGACCCCCCGAGGCCATGGATAAATATGACGTCCAATGTGCGGTTTGGTGGCGTGTGCAAAACCAAAAGCCCGTGGGGGTCATTTCTTCGATCTTGCGACTGCTGCCGCTGCCCCGATGAAGATAACAGGGAACGAATCGCGGAAAGTGGTGATTGTGAAGTCGCTGAAAGGGACGCGTCCGTGGCAGTTTTGACTGTCCGATCCGTTAATGGCAGGTTGCCTTCCGGCACTTGGATATCTGATGTGGGCTCTGGGGATGCTGAGCCTTTCTCCAAACTCGGGAACGAAGTCGGTGTCCAGCCCAACGGATCATTTGAACCGGCGCTTTTGCCTACTTTAAGGCGCTTCCACTGAAATGTAACCATGGTCAGTGATGCCCAGCGGTTAGAGGGCGGAGTTCACTTAGGCAAGTACCATTGTAAATTCCTCGAGACTTGAATACCCGTGACAGACACACTGGGACCTCCTGCATAAGGTCAGTCGTTGCAGCCCTTAGCCTCAGCCGCAAGATTTGAGACAGTTGAGGAGAGATCCGGTGGCCGACCCCTTCCGAGGTTGTTTAGGATGCAACCCTGTGCCGCACAGGGGGCGCGCCCCGCCCCCGTGTTAGGCGCCAATGGACATGCCTGACGTGAAATCGGGTGGGACAGTGATATGGGTAACGGAGCTGAAAAGGGGGTCTCCTGACGCTTGGGAGGTATCCATTCCTTTTCCTCTCGTGGTGTTCGGCCCCGTGGTATCATCCCAGATTTTTATTCAGTTGTCGACTTCCCTTTCTTCTTTTGTTCTATTTTCTTCTAGCGTTCTCCTTTATATAATTTCTTATTATCTCGAAAAGAAAAAGAAAAGACCGAAAACCTATCCATCCTGGACGAACTCGCGTTGATATTCAACACCGCGGCTCCGCCTCTTTAGCCTAGTCGGCCCGTTCGATTGCCTAAGTATTCAGGTCGACTTTCGCTTAAACATGGAAAAAGAACTCGACACGGCAGTTGTTGAGTGTGAGTTGTTGAAGTCCCAGTCCCTTAAGCATGTGTCCCCGACTCACCCTTGCTGGGGAATGGCTATTGTGCCTCTTAGTATTTCCAAAGGGAAGCAAGATCGTTGTGACACCGCACGGTCACTCGGATTGGGCGACTACAGAGCGGGTTCATACCACGGCGCCTGATGGTTCCCAAAAAGAATACTTTCTGAAGGTAAGAAAGGAATCTGAAAGTTTTTCATCCGCAAAGCAAGGGCCACAGGGGGCCATCTCAGATTTACTAAGAGGAAACATCCAACAGACCTTGAAGGCTGACGATGGCGACGAACGTGTCCGGGGCGAGTACATTTCCATGTCGGAAATATATAGGACGCTGCCTGGCATCGCGCCGGAACCCCGAGGGTATGGGAAATGCAACAAGGGCGGTGCCTACTTTTTCCTGTGCGACTTCCTTCATATCAACAAGGATGCCCTCCCCAACTCAGTCCGGCTCGGCAAAAAGCTGGCCGAATTGCATCGCAAGAGTGTGTCCCCAACGGGCAAGTTCGGGTTCCACTGTACAAC
The DNA here is from genome assembly GCF_033439085.1 of Chaetomium fimeti. NCBI lineage: Eukaryota > Fungi > Ascomycota > Sordariomycetes > Sordariales > Chaetomiaceae > Chaetomium > Chaetomium fimeti. Next base: position 183,423 of record NW_026944337.1, read on the forward strand.
GTTCGACGGTAAACTACCTCTCACGACGGGGTGGGATAGCAACTGGACGTCCTTTTTTACGAAATTGATACGTGGCGTTTATGAGCTCGACATTAAAGTCAACGGTCTGTGGAAAGAGCTGGACGACACGATGACGATCACGTTTGAGAAGCTAATTCCTCGGCTACTCGACCCCCTCACTGCTAACGGCCGAGCCATCAAGCCTTGCCTCATCCATGGTGACCTGTGGGAGTCCAACATTGGGACGATCGAGCACACGGAAGAGATTTATATCTTTGACGCCTGCGCCTACTACGCCCACCATGAAAAGGAGCTGGGTATTTGGAGATGCAGACACCATCAGTTGCATACCCCCCACTATCGTGAGGAATATCTCAAGAACTTCGAGGCTAGTGAGCCTAAGGCCGAGTTTGATGACCGGAACCGACTGTATTCTGTCGAGACATTGTTGATCAACTCAGCGCACTCCCCTGGGTCAGAGACACGAAGTGAGGCTCTGAACGAGCTGAACTGGCTCGTGAACAAATACCTTGGGGAAATGTGAACGGTTTTATGTCACTAAGTTGCGAGCGTGCCAATGTATGTAGACTGTTTGGGGTTTCGCGCAAAAGAAGAGGCGGGTATTTGCTACTACTATCGGCAAATACTCGTGACTCAATCATGCCCTAGGTACCTAACCTCTGAGCGTGCGTGCCGCCATTTCATCCCCCTGAGTTGGAGGAGAAGCAACATTAGGAACTCAATGAAAAGGGTGACCCCGAAGAGTAGAAAGCTCCACCCTGGACCGATGCGTCTTATTAGTGCATCGAGGGCAGCCAGACAGGCGGCTGCCATCTCGCAGCGGACAAAGTTGCAAGCAGCCTGTGCTGTGGAGGGACAGTCTTGGTGGAGATCGACGAGCAGCGTGTTGAGTGCGGTGAAGATACCTTGGATCGTTAAGCCGATAAAGAACTGCAAGACCAACGGAACGGCCATGGACACGCGCGCCTGCAGAGCCCAGCCGTAACCCATCACTAGGAACGCGCTCAAGGCAACACTCAAGATGACGGTTCGTAATCTGGCGCGTTCGATGGGAAAGGCCTTCAGGTCGGTCTCCTTGCTCTTGACGATGCTGATTCCGTTCTCCGCTGCAGTCTTCTTGTAACTGATATCGAGTAGCCGCCCAGTTGCAAAAGCGCTCAGAGCAACTGCCACACCAAAAGGAATGTACACCAAGCCAGCGACTAAGCCAGAAACGCCGTAGATGTCGACGAACAGGGTAGACAGAGAAGCCTGCAGGCAGCAGTAGACCGTGTAGTTGATTCCGTATGCCACCAAAATTATGGCAGTGCCAGGAATGCGAAGCAGCTTCAAGGCGGCCAGGGGGTTTGGGAACTTCCGGTGCCCCTCCCTGATGGGTACACCAGAGATGCTCTCGGCCATTGCCACGTCCCGGGCCTTTGGAGCAACAAGGGGGACCAAGGGCTTGTTGATGCCTTTTGCCGGGCGGCTACCATTAGCAACGATACTTCGCGCTGTCTCTGGTAGAAAGAGGACCATCATAATCAGGCAGAGCGCAGATGTCACCGTGAGGAGCCAGAAGATTGATCGCCAAGTCCAGCGAAGGAGGAGAAGACCGCTGATAACTGGCCCTAGGCTGGGAGGGGTGTTGAGACTATGTAAAGGTGTTTAGCTTCGACGATCTTTTAAGCCTCTGGAGCGTAACCCACAAGAACGAGATGATACCGGAGTAACCCCCTCTCTCGGCAGGCGTGAACAAGTCCCCCAGCACCCCATAGGCGATGGAAAAGGTGCCTGAGATGCCCGCACTCTGCAGCATTCGAAGGACAAAAAGCAGAACGAAATGGGATTGCAAAGCAAGGCCAATATTTGCCCCAAGATAAATGGCCAATGCCAGCAAGAAGACGGGCCGTCGGCCGAATCGATCAGCTGCATCGCCCATGATAGACGGAAAGATGCCGGACATGACGAGGTAGGATGTGACGGTCAAATTGACTTGCTGGACACCGACATTAAGGTCAGATGCCAGAAAGGGGATGGCTGGGAAGTAGATGAAGCTGCTGATACTGGAGAACCACCCGCCGAGGGCAGCCAGACCTATGATGGTGTTTTGCTGCCATGGTGAGAAGGTAGAGTAAGGTTCAGAGATACCTTCATCAGTTGGAGGTGTGGTCGCGGGTTCTGAAATGGGCCCATCATTGGCCGTCTTCATCGTCAGTGGAGTGGTGCCCTCGGCCAGTGAGTTAGACTCTGCCCTGGTGTGTTTGGGAGAAGTTGGATGCTCCTGAGAGAAGGAGGGGAAGATCCATGATCCCGGATGGTTGCAGCGCACAGTGCGAGCCCGTTTCGGCAGCAATAAAAAACCATCTGAGCCCGACTGCCAACCAAGCCCCTGACACCCCTAACAACACTAAACACACTGCCAGGTGCGCTGTCTCCGTTTGCTTTTGTCTCTACCGACTGGTTCCTGGCAGTCACCTCGATTTCTCCGCACAACTTTTAGGGCAAGTGAGAAATCATCCCTTCATCAACACCACACCGACTCATCATCAAACACTCAACCCACCAGTCACCGCACCGAGTCAAGACTTGCTTGCCCACCATGCCAACCCCCACCCCCAACAAATGCGACAACCCATCGTGCCCCCTTCCCGAGGGGAGCCCACCAACCCCCCTCCTCCTCTGCTCCCGGTGCCGCGCAACCCGCTACTGCAGCCAGACCTGCCAGGCCGCCTGCTGGGCCTCCCACAAGCGCCAGTGCCGCCGGCTCAACTACATCATCAAGTTCCGGCTCGCGCCGGCGCACATCACGGACCCGCGCGTGGAGCGCACGCTCTCCTGCCCGGCCAACGCGCCCTTCTACGCGCTGCACCTGGCGCTGCAGACGGCGTTCGGGTGGGCGACGACGCACTCGTTCGACTTCGCCGTCAAGGACCCGGCCTACGTGCCGCCGCCCCCGGGCGACCTGCTCGCGCACGTCCAGCAGATCATGGCCGTCGACGGCCGCGGCGAGAGGCCCGCTTCGGCCCCGCGCGAGTACCTGCTGCGCGTCGTCGACCCGGTCCAGGGCGATCGTTTTTCGGGGATCGATCGCGCTCATGAGCCCCAGCGCCGCCACCCGCATACGGTGGAGAAGAAGAGTGATGATTGGTGCTTGTGGCAGTTGTTGGAGAAGAGGGAGTACCAGGGTGAGTTGGGCGCGGACGGATGGACTGACCGGCTGAGCTTGTGCTGAGCATATGCTGACGGGTGTGGGTATGAATTAGGGAAGGAACTGGTCTACACTTACGACTTTGGTGACAACTGGGAGCACTATTTCACCGTGGAGGGCCGGGGTGAGTTTACGGATCACTTTGTCTGTCTCTCAGGGACCGGCCATCCCGTCGGCGAGGATGTTGGTGGCAATAAGGGGTGGAATGACCTCAAGGCCGCCTACCTCGCCGAGCGACCGACTGAGGACCAGCGGGACAGCCGTAAGTGGTACGAGACTCGCACCAGAAATGGTGATCCCAAGGGTCTGGCGGGCGACAGAGTCAATGTGTGGGACATGGCCCAGGTGAACCGCGACTTGGTGGACATGCTCGACCGATTTGAGCGCATGGCCGATCAGGCTGCGAGCGAGAGGGACATGCTCAGAGACCGGCTTGGGGTGTAGTCTAAAAGAGATACCGTGGTGCGGCCTTCCCAGATAGCTCCAGCCTGCTTGGCATTGGGAATTGGCACCGCGGTCACTGCTTCCCGGCCCCTGACTGAGAAAAAGTCCGACGGTCCGAGAAGCAAAACACCAATGCGCGGCACAGATAGACCGTCGACCCCACAACTCTGTAACAGCACGTCTCCAACTATCGAACGAAGAATTCGTTGCCTATCTTTTATCCTGATCTTGTTGTGACCTCCACGTAGGGACGATTCTCATGTTGGCCTCGTCTTGTGTGTCAAGTCACAAAGCCATCATCTTTAGGGCAACCTAGCGGGCCATAAAGCTGTAACCTGTTTCATACATGGCCCCTAGGTAGCCTGTGTGATGTAAATGCCGCGGCCTCTCGCATCAACAGGCTACAGCCCCTGAGTGCTGGCCGGCATAGGCGTCAATGAAGGCATCGAAGCACCCGTCATTTCCACAACGGATGTTTTGCGAGATTTGAGTACCTACCTATGTAACTAGGACCATCTGAGTTTAGACTCTCCATCATATCATTCACAGCACACTTATCTCAACAACCTCATCTTCATCTTTCTTTATCTCTACTATTAGGCTATTCGGCTGGTCCGTTTATCAACAATATGTCTTCAGTAGCCAAGGATAACGCGTTTGCTGCCGGGGTCCCGGTGTACGACTCCGCAGGCAATGGCTGGCTCAAGCTCCGGGGAGGAGACCCTAACCAACGGTACTACATAGCCAGCAATGGCCACATATACCCCGAGCGCACCGACGCCACCAGCGGTGGCAACCAGAAGACCGGCGGCACCAGCAGCGGCAACCAGAAGACCGGCGGTACCAGCGGCGGCAACCAGAAGACCGGCGGCACCAGCGGCGGCAACCAGAAGACCGGCGGTACCAGCGGCGGCAACAAGAACATTAGCACCGGCGGCGGTGGCCAGAAGTAGAGGGGTGGCTGGACCAAGAATAGCTTGTCGCTGTAGTAGCTCCGGGTCTGTAGTAGCTGAGGCTGATTCTAGCATAGCTACCTATAGATGGCCTATGGTATTGTTGGTCAAAGGTAGTATAACTGTTTAAAGTAGTAGCTAGATCTTGCTAAAACAATACTAGAGAAGACAGGCCTTCTTTTACCAACCTTCTTTTACTACTATAGACCTTAACACTGTGATACTTATTAATCGTAATTCCAAACTAACAATAAATAGGAGAACTGCCATTTCCCGAAAAGAAATTGAACTATCAGGTCGAGAGACCCGTTCTCGGTCTCCCGGCAACAACGACAGGTTCTTATCTTCGTTTTCGTTCACAGGGGGCGGGGGGTTCTTGTCCTCAAAGCTACCAGTTCTATCCGTAGATCCTTCTGAATAGACACGGAACTTTTAGATGCGAAAAGAAACTGCAGGTTTGGATCTCGCGATCGAATCACACAAGTCACAAACGCAGGTGCCAAAACCGAAGCAGGTTTGTCTTCTATTAGTCAATCGCGTGAATGACAGCGAAGACACCAACAGACCATGGCTCTGGCTTTCAGCACCGCCACCATTCAGCCGTGAACGAGGCGGCCTCTGGCCTTCCGCCAGCCAGCCATCTGCAAGCTTCCGTGGCTGTGCATAGACAAAATGGGCTGACAGCCCAATCCCGTGACAGGGGATGGATTATTAGGTAGGATTTATTGATCGGGAAAGCAGCGACGCCGCCGGGTTCAATGGCACCTCATCCTTCTGCAAACCAACTTCTCCTTCTTTTGTGTTGCAGACAATCGCAATAATAGCCCAAAAGGGCTGGGCTAATTGACCTCACTCAGCTATGGCAGAGGGTTTCGCGTTTGCGGCCAGCGTCGTGGCTTTTATTCAGCTGGCTGATCGTGTCGGTCAGCTCTCCAAGACCTTTATCGACGCCATGAAAGGGGAGCCTGGGCCCTTGAAAGCGGTACAGGCCGAGATGTCTGCAATGACAACACTTCTCAACGAGCTGCATAATCAGTACGACGCTTCCGACCCTCGTATCTCTGTGGCGATCGAAAAGGCTACGGACCAACCCATCAAGACTTGCCACGATTCGGTCCAGATGCTGGAAATGGAGCTCTCCAAGCTTTCAATTTCTCCCGCTCATACGAACACGAGGCCGTCAAAACGCCAAAGGATCAAGCAATCCGTGAAATGGGCCACGGGCGGAGAGACGAGGGTCAACAAGATTATCGATGACCTGGCCGCTCAGAAGGCCACCCTATCTTTGGCCTTGCAGAGTAGTCTCTCGTGAGTATGGTTTATTGACCCGTTGCCGACCGGCTATGTGCCTCTAACACAAAGTTTTACAGACGAGACGTCAGTGAGGTGAAGGACTTTTTGACGGGTCAGTCACCCCCCCAAGCCGAATATCCCATCGGGTGACAATGATTGAATATCCATTGACTAATTCGCCCTACGCCTCCAGACTCACAACGGCACGACATAGTCAACTGGTTACAACGTACCAACCCTTGCGATATACACAATCGCTCCGTCAACCTCTACGAACCACACACAGGTAACTGGGTGTTCCGGAGCACCGAGTGGAGCGATTTCATCTGTGGCCATTCCCGCTCCTTGTGGATTCACGGCATCCCTGGAGCAGGGAAGACGATTTTGTGCTCAAACATCGTCGAGCATCTACGACAGCTACAGGATCGGCGGACCGGCTGGGTGTACTACTACTGCTACTTTGGTCGGAACCAGGACGATACGGAGCCGCTGCTGAGATGGATCATTGTCCAACTGTGTCAACAAGCCCGGTATGTGCCTAAGAAGCTCTCGGCCGCCTACCAGAGCGGGCATCAACTCGGTATCGACGATCTGCTGTCTATCTTGGAAGCAGTCCTTGAAGCATTCGATACTGCCTTCGTTACGATAGACGCTTTGGACGAGAGCATGCCGTACACCAATCTCCTGGCCTGCCTTAACGTCATTATGACCGAACCCCGGTTCGAAAAGCTGCGACTGTTGATGACTAGTCGGCAATACCTCGATATCGAGCAAAGCATCAAACCCCACGCCGTCTCGTTCCCGATGCTGAACCGTTACGTTGAGGAGGACCTGCGGATATACATCACATCACAACTACAATCCCATTCCAAGTTCCGCGCATGGCCTGCAGCCCTCATCGAGGAGGTCAATACCGCGCTAGTCCGAGGGGCTAAGGGGATGCAAGTTACCTACATAACGGCCTCTTCGTTATCTCTTTTGGGTGTGGACACTAACGTTCTAAATGCGCAGGTTCCGGTGGGCTGTCTGCCAAGTCGACATCCTCGGAAGACTCAAGTCCCAGTCCGACGTCCGAAAGGCGTTGACAGAGCTACCCGAAACACTGGATGAAACTTATGAGAGAATCCTGCTGGCGATCCCGCGCGAATACCGTGATTTTGCCCGGACGGCGCTGGCGATTCTTGCTGCCCAAAGCGAGCTTGGAAACAGGACCATGACCGCAGAGGTCCTCCTGGCCATGGTCCTACGTTCCCTGGACGTAGGCACTGACCACCTTTACGATATATACGATATACGGGAATTCTGCGGCTGCCTCGTCACCTTCGTGCCGGCCATAATTCCTTCATTTCAGCCCAACCCCGCCTACTTTGCCTCGTTTAACCCGTATGGACCCAACCGCCAACCCCTTTATGTAGGCAATGGAACTGAGAGCGCAACCCACGTCGTGATGGCGCACTACACGGTGAAGGAGTTTTTGTACGCCGAGCGGACGGCCCAGAAATCCGAGAATCATGTGGCGTCTTTTGCGCTGCAGGAGGAGGTTGTCATCCGCCGGTGGGCAGACCTCGTGATGGAGGTTGCGCTTTCTGCTCGGCCATCCGACCGGCCAATCAGTGATAATTCGATGGAGGACTACTGCGTCGCGGCCGGGCACACTGTCATTAAGACCTGGGAAGACTTTATCACCAACAACGGCAAGCTTGTTAGCCATTCCTTGGACTTCCTCAATGCGGCCGCACCACATCGCTCGCGAGTATCGCCAGGGGGTATTCTTAAAATCAAATGGTACTCTCCACCATCCAACCCCCGGATCGCCACGCTAGCCGAGTGCTGTGCCCAAGGACTGTGGCTCCTTGCTGGTGCCGCATTGAAAGACCTCACCGCCCAACAAATCATCGAAACCTCGGTTGTGATCGGCCACGACAAGAAGCGGTCACACCCAACACGGCCCAAGATGGTTGGCATGTCTGTGCCGTTATTGTTCGCCAGCCTGGCGCTAGAGTCTTACCTGCACCGGGATGACAGGCACGACGGCCGACCGCAGGAAGTTGCCACACTCCTCTCAACCGTGGTCGGTTGGGAAAGCCTACTACTCGCTGCCACGGTCGAGCACAACCACGCCAGCCCCTCAGGCTCTTTCCTGGAATGGCTCATTCTCCAAGGGCCGGACCTCGACGCCTGCCCTTGCCGCCTAACAGCGCTCCAGGCCGCCGTCCAGCTGCGGGACTACGAGGCCGTCAAGCTGCTACTTGACAGCGGTGCCGACGCCAACACTGTCGGCGCCGCGAGCGGGTACAGCATGGCCGGCACCGGGCTGGATGAGAGCGTGGCTTGTGACAGCCCGGTTCGGATTCTCAAGACGGGTCCCTGTGCCTTTCGTGCCGAGGTTGCCCAACGGGTAGGTCGCGAATCTAGAAGGGGCGGCACGACGAGGGGAAAGCTTGAGGCGCTTCTCCTTGATGCTGGAGCGAGGGATTTTACTACGATGGAAGTCGGCTGATCCTGGAAAAGGGGATGGATATGCCTGGAGAGCTTGAGCCCTGCTACTTCATAACTAATCACACTCAATTGACTCGTCTTTGACTTCCTGGGTTCAGGAGACATAGCAGTGGTCTTTCACTGGGCTAATTACGTTACCACTTGGCTTTGGACTGTTCCTGCGTCTATGTCAAATCCGACGGTGGGACGTCTAACATGACTCACAACACAAACGGGCACCTTGGTCAAAAGTAGGAGTTGCTCACGGTGTTGTAGCAGGCCCAGTCATGTCATCACAGAGCAATGGCTCGTTTTGCGGGGATTGCAGGACGTACCTTTGCAACATTTTAGACTCGACGTCATCGTCGTGCTTCGAAACCCCGACCCGTCCTGCATAGCGTCGTATTCGGTTGTAGACGGTCGTGCCTCGGGGCAAGATTACGACCAAATGCCGTGCGGATGTACATACCTAGTAGACGCGCCAATGGGACACCATGTATTGGTTGGTTATTATATCGTAAGTACTATTGAAATGCCTTCATTCCCGGCCACTAAAGTCAACCATGGAAACCAGGAGCGGGGAAATGGTGAAGATCTCAACATGTACATACTCGGGTTCCTCACTGTCGAGCATACCGGCATACCCCGGCAGGCTAAACCCAGCGCTAAAACCATATCCCACCAACGACAAGCAAGCCGGCCCTTTGGACCCGTTGGGAAAGTGAGGGGATTGTAGCACTTTACTCGTGTTTCTCGAGGGGCCCGTCCCCCTCAGGACGGCCGCACGCTTGTTGGCACCACCCCCTTAATCCCGTTGGTTGGTTCGTCCAAGGGTTGTGTACCTACGAACGAGCACCGGCCAGCTACCTACCTACCTAACGTAGTTAAAACGCTTTTCAGTCGGAACCCAGCCTCCAATACGTCCCAGTTGGGATTGTGGACCGCTGTCGTACTCCCCATGTGCGGCCCGAAGGGTGTATCTAACCAACCCCCCCATCCCGCGGAATTTGCCGAGGGAACCCCAGGCAAGCTCGCTTCACAAAGTTATCATGGCACCGATGAAACCCCAAGTCCAAGTTCCAAGTGGGTGGGAAAGGTAAAACAGGCATCAACACTTGACTTGCCTCTTTTACACTACCCTATAACAAAGTGAGGTAAAGATTGACAGTGGCATTGCATAAATATCAGACCAAGCGCAACGAGGACATAGGCGCGGAATAAGACACTCGACGTAACCATATGCCGGACTAGGAAGCTAATTTGTAGCTTGCATCAAGGTTCCACAGGATCTCGGCCAGCCGCCGTTGTCCCGCAGCACCGTCTAAATCATGGCCAAGTATTTGTAATGCCGTGGAAGCTCCCGGTGGTATATATGCCTCGTACCAGCCCCGGCCCCTCATGTGTTGAGTTTGGTACCACATGGGCATGTCAATGGCCGTCCTGACCATGGAACGGCTTGCGCAAACATCTCGGCTCCTTGGTGGGCTTTCCACGATGCTTTTCCTTTTACTCTTAGCTCCGCTTCTCGTTGGCGCCCAGACGAGCGAGAGCGCACGGCGCGTCAGCCTCAACGAGGGCTGGAAGTTCTCGCGCTTTACCTCCAACCCCGACTCGCTCTCGTACGATGACCTGAAGCCATGGGTCCTCACTTCCGGCAACGACTTCATCGAGGGGTCCAAGCACCAACCACCCTCCGGCACCCCCCCGGGTGGCGATGTGACGTATGTGAAGTCCTCTTTCGACGACAGCGAGTGGGAGGCCGTGGATTTGCCCCATGACTGGGCCATCAAGGGCCCCTTCAACGCCCCCGGCGTCAGCGGCGGCATGGGCCGTCTGCCTTCCAACGGCGTGGGATGGTACCGTCGGGCTTTGACCGTCTCCCCGGACGACAAGGGCAAGTCCGTCTTTCTGGACATTGACGGCGCCATGTCCTATGCGGCCGTCTGGCTCAACGGTCAGCTCGTCGGCGGATGGCCGTATGGGTACGCGTCATTCCGTGTCGATCTCACCCCCTACTTGGAGTTTGAGGGAGACAACCTCTTGGCTATCCGAGTCGACAACGCGCTAGACAACTCCCGCTGGTACCCCGGTGCCGGCATCTACCGCAATGTTTGGCTCGTCAAAACCAACCCGACGCATGTGGGCCAGTTCGGGACCTACATCACGACATCGGACGTGTCGGAGGACTCGGCCACGGTCAACATCGTGGTGGACGTAGCGAACGGCGGTGACTCCAGCCAGGAAGTGGATGTGGTAACGGAGATCCATGAGCTTGACTCAGCCACTGGGCAACCCGGAGCAGAGGCGGTGGCCAAGTTCGAGGAAACGGCGGTAACGGTGCCGGCTGGAGAAAAGAAGTCGACCAACAGCTCGGCCGCGGTAACGAAGCCACTGCTCTGGGGTCCGCCGCCGGCGCAGAAGCCGAACATGTATGTTGCCATCACCACACTGTCCGTCGACGGAACGGTCGTCGATACCTACGAGACCCCCTTTGGAATCCGCTCCGTCACATACGACGCAAATGAGGGCGTATCCATTAACGGAAAGCCGGTGCGCGTCTTCGGTACCTGTAACCACGGTGACCACGGCGCTCTCGGAGTCGCCTTCAACAACCGTGCTGCGGAACGGCAGTTGTCAATGCTGCAAGAGATGGGCAGCAACAGTTTCCGCACCTCCCATAACCCACCCGCTCCGGAACTCCTCGACATGGCCGATCGGATGGGTTTCATGGTGGTCGACGAGATCTTCGACTGCTGGAACAGGCAGAAGACCACCAACGACTTCCACACCATCTTCCCCGACTGGCACGAGCCCGACCTCCGCTCCTTCATCCGCCGCGACCGCAACCACCCGTCCATCATCGTGTGGAGCTTCGGCAACGAGCTCGGCGAGCAATCCACCGCCGAGGGAGGCGAAACCGCCAAGATGCTCCGCGACATCCTCCTATCCGAGGACCCGACCCGCCCCACCACGGCCGCCATGAACTCGGCCGGCCCCGACTCGGCCCTCGCCGACGTCCTCGACATCATCAGCCTCAACTACCAAGGCGAAGGCCAGGGCACCTCCACCAAAGGCTCCTTCGACGCCTTCCACAAGGCCTTCCCGGACAAGCTCATCTGGAGCAGCGAGAGCGCGTCCACGCTCAGCACGCGCGGCACCTACATCTTCCCCGTCATCCCGGGCAACAGCGCCACCGTCGGCCCCGGCTCCGGCGGCGACCCCGTCGCCCTCCAGGTCAGCGCGTACGAGCTCTATGCGCCCTCGTGGGGCTCCTCGCCCGACAAGGTCTTTGAGGCCCAGGACCGCCACCCGTTTGTGGCGGGCGAGTTCGTCTGGACGGGTTGGGACTACCTCGGCGAGCCGACGCCCTATGATGAGGCCCGCAGCTCGTACTTTGGTATTATTGATCTGGCGGGGTTTAAGAAGGATCGCTTTTTCCAGTATCAGGCTCGTTGGAGGCCTGATCTGCCCATGGCGCGTCTGCTGCCGCATTGGTCGTGGCCTGAGGATAGGGTGGGCGAGGTTACGCCGGTTCATGTGTTCTCGTCGGGGGATGAGGCCGAGTTGTTTGTGAATGGAGAGTCGGTGGGCAGGCGGGAGAGGGGGGAGTATGAGATTCGGTTCCGGTGGGATGAGGTCGAGTATCAGCCGGGGAATGTGACTGTGGTGGTGTATAAGGATGGGGAGCAGTGGGCGACGGATACTAGGAGGACGGTGGGCAAGGCGGAGGCGTTGACTGCCGAGGCGGATAGGACGGATATTCGTGGCGATGGCCATGATCTATCATTTGTGTCTGTCGCGGTGGTGGACGGGAATGGAGACACGGTGCCGCACGCCAGCGACGCCATCACCTTCTCGGTTGAGGGGCCTGGCCAGATCGTGGCGACTGATAACGGGGACCCGGCGGATATGACGGCGTTTCCGTCTTTGACGCGGAAGGCATTCAGTGGTTTGGCGTTAGCCGTTGTGCGGGCGGATAAGGGGGCTACCGGAGACATCACTGTCACGGCTTCCGCGGATGGCCTGGAGGCAGCAGTGGTGACGGTGCGAGCCATTTAGGTGGTCGGAAAAGTACCTACCTAAGGTACCTTACATGCACATACATGCATGAGAATAGGCATCCATCTGCACCTTCTCTTCCACCCGTGCGTAGGGCCATATTTAATACCTGTCCAATCAAAGTTTTGCTTGTTTTGAATATCTCCAATTCGTACTAGCAACTCCGAGTGTCTTCACCTTGAACTTGACCCCCTGACAAGCCACCATATCCATCATAAACACCATCAGCCCTAACTCAACCCGGAGCAGATAGAGAACATATAATATCAAAATGGGCCTAACCACGATACTACGCGGCTTCAAAGTCCCCGTTGCCATCCTCGACCGCTTTCTCGAAGCCAACGGCGTCACGCCCACCTTTGGTTACCCTCCCACGTACCACAGGGGCTCACTCCCCGGCGAGGAGAATCTCCCGACTCTAGATCCGCAGCCTGCATTCCTCCGCGCCAGGCTGGCCGCCACCCCCGCTGGCGCCGCCGACACCGCCAACCAAAACACGCACATCTTCATCCCAAACCGGCAGAGCATGGGGATGTGTACGCACGCCTACGTGTCGTACGCCTACATCATGGTCTTTGGCCAACGGGAGATCGATGTTGTGAACGAGCTGCCCGACAAAGCCCCGCCAGGCTTTGCGGAGCTGCGCAGTGAGATTCTGGGGTTTGCTGAGGAGGGGGAGGAAGCGCTGTTAGCTGTCGCGGGGATGCAACCAGCCAGTGAGGCGCAAGACCCGGCGAGCATGCTGTTTATCGTCCTCACCGACGAGCGCCAGTACCCGTGGAAGGGCCCTTTTCTGCGTGAGGTGAGTTTCCTTGTCCCTTTTCCGGGGTGGATTGCATCCGACTGCCAACTGATACTCATTCGTATGTGTGTGTCTTACAGTCGGACCGCCGTTGTGACCAGTGCGCGGAGGAGTTCGAGAATTGGCTCTCCTTGCAGGTACACTGGGAGGAAGCACATGGAATTGTCCACAAGAGCACGGCCTTGCCTGATGATCTTTGATTGCGGCCGTCCTTCTTATGGCAGGCATGGGTAAGGTACTTGTCTCTCTTGCAAATAGTAGCAACAGCATGTTCTGCATTGCAGAAGAACGTATAATAATAGCATCACCACGAAGATTACCTGTTCCGAACACAAAACCAGAACTTCAGCCTCCTAGATCACATGTCCGTCGTTCAGTCTCCTCTCCTGCGCCCACGCCCTCACTTTCTCAAAGTCCTTGCATAGGTGCGTAGCTCCCGTCCCATCCGTATCTGGTATCTTTGCCCGCGGGTTCTGTCCCTCCAATGCCGTGTCGCCGCAGCACACAAGGGATTGTCGCAGATAACGAAAGCAATGGTCGATATGCCGCTTCAAATCCGGATGGTGGGCTTCTCCAGCTCCGTCGCGGTCGTGGAGCTGGCCGCGCTTCGCCCGCTCGAGATCGTCGTTAACTTGGTTCCACATTTTCATGATGCTATGCTGCGTTCAAGTCAGAATCCTCCTTGTGGTTGGGAGGGGTTGACCAATACTTACAAGGCAGTGAAGCTGGTGGAAGACGGCGATCGAATAGAACTCGCCACTTTGGTCGACCATTGGGGGTGGCAGAATGTGCTTGTCGTCGTGAGGTACAGACATGAAACCATTTCCGACTTGCCGCCGTTAGTTAGTGTCTGCCACACGCACATAAAGTGGCCGAGAGAGCCTCTTACTAGGCATGAAAGACACCCAATACTCATATGTAGCATTGGCCGACTCGGCTGTCTTGTGGTCCGGCGTCGACAGGGGATCCTCTTCGAAGAGCATGGGCACGATTGGAACTAACGCGTGTCAGTAGAACCCCAGCCGGACGGTAGCAACCCGGAATGCCTACATTCAGGGACCAAGCCGTTGATCTCTCCAACCAGGCGTGTTCCTGGTAATGCCCGCCAGTAGAGGACCCATCCGGCCACCGCAAGTAGGCCAAAGAAAAGCGCAAGAACTGCGAGTAGTAGGCTCAAAACCCTCCCCCATCTGTCAGAGTTCCGCCTGACCTTGGCTAGGTTCAACTCCGATGAGTTGGAGAAATCAGAATTACCAGGGAGCAGCTCGGCTTCTTCTTGTTCGAACTTGAAGCTGGGCGTTTCCGGAGATACAACGTCAATGCTGAGCCGCACAGTGTCGAGATCCATGGCCGTTCCTGGAAGAGGGGCAGTATAGGGAGGCACTTATAGCTGCATAACAGGAAGCCCTCGTGTCTTGGATGAAGGTGTGACGGTGTGATCAAGACTTGACCACGAGGTCAAATTTAGATGATTGCACAACAAAGCAAGGGGAATCGTGGCAACCAAGCATATCATTAGCAGGGGAGGATAATAGGGGCATCTGGAATGGCATACTGTGCAAGCCCTTCGATCGACCCTTTGTTCCACAGTATGAAGACTGAGCAGAGGAGGGGTGGAAATTTCCACATTACCCCTTTCGTGCTTGAATAAGACGGCTGGCTTGGGGCTTTTGTCAGGGTTAATATCATGCTGCAGCCAGCAAATTTGCTGCCTTGCTGTGGAAATTCTTGCAATGTACAGCACGTCAGTCTCTTACTAGTACGCTAACAAAACTCCAGGTAGGAGTTGGAATGTACGCCTTCACTGAACAACAGCCCATCGATGGTGTGTCCAGTCTGGCAACTTGCCTCACTCCTGCTTCCGCTGCCAGGCCATAGGTACCCATCTGAGTCCAGCCACGATCTTTGGTCGTGTATCGAGCGTTTGTATCACTTCCCCACTCGTTCCGCAGCGAGCCTCGGTGGCTATCAAAAGCTACCAAGGGTCACCGTCCTCGACGTCTGCCGCCGAGTCACTGTCGACCATGCCGTTGACTGGTTATGTTCTGGGAATGAATTGACATATGGATCAAAGTCCTCTGGGTACCTAGGTGCCAGGATGCCCCGCCCTGTCTCCAGATGAAGGAGGCCGAAACCGGGGATCCCTTTGTCCCTCTCCCATCTTATCCGGAATCAGCAATGAACCGTATCTTGACCACAGTCGTCCTAACCGGTCAGCTCAACAGCTATGTTCCCCCAGATTCCTGGGCTACTTATATCCTTGCAAAACCCCACGCGAACAAATCCCCGAGGTACCCATGACAGTCAACCTCTGTTAAACCCGACCAGACAACATGGGTTCAAAACCTACTCTCCCTTACTGTGCCCCGGAGAATGTTCTCCCTGGGCCAATACCTACCGTGGAAGAGATCCTCAAAGCTGAACAGCTACGGCGCGCCGGTCAGGCAGTAACCGGTGTTGCCCGCATTCGTGAGCACTTCATCGTGAAGTTTGGAAGACATGTCAACCTTCAAGAGGGTGAAAACATGCTCTTCGTCCGGCAATTCACCAATGTGCCCGTCCCAACCGTCTATGCGCTCTTCTCGGACGAGAAAAAAAAGTGCAACTTCATCGTCCAGGAGTATATTCCTGGCAAATCGCTATTCTCGGCCTAGAAGGATCTCACCGCTCCCCAGAAGACGGCTATAGCGTCGCAGCTCCGGGAAAATATGGAAGAGCTCCGCCAAACCCCCTCGCAAGGCTATTACGGGGGCATATGGAGGCAGCCGACTCGTGACTACACATTCGAGGACCCGAATTCTATGGCCCCGGTTGGCGGGGCTATCTCAGCCCCGCATGAGTCGGAGGAGCAGTGGGTGGATGCCATGTGGCGATGTCTCGATATCAGGATGAAGTCGGCGGAGAGGGAGAGACTCCCGGTGCTCCGAAAGCTCTATCAAATCATATTCAAAGGTCACAAACCGGTTTTTACCCACGCAGACTTCTTTCCGGGGAATATGATTCTTCGTGATGATAACAAGGGCGTTGTCATCATTGACTGGGAGCGTTCCGGCTGGTACCCCTCCTTTTGGGAATATTGCCATGCCATGACACAGCTTGACTACGAGAGCGACTTCTGGGAGTATATTCCATCCATTCTCGATCAATATGTCGCCGAACTGGGTTGGATGCGCACGCATCGGGAGTCGTTGTTATTCTTCTGACCGTTATTTCTTACAACACCAAGAACATGAATTCGCGCGTCACCACCCGACGCAACTACGAGTTCGGCTCTCCTTATTTCTTTACCCCATCATCTTCAGTTAGCCATACCTCTGCCTGCATCCACACGCGACCACTATTGTAATCCTTCCCATCGCTGCTCCCGAATGCGAGGACAGCCGGGTGCGCTACGACACCAACAAACCAGCCGTCGCACCGGCCGTCGTCCTCGTACAACTTATGGAGTGGATGCGCCTTCATGATGTCGGAACCCATTCTAAACGGCTGATTGTAGAGGTCGGGCAACGACATGAAACTCATGAGTGTCCGACGGGTCCAGAGCCTGTACGAGAGCTCCCCTGCATACTGAACAATAGACTCTAGGTCATTGAAGCATTGCGTGTCCGCGTTTCCGCCCTCGCGGGTTGGTGATTTAATCAGGTGCTTGGCCGGACCATTGTAAAACTCGCTGGCGAAGTGGTGGCAGACTGCTTTCTGGGATGCAATGTAGTTGTGTCGTCCGTCCGAGCCCTGTTGTTGCACGTTGGTTGACGAGGTAGCGAGGAGCCGAAGGGTCCTGGAGCGCCATATATGCGATTCGGTTTCATTGACTTCGTAGACGTTAGCGTCTGCTGGCTACCTATCTTGGGTACGTTGGAATCCCCGGTGTGTAATTTTCTCACCTTTACGGATTGCTCGGTGTACATTCTGCAACGCCTCACCAGCGTCGCCCAGGGCAAAGAATGGTTTGCTGATGACTTTGGCGTATACATGATGTGATAGCAGACCCTGGATGCATACGACAGGGGACTTCCGATTCATGAATCCAGATTCGAGATGCTCGATGCCGCTGTCATTCGGCGTCCCGGGACCATGGAGTGGGACGACCTGGGTCAGGAGCTGAATAAACGAGCCGTACTCGTCAGGAGCCAGACTCCGCACCTCGCTCATTTCCTCAATCGCATATTTCTTTGCCCAGCTCTTCAGACGGCTATGCAGGTTCTCCAGGTCGGCACGGGCTGTGCTGTCGTCGCCCCCGGCCCATGAGTCGCCTCCAATCCCTTCAAACGCCAGAGCCTGGACTTGTCGGATCTGTTCCTCCTGCTTCTTCGCGCTGCGGCTCATGCTATCACGCTCGGACTCTAGCTCCTTGACAGTTTGAAGCAGTCGCCGATTTTCTTCCTGTTCAGCACGAACCCTGCTCCACGCTACATTGGCTTCGTTCCGTGCTCTTTTGGCTTCGTTCCGTGCTGCACTGGCTTCGTCACATGCTGCACTGGCTTCGTTCCGTGCCGTATTGGCTTCGTTACGCGCTGCATTGGCTTCGCTAAGTGCGTTGCGGGCCTGGTTTTGTAGTTCGTGGATCTTGCTCTGCAACTCGTCGATCGAGACTTCGTTCTCTGCAGCTTCTTCTCCAGACTCACCCCAGAGCCCAAGCAATCCGGTACCAGATAGCAATAGACCAAATCTTGACCTTCCGGGTCTGGATCCTCCGTCTCGGCCCGCAATCGACATACGGTGTCTTCTGACATAGGATGACTGACGGGAAGGTCGTGCCGTGGCAAGATCGTCGGCTCGAGGCTCGTCTTCCATTTCTGACAATCTGTCTTCAACTTGCCCACTAACAAAGTAGGAACTCGGATGAAAAGTTGAGATGACTAAGGCTAAGCAGCGGAAGGGTTCTGCGGCGAAAATAGGCGAGGATAATCTGTCGGGGACTTGGGGTGCCTGCTGATGTTGGGGAAAGGGGTCGAGGCTTGGGCGACACGCCCAGTCGGGCAGCACGGTAGCCCTATCTAAGGTTCTCCGCACCGTGACCCCAGCCCCCCTCCATCGGCCTCACCAACCAAGACATAAGTAAGTCCTGTACAGATCCGGCCGGGGGACTGATTGGATTCGCTAAAAGCCAGGTTCTGGGCTTCAGACACTCTCAGCCAGGCCGTCTTGTGGCACAGCCTCCCAGGCCTCCTCCAGGTACACTCGATATCGAGCTGGTTTTTCTTGAGAATCCAGAGATCTGGAAGGTCCTTTTTGCAAATACCGCTTTACCTTGAAGCGAGCCTGATCTGTTGGTTCCCGGCGGTTCTCCTGGCCAATGGCCACCTGGGTTTCGCGATGTGTGGCGGGGGCCTGAAACCAGCTGCGACACTTGGTACCACATTGGGTCGCTCTCATGGTGTCACACACAGCCAACATGCATATCATGCATGTTGGGAGGCCTACTACATACCCCGCCCAGACGCCGTTTGCCTGTTCTTCAAGAGGAACGTTGATCGTATGAGGCGTCTGCCCACGCCTTTCCACAACGTCCTCAATGCGATAGCCATCATCTACCCCCGGGCCGGGAAACTGTGTTCCTAATGGTAGCCGATTCACCCCAGTGCAAGCCGTCCGAGGAGCCGGCAACGGATAGGCTGAAGATCATTATTGGGATAGACTA
The DNA here is from genome assembly GCF_033439085.1 of Chaetomium fimeti. Classification (NCBI taxonomy): domain Eukaryota; kingdom Fungi; phylum Ascomycota; class Sordariomycetes; order Sordariales; family Chaetomiaceae; genus Chaetomium; species Chaetomium fimeti. Next base: position 202,304 of record NW_026944337.1, read on the forward strand.
CGGGACCACATTCACGGGTAAAGTCGCCCAGCCCAAAAGTCTACTAGAGGCGCTCTGCCCAATACGCAAACTTTAACTTGCGCACAGGTGTGAGTTACGTAACCTCGGACAAGACAAGCATCGATGATATCGACGTCATCCGGACCTGGCCGGGCGATGGACGCCCGGTGGAAGGCAACTGGAAGACACCCACCGTCATTGCCTACGGAGCCGAGAATCGGGGCGCGCGCCGCAATCACTGGGGATACGAGGTTCGCGGGGGCATGGTGTCGTGTTCTTGGACGAAACTGCTGTTGGACACGTCGGCCGAGACGGCCGAGTTCGACGACCCATCACTGCGCGACGCCACCGGCTCGGCACTCTTCCATATCCCTCGAGGAAAAGACGCACAGATGGTGTGCCAGGACTTTCTAACCGAAGTGTACCGCTTCGTCGTCGACAACCTGAAAATGCGCATAACACCCGAGATTTTCGACATGACGCCGATGGAGTGTTACCTCACCGTCCCGGCCATCTGGACTGACAAGGCACGGACAGCTACCTGGGACGCGGCAAAGGCGGCTGGCTTCGGCTCCCGTTCTTTTGATGCCATCAGGATGGTGGCCGAACCCGAAGCAGCAGCAGTGGCAGCACTGAGGAAGGACCTTCGACCCGGGTCCACGAATGCCGTAAAGGTGAGAGCAGCTAATTGAGATGGGGTGGCCGTACTGTGGCACTAGTGTCATCTGACTTTAATCTGTATGCCAGCCTGGAGACAACGTCCTGATTCTCGACTGTGGAGGAGGAACTGTGGTAAGTTTCGTTGGTTTCCGCAAGTCCAAACTTGAAGAGTCGTCACAGTGGGAACTGATGCCAGCGACGCAGGATATCACCACTTATATGATCCGAAAGACGTTTCCATCAATCGAGTTCGATGAGATTTGTGTCGGAATCGGTACGGTACCTACCTCCCAACTAATATGAAAGTCACTGCTAACCGGTTTTGAAGGTGGGAAATGCGGATCTACCTATATCGATCGCAACTTTTTCAACCTGATGACCCGGCGATTCGGGTCAGCCTTCGAAGACGTCCCTCCCAGGCGGAGAGGTCCTGGCAGCGGGTTCATGGCATCGTTTGAGAAGGCAAAGCAGAGCTTTGGTAGCTCCGAAAACGACTCTTATGAGATCCATCCCATCCACATGCAAGGCGAGTTGGACGAAGACCACTACGATGAGGATGAGGCGGCTGTTATCCTGTCGAAGTGAGTACCGCGCCCCAACTGTCAAAACCATTTACTCCCACTAACACTCGTCTTGCGCCTTAGACGCGACATGGAGGGTATATTTGACCCGGTCGTCCAGGATATTCTGCGTCTCCTCAGTCACCAAGTCGAATATATTTCGCGAACCAAGGGCAAGCGCATTAACGTAAGTCTACCACAAAGCTACCGTAGAGAATGATGCGGACTGACAGGCCCACAGACGATTGTCCTTGTTGGTGGCTTCGGAAACTCAGACTACCTGAAGCACAAGTTGGATTCCTGGTGCGCCACAAACGGCGCAATCAAATGCATCCGCCCGACCTTTTGGTAATGAGCATCACCGTCCTTCTCTCAACTTCCTCTTAGCCTCCTCGCCCCAACCCCAACTCCAACGCCGCAACGAGACCAACTACTCTTGAAGAAGGGTATATTGGCCCCCCGCTCATGTTCAGTACTAACTGCATGCCAGCCAAGCTGCCGTCGTTCGCGGCGCTGCTATTAGGGGCCTCGAGGGAGCAATGCCGCGCACGCTCATCTGCCGTCGTCATTATGGCTTCGAATGTGGGGAGATCTTTCGACATGGCATTGACGATATAAAAGATGCTTACATTTTTTGGGATGACCTCTGCTGCCGTGGCCGCATGACCTGGCTGATGGAAAAGGTTCGTTAATAGAGGCCGATTACCGCCCAGCTTTGACTTTCGTTGCCGCCGGAATCAACCATCATGAGGATATTGGTAACAGTTGGACGATAGGGTGCGGAACTTTCCGACTCAACCTACCGAACAGTCCCGATATGCAGACGTTGGTCACCTGGTGACTCGTATGTCTTCGAAAAGGAATTGTACTCCTGTAACCTTGACTCGGCACCTGGACGTATCGAGGATGCTGGTATGTCAAACCATATCTGTCTCTTGGAGAACGGGTTGACTGACAGCGTTAATTATAGGAGTCGAACACATCGGCACTATCACTGTGGATTTTACTAATGTCAACATGTCCAGGTTCGAGAAAAGGACGTCGGCGTTTGGTGTTGAATACAAACTCGAGTACGAAATCGGGGTTGATTTCAGGTCTGACGAAGGCATTCTACGGTGCTTTTGTCTGGCCGATGGAAAGACCATCGGCGTCACAAGAATCAGTTTCACCGATCTTGCTAGGTAGCTGTCCTAGCCTGCGTTGAGGGACTAAAGCATTTCTTCCCAACTGAGACTTCGAGGAGCTAGGACTAGCAATTGCAATACTGAAGTGCGATGCGTAGTTAGCTCAGTTTGTGTGTGACGCTTGTGCGCCATGCCACCAAGATGGGGTTTGGGTACGGCATAATTTGTTGGTGACTGGAAAGAAGCATGCAGCACGATTTCCGGAGTTCCGCACCATTGTTGACAATCCGCAAACTACCAGTGACTGAGCTGGAGATAGGTTTCAGACAGAGAACAAGTCCAAGTTCCACACTTTGGCTTTCCGATGGCCCGATCTGGTTTGAACCTACAGCCTTCCTCCCATAGCCAAGCGCATGGGGCACTCCCAATGTTCCACATTCCGGTTGACGAAAGGCAGCGGGCTGTCACTCTTGTTGATAGGCTTTAGAAGGAAAATGAGCCCGTGTTGCTGGCACGGTCATCCCAGTTGCCTTTTACGCTGCTTGGCTCCCCGCGGTGTACCCAACCCTGCGCCACAGTTCTGCGCCGCCGTACATGGCAATGAAGGCATCCACAAACTCGGTTGTTGCGTTGGGGGCTTCTGTCCTCGGATCTAGGCCATTCTCGGCGCACCAATGGAGAAGGAATTTGATGTCTTGACTGTCCGACATCTTCTTATCTTCTCCTGCACGGCCAAGAATCGAGCGGCATTTGGCATTCAGTATCAGGGTCGGCTTCAGGACGTGGATTCCACCCAGTATCTCGATTGTCTCGGTGGATTCATCAAACGGCTCCTTGAACAGGGCTGGCGGGGAAATGATCTGGATTTCGATGGTTGGATCGCTGAGATAAACGGTGTGGTTGGTTCGAGCCTCGACGGAAAAGTGGTCGCTTTGAGCTTTCAAGAGCAGGCGGGCGTCTCTAATGCTGCCTTTGGGCACGACGAAGTCGACGTCGCTCGTGGCCCGGTCTGAACCGAGGAGAAGACAAGCAGCACCGCCTACAATGGCATATTTCACGCTACCATCTTTCAAAGCGTGAGCGACAGCTTTGGCGGCCGCAATGATGTGGTCAACAGAGGGGTAGCCTGGGTAGACCTCGGATGAGGTCATTGTCGAAAATAAAGAAATGCGCTGAATTGTGCTCGAGAACGGCTTAGAAACGGTGGATGGCACACAGATATTTGCCCTAGATTATCAGATAGCCCACGCAAGTCGTGGCTCTGCTGTGTTGTTGTTGCCTGGCGGTCGTGGTGGGCGGCTAAGACCCCACTCAACTATTTCGCCGTGCCCCTCTCTCGCCAAATCGTCAATTCGATCTCACCAACTTCAGCGGCAGAGCAAACCCCAGGCTCAGCGCAAAACATGACAACGACACTTCGGCCTCGACACGAGCCATGCACAATCTTGCAAAATCATGGCATCTCTTGCTTACTCTGGTTTGAAGATGCGCTTGCTGCGCACGGTGTCCCGACAGCGGTGTTCGATTTGTATTTGCTTGTAAACAGCCTTGCTGGAGCCGAGGACGCACTGGTTGCCAAAGGATGGACGCCCGCTCCCCAACTCAGCCGAGGCCGTCATATTCTCAGCGGATCTCAGTGCATCCCCCATCGCCGCCTTGTACCCCCGAAGTTAATGACGGCGAGGGACGCCATGGAAGAGGGGTCAACTGCGCCGCCATCCCGGGGACCTCCTGAATCGCCGAGGGTCGTGCTGCTTCCCGCGGCTAACTGGGGCGTATCCAACCTTGACACGCGGCTGCCGTCGGGAGGTGGTTTTGTGCCTCCGCTCGCTCTTCTTATCGACGGATTGGTGGGGGTTTTGATGGACCTTCCCGTGGCGCCAACCTCCGAAACTTTGCAGGGCCGCCTTGGCACCCAGCTCGCGTATCTTTACCGTTACTGTGCTGGCTTGAAGAACCAGAACTTTGCCGAAAGCCTCAAGCTTGAGCACCGGCAGTTCCACTACGACGCGCTTTCAAAACCGGGCCTGGGGACAATACCGTTCATCAGCGAGCAGCGTCAAAACAGAGACGAGATCCGAAAGGGAGAGCGCCAGCCACAGCGGAATTCGTGGTACTTGGCCCCCGAACTGTGACACCTGAGCAGAAAACCGACGAGTCACGGCCAAACCCTAATCCGACATGTTTCCGCGAACAGACAGCCCCGGGCTGACTCAGAAGCCAAGGGAAGAACAAGAACCATGCGGGGTGGCAGTGGATGGGTGGATGGAACCCTGTGAAAAATGTCTCGGGGGGCCGAAAGCTTAAAATAAGGCTTCGTCAGACCCAAGACAGTGGTTCCCCAAATCCTTCCCTCGGACGGCACAGCGCTCTTCTTTTTGCTGTGCCAGATTCTCCCGACGGCGAAGTCGTCCTATTTATCGAACCGTTCAAATAACAGCGGCAACTCGCGGTGGATGGGCGGGAAGCCTCTCGAGTGCCCTTGTCCAAATTCATGCGTCAGCGGAGGGAAGATGGGCCGAGAACGAGACAGGGTTGCGAGCTGAAGGTCTTCCCCCAATCTCCGTCGTCGAAAACTGGGGGAGAGGGGCGGTGGAAATGACCCGCTGGACGCCACGATAATGAAGGTGATGAGCGAAACCAGGATGCCCGTCGGTGCCTGATCCTCATCAATTGAAAAGAAAGCCAGACGGGGATGAGCGAGACATGACCTCCAGCCTTCCTGTGGCTGCCGCGTGAGCCACGCTTCCAGAAGTCTCAATTCGAAACGCGAGATGCGGTCTGGAACTCGCACTGCAGTTGGCGCGCCGTTCGCTCGCAGATTTGACTCTGCACATCGCACGAGACTTGCCCCGATCTCGTTCGCTGTGCCACACTGTCAACTGCAGGGCCGGTGCGGCTGACGCCCAAAGTCGCTAGCGCATCAACACGGTGCCGGTGATCGTCGCTTCTTTTCTCCTTGGCAAGCCGCGAAACGGCATGGTGTGCGATGGAGAGGACGGGGTGCTGCATGGGACCATGAGCCGAAGGATGCAGTTGCTGGGAGAAGGGCTGTGGCCGTTTTAGCCCACCCGTTGCCCCGGTCGTCCTTTTCCGACGACTCTTTTCTTCTCCTTTCCGCTCCCGTCGCCATCCCAAAGTCACCGACAAGTCTCAACGGCCACTAAGACAAGCCCCAACATGGCCGTCATGAGTCTCCAATGGCTGGCCGCTGCCGCCGTCTGGCTTCCCGCCGTGTCTGCCGGCATGGGGCGTGAGCACGCCGCTGCCGGCGGTCCCATCCAGACGCCCGCCCCGAAGCTCAAGGACGCCGGTGTTCACTTGACTCCGCGCGTGCTCACGGCGCGCCCGGCCGCTCGGGGCTTGCTCGAGAAGCGCGACACCAACACCTGTGGTTATGTGGATGGCAATTCGCGTCAGTACAATGTCTATTCGGCCACCTGATATCCCGCTTCTCACACTTCACAGGGTCCAACTATGTCTGCGCCAACTCGGATGCTCAATGTCTCTACAACACCGAGGCATCTGCCGTCGGCTGCTGCTTGACCACCGACTGCCTAATTTACACGGCCTGCCTGCCGTTTGCCTCATCCGACGCCACCAGGGCCTCGGACTTTGATGCGGAGAGGACCCGGATCTGGTACGACAAGATCTCCCTGGAACCTTCGCTTGCATAGGTACAGACAGACACTAACATTGATACCCAGCTCCGACTCCGACTTGCCGGCTTGCGCTGTCTTTTCGTACGCCGACCCCAGCGGGTCCCTGTCCGGCTTCACCATCCCGACCTGTGACACCGCGGAAACGACCTACACCATGTACTTTACCCCAACCGGCGGGAGTTCAAGCACCCGCGAGACGTCGGCAACTGAAGACTCGGAGTCATCAACCGAGGCAGCGGCCGAGCCTTCCTCCGAACCGTCCACGCCCTCCGAGGATGATGACGGCAACCAGTCTCCCGCCGAGACCAGCGCCACTGCCGGTTCGGATCCCGAAACCTCCGCCGAGGCCTCCTCAACGCCCGTCGGACCCATCGTTGGTGGTGTTATCGGTGGTGTTGGTGAGTCCTTCCCCATGCCCGCATTTCCAAACCACTCGACCAAGAAACTAACACCCCTCCCCCTAGCCGCCCTCGGCCTCCTCGGTCTCGGCATCTTCTTCCTCGTCCGCCGCAAGAACAAGAACCCGCCCTCCCCCGCCATGACCGCCGCCCACGCCGGACCCCCCGGCGGTCCCGGCTACATGGGCGGCCCGCCCGGCGGTCCCCACGGCCTCCCCGCCTACGGCAACCAGGCCCCGCCTCCCGAAATGGCCGGCATGGCCGGCGCCTACGACCACTACAGCATGGCCAAGCCCCCCGCCAGCCCCGTCCACTCCATGCACCACCCGCACCAGTCCCCGCCCGGCCAGATGCCCAGCCCCCACATGAACGTCTCGCCCTCGGGCAGCCCGGCCCCGGCCTACCCCCAGCACATGCAAGGGGGCATGGGCACCCCGCCGCCCCAGCAGCAGTACCACCAGCAGCAGCAGCAGCCGTATAATATGGGACCCACCCCGCCGCCGCCGCAGAATGGTAATGGTGGGTTTGTGCCCTACCCGGGCCCGCCGATGCCCATGCAGCAGCAGCAGCATGCGGCGGTGGAGCTGCCTACGCAGAGGGGGGATGGGCAGGTGCATGAGTTGTCGTGAGGGGGGTTGATGTGAAGGGTTGGGGAGTGGGGTTGCGGGTTGTGGCTTGCTTCGCTTTGTTGTTGTTATCTTCGATGGTGTATATATTCTTTTTGTACTTGGTTGTCGATGTACGGGTTGTGGTTGGGCGTTTAGACTGGACATTGGGATGTAATTGCGCACGCGCCAGGCTCAGTTTGGGGGGGGGGTGTATTAATGCGAATCTGGGCAATGACCTCTACTTTGGTCGAGAGTGATGTGAACGAGATGCGGGAGTGATGTGGTGGAGTGGTGGTATTTTGCCCTGGGAATGTGGGGATCAGGGCAGCTGCCTGTCAAATGAATGGCTGTTTCTGTTTTATTGCCACATATTGTCTGTGATACCCTCCCTGCATCGTCGGTTGTCAGCGTTTTTGGATAGCTCCCGAGACATTTACATCTGTATCACCCCGTCTGCTCCGTCCTATTCGTATCCAGGCCCATCTTCCCGAACTCTGGGCCCGGGCACGCACTCCCAGGGTCAATGAGGACGATGCCCGAGCCGAATCCTCCACAGCCCTTGGGGGCTGGTATGGCTCCGGCCGGCATTTGCAAACACCAAGTCATATGAGCAGTGATCCTAACTTCCATCAAAACCCCACGTCAGCTTGCTCCAACCACATCCACTGCATGAATTCCCCGTGACACAAGCTCTCCAGTCCTCCAGTCCCCTCCCTCTCCCCAACCGAGCCCCGCATGGTGTGGGACGGCCCGATCCGCTGCGTGCTCGAAACCCTTCCTTACCAACATCGCGACATGTGGGATCAAGGATGAACGGTTTGGTTGCTGTGGTTGCGGGTGATGGATGGGGGGGTTGGGGGGTGGGGCGGGGATATCTGAGATGGTGTCGGTTAGGGGTATCTCAGGGGTAGGGTTGTAAGTTGATGGTGTGTCTTATGCAGGCCGATGAGGAGGGGGAGAAAGTGGAGGTGGAAAGGGTGGACTTTGGGTTAAGGAGGCGGATGCGAACACCAGCAGAGGATAAGGGATGATCTGCACCGTAGCGGAACCGACCCCTCAACTACCTATTAGGGAATGAAAGCAATATCCACCCCGAGAAACGAATCGAGAAGACAAAGAGGTACGATGCTAGTGTCTAGCTTCGGCTGGACCGTAGACGAGATGTGTTTGTTTAGGGCTGACGAGACAAGCAAAGGGGTACACTCGGATTAGGTGGTAGTGTTTGTGCCGGGACCGCTTCGTCATTTGGTGTTAAGCAGGTAAGGACAAGCGTGGGGTGGAAGTAATCGATGGGGTATCGTCGGACTATCGGCCATAAGAACCGGTAAACGGAAAAAAACGATAGCTATCTACCCGAGGGACGGGTCGGCTCGAGTTAAGAAGCATAGCGTGGTGTTTAGACATACCATCGTGCAGCTTGTAGTTCGCGGTCGAGCCTCAAAGCCCATTAAAGTGTGAAAAACGGACCTTACTTCCAAGCAACGTCTTCCACAGGTGCGGGCGTTGCGGATACATCAGGTGTATTGCCTCTAGGTTTAACAAGAAGCCAGGCAGAGGACGACCATGCGGCTAGGATATCTCACAAACTCTCTCAGCTTCAGCAGAGACTCCCATGCACCTATACCCATCCTGTGGTGCCATGCACTCATAGTTTGGGTATCCAATCAGACGTTATCGTCTTAGAAGGACTTCTACAACAAGAGCCTAGTACTACCTACCTACTACATAGCATGACCGGCATCCACCATACCTTTTATGACCATACCCATCTTCGCGTAGGAAACACGCAATTCATAACAGCCGTAAAGCCACATAGTAGACATGAACGTCCAGCTTCCGCTTGATAGATAGTGAAACGGAACCGGATAGGGTAACGCTTGCAGTGCACAGGGTAGCAAACGATAGCATCCCACTTGACCTTTGAGAAACCGGAGGAGTAGTGGCAATTTTTACCTTCCTAAATTTGACTGCAGTGTGTCTCTCGCGGAGAGACTAAAAAGGGGACTAACCGCCGGTGTAGAGTTAAGTTTGGCTGTGAGGTGTGTCTGGGGCCAGAGGTTATCGTGCCAAAACTACCACTTATCCACAAAAGGCAACTCGGGGCCGCTGGCGGGAGATTGGGGTGGTGTTTGGGAGAAGAACGATGAAGGGGACCGGAAAGGAACTGAGTGGGAAACGGGGGCCATACGAGACTTGGAAATGGTTGACGTTGTTCCTCTGAATCCCGGTGCGAGGTCTGGACTATTCGACCAGATGGGGGCCGCGCATTAATTATTTCCAATGCCATAATGGGCATAAAGTCCCGACCTGGAAACCCTTCTCATTTGATCACATAGCGCCATCCCCTCAACCGATGAGCAATGGTTTGAGGTATTTTTGGTCGCCCCTAGATGTCATCCGAGAGACCATGATAACACAAAGACCTTCATCCCACGTTCAACACAACCTTATGGAATCCTTCAAGGCTCACTGACTGGGCAGACCGATGGACGTTGGGCTGTGCTGGTTGTAGTTGATCTTGACGTTTCATCGCACGGCTCAGAAGACCTTGTCAGGAGCGCGGGAATGCATGTCTGATTCGTAAATGAAATTACCATCCATCCCGCAGGCCTTGGTGCTGATATGGCACTCAAGGCTGCATACGCATATTAACTGCCGGCTCCTTTGGGCAGCCAAAAACCTCGAGGCGAGGGCCCACGCCCGGTTATAAGACCCAACTGCCGAGCTTCTCTTCAGGCTGAATGACAAGCGACCCGACGCCGCGGTCCCTCGATATATGCTGAAAGAGAGATGAAATAAGAACCCAGGAACCCGGAATCAAAACACTAAGCTACTCTTGTTTCCAAAGGGCATTCAAACTCGTCACTCAACACAACTCGAAGTTGCACAAGATCATGTCTAAGCCATTGCCCTGGCCCTCCAAGCTTACACGAGCGGTTTCCTAGCTAGGAAGGTGAACCGTACACCTCCCTCGCAACCAGAACCTGGCAGCTTGGCACACGAGTCCGATAGCTGTCAAAGCTGCGGGATGCCTGTCACACGGTGAAAAGTCCCGGAACTGTCCGGCCACTGCTGGCTGCATTCCTTCTACCGTCCCACGCCGCCTTCGGCCAGAACCCCCATGTCCCGATGCACCTACCACTTTCTGTTCCTGTCCGTGCAACCATGGCTACCTAGTCGCTACGATTGGTCTCAGGTCGCCGTTGCGCCCCTAAACCGGTTACAACGACCGCATCGTCACACCAAGCGGTGACCAAAGTGGAACGGTTTTACCTTGACGAATACCGCATACTGATGACGCACGTTCGCTTCTGCACGGGAGGCAGTTTCCTCTATACGAGGCGAGTTGCGGCTCGCACCCGACGCCAGCACGCCACGGCCTGGCACTCTGCCCTCCCGCCGTTCCATGGCAGGTTTATATTTCCCGAACGCAACCGCATGGCAACGGCCCGAGAACTTTCAAAATACCACCTTGCACGTCTACACAGCCAGGTTGACATGCACGCCAGTACCCTGCTGCCCCTCTCCTATCCGAACGTCGGACTCTGCTTTTCATGGACGGCGGCAAGGCCGGGTATGCGTCGAGGCATCCGCGAACCACACCACGGACTGGCCGAAGCACGCAAACACCCAACGGCTCGAACCAAGCCCATCTCGGTAGGTGAGAACGTTTTGAGGGTGCAACTCTGTCGAGTGTGCCCGTGATGGAGGTATCAGCGTGTCCGTATCCGGCCGTCACGAACATGACCTTCCTTGTTGTTGCTCGAGGTATCACTAATCGTGCAGGGCGGCATGTGGCCCCCTAAGGGGAAGGTAAAGATAACCGTCTCGAGGCAGTGTCTCGGTCGACGGAGATAAATAGGGGGCTCTTCGCCGGCCAAGATGTTCAGAGCAGCCCCCATCCCTCAGACAAACTCAGTAGACCAACCCCCTTCAACAGCAACAGAGTCAAACCCACCATGCAGCTCCTCACTCTGGCCACGCTTCTCCCCCTTGCCCTCGCGGCACCGGTGATCCAGCCCCGGGGTGCCCAGCTTATCCCGGGCAACTACATTGTCAAGCTGAAGGCGGGTGCCTCTGAGAGCACTCTGCAGGACGCCATCCGGCATGTCAAGGCTGGCAGCGCCAAACATGTCTACCGTGCCGGTCGGTTCAAGGGTTTCGCGGCCCAGCTGAGCCCGCAGGTGCTAGACACCGTTAGCAAGCTGTCTGAGGTATGTCCTGCTTCTGGTGATGGCCATCCCATAGTTAACACATTTGTAGGTCGAGTACATTGAGCAAGATGCCGTCATCACCACCCAGGCGACCGTCACCCAGGACGATGTCCCCTGGGGACTGGGACGCATCTCGAGCCGCACCGCGGGCGCCACGTCGTATAGCTACGATGATAGCGCCGGCGAAGGCACCTGCTCTTACATCATCGACACGGGCATCTATGTTGCCCACAACGTACGCCTGTTTTGTCTTGTCCCCATTTTCCTCTACCACTTCCCGTCTCTTCTTCTTGCTCCCCATGGGGCATGGTATGGTACTGACACCAGACAGGAGTTCGAAGGCCGCGCAACCTGGCTTGCCAACTTCATCGACACCTCCAACAGCGAGTAAGTCCAAACCAACCCCCCTCTCCCCCGGCCCCTCTTTGTTCCTTCAAACACCCAACCTAACACCCCGCTCCCCCCCACAGCGGCGCAGGCCACGGCACGCACGTAGCCGGAACCGTCGGCGGCGTGACCTACGGCGTGGCCAAGAAGACCAAGCTGTTCGCGGTCAAGGTGCTCAACGCCAACGGGTCGGGCACCATCTCGTCGGTGCTGGCGGGCATCGACTTCGTCGCGGCCGACGCGGCCAACCGCACCGCCGCCGGCGAGTGCCCCAGCGGCACCGTCGCCAACATGAGCCTGGGCGGCAGCCGGTCCACGGCCATCAACAGCGCCGCCGCGGGCGCGGTGAACGCCGGCGTCTTCTTTGCCGTCGCCGCCGGCAACAGCAATGACGACTCCCAGTACTACTCCCCCGCCAGTGAGCCGACCGTGTGCACGGTCGGTGCGACCGATGTGGATGATGTGCGAGCGTACTTTACCAACTATGGTGCGCTTGTTGATGTGTTTGCGCCCGGTGTCGATGTGCTCAGCAGCTGGATTGGCGGTGTTGATCGGACTGTGAGTTATCCGTTCTGCCGGTCGAAGAGTGGGAAAGGTCACCTGGGTACTGACTGACTTGGGAAATAGAACACCATCTCGGGCACCTCGATGGCGAGCCCCCATGTTGCTGGCCTCGGTGCCTACCTGCTCAGCCTGCTCGGCCCCAAGACGCCGGCCGAGCTGTGCCAGTACCTCAAGGACACGGCCACCCTGGACACCATCACTGGCCTCCCCAGCGGCACCGTCAATGCCATTGTCTACAACGGCATCGCTTAGGAATAAGCTGGCTCTTGTGGCTGTCGTCGAGGGATGATGACATGGAGAGGTGAGACGGCTTGCGAGGGTCCGAATGGTGTGGTGGCTGTCTGTGGGGGTTGGTTCTCGGGCCCTAGGCTTGGTCTCTTTCGCTGTCTTTTCTTTAGACCGATGTTCGGAGAAACTCTTACGTACCTATGCTTGCTCAATGGTAGATCTAAATGCTCTTTGTTTTGATCCTCCCAATTGGTTCCACAGGAAATGGCAGTACCTAAGCTAGGTGCTGGCACTGTTAGCACTTTCTAGGTGAATGTGATAATGCAATTCCCATAATGGGAAGCTCCTTCTGGACGAAAGTGGGAGACAAAAGAATGCTGGACCGAGAGAATTTCGAAACTAGCCCATCAAGTTTCTAGAAAGTTTCGGCTCAAGAAATCCTGAATGTGGAACTCGCTCGTTGCAGAGATAAAAGCAGTAGTATACCACAGTATGTGAGTGGCTACGATGAAAGACTGAAGAGGACTGTGGTATAAGACTGAATAATGTGGAGAGATTATGAATAGTAGTCCGTGGGAAACATCATAGTTCCTCTCACAGTATGCACTGTGGTATCGGGTCTGTTCCTTGTTGTTGGCAGAAAGTTCGGATTGCATTCGCCCTAAGAGGCATTCCGAGATCCACGTTTGGTCCCCTCCCCCAGTCCAGAGCAGAACCGTGCTTGAATCTCTCTTTCACGTTGTAGTGTGTGTTGTAGTGTGTGTCTCTAAAACACGTTCTCGGATGATACAACTATCAAGGCAAACACTCAGCTGAAAGACAACAATACCCTGCCCATAGAGGCATTCCCGCTTTAACAATCCTTCTCGTTAACATATCTTAAACAGGTGATGAATGACCTTGTCTGCAAACTGCCAGACCAACTGCCAAACACCAACTCAGGAAACCGCTAGAACTGTCGCGCTTGCTGAACGTGCCGCAACGCCATTGAATGCAATCAACAACACGTCGAGCCCTCTGTTCAGAGGTAAACACCTTCAGTAAGGCACTCAATATGTTGTGATTCTGTTCATTTCGTCTCTTATGGTGCTTCAGCCCGTGATACTGTTGAGGTGGGCCCGGTCTCCCGTTTTTTTCCTATAAGGGGTTTCTTGAGAAACCCCTTTTTAGCTTAAACAGTGCGGGTAGTGCGTGTTAACTTGTGATAGCAGCTCGCCCAGATACTATCTCAAGTATTGACTTTCATTGTGTCCCTTCCTGCCACTAGTCGTTACCCACTTTGTTTTCAACCCTCCGATTTCTCAGAATTACTTCCTCTTCCCCCCCCCCGCTCCCCCATTTCTTCCAACTCCCATCTCGAGACCACGACCACTTCCCCAGACCACGAAGTTGTCGGGACAGCGCCCTCTCTCGCCCCCCTCCTCTTCCGCTTCGCCCTTGCTCTTTTTTGAGAATAAAAAATACACAAGTGACCAGGAGAGGACGAGGATGAAGAAGACCCCGGGCGTACCCTCGGGGGCCGCCGGCTCGCCGCCGACGGCACGACCCGCTGCTGCCGCGGCTTCAGCCGCCCCATCGACACCCTCGGTGCTGCCAGGCCTCCACCCGGGGGATGCCCGGCATGAGATCTCCGCCATCCGGCGGTCAAGCGGCCACTCCAGCGGCAACCAGGCAAGTCTTCTTCGTCTTTTCCCGTCAGTTAGCCTTTGGGTGTTGCGAGGTCCCTTGGTTGTGACCACCTTTGATCTGGAAGCCTGTAGTTTTGACGACGGCGACCCCCGACCCTATTATGCTAGTGTTGTGGCGACCCTCGGCTGTGACAACGGCTCTTGGAGTTGTGACAGCCCCTGGTTGTGACGACTCACAGAACTTTGGCGATCCTTGGCTTGAACGGCTTTGAGTCCGGAGGAGCTTTGCCGGCAATGGCGACTCTCGGTGCTCAAGACGGCCACTGGTGGTTGAGACGGCTCTTGGTGGTTCTGACAACGTTTGTTGTGATACCCCATGATGCCATGGAAGCGACGTTCAATGTCTTAACGGCCCCATCGTGTGTGAGAAACAACCAGACAAGCGCTAACCGGTATCTAGCGGGAGATTCAGCTCCCAAGCGCGTCTTCAGCCTCCCCCCTCGCCGGCAAAGGCGGGCGCGCGGCCGACAATCGTGGGGACAGCACCCCTGACCGGATCGTCGGCAAGAATACAAGGGGTCAGGGAGGAGCACGAGCGGGTGGTCTCGGGAGTGGATGTGTCGGCCAAGGGGACAACGCCGACAACGAGGAGGAGGACAAGGACGACAGCCCGGCGGGTGAGCCGGTGTTCCCCGGGGTGCGGCGGTTGCTGTACCGGGCAACCGACCCGCTCTTCTCGTCCCCCGCTGGCCCTTACCGCCTGCCCGCCCCCACGCCCCAGCATCAGATCAGTGGTGCGCAAGACGAGACCGCAGGCCTCAGCAGGGGCCCGCTGCCAACCCACCCCCCCGGCTCCCACCTCCCCGCGCCCCAACCATCGGCGCCCTCTGCCCCCTCCGCCCATTCCGCCCCTCCTCGCCTGCCCAAGATTGTGATCAAGGGCTCCCGCCCGGCCGCCGACGCCAACAACCAGCCCACGGCGGCCGATACCAAGATTCCGCGGGGTGAGGTGACCGTGCCCTCGGGCAACCAAGAAGCATCCGCAGCCGCCGGTGACGAGGAGCAGGCTGGGCCAGCCCAACGGCGGAAGAAGGCGACGAAGATAAAGTTGATCAACCGGTCCGGGTCATCTCTCGCAATTCCCAAGCCCGACAACGGCGACTCTGGCGCGGGGAACGAGGAGGAGGAAGGGGAGGAGGAGGAGGCGGGCACCAAGAAGCCCCGTCCGAGAAAGCGGAGCGCCACTACAGCCGGCCACGCAAGCGGTGCGAAGCAGGCCCACGCTGCTCTTCAACACGACGAGCCCAGCGGTGTTTCAGCCGCTGTCTCGAACGACGCAACAAAGCCTACCACCAAGAAGCCCCGTGGCAAGAAGGCTGCTCCTGCCCCCGCCCTCCCACCCACCAGCGCGTTACAGCACCAGAACCAGAATCTTGGTCCCAGTGAGCCCAGCGATGCCGCCGATAACACCCCAAACCAGGCGCCAAAACCCAAGAGGAAGTCGCGTGCCAAGAAGGACGCCCCTTTTCCCGCCAGTCCACCAAATGGTACTTCACAGCCCTGGACTCCAGGTCCTCAAGCCTATGGGCCTTTCTCTGCTTCTTTAGGCTTCTCGGGCGTGGCTTCAAGACCCCCGGGTCAGACATCTCGTGCCAGAAACCCCAGCGTAGCTCCAGTTGGTCCCCCGACAAGCGTCCCAGAGCAGCCCGCCGAAAATAACGCCCATGATGAGCCCGGCTTCCTCCTGCCCTACACCCCGAACGATGCTTCAGAACTGGCCGGAGAGGGGCGCCCCTATGGACCCCCTTTCGACGCTGTAGGGGGGCTTGCGAGCGGTGCTTTTGTGCAGCCGAGCCACGATAACGACAGCCTTAGAGGACTTGCCCCAACTGGTCCATCGCATGGGTCGTCGGAACAATCCAGCCTTGATTACCGCCTCGCCGAGCCCGATGCATATAATCCCCCAGGCGAGCCGTTCGAGCACCTGAACCAAGCGGCGCCCGGCCTCGAGCTGTTTGATGCCGCTCGCATCAATCCCGCATTGGGTGCTCCGATCCCCTTCCCGCCGCCGGACCCGATTACAGCCCTCTTCCCGACCGTCCCTGTATGCTTCGACGCCAATTCCCTCACCGGCCGGATCTGGTACCCATACAACTTCCAGGGCGACATCGACCCCCATTGGGAGCCCTGGCCAAGAAGGCGTGACTACCCGGTAAGTCTCCAAAAAGTCGCATTCTCATTGCGTTAGTTCGGCTCCGTGCCATCCTCCCATCCCCCCTAGCCCATCCCCCACCCTCTCCCCTCGCCCAAGCCAATCCCACTAACACAGTCTCGCGCAGCTCACCCCCGGCACGGGACCCTGCAACCCGACCGCCCTGACCGCCGAGCCCGACAGCTCGATCCCGCAGGCGATCCACGAGGACATCCGAGCCCTCGCACAGCAGGCCACGCTCTTCTCGCACACCACCGACAGCGTCGTCTACGCGCACGACGCGCTCGACAATTGCGGCTACGACTTTGCGCGCGAGCCGCTGCGGACGCCCATCCCGAGGGCCGTGCGCGGCGTGTTGGCGGGCCATCGGCCGTTTGCGTTTCCGCGGTCGGGGGCGAATCCGTTTATGGGGGCGGAGGTCGCTGATGGTGAGGAGGCGGAGGTGGGCGTGGGTGTGGGTGTGGGTGTGGGTGTGGATGGGATGATAGAGAATGGGGGCCCGGAGGGGAGGCCGCTTGTGGATGGGGTGGTGGTGCCGCCGGCGCTGCCCGCAACGATTCGGGGTGGGATGGTGTTTGAGAGGGCGGATAATGTGCTACTGATCCCGGCTGGGTGGAAGGGGGCGTTTACGCCGCCGAGGGAGAACGGGAGGGGGTTTCGGAGGTTCCCGCGGCGCGGGGCTATTGCTGCTAGAGGGGGTGGGATGGATATTGAACAGGGCCGTGGCGAGCCTGGTGCTGCTGCCGTTGCCGTCGACGAGGGGTTCAACGATCGAATGGCGTTTGAACGACGAGCCTACGTCGAGATTGGCGGCGACGTGGAGGACGATCTTTATGGGAACAGCCAAGCCGGCAACATCACGACAGAGCGGCAAGGCCCCGGGTTCGAGGATAACACTCCCGTGGATTTCGAGCACCCAATATACCCAGGAGCTGCTCCCCAACCGGCGATCGGCGGATATAACGCTAACAACGGCTTTGGTTTCGCGGCGCCCAGAGAGAGACTGGGAGAGTTTGACGGGAACGGCTTGGGTGATAACGCGATCCTAAACCAAGGACTCGGCATAACCCCAGCAGAGATGGATGCTACCCTCTCGGGCGGAACCGGCTTCCCTGTCCCAGACTATCATCCCAACAACTTAAACCAGCAGGCAGCCGCATTGAACGACGACTTCCCCATCCTGAATGGCCAAGCCGCCGTGGCCGAGGGTCAACCCGCCAGCTTCAACGGGCTTCCCGCCGCATCGAACTACAACTTCTTCAACATGAGCGACCAAGGCCAGCCCAACAACTTCAACGAGCAGTCTGCTGCTGTCGAGAATCGGTACGCGAATACCTGGCCTAATTTCGAGCAGAAACAGGCTGAGCGGTAGGCGGAAATGGAAGCTTTGGATCTTGAGGAGGCCCGGGCCGCTGAGCGTGCTAGGTTCTAGTAAACCTCCAGGTTCTAGGAAGCGCCTTCACCGAGCGAGGGTTTGATATGATCGGCTGGAATGGATGGGGATGTATCGAAGGACAAACGGAGGAAGGAAAGTAAAGCGTCAAAGAAGTCGTTTATGTGTGGTTGATGGATCGATTTCTGTTTTGTTTTTCAAGGATGGGCGGGAGATTTGAACTTTGGGCTAGTTAATGAATGATCGGTTGCCCTGGGTGCGGCGCTTACCAATTCTTTCTTTCTTTAATAATAGGTACTCCAGGTGTCCACGCCCGTATTAGGGATGAGTGCCACCTTGAACAACACTGGTGGTACCCGCCCCAGAGGAAGCATCGGGGTCACTCCGGGACTGTGTTGAAATTTGAGCTCGGGCTCATGGAAACCATGTTCACCCCGCCGCTATGTACGGAATAATATTTCACCATCTAGGTTCTGGTTACGGCCATCAAGGTCAGCTTGCTTGCTACATTGTGTGGGTAATTCACCTCATCAGTCTAGGAACGCCACCAAAGTCGTTCAGAAATAGAGCACAGGCCGCCCTTGAGCAGTTAGCTGGTGCTTGGCCATTTCCACGGGAGATAATAATAATATAGCTACCTATGAGCCATAATCTCGCTGACCCGGCTGCCGTGGCTTGCTGCTCCTTGGAAACGTGGTTCGGGGTGGAATACCCGGGATTACAGAGGAGACAAATGAGATTAGACAGGTCGTCCCGAAAGATGACTCGGAAGCGGCATATCGCTACCGATAGGGACAGTAAATGGCGGGCTTTTGTACAGCCGTCTTGGCAGTCTAAAGATCGTCGTCGACTCGGTCAACTAACCTCGTTGGAGCGGCGAGGCTGGGGGGACGGGATTGAGCCGGGCGGGAGGGGGTTCAACATCCATGACCCAAGGCAGACCCAAGGGCAACCCGGAACCGACGAGACCGCTGGCTTCAAGTCAGCCAATGAGAAGCATTGTGAAGCACTGGACGATAATAAAGTTGACAGATTCGTGCAACCGGAATGAACCTCGTCAAGCGGGTGTTTGCCACCGAACGGTCCAAACCGAACTGGCAACATGGCTGCGTATAATAAGAACGTGCGGCGCTCCCCCAGGCTCGACCGATATTGTGTCTAAACATGGGGTCGATCATGCCGCGGCCATCCCGTGCGGAAAGTCCAAAAAGCCAAAGGGAGCAAAACTGAATGTGAAAATGCCTTGCCACCTGTCTTGCCACGAAAAGTTGCCCGAGGTATGGAGTGCTTGCCTCCAACCCTCACCTCCATACCTTACCTAACCGGTGCTCACCCACTTTCAGGGCTTAGGGTCCTGAAGATCGGCAGGGAAATAACCCAATCCGGGATGCCTTTTGCCGAGGTGTGGAAGGTGGAGCCGCAGCGCGATCATTGCGAGATCTGGAATGCGGAAAGAAGTGCTGAGTGCCGAAGCCAAGACTTCCGCCTTTTTCTCCTTCCTCCTTCAGTTGGGAAGCGGTCAAATCACGAAAATGCGCCGTCACTCGTGGTTGCCCGAGACCGAGTCAATCCATGAACGTGGTCTCCACAGCGTGCTCGAGTGGAGAACTCGGTCATTGTTAGCAGCCTGAGCTTGGGAAACTCGAGTTGGGATGGAAACAACACTCTTCGAACCCCTCCAACCTCCTTCTCACCTCCAGAAAACCCCCGGCCTCCAACCAACAGCCACAACCAAGACCCATCGACCCATGGAAAAGATGCGTTACCGCCCAACACCCACAACTACACCGGCAACAACTGGCATGACACGTCGCGCTTAAAACCAACTGCCGACTGCCGGGCTGCCGAAGAGTGTCGCACAAACAATTTTTTTTTTTTAAGACTGAGCCAAGATTAGACGGTCAAGCAGCAAACAACTTGAAGCGCCGGCTGTGCTGGGCATGCATTCCTTTTTCGACCACTGAATTTGCATCAGATACCAACTCTCAGCCACCATTGGACGTTGCAGTGGTGCGTTGACCCCTGCCAAGCTTTGTTTGAGAGCCGAGAACAATGCGGGTCAGGGGTTCAGAGAGATGGGACGGCTCGAGGGTGTTCAGACGGGGGTTCAGACGGGAACTCGGGTTTGTTTTCCTTCCAACAATGGACGAACACCTGGCTCATCCGCGCGGAGGAAAAACGGGCAGCTAGCCAGTCAGGCGGCTATTCCCAAGGGAAGCGCCAAAAAAGCACCTTTTGGGTCGAGTCTTGGCTTTCTGAGGCTCTCAACTGGGCTGCCAAAAACGCCACCTACCTAACTACCAAGTAACGCCTTCGGACTTTCGGCGAACCTCTCGCCAAGGAACCAGGGGACACTGGATGCATGTTTCACGTTTGACAGCCACACCGTCCGGGAACATCACCAACTGTGAACCTCGCGATTTGACATTCTTCGCACACAAGCGGTTATGGAAAACCCGAAAGAGAGGCATCCGAGATCTGATGTCGGTCGGGTCTGGGCTTCCACACTTCACATCAGGGTTCGATCTGCGCCCCGCCTCCCCGGATGATGATCAGATGAAGCACCGCTTCCGGATGAAGTGCTGGCACTGATCTTGATCGCCACCCCTCGCGGTAACGTCAAGGGTCAGGGATGTCAGGCCAGCGCAGACCTTTGCCCTCGGAGGTCTCCCAACTGCCCAGTCTGGCAGTTGGCTGGCCAGAAGCGACTGTTGGGGGTTCCCGGCGCCACCCGGCATGTCCCTGGGACCCGTCCGCCACGGCCGATTAGAATAAGAGGGGTGCCGGTCTCTGCTGGTCGTTTCATGCAAGCTTGGAAGGATACCTCCAATCAGAGCTCCCCGTCGGCCTCCCTCACACCCTGGCTCTGATCGCTGCCGTCGAGACCCATGTGGATTTGAGCTCCCCCTGGTCTGGTGTGGTAGCCAATTTATACGGCATATAGCTGCTTGAGATCCGCATTTTGTTTTCCTCCCTCCAGGAATTTCTCCCCGCCCTTCGCGTTCGCTTTGAACCATTACATTCTCTACCAAGCCCCGGTCTTGTTTTTAGTCATTCCTTCTTTTTGGTCTCGCCTTTGTCGGACCGCCCTCGTTCCCTTCTGATAAGACCCTGTGGGCTCACATTCCTTTCGAAACGCTAGAAGCGCTTCACCGTCCTTGACTTACACGGCCGCGGCTTGCTTGCACGCCTTGATTTGAACCGACAACCCGAGCAACGAACACACACAACTACAGCCAGCAAGTCACCGTTCAGCCGCAACCATGCGTAGCACGCTTCTCTTCCTGTCCCTCCTCTCCTCGCTGGTATCCGCCACGCCAGCCCCCGTCTACCCGGGCTTCAAGACGGTCTGGTCAGATGGCTTCGAAGGCAGCGCCGGCGATACCCCCAACAAAAACAGGTGGAACCTGATCACCGAGTAAGCGCCCTCTTTTCGCTCTTGTATCCCTCCTTCACGTCTCCACTCCCCCCACCCTTGACGACTCAACGATGGTATCCTAACCCCCTCCCCCCAGCGTCCGCACAAACGGCGAGATCCAAACCTACTCGACCTCAAACCGCAACCTCCAAATCTCGGGCGGCGGCACCGTCCAGCTCGTCCCGCTCAAGTCGAAAAAGTCCGGCAAGTGGACGTCGGCGCGGATCGAGACCAAGAAGGCCTTCACGCCCAAGCGCGGCAAGCTGACCATGTTCGAGGCGGCGATCCGCTTCGGCGACAACCCGGCGTCGCGCCGCCAGGGCCTCTGGCCCGCCTTCTGGATGCTCGGCGACGCCGTCCACCACGGCACCGAGTGGCCCCTCTGCGGCGAGCTCGACATCATGGAGACGGTCAACGGCCTGCCCACCGCCCACGGCACCACCCACTGCGGCGTGGGGGAGGTCGGTGGGCCGTGTCACGAGCCCATGGGGAGGGGCGCGTCGGTGGGTTTGTCCGATTATGGTTGGCATACCTGGACCCTGCAGGTCGATCGCACGAATGGGGAGGGCGGGTGGAAGGGGGAGGTGATCAGGTGGTTGGTCGATGGGAATGTGTTTCATCAGGTTACCGGCGCCGATATTGCTGATCAGGGCATCTGGGCTACGCTGGCGCACTCGCCTATGTTTATGATTCTGAATGTTGCTGTGGGCGGGAGCTGGTAAGTTTTGGGCTGTTTTATTCACCTACCATGTCTTGTTGAGGGGGGGATTTGCTGACTGATGCTTGTCACTACCTAGGCCGGGTGACCCGAACGCCGCGACTGCCGACAGCTATGGCAGCATGATGGAGGTCGAGTATGTTGCTGTCTACTCGTCGTAGTCGGGATGTGGTTTTTGGAGGGGGCTCGTTTTTGGAAAAAGATTGTTTTGGGTCTATTTTTATCGACAGCGCAGGAGCTGGCTGGGTGGGCACGGGATCGATATGCATTTCGGGGGTGTTGTGTCCCTGGCATATCACGGGGTTCCCGGGTTGGCTTTTGGGAGACTTCATGATACCTCTGCTGTTTTGATCAGTGGATTCTGTTCGGCGGATTGTTGGCCATGGCCATGTTCCAGCGTTTTTGCATTCTAGGATGTACATATTCTTCACCCTCGCTCTGGTACATGCAGCAAGTTTGGCTTGCCAAATTGGACGTCCTGTTTACACCTCGCACTATTGTATACTTGTACATGGAGGTAAGTTACCGATACTGCCTACGCCTAAACGAAACCGAAGCCAAACCGACGCGAAACCGAAAGGATACCCCAGTCGTGACCAGCTCGACCGCATATGTCGTCATCGTGAACAGCACCTGGGCTGCAACCATCCCTGCCAAGGAAATCCACGACCCCAGCGTATCACTATCCCAGCCGAGTATCGCAGACCTCCATCATGGTGACGCCAGACCCGCGGGCGAAGGCTTTCACAAGCATGGCCTCACATGTTCCTAGCGGGCCGTATAAAAGAGCTCCGCTCTGGTTTCTACGAACCAGGGCGCCGTAGATGAACGACTCCGAATACTCGAGAACGAGGCGAGGAGTGTGGAGAGCCACCTTCGGCTGGTTGTACGTGAACATCGTCGTAACCCGGTCTCGTGTTTTCTGCGGTGCTCCTCAAGGAAACCATTCTATGGGATTCGGGGGTCCAACCGCCCATGTCATGTGCGATACAAGTATTAACCTGGTTCGATGATACCGCTGAGTAGCGGAAGCTTGTATTGGTTGTGTGAAATCTTCAACTCTTCAACGCAAAGCCCTAGGCCGCAGTAAGCTCAGCGGACACTTCCCCTGCTTCTGGCTTCGGACGCTTCGCCCTGCAGCAGTCCGCACAGGGCATCCCGCCTACCTAGGTATGCATGAGCATTTTATACAAATTTCGCTCTATGGATTTTAAGATCGCACACTCAGGTAGAGCGCTGCCTTCTCAACTCTCCGTCCCCGACGACGATGCAATAATCGACACTGCAGCGGGGGGGGGGGGGGGGGG
Organism: Chaetomium fimeti; assembly: GCF_033439085.1. Lineage (NCBI taxonomy): Eukaryota > Fungi > Ascomycota > Sordariomycetes > Sordariales > Chaetomiaceae > Chaetomium > Chaetomium fimeti. The sequence goes on from NW_026944337.1 coordinate 225,385, forward strand.
GGGGTGCTTGAGCTGGTAATCCACGTGGATGCTGGCTTCTCCGTATCCATGGCGGGTTGCGGCCTAGACGGTGGAAAGGCTCAGAGGATACAAGGAAAGAAACCCAGTAGTTCCAGGGCAGCAAACAATTGTGGTAAGGAGAAGGCGTGAGTAAAATAGTTCGAGAAATTGGCACCAAGTTGGTTCTGGAATAACGTCCTCCTGCTGAAATGGGAAGATAGTTACGTAGGTACGGGGAGCTATTCCACTGTTCCGGGCCAAGGATAGGCAGGTAGCCAACTTTTGGAACGAAAACTTTTGTCGAGGTCAGTCAGAAGCAGGAAACTTTTGCACAAGCCTGCGCGTCTCGACTCTTGAGTCGTCAATATGTTTCTTTTTCGAGACATCTTCAAGTCAGGCGGTAACGAGCAAACCAGGGGGCGTTGTTGATGCCTTGCGCCATGAATACCAACCGAAAAAGCCTCGTCTGTGCCCTTCGCCCCTTTTGGTGTTTTGAGGCTGAGAACACCCTTGAACAAAAGTTTTTGCAAAAGTTTTGGACGTCATGCATCGGCTTCCTACCCGGTTCCAATCAACAGCATTTTGGTGTCTCACAAGGCGCATAATTGGCGACACCGGCTCTCGTCCGGCCCGGTAGCGCATCCCATTGGTAGGTCGATTTCGGCATCATGTGGTGCGTGTGCAAGAGTTAACTTGAAATATCCCAAATTATTTCTTGTAGTTGCGTCCAGAACCGGTGCTCTAGCGTTTCCAACCCTCCTAGCGGCCTCGAAGCCTTTCTACCTCCTTCATTCAAAGCTGAGCAGAACAATCCCGATACCAGATGCTAAGCCTACAATACACACCAACCGTCTCAAGAAAAGATGTCAGACGCCCGGCACCAAGTGCTGCAGAATGGGAGAGTCACAAACCTCAGATTGAGCGGTTGTATTATTCTACGAGTCTCGACCACCTCGTGAGGGAGATGGAAGGTGTTGGTTTTTTTGCTACGTAAGTCCCCTTGTTGTTGGCCTTGGTGGCTTCACTCCATCCCTACTAACACCAGTACCCCAACAGACAAGCCATGTACAAGTCAAGGTTTCGGCTCTGGGGGTGGCGTAAGTACATCACCCGCGAGCTTGCTGTCGAAGCCGACAAGAAGAGGACTCGCAGCGAAGAGGAAGGGAGCCCGACTTCTATCGTAATGCATAACGGCAAGGAGGTGCCGAACAGCAGGATAAAGCGTCACATGAAAAAGTACAAGGCCGACTTCCGCCAGCGTAAGTACCCATGTTCCACATGTGTGTCCCTCTTCATAAACTGATAGTACATAGGCCAGAGGGTGTCGGCATCAGTACACGCTGAGAGCAGCCTGGCAGCGTCTCGAGTCGTCGTCACGACACCAATCAATCATACCACCTCTCCGACGGCAGTCACTACCGCCCAGACACTAGAGTATGGGAGCATTTCCTATTTCGACCCGGTTCTCTCGCAGCACGCACAGATTGCGAGGCTCGCCCCTCAACAAACTCCTATCCGGATGGCTTATACTTCTCCCATCTTATCCTCAGATGTGGACGGCGCGAGCCTAGTATCGTCCCCGGGGTTTTACAACTACTACCCCAGCAACGACCTAAGCCGGGTGACTCCGAACGTTAACCTCACCGGTTATGGTATCCCGCCCTCCGGTGTCGAAAATTACAGCAATATGACCTACCAAAGCAGCCCTAGTTCGCTTGTTCCGCTGCAGGATCTCCCCAAAACTTGCCAACCGATCCACCACGCGGCGCAGAGGGGTTACATCAAGATTGTCAAGCTTCTCCTAAAGTTCAAGCCAGAATGTGCTGATCTCGAGGGTGAAAACGGCAAAACTCCCCTATTTCTTGCAGCACAGGAGGGCCACACCGAGGTCGTCGAGGCACTCCTCGCTGCTGGTGCCAACCCCAACACCTTTGACCGGAAAAACCAGAGGTCTTGTATTCACCAAGCCGCTCGGGGCGGCCATGTCGAATGTGTCCGCCTCCTCCTCTCAAAGGACGCTAGCACAGACGGTATGGACATTAACGGCGCAACACCGTTTAAACTCGCCTGTGAGGAAGGGTTTTTTGACGTCGCCAGACTCATTCTGTCTGAGAGACGGCAGGCCGGTTACTTCCTTGAGACTTGGTCCCTCCACCTGGCCGCCCAATTGGGCAACCTTATGGCCGTCCAATTCCACATTGCCATCGGAGCATCCGTTAATGAGGCCGTCGAGGGATGTGCCACACCTCTATGGCTAGCCTGCTTTCACGGCCATCTAGACGTTGTCAAGTTGTTGGTGAATGGGGGCGCTGCCGTGAACGACGCTTTGTCGAGTAGCCAGCGGCAGCCCATCTACCAAGCCCCGGAGAACGGGCACCCGAGGCTTATGCAGTCTCTACATAGCCGGGACGCTAATATCGTTCGCAGAGAGCTCAAAGGAGCGTCGCCGCTGTGGATAGCCAGTCAGAAGGGCCACACTAAAATCGTCAAGTTCCTCTTGGAGCACAAGGCGAGCCCCGGCCCACGAACCCTCGAGCCCCCCTCTTATCTTTATCCCGACGCGGCCAACAGCCACCAAGTCGAGGCGGCTTGGCCACCGCTCATAATCGCTGCCCAGGAGGGACACTTGGGCATTGCTGAAATGCTACTAAATGAAGGGGCAAAACCTGCCGTCCGCTCTTCCAGCGGGATGCAGCCCATCCACCAAGCTGCGGAGAACGGCCACCTCGAAATGGTACGGCTTCTGGTTGCCTGGGGTTCCGATGCTGACTGCCAATGTCCCGGCCGGGGAGGGCTCAACATCACGCCACTATGGCTTGCTTCGCAAGGTGGGCACGATGCCATCGTCGAGTTCTTGTTGGAGAAGGGCGCCTCCCCACTCGTTAGCTAACATCCCCTGCCCATTGGCGTCGATGACAATCCGAAGCCGGGGTTCTGTTTTGGCTTTGTGCATTTCTTTGGTTATCTCTGGCTCAACATCGGACTCTCTCCTCTTTGTTTTTATTCTGGCGCCCGAGAACTTCACAATTTCGAGGACTTTGGATGGGGGATATGAAGTAGGAAAGCTTACTTTGGCTAATTTCCGGGCGTATCGCTTTCTTTGTATAGTTAACTCCCCCGTCAGGCATCTTGCAGTTCTTGGGAAGGGCGATTTACCTCAAATCGTAGTGTTCTGTATCCATTTAGATTTCCCCTCATGGTCCCATAAGCAGAAAATGCGATGCCCTCAACTGACACTAAATAGGTAATAAGATTCCTTCCTCTAGCACACCAACGAGATTTCCCTTCTAGCTGGTAACTACGAGTATGGGGCAAACTGCATCTCACCGCCCTAGCTACTAACGGGTCCAAGCACGCTAGCGGTAACCAAGCACTCAGTTCCATCCCCTTGCCAAAAGCTTTTGCCGTCGGCCAGAAACTTCTGTATCTCTGCTCCTGCAGCAAAACCTTTGTCGCAAGCCGGCATGACAGAAAAGTTTCGGGCCATGGGAGCTCTATAAAGGGTTAACAACAGAGAGTCTGCCCGGTTCTCACGTCTCGCCTTTTTGTATAAAGAAGTCCCATCCCATGGTCCCAACTCCTCCCAACCAAAACCTCGAATCCAGTCGACCTCCTTTGCAGAGCATTTCAGCGCACAGGGTCTCAAACCTAAATCATATTGTAATTCTGTCACTTGACCACTCTCCACTTTCTTGTTGAGCCACCATCCTACGCATTTCATTCATGGAAGAGGTAAGCCAACAAACGCTTTGCTCACCCCATGTGTTTACCACGGCCACAAGACACAGTAGTCTTTAGTCCTACTACTATGCACTGTACTAACTCCGAGCCCATCGTCCACAGACTCAGAACAACTCCACCATGAACCACAGCGACGACAACAACAGCAACAGCAGCAACAGCAGCAACAACAACCGCCGTCACCGTAAGAGAGACCCCAACAAGCCGTCGTTCGCCATGATCTCCTGGTTCGCCGAGAAGCCGGGCCAACAACCCTTCTGTGGTCTTGCAGGCGTCACCCTTGTCAAGAACAATTCTAGCCATATGATGGTGTCGCCGTTGGACGAGGACCTTGGGTTTGGGCCGACCTCTGATTCTGCGAAGAACGATGGTGGCGAGAAGTAGGTGCCGGTGAAGAGTGCTTATTTAAGATGCGGATGTGTTTGAGGTCTATTAGTAGGCATGTGTAGCTAGAGTTGAAATGTCATTAGTTAGAACCCTTCGTGTGTGGTGATTGCGGGAGTTGTCTTGTCCCATTAAGAATCCTCTCCAAACCTCGCCCCTTTTTGAAACAGAAAGATGCAGCGAGCAAATAAAAAGTTGATGGGTCGGACCCAAGGACCGTTGACAAAAAGCAAAAGTAATCGACGTGGGCCTGATTCGAACAGACGCTCCCGAAGGAACAAGATTTCTAGTCTTGCGCGTTAGACCACTCCGCCACCACGCCTTGTTTGTGGGTCGACAAATAGACGATCCTTGAACCACTCAGGGGCAACCCCAAGCCTGACGACCAACGCCAAACCTCTTCAAGTGTTAACCACGGGTCGAGTCCCTGCTCTATGGTTTCATGTCCGCACGATATCTAGGTCTGGTTTGCGCTTCCCCCGTCTCGTTACGGCACTAGGCAAGTAAATTCAACACCCAAGTTATCAACTACGCGGGCCTTTTTGCCAGCTCCAAACTCAGGGAGAGACTCCCCCTTCATCCAACGCCCGCCCACGATGTCGCCTCCAAGACTCGACCGGCACTTCAAATCCCTCATCTTTCCCATGCTAGCCCTACCATCCCGTGCGCTCCCCTTCATCAAGACCCAAGAGCCTCCCGCCCGCGGATAAGATCCGCCGCCTTCTCGGCAACGGCATACACCGTGGCCTGCAGCGCGCTCCCCACAATCAGCGGCATCACACTCGCATCCACCACCCTCAACCCGCCCACCCCATAAACCTTCAACTCCGCATCCACACACCCGCCCAACCGCTCCGGCATCATCGCGCACGTCCCGCACGGATGCGCCAGCGACGGCCAAAACACCCCGCGATCCGCCCTCAACCTGCGCAACAACTCCTCATCCGTCTGTCCCCCCTCCCCAACCCCATCCCCCTCCCCAACCCCAGTCCCATCACCAGGAAGAACCTCCACCGGCCCCAACCCCCCCAACCCCTCCCCGCCCCAAAACGCCCTCGCATGCCGCACAATCCCCACCACATTCGCTGCATCCACCGGGTTCTGCAGCGTATGATACTGCACCACCGGCAGCAACCCACCCCCACCCCCACCCCCACCCCCCTCTGCTGTAGGATCCAAGGTAACAGTCCCCCGAGAAAGGGGTTTCAGCAGCGGCAGGGGCGCGACACCGTTTCCGCGGAGCGGGTGGCAGGTGATGGCCGAGGTGGGGGAGGTGAAGCTTCGGGCGAGGAGGGCGCGCTGGGCGAGGAAGCCGCGGAGGAGGGCGGGGGAGGTCTGGTAGATGGGGGGGAGGTGGGCGGTGGCGTTTTGGGTGAGGAGGGTTGTTGCGAGGGTGGAGGGGGTGGAGGGTGAGGTTTGACGGTGGAGGGTGGAGAGGGAGTGGTAGGCGATGGTGTTGCCGTTGGCGGTGGAGATGGGGCCGGTTTGGTGGGCGAGGTATTCGGCCCAGGCGGTGGCGTTGTAGGTGGCGTTGGTGGTGATGGTGTCGGGGTTGGGGAAGGATTGGTTAGAGAGGGAGAAGAGGAGGAGGGTGGTCGGGTGGTCTTGGAGGTTGGCGCCGACGGAGGGCAGGTCCTTTCTTACTTTCACTCCGGCCGCCGCGAGCACGGAGGCGGGGCCGATGCCGCTGGCCTGGAGGAGCTGGGGGGTCTGGATGGCGCCTGCTGCGAGGATGACTTCCTTTTTGGCGTAGACGCTGCGGGTGGTGTTGTCGGATCGCGAAACGATGCGCACGCCCTTGGCCTTCAAAGCCTTGCCGGGGTGGAACAGAATCTCTGTGGCGGTCTGACCGGTGATGAGGTGCAAGTTCCGTCGGGTAGCGTTGACTGGGTCATAGTACGCCGACCGTGCAGTAGAGCGTGTCATGGTGCGCGCATCGATGCTCAACGGAGACCAAAAGGCACCTGGTCCAAATCCGGCGTTGGCTCCAGGGGGTACGTCAAGCCCGGGCTGGTCCCGGAGCGCGTCCCAAAAGACCGCCGTATCGGGATACTGAAAATCAGAAATGTGGGTGCGCAGCGGCCCATCCCCGTACACGCTCGGATCCCAGGTTATGTTCCATCGGCTCACGACATCCGGTGACGGCGGTGTGAAGGTGGTGCTCTTCCGGAAGTACGGCAGCAAGCCCTCCCAGCCCCAGCCCGGGTTTCCCAGCTCCTCCCAGGCGTCGTAGTCAGCCTTGCTCCCGCGGGAATACCCCATGCCGTTGACGACGGAGCCGCCACCCACCACAGCGGCAACAGCCACGAGGGATGTGGTGTTATCCAGTTCGGGGTTGGGAGCCGATTCGGGGCGGATCATGACGCTCGTGTCCAGACCGTGGGCGTACCAAGGCACAATCGCCTCGGGCTTGTCGTCAAAATAGCCCCGTTCAATAACCAGCACGGTGACTGCGTCAAGTCAGCGGCCTAGAACTGTAGGAAAGGAGTGTTGCTCCGGTTCAACGTACTCTCGTCGTCCTCGGTCAGCCGGTTAGCAACCACCAACCCCGAAACACCCCCGCCCACGATGACATAGTCGTAAACACTCCCATCAAGGCCGTTATGCTTTGATCCCACCACGGTATGAAGGCCGAGTGCCAGCCAGCAGGCGAGAAAAGGAACTCGCAGCATGATTCCGCCCGTAGTTGCGAAGCGTAGTTAGTCACAGGACTCGAAGAGGGACGGCAAGGAAGAGGAGAGGAACATGCCCTAGCGAACAAGAACCTTATACGCCTGGTGCCTACCGGCAGCATTCTAGACTATTCCCAGTCGAGCCACCAAACCCCAGTTCGCACACTCCGGCACCGCTCGGTGATGCAGCACGCTGACTGATAAAGCTTGGTATGCATAGTGATTGGCCAGTTGCTTGGATATTGAGGCTGGAAAGGGGTGAGAAGCAGGGGGTTTGTTTAGGTGCTGAAAAGCGTTACTGCGGACTCGAGAGAAACGGTTACCTCGAGTGCTCGCCAAGGTTGGGTCCAAGTTTGGGGGTTGCAGGAGAACTCTTTGGCTGGGATATAACAAAAAGTTCGATATATGTCATCATATCTTCATCCAGATAGGCATAGGAATCCTCTCAAGATTCGAGGCAACTGGCTATTAACACGCCCCGTCGCCACTTTCGCTCATGCACCCCACGCGCGCGGTATCACAACCCATCCCAGAGCCAACTTTCACCTTTGACCTTCGTCGACCCGGCATTAAACAAAATACAGGCCTCTACTCGACACAAAGCCAACAACCTAAACACCAAAATAAAATCCAACACAAGGAAATCCACAATGGCGAGGGCGCCGCCTATGCCAACAAGAGGGTGAGCGGGAACCATGCAGTAGCCACCACTTCCAACTGTCTCATACCAAAACCGGAAAAGGAACGTGTACAATGCTCCCTAAACCTAGAGCGGCCAGCGCCGAACGGGCAGCGTGTGCGGTGCCGCGCGGCAAAAACGGTAAATAATACGAAAGTAAAGAAAAAGAAAGTCGAGAAGGAATGTATGACCCAGAGATAGCAACCTGGCCGGAAAGGGACATCCGCCTCGTCAACAACACGCATATTCGATGGGCAATGTGGCGAGTGACTCAGTCCTCAAGAGTCCCGACGGCGCAGATGCCCTTTCTCCAGCCAGGACGCTCGGGCACCCAAAGGAGCCCTAATCCGTCGCCCCAATTGTGGTGTCCGGCTCCATCGAAAACCCCGAGTTGAAGTCGAAAGGGCCCTCTCCCGTGCCGGTACCGTCCTGCAGGAACGAGTCGAAGTCGAAATCTGTCAGCACATTGTCGGTCTGCATGGGATTGGCAAAGTCGAGGTCGAAGTCCTAACCACACGTCAGCGAACAGAACGAAATACAGAAAGGGCAAGCCGCTCCTCACCATTCCGGTGGGCTCCAAAAAGTTGGTGGTCTGGTTAGGGTCTGAGTGTGAGGGCGGGGGCAGAGCAGCCGCCTGTTGCTGGGGTGCCGGTGCCGGAGGTTGTCCGTTCGGGACGACCTGACCGGCGTTCACGTTTTGGTTCTTGGCGAAATTTGCCGGGTTTACGGGCGTAATCGGCGTCGCGGGTGTCGGGCCTTCTTGAGGGCCTTCCGGTTGTTCGGGAGCGGCCGCGGCCGCGGCGTTATTGAGGTTCGGGTTGTTCTTCTTCTGGGCAGCCTACGGATAACGCAATCAGTCACGAAAGCACGACAACAACGATGGCTATAAGGAGGGGAGCACATACCTTGGCCTTGGTGCTCTTGGTTTCCTTCTTCTTGGGCGCTGCCTTGGTCCCCTGCTGCGGAGTCGGAGGCGCGGCACTGCTTACTTGGGGCGACGCAGTGGTGTTGCGGGCATTGGCGGCAACCGCCGCCGCGGCCGCTCCTGGTGGCGGGGGGGGCATGGACCGCTGGTTCGGGGCGGGGCCACCCTGGACCTGGGGCTGCGGAGGCTGTCCGGGCATCTGACCGTTGGGAACCCCCTGCGGCCACGGCATCGGGCCCCCCTGGCCGCCCGGTTGCTGGGCCTGGCGCTGCGCAGCTAACATCTGCTGCTGGCTCACCTGACCATTGAACGGGGGGTGCGAGCTCGGAGGTCGCATTCCGCCGTTCATCTGGGCCGCCATGTTCATGTTCATGCCGCCGAAGTGCTGCGCGGCGTTGGGGTCCATATTGGCGCCCATGAAGTTCATGGCGCTAGGCGAGCCGCGGGACTGGGCTGCACCATCCGGGAGCGGCGATCCCATATTGGCGGCGTTGGCCATCTGCTGGTTCGCGCGCTTCATCTGGTCGGCGGGGTTCGGCGAGGCACCGTTGCGCCCACCAGGAGGCGAGCCGCCCTGGAAGGCTTGGCCGTTCGGACCGGGAGCGCCACCAGGGCCGCCGGGCCCGTCGACTCGCGGGATGTTGGTGGTGACTATATCCTGCTCTTGACGAGCCATCATCAGCCTCTTCTTGTTCTGCTGCTCCAGTAACATCAACTGCATCTGATAGTCCTGCAAGGCGTGATTGCTACTGCCCGCGGCGGCCTGTCCGTTAGGCGCGCCAGGCCGCATATTGGCGGGCATCTCCCCCGGGTAGAGATGGATGATGGAGTTACCGTCAGGGCCTTGCGGCACCATGGGGGAGCCCTGACCCTGCGGACCGGCGGCGTTGGGCATGGGTTTGTTGGGTATCTGGCTGCCATGGTGCTGCGACATGTTAGTCGAGTACGTGGCAATCTTGGCTTGTACGTGAGGAGCTGCAGAGGCATAGGCCTGGAGCTGGTCAGGATTCAGCCAAGTTGGGTTGATGCCTTTCTGAAGGAGCAATGCTCGTCCTAAGTCGGGGCCACTTCCTACCTGCTGCTGGCCGGGCATGCCCTGGCCGGTTCTTCCGTTAGGCATCATGCCGCCCTGGTTCGGGTTAAAAGGGGCGCCTCCGTCGAGACGCGGTCTTTTAGTGGGCGACGGCGCGTTGTCGGCCGACCCGGGAGACCCTTGTCTGGCACGGTTTCCGTCCATGTCCGAAGGGTCTCGCTGCATCTGGCCGGCGGCCTTTTGCTGGTGGAGCATCTGCATCGCTTGAGGACTAGGGGCGCATACATTGTCAGCGGCCGTCCGAGGGGGACTGCGAACGCACTGCCAGGTTAGGTCACTTACTTCTGGTTATTCGCCATGGCCGCTCTCTGCAACTGGTTTCCAGGCTTCATGCCCATGTTCATGGCGCCGTTCGGCATCCCCCGCATCAGTTGCTGGAAATGCTGCTGTTGCTGGGGCATCAGATCGGGGCGCATCTGGCGAAGCATATTCTGTTGCTGATGCTGCCGAATGTGAGATTGTTGCTACGGTCAGAGGTGAGTTGCGCCCCATGACAAGATATCAGGTGGTACGTACCTGGGTGTGATGGACATATTGGTTGACCTGTCCGCTGGATCCCTTGCCCTTCTGGGAGTTGAACATGTCCCAGAAGAGGCAGAACCACTCATAGAGAAAACAGCTGTCGGGGACGGGGGTCGGCACATTCGGCGCGGGCAGGTCGTCCGGGCGCTTCTGGTCCACGCCGTCCTTGACGTCGGTGTCCATGGCATCGCCAAGCCCGTTCCCCAGCACGTTTCCGTTCTCGTCGCGATGCTTCCCTGGGCTGTCCTTCATGACCTTGATATGCGGGTCTGCTTCGTATACGGCGCGAGCGGCGCCAAACATGTTGTATCGGATGAAATACTCGTAGATGTATGTGTTCAGGAGGGTCCGGCTCGAGTCGTTGAGTTGCATCTGACTGGGAGGCCCTGGCTGGGGTCCGAGGGCGCCGTTGTTCATCATGTTCATCGGCGTGCCCATTGGGTTGCCGACGGGGCCGCCCATGACGTTCATGTTGGGTATGCCCGCCATGTTGTTCATGGTTCCCGGTGGGGCGTTGCAGACGGCTGTCCGCGCGTGGGGAGTTTTCGGAGACGGGACGGTGCACCTGGATATGGGTGGATCTGCAGTGCTGTGATGATGGTGGATGCGACAGCGCTGGGTGACGGTCTTTCAATTATCGCAGAATTGAAAGACGGGTCGTTGATTCGCCACCAAAGTGGCACCCGAGAAGTTGAGGCACGGGCGAAGCGGTAAGCGTGGGTATCGAAAAGTGTTGGCTCCGACAATCAGCTGGGGGCGGCGCGACCGAGAAGGTAATGTGGGTTGCGGAAAGAACGAGAGGCGCGCGCCGGACTCAAAATGAGTACGGCCGATAATTTTTGGCAGAGTGCGACAATCGAAAAACGCTGCAGAAATGATGAAATGGCCTTCAGAAACGGAAATTCGGGTTGCAGGTGACAAGGCTCGAAATGCGCGAACGGGCTGGGCTCCTTGCCTTGGGGGGCTGGGTGCTGCTTAAAGTCCCGTGTCGGGGTGGGATGGGATGGCCTCCACCGGAACAAAAAAAGGGCGAGCTGGATCGATGGTCCGCAAGTGCAAAGCGCACTGCACGCCTGAGGCCTCAGCGCAAAATGGATAACTAGCGGCGGCGGTATCGAAGGTTCGGGGGCTGTCGCAACCTGGGTCCGCCCACTGCCCTCGAGCGTTCCAACTCGTCGTCTGGCGATGGGCGCAATTGTCGTGCTCACCCGCGACGCTCGCTACTTGACCACTCGGGCGAAATCGGTGAGGGTCGACGGGGCGGCGTCGAGGTCATCAAAATGGCATGGCTCGCGGGATATGGGAAATGCAGAAAGTTGCAGGGACCAGTGCGGAAGCAGAAGAGGAGAAGGGGGGAGGTCGGGGTTGGGATTTTTGGAAATTTCGGCGACGCCTTGAGCGTAATGGGGGGCGAGAACCCAAGAGCGACACGGCGATTGGGGATGGCTGCCAATCTCTCTCGGAGCGGAGCGGATGTTCTGCGCAGTTCCTGGAACGGTACGGTTGACAAGCTGCGTAGTTTTGAGACTGAGCGTGCTTATGCCTGGGGTTTCGGGGGTTTTGAGGCAACTATGCAGCAAAGTTAGGCCGCAATTCAGCTCGTGGGGTCTTGGCGCCCCGATACAGCCAACCCCGGACACAGAGAAATGGTCTGACGGACGCCCGCCATGGCGAGTTCTCTGCTCTCATAGGTACTTAACGAACTGGGCTCCTCTCAAATCTTCCAATTCTAAGGTATTTTCGGATTCTGGGAGCAGTGACTCAGAGATGTGCCGGCCACATGGCTACCTAGTTACAACGCACCGCCACGACTGTTCATGTTAGGCTCGTTGTTGCAATGTGCGGCCAACACAAAGGCAAGCCCCATCCATTCGGGTTGGCTCGAGGTTGGTTTCCAAGCACATCACGACCAGGCATCTTCGCTCGATCGGCCAAAATCGACAAAGCAGCTAACTACCTACATCACATCGCCGACATGGCAGCGAGACCTTCCCCTTCCTTTCCATTGCCTTTCACGCGCATGACATCTCGTGAGTGAGACTGAACGCGCAAGTGGAGCTCCCGAACAATGCATCCATCCTTGTGCCACGTTTGGCAAGGATCCGGTGTGGTTGTGGTGGGTGGGCAAGCAGTCCAGAGGCCCCGGGTTGCCTTAGGTTATAAAGGCGTGCTGAGCAAATCTGACATGCGTGCGTGCTCAGTACGGATACCGAAGGCAGCGTATTCGTAAGGTGGTTAGTTAATCGGCACCCAGAATTTGGAGAGAATGGGATTTTCGAAACTCGGAGGGCTGTGGTGGCGGCGCAACGAATTTTGTGGGATTTCTGTACCACACCCAAGACTCTATCCGAGACAGTGCATCACGATCAGCGGGCCGGTTGTCGAGGTAGGCCGATTCCTTCGACTGGTCTCTTTTTGGGCTTGATGGCTTCCTCCGATGTGATATCCTCTGCAGTCGACTCGACCGATCAACCCCTGACGCATGCACGCCATCGCCAGGGTTGGATTGCGGGGACGCCTCGGGCAGTCAGTCAGTCAGTCTCAAGGTGAGATGGCGGACTCCCGTCACAGCTACCTAACCCTAACTTTAACTTTGAGGATTAACTACGGGTGGGGACAGCTTGTGAGGGAGACCGCAGCCCTGGAGATCAAGCACCCCAGCGATGTGCACCCACACGATAGTTAACTCCCAACTCGTTACAACTTTACAAGTGCTTCGTAACGGTCAATGAATGCAACGCCGTACCTTGCATTAGTTAGCCGCGAGTCCTGGGGAGGAGCCGGGCCGCCCACCGCCACCAACAGCACGACCCGTTCTTCCGGGATCTTCGGGAGTCAAACGCAATCCGCGTTTATCTTGAAATCGGGTGTCTGTTTTCGCGCGCTTCAGCTTTCTCTCTGGAAGAACGCGTGCAGCACGCGTCACATTGCGGGGAGATTGGCCCCTCTCATGATCGACGGGCGCCATCAAACAGCCGGGCACGAGCCGGGGTCAGTCCGGGGAAGAACGCCCACAGACCCACTGTTACCCGGGGTGACCGAGCTGCTCGTCGCTGCCCGTGTAACGACAACCAAGCCCACCGCTCTTGCAGTTGCAAATTTGAAGCACCAACAAAGTTCTGCCTCCATCAGCTCCTCATGGTGTCATCCAAATCAGAACTCAAATCACGCACATGAGTGCACCCTAAATGGGGATCAAATAAAAGCTCGGGCTGGAGCAAAAGTATGTGGGGCCGAGTACCGAAACAATACTTCCACCGTTCGGTCCGAGTCTGAACAAAGGACGAGCTCGGCCATGCGCCCGGTTTGGCAAACTACCACCGACAACCGACATAGACATAGCTAAATTTAAGCTACGGAGTAGACCGAGACAAATACGATTCTCGTTAACCCCCTTCCCCACCGCCGAGTGAAAGCATGTTTTGATTCCCCGCTACATGATTCATTGATTTCGAGTTATCAACCTTCATACTTACGCCGGTTGTGTGTAATTTCCTTGTCGATTGATAACAACTACCTGTAATCTTGAAGTGAATTTCGCAAACGGAGCGAGACAGACTAATACTGTGGCCATTGGCGTTTCGTTGTCTTTTCAACCCCACTAATGCCAAAAGTCCTGGGTATATGCTATGCGATATGCAGCCACCATTAGATATCGAACAACGGTTTGGTAAAACGTATTCATATGGATGTGACCGACCCTTTGTACGAAGGCGTAACCTATAAAGCATGCAACGGGCTCTCGGATGCACGAGTTCTGTTTCATCTAGGCGAAAGGTTCGATATGCCCTTCTTTCTTTTCTCTTTTTCTTTTTTTTTTTGTCGTTCCCACTTGGTTCAACCTCTGAACTTGGTCGCGGCTGGAGTAATCTGACATGAAAGAAGATTCGAAAAGACAGGGACACGAAGGCACGATTTGGGATAGTGAGGTATCTAACTTGAAAGAGCATGACTGCAGTTGTTATTAACGTTTTCCAACTGCTCTAGTGGGTATCAACGATCCAAAGCAGACCCAAGCTCAAGCCGTTCAACGGCACCCTGAGATATGCTCAATCCCGGTCACGCCGTAACGCCCCAACCATATGCTTGGGTACGCAGTTTGCCTCCCACGGAAACCATTGAAGTATTCCAAAAACACCCTCATCGTACAACCAACCCCCCCATTACACCAACTCCTCCCCACCCACTTCAAACATCGCTCGTATACGTCACTTTCGCCTCATCCAGCGCGTCCAACAACGCATCCACCTCAAACGGCCCGGTATAAGGCGCCGCCTTCGCGCGGCTGGCGCCCCAACCGTGGCTCCTCAACCCCATAGCCCCGTACGTGCTCCCCATGCCCACATCATCATACGCACGATCCGACCCGCCACAGAACCGTTCGATCACCCGCTCGGCGTTGGCGCGCTTCGTCGAATACTTGGCCTCGTTGCTGCAGAAGTCGATCGAGACCGTCCACAGCTGCGCGTCGCCCGCGTTGGCCGGGTCGCGGTAGGCGAATCGCCGTCGCAGGTCGATCTTGTTCATGTTCAGGTCGTTGGTGATGAGACAGTCTTGACTCCGCTCTGTGCAGTCCGAGCAGGTCACCTGGATGCGGTACTCGTTGAGGATCTTTTTGTTGCTGGGTTTGGACTGCGGTTGTTGGCTGGCGCGACGCCTGCCGGTTGGGCGGGCGTTGGTGGCGGAGGTGGAGGCGATAGGGTGTTGTGGGTATTGCTGGGCCCGTTGATATGGCCGGGGCTGTTGGTGTTGTTGGGGCTGCGGGTATTGTGGTTGTGATTGTGGATATTGCTGCTGGCGCTGCTCGCGCTGCTCGCGCGGGTCGATCTTATAGCCGGGGTGTTGGCTATGACCGCCGTTGTTTATCGCCGGTGCGGGAACTGGGGCATAACCATTCTGCTGAGGCCTGTGCTTCTCCTCTTGGGAAAAACAGTTGCCCATCTTGGAGTTTGCGGGAGCTGGACGTGAGGCTTTTGGTGGTTGTGGCTCGAGAAGTCCGGCTTGTGCTAAGTCGTGTGCTGGTAGAGCATGAAGACCGCGGAAAAGAACAAGACTTGTTCTCAAACCTGCCACCATGGCCACTCTTATTGTGCTGTCCGAGTGCATGTTGAAATGCTTTGAGGTGGTCGTGGCCCAAGAGTGATGGCGCGCGAGCATCTTGAGATAGTGATCATACGGGCCGTCGGTGAGAAAAACACGTTTTATGGGAGAAATGGCGAGGGTCGGGTGGTCAAAGGCCTAGATAACGGTTTTGACTGTCAATCCGGATGTGTGAGACCGTATTTGAGACGAGGTCGGATGGGTGGCCGATTGCTCGGCCCCCTGAGGGACGACATCAAGATATACGGGTGTCTTGCGCATCGCCCCGCAGCATCACGGGGCTGATGGATGGCGTGGCGGTGTCTGCAAAGATTTACTTGTGTGTGACGGGCGTCAAAAGAGTCAAAGGCAGAGCAAGTGCTGCAAAAGGGGTGGTGGGCTTTGATCCGTCACTCCCATGGGCTCGGGATGGAGGCGCAGTCGCCGCAGCGAGTGGCCCACGCGCGGCCGTTGCCAAATTTCGGGCTGTGCTGCATTTTTGCCCGAGACCGCCGGCCGGGCGCGTGGGACAACGAATTCCGTCTCGGCACCGGGCTGGGAATGTATAACACAAGCCGCTTCCTTGTGTTGGCAGTCAACATTTGGGGGCTTGCGTGACAACACAGGATTCCGAACTGCAAATAAAAGAGGAGACTTGATCCAACACTTTCCCAGCGCCAACCGCTCGTTAATCACTGCCAAAACGGCAGGACAGCAAATCTTTTAAAACCAACCTCTCACACAAGTAATAATGCGGACTGAAGTAGCGCGGTAATAAATTGACCACGGGTGATGGTGACGTGTAGGTGACATGACAACTGCACATCCATTGCTGTCAATCACCGCTCACCTCGTCGGCTGTGCGGATTGCTTGGCGTCAAAGACACTGCACTGGAAATCATTTCGGCTAGAAAAAAACAAGGTATAAAAACATCAATTGTGCTTCCGCCTCGAGGGTTTGTCTAGTTTGTTATGAGGGCAACTATCACCCTGAAGTTTCAGAACCGGTCTGGCCCGACAGGCCGGTTCTCTCCGGGCCGCGATTTGGCAGGCCCATGCTAAGCGGTGCTGGTGCCGGTGTCGACGCGTTTGGGTATGTGCATCGCTGCGTGTTGCCCCGGGTCCCGACATTCAGCGTGCCAGGGTGACCACCGCTCTGTCAAGACCTGAATGGCTCTCCTTATGGCCAATATCGCCGGTCGGTTACACCCTCGGGCTGGATGGATGGATGCCTGCGTTCTGCGTAAAAACCGACAAATTAAGGCAGCGCCTTTTCTCGGAATAACGCCTAGTCATCCTCTGGCGGCAGCTCGTCGTCGATGTACCGTATCAGGCTGATGCGCATCTCAGTCGTGTCGTTACCTCGCAGAACGTCGCTGACGAACTTGGCCTCCACCTGCATCTGGACCATCTCCAGTGCCCCCCGAAGCACACCGCAAAGAATGTTGGAATACCACAGCTCGTCCTGGGCACGGCCATCGTCGGGCAGCTCAACGAAGTCGGCGAAGGGGTTCTCGTCGAAGACAAGCGAGAACTGCTTGCCGTCGCTCGTCCAGTTTGTAATCGTGGGTGTGATATTGAGGAATATTTTGAAGCCCACCTGCAGTGCACACCATGGTTAGACTTCCCGAGAGGCCAGGAGTAGGGTCGGGGCGGGGGCGCGAACCGACCTTCGCAATCATCTCTGCTGTTTCTCGGAAGTTGGAGCAGCGCTTGAAGGTATTCGACTTGGCGAGATAGTCTTCGATCAAACGTAACCCAATGTTGTAGCCCATCTTGTCGAGTTGCTGGTTGACCTTAACATAGTCGCTGTCGAAGTCTTTGCAAAGTTGCGCGACCATAGCGCCGTATGTGAGGACAACGAGTTCGGCATTGACCTTGTCCATCCGCGTCCTCCGGGCGTTAGCAGGGCGGGGTCGGCGGTCCGGGGGTTATGCACTCTTACTTCCACACTCTAGGTAAAGGCGGTACTGTTAGCACGGATGGGGAATTGTGGTGATCGAGGGGCACTGGACGGAGTGGAGCGGAGTGCGACAACGTACTCTTCCCCAAGCCTCGACGCCTTGCTCGACGCCATGGCGGATTAAATAAATGCAGCCTAGGCTTTCGAGACTATGGGGTGGTAGGGCTATGCTCGAAAAAGATGAACGGAGCACGACGGCAACGACGTTGGAAGATCGAGAAGAAGATGCAGGCCAGGATAAGATGGAGTTGTCCAGGCGCTGGCTGGCTTCCGAGCAAACTGACAGGGGACGGCACCGTAACTACAAGGGTGCTCATCAATTGCACATTCAGATGTGGGGTTGCGACTTGGGCCCAGCAGCACGGGCCATCTAAAATCCAACTGCTCCACGGCTTCCAAGCTGGGCAAGCTCGCAAGCACTCCAACACCAAAGCTAGAAGGTTCAAACATCACCACCACCTAACCCACTCTGCCCGTCCTGCCCATCCCGTTCGCCAATTAGCTCCGGAAAGATCACCCGAATAGTAATCATCATAATGTCAGAAAAGAGACCGGCCTCCGATCAGGGACAGCTAGTGGTGAAACGACAAAATGTGGGCACGAGTCGCGCTCTCACCCGCCAGGGCGCGTCGGGGAGCGGTGCACTCGTCCAGACGGTACGTTGAACTAATTTAGAGCACTCCACCAGTGGCTTTTTACGCCACTGACCACTTGTCACAGGCACCGCGGACGAGCGCGTTACAGGCCCCATTGATGGAGTTGTCGGGACACTCTGGGGAGATCTTCACGGCCAAGTTCGACCCGACGGGGAATCTGATCGCATCCGGGTCGATGGACAGGACAATAAGTGCGTGCATAAACCTCCTGTTAGTGATACGACACGCGGCTAACGGAAGTAGTGCTTTGGCGGACGTACGGCGACTGCGAAAACTACGGCGTGCTCAGCGGCCACCGCGGCGCCATCCTCGACCTTCAATGGTCACGCGATTCCGATATCCTCTTTTCCGCTTCCGCCGACACCCATCTCGCGAGCTGGGATCTCACGTCAGGGGAAAGGATACGGCGGTACGTCGGGCACGAGGAGATCGTCAACTCGATGGACATCAGTAGGCGCGGCGAAGAGCTGTTGATTAGCGGGAGCGATGACGGGACGATTGGCATTTGGGACCCGAGGACAAAGAACGCCGTTGACTACATCGAGACCGAGTTCCCCATTACCGCCGTGGCCATCTCGGAGGCGGGCAACGAGATCTATTCGGGCGGCATTGACAATGACATCAAAGTGTGGGATATTAGGAAGAAGGCGCTGGTGCACTCGATGCTGGGCCACACGGACACGATCACTTCGCTGAGGGTATCACCGGACGGCCAGCAACTGCTCTCGTATGCGATGGACTCGACGGCGAGGACGTGGGACATCCGACCCTTCGCCCCGGCTGAACGGCACATCCGTACATTTGACGGTGCCCCGTTGGGGTTAGAGAAGAACCTGATCAGCGGGAGCTGGGACTCGGACGGCAAGAAGATTGGCGTTGGTGCTGGTGACGGTACCGTTGTGATTTGGGGCAGCGATTCTGGAAAGCTGCTGTACAAGCTTCCCGGGCACAAGGGAACGGTGAACTGCGCCGAGTTTGCGCCGGGCGATGACCCCCTAAGTTGGTACTCCCGATATCTGCTGCTATGCATTTTTACTAACCGATCGCTAGTTCTTTCCGCATCTTCCGACAGGACGATGTTGTTGGGTGAGCTCAAATGAGGCATGCCGCGAGTTCTGATACACAACCAGATGGTTTGTGATCTAAAGGAGCGCACGCCGGCTTGGACACCTTCCCAGACGCCGATCACTGGAGTTGCAAGTAACAGCAGTGGTGCCGAATACTGGCGCAGCAGACCTGCTGGATGATGGATGGTGGCCCCAGGCTGTGATTATGGCACCTTGGATGCAAGGACTTTGTTCTGTGGCGCGCTCAACCGGACCGAATCGATGGGCGCGACCCACGGGATCATTGTCCTACTGCAACGCCACGGAGGAAGGTGGAATAGGAGTGCAGGAGAAAAGTCTACGGAGATGATACCCAATCTCGACAGCGGGATTCCAACAAAGCCTTGCCATGGAAGTCTGGATTCGATCCATTTTGCGCAAGGGATTCGCTTGTAGCCCGCAACTGCATAAGGGAACGCATAGCCCCCAAGGATCCGGCGGGCTCCAGAAAATTCGCTCCAGGAAGAAAACATTACAGTACAGATCTGTATTGCCCTCAGAGGAGACTTGAGAAAAAGTTGCGTTTGTGTCGTTGTCGACGGTGACCCCTTTCCCAATTCGCTGTTAACTCAAGCTTCTGCGTGCAACCTGAAGCACGGGGAAGCAAGACAAGCTTGCAGAATCCTCCCCAGCCCAGTGCACAACTGCAAGTGCTGACCCGACCCAACGCTCGCCCGATGTTTTGCCGGACGGATCCCGTTCGCGTTCCCGGACCGCGGCCGCCTCCCTAACGACGACAAACGGCGCCGGCGACGGAGGCCGGAAGGCGTCGCCCAACCCCACCTCGCCCCCTCCCCCCAATCGAGCGTCTCCTGGAACGCGTCCCGCGCATTCGCGAGATGGCGATGTATGTTCGGCGCCGGGACCCCGTTCCCCCTGTTGGCCTGTTGGGGATGCGAATCAACTGTGCCCGGCCCCTCGAGGCTCGGTACTGGGCTGGCTCGCTCCATACCGTCGTACTACCCAGATGTATATGGCCTGCGATCGAGCCCGGAACCAGTACTAACTAAGTGAAGACGCCATTCGTTCTTCTTAACTCTAACTCTATGTACCCTATTTTCTTTTTCTAGACTTCCGTGGCAAACTCTACATCTACGCCGATGATTTTGCGATTTGAATGGGTCGATAGCAGGACGGCCCGGAACCTATCCATGACCGGTCTTCAAATGGTCTTCAGACGGCCTTCAATTCGACATCTTACAATATCTATGGAGGGTTGTGACCAGTGGCAGCCAGTGCTTCGCGCTGTCAAACATCTCGGAGTGATTGATTGCGTCGAACCATATAATATCCAGCCCGCTCGTGCCGTGATCCTGCCCGTCGCCAGATAGATCCGTCGACTTGTACGACCGCGGCTTGAGCCCGTTGTCGGCCAAGAGATACTCTCGCAACGCGTACGGGTCGACGATGATGTCCTCGCCCGCGAGCGCGACCGCGATGGCCTGGCCTCGCATCTCGTCCTTCCACAAGACGTTCTCGGACCAGTCGAACCGACGGGTGATGGTGTGCGCCACGCACATGTCGGTCGAGATGAAGTAGTGCAGCTGCCACTCGCTCGCCTTGCGTGGAGGGCGGTACAGGAAATTGTACGGAATGCCTCCCCAGTGGATGGAAAGCGTGACGGGGTCGACCAGGACCGTTGCCCTGACTCTTCCGGTGCCTTTCAACTCCTGGAGGATGTGCGTCGCGATGATGGTCCCATACGAATGGCCCATGATCACGAACTTGTCCCACCCGTGGTGTTGCAGGATTCGGAATATCTCGGCCAACATCCGGGACCGGGTCGGCATGCCTTTGGTTATGCGCATGCTGATCTGCATGAGCTCGATGGCGATGATGCCGGTCTGGCCATCTGTCGACGAGTCCGCTTGCATGAAGTCGCGGAAGAAGCCGGTGTACGTGCGCATGCCGGCACCTATACCGTGAATGAATAAGACGGGTAGCCGCGTCGCTGAAGTGTGCGGACGGTACCAGTATGAAATCTGATCAGATGGTGACACGTGCTGGCTCAGAAGGGTATGAGGTCGAAAGGGGAAAACGGTGAGGAAGTCCCGCAGAGGCAGGCGGTAATGCTGGAGCCCGATGTGCCGGGCTGTCACGTAAGTCATGAGATCGTCTGCTCCCACTGCAAACTGTCACGGTTTGTAAGTAAGCGACGCCAAAGAGATGCCGCATCGATATCGCGCGCGTCGTCACTCACCGCGTAGAACAAGAGGGGTCTGTGTTGGAGGCGAAGAGCATCGGTAGACACCTGCGAGGGGCGACACCGACCTCTTCCAGGCGGAAATGTCCTCCTTAGAGCCTCTTCGGTCCGGCGGACGTAGACTTCGAGCTCGTCGTCATGGTCAGCCGACGCCTCGGTTTGGTACAGGAACCCCCATGCGAAGAAATCTTTGAGATCGTCGCGGTGGATG
Source organism: Chaetomium fimeti (assembly GCF_033439085.1). Taxonomy (NCBI): domain Eukaryota; kingdom Fungi; phylum Ascomycota; class Sordariomycetes; order Sordariales; family Chaetomiaceae; genus Chaetomium; species Chaetomium fimeti. The sequence continues at coordinate 246,619 of NW_026944337.1, forward strand.
CTGTCCAGGGTCGCGCCCTGAAACCAAGCGCGCAGGAAGGACTCGAGGTCCGGGATGCTTGACCAGCATCGCTCGAACAGCTCCTGCCGCTCTCGCAGGCTTCGTTGGACCGGTTGCGGGCGGGACCTGTCGAGCGCCCGTTGTCGTGGAAGGCTGACACAGAAATAGAACAAGGCTTCGGCAACGGCAAGAACCTCCAGCGGCCAGGACAGAAATCCACCGTGACGCCCGAGGCCCCTGGCCAGGCAGTAGGCGATGCTCGCTGGGGCGACAGCTCGGAGGGCCCAGATCGACAGCCGGATAAAAACATAGTAAGGAAGGCTGTTTGGAACCATGTGTGGCAAAGGGGGGAATTGAGTATATTGGTGGGAAACTGGGAATACTGAGCCCGTTAGGTTGCTAATGATTGAAAATTAAGGTATTCAATAAATAGGCTCGTGCGACGTTTTGTTTAGAAAGTGCGCTGTTGGGACTTTGGGTTCTCGGATACGTTCACCATGTCGGTCTTGACGTTTGATTGGCTCACGGCCGGCATCTGTGTCCTGGCGGCGCTTTTCTTTGCCCATTTTGCTTGGGTGAACCATCTTTTGAAAGGCGTCCCGAGCGAGGTTAGGAGGCTCTCAAGTCAGCGTTAGACGGTCGAGCAGCTCAATAGAGTGTAGTCAGTGTACCATGAACTTGACGAGCAGCCCATCGACTACCGGAGCCAACTCCCCCCGCGGTTGGACCGCCGTTATATAGTTACGGGAGGAAACGGTGAGACGACCGGAGGAGCCAACGTTGGTGCCCTTCTGTTCAGGTTGCAGACCTAACATCCTTCTCCAGGTCTCGTGGGAGGCTTCATAAGTCTTGCAGCTTGTCGCTCGGGGGACACCGCTTGCCAACATCCGAATCGTCGACATCCGACGCCCGGAGCGCAACAACATGAACGAGGGCTTGCCCAAGGAAGTCGAATTCGTCCGGACGAACATCGCCTCGGCCGCTGAGGCCGATGCTGCCTTTAGCAAGCCGTGGCACCGCTCCGTTTCCCACTTGCCTCTCACCGTCTTCCACACCGCCGCTGTCATTCTTGCATCAGCCCACCTCGATCACGAAGACGTCCTCCTCGACAAGGACGCCCCTCAAGCCGGCCGGCCATTCGTTGTTACGGATCCGAATCCCCCTATCTCGTACAGTGACTTGTACAATGCCATCTCCACCCTGTCCGTTCGCCCTTTCCGTACCGTAACCCTGCCGCCGGTTTTCGTCGCGGTCCTGTCGTACGCCGTCGAGTGGCACCGTCTGCTGCCGTATCGAATACCCTTTCTGAGAAGGTTCCTCCCGGACGTCAAGGGAGCTTTGAGGCACTTGCAGCCCGGTATCATCTCCATCTGCACCCATTTGACCGGGTCGGATGCGGACGCCCGGAAGCCAGCGGACCGAGGCGGACTCGGCCACCATGGAGTTATCACGACGTTGGAGGGAATGGTGCTGGAGATCCTAGAATGGAATCGAGAACACCAAGGCCACAACGGCGGGCCGAGGGGAAAGAAGCTGTACACGACTTCAACCTCGGTAGCCGAGCAGCTTCGCCAAGTGTTGGCCGTCCCCAGCGTTGACCCACAATACCTAAGTAATTATACCTGCTGGGAGGAGGCAACTAGAGGAGTCCATAGGTAATCTTCGTCGCAGAGATATAAAATCGCGCCGGAGGGAAGCAGTCCTCTCCCCACTCGAAGGAACCCTTCCGCGTGGCACTGAAAGGGGGGGGTGTTGAGATACTCTGTAGACAATGATAAATACTAGCCAACGGGAGATTTCCTATCCGCATCCCTCTCCCCGTCTTCCTCCTCATCCTCCCTCGGTGACTGCCAGATCGACGGTCACCGCGAGATGCTGTTCTCCCGCCGCCGGTTGTGGAACATGGGCAAAAGTTCAGGGGCCAGGGCCAGGGGGCCTCCTGAAACATGGTCGGAGCCCCACCCTGACTTCATGCGTCGTTTCGTGTGAGCCAATCGTCTGGGCGCAACCGCCCCGTTCTGCCGGTCAGGGGTTCCTGCATCTCGAGATCTCAGCTGCACCTTGTCGACGAATCGTGGGGATGGAGGGGGTGGAAGGTTGAGACCGGCTGGTTGGGCTGGGCTGGAATGGATGCAGGGAAGGGGTGCTTTCCTGCTGAGTGAGTGGATGTGATGGACGGGGACGAGAGGGAAGAAAAGGGGATTGGGAGAAAGACACTGATAGCTCTTGTCGTCCTGATTGTGTTGGTTGTGTGATCGAACCGTCCGGGACAGGACCGTTGAGACGCGGCACCCTCTTCCGCGATGCAGGGGCCGAGGCGGCGTGGCATCGTCTGCCCCCAACAAGACGGATTTACGGAACCACACATTGAAGTTCTCCTCAAAAGCCGAGCGTGCTTCAACCCACTCGCGAAAAGCAACCAGTGGTGGCTTGCACTAACGTGTGGCTTCAACCCCCTGCATCCCGAGTCTCACCTTCAACCCCGTCCCGTCGATTTGAGTCGATGAGCTGCTGCCCTACACACACTAGGTATTTGTTAGCCTCGGCTGGCTGCCAACATTTTCCTTTGCCTTCACCACTGATCTGTGCTCCATCCCCCGGGCTAGGCTTGGGACATTCTCAGCCAGTCGACTCTCTGCGAGGGCGATTGGGCACCTTCACCTGCATACGCCGAAACACCACACGGTGCTGTGCCCGCCTATGGGATACTTTCGTTCGCCTTAATTCCGAGCTGGATCTTTCTTTCCTGGCTTTTAATCCATCGTTTCTCGTTGATGGTCTTGGGAACCTGCATTAGCCCGGGAGTCATCGTGGGCAGTTGGTTCTTCTTCCCGTCATTCTTTTTCAGGTCAGCGACGCCCCTCGTCCCTTTGGTGGCATACAAGACGGCACGATTGGATTCGACATTCCGTCGCCTTCTGTTGTTCAATTCTCTTCTTCGATTCTGCAAACAAGGCTCTGGGAGCCGGTAATTACTGGACGGTGTTTCTCTGCTTTTTCTACCGGTTTGATACCACCACACACCATAAGGAGTTCATGATACCCACCACGCGCGTTCTGGCAACCGAATTCTCTTCCATACCTACCCTCTCTTGATCGGTCGTTGCTTCGGGACCGAAAGGAACCTACTCGACCACCGTCGCGACACGATTCGCGCTCTGCGTCAGAGTCGCCTTGCTACGGCGCAGACATCACAGGCCAGCGAGGCCAAAAGCCAACTTCAAAGCCGACTCTTGTCTTGGAAAAGACTTGACACGACAGCTGTTAGAGACGGCGGCAGTCTTCGACGGCATCGAACACAGCATGCCCACGGTCTTTGCGCCATAACGACACCACAACCCACCTGACTTGTTCAGCGAACAACACCAAAAACAACACCGCCCAACATGAACCGCTTCAACTTCTTCAGCCGCCCCGCGGCGACGGGCGCAACCAACGCCAGCGCCGACAACAGCGACCCCTACGACGACCGGGCCCCGCTCTCCCCGCGCGGCGACCCATCCCAAGACAACAACAACAGCAACACCACCACAACCCCCAACATCAACATAATCCTCTCCCCCGACGACGACCTCGAAGCCAACACCCCCGGCCACCACCAAACCACCTCCCCCGCAGCAGCAGCCGCCACCCGAGAGATGGCCGAGCGCACACACGCGACACCCACCGCACGCTTCCTGCACCGCTTCCGCCCGGCCATCCCCTCCTTCTTCAGCACCGCCTCCTCCTCCGCCGGCCACCTGCAACCACCACCGCCCGCCGACACGGGCTACGGCGCCGCCTTCGGCCTCCGCCCCAGCAGCAGCCACTACTCGGGTGACGGCCTGCGCGGCGCGCCCGATACGGTCCTCGATTACGGCAACCGCCATCGCCACAACCATGGATATGATGATGATTATTATAGCGACGAGGAAGAGGAAGAGAGCCCCAAAAGCCCGGAGTTCCGCCTCGGCCCGCGCGACCTCCACCTGCCGGGCACGCGGCTGCATCTTCCCGAGCTGGAGCGCACGTGGACGCAGGGGTCGAATGGTCCGCCGACGAGGCCCGGGACGGCAGCGGTGGCGGCGCCGGAGCCGGCGGTGGTGCATGGGAGGCGGCACGGGTCGGGGCGGTCTGCGAGGGAGGGTCGTGGTGGTGAGGGGGAGGATGGTGAGGGGGGGCATCGGGAGCGGAGGAGGAGGAGGAGAAGGAGGCATCATGGGGATAGGTCGGAGGGGGGTTCGAGTGGGAGTGGCAGTGGCAGGTCGCGGAGTCATCGGGGGAGGGATGGTGAGAGTCGGAGTGAGAGACGGGCCAGGCGGGAGAGGGAGGGGGAGAGGAGGGGTGAGAGGAGGGCGAGGCGGGAGGGGCGGGAGGGGCGCCGGGGGACGGAGGGGTCGCGGTCGGAAGGGTCGTCACGGTCGGAAGGCTTGTCGCGGTCGGGAGGGTCGTCGTCGTCGCGGAGCAGTAGGACGAGCAACCGGCCGCCGCCCAAGAACTTCCTTTTTTGTTTCCCCTGGATCAAGTCGCGGCGGGTGCGGTCGCAGATCCTGCGGTGTTTTGTGTCGGGCACGTTTCTCGCCCTGACCTTGTCAATCTGTGAGTGCGCCGTTGTTGACAACTTACCCCGTGAGAAGCGGACGCTAACTACGCAGACCTCACGCTGTCGCTCACGCAAAACGTCACCAGCAACGAGTTCACCATCCTGATGATCATCATCCTCCTCTTCGTCACCATCTTCTTCTGCCACAGCCTCATCCGCCTCTGCATGCTGGTGGCCAAGGCGCGCAAGCGGGAACAGCTGGTGCAGCGTGGGCAAGCCGCGCCGGAGATGGTCGGCCCCGGAGGCTACGCCATCCCGCGCGAGCCCATCCCCGTGGTGCTGGCCCGGGACGAGGAGGTGGCGGGGATCGAGAGCGAAGCAACCAAGACCGGGCCGCCGGCGTACGGCGTCTGGCGGGAGAGCGTGGTATGTACATACCAGCCCGACAAACTGAAATGCCCCCCGTGCTTTGACTGACCCGAACGGTAGAGGGTTGACCCCAACCGCCTTTACTGGATGCGCAACCAGCAGCACCCTGCGGTCGAAGAAGTATCCGATCATAGCAGTTCGAGCGGCTCGGGAATCACGGGGAGCACGGGACCCACGGTGAGCTCGGTGAGCTCGCAGAGCAGTGGTCGCGCGCCCGTTCCTCGGCCGCCGTCATATTCTTCCGACGATGGCGTGAGCTACGTGGTCGAGGCGCGGCCGAGGTCGATGGCACCGCGGGGAAATGCGCCGCCGGTGCCGCATCCGTCTGAGAACGGCATGTCAGGGTCGTGGTTCTGAGCATTGGTGCTTGAACATGGAGTTGGGGATTAATCGGGCAAGGATGGTCAGGAAGTGGCACATGGCATTTTCAGGGCGCAGTGGGATTTTAGCGTATGGGTTATCATCACCAGAAGCGTACCCGGCGTACGTAATTGTAATCACAAGAGGTGGTCACCCGTTGTTTCACAGTGTCGTTGCCGTTGTCAGGTCTGGATGGGAGGCATCAACGATGTTGTTCGGGACCTTTCCGACCGGGTAGCCCAGGAGTCGGTAAAGAGCCGGGGGTCAACTCGGCCGCCTCGTTCCGGAGCACGCCGAACCAAGCCCGGGGCGCCCCTGAATTCGACTGACCCGCCGTCGAAACGCCCCTCCAGTCATCTTGGGTAAATAACAAACCAGTGCACGCTCCATCTGCAGCTGCAGCGGCAGCTGACGGGTCCAGCCCAAAGGTCCAACAAAAAACCACCCGACCCTGCCCTGCGCTGCCATGCCCTGCCATGCCCTGCCACTGCCTGCCAACCTGCATGACATGGCATGTCCCGAAGCGCGGGACAAGCCTCATGTGGATGCGAGATCACCTTCAGCGTGTCTGTTTTGGGCGTTCCGGACCGTCTTGCCTCGTCTTTCCTGCCTGGACGGGTTAAGCTGGCGTTGATGACTGCGGCGCGGTCGGTTGGGCATGATTGGGCAGAGTGAGGGGGGTCGTGGCCGCAGGGATTGTGATGCAGCGGGGTTCAGAGCCAGCATACATGAACCGACGGGACCTGCCACACAGAGCCCAGAGTTTCCATGCAGCCACTGCGGCCACTGCAGCCCTCCGGACCGCCAACCCAGCGCCCTGGGCTCTCGCTCCACACTTGGTATCTGGTGGTGCAGACTGTGCCGCAACAAACAAATTGCCGGGCAAACGGGCTCCTTGCTTGGGTCCAGTGCTTGGGTGTTTTTTTTTAGTCGGTTTCGAACATGGCAAGAGAGGCAAAAGTAATTGAACGACCGAACTGGCTGAAACGGCGCCCCGCCATGGATCCACAGCAAACAACGGCAGTCGTGTTCGGTGAGACCCGAAACCAAAATTTGACGTCGTCTCGGGCCGGGGCAGGGCGAGCCCGTTGGTGACAGCCGTTCACTGAGACATGGGTATTCACCTACCGGCGTGGATGTCATTGTGCAGCGACCTCATGCCCACTTCGACCGAGAGCTGAAAAGGGAAGGATGGATGGAACAGGAGGCAGGAGGCAGGAGGATGGGAGCAAGGCAGTGCCGTTCGCAGTTCGATCAGTCCAGATTGGAACGAGTCAGGGGTGGAACCAGTCACAAGCCGCAGTTGCCCTCCGCTTTCAGGAATTCCCTCGCGAATTGGAAGCTGCAACTGGGTGTGGGGTGGGTGGTTACGGGTGGACCAGAAGCACGCCAAGGACCAAGAATTTTAGCCCTTAGCGTGCCCTGGAGCTGAGACTTGCGCCGGGCCCCGGGAGCTGCTGCAGCGGGGAAGAACAATGGATCCATTGCTCACCCGCGCCGCTGGCCAGGCATGAGCCAGGTGTGCTGCTGCTGATGGTGAGCGCTAGGAAGCAAGGACCGTCATCAGCGCTCCACGTTGGCCCGAAAATTGGAAGCCGCCGTCGCCGCCCCTCGGCTTGAGGTACCTGAAAGGTACTTCGCTTTCACCCGAGATGTGGCGCCAAGTTCCATCTTCAGGGGAACTTCCCCGCCCCAGGCTCGTTGTCTTGCTCCCAGACGCCGGACAAGGGAGGTCACTCTCCAGTCACTCGTTTCCGGCTTTTCGCTCTTGCCCGTGTGGAATGCCAGCAAGCTGCGCTCTCCCTCCCTTGCCCTGACTGCCCGGGCGTCTTTGCTCATTGTCCCGCTTATTCCGTCTTGCTCTCTCTCCTCATCCTTCCTTCTTGCACCAGTGTCCTCTGAAACGAACAAGCAAAACCATTCCTTGGGTGTTGTTGGAGGTAGTCGGATACGAAGTCGGAAAGGAAGTAAGGCCGAAGCTGCAGTTGTCGTTCCAAGTTATCACCAATTTTGTGGGAAGCATCCTATTGTTGGGTTTATTTTATTTAGTTATTTTTGCAAAGGTCAGTACGATCCCCATGGCGTCCCCCCGTTACCTCGAGCACCCGACTCTCCTTTCGTTTGGAAAAAAGACACGTTTGCATGCGCACATATCGATACGAGCGCAAGGGACTGGCGTTTGCAGGGCCGGCGGGCATCTATCGCCAACATGCGGGACCATCGCGGAGGCATTATTGGAAGCAGAGTCGAATGCGCGCATTATGGGAAGCCAGGGGTTTGGGCAACGACACCGCGATCACACCATCTCTATCTGCGTTCGAACCACTCCCAATCCTTCACACACCCATCCGCGTGGTGGTGAGTGGTTGAAGCAGGTTTTGGCGCTTGTGGTTTACACAAGACGTCATTTCCATGCACTCCAGGAAAGCCGGCCGGACGTCGGGTCGCACAATCCTGTCCCGACGCTGCGGAACCTGCCTCGCATGGGGGCGCAATCAGCGAGGCCTTTCCCATCCATCTCCCACCGAGCAACCGCCCCGATGTGAATATCTGGGGTCAACAAAAACCAGAACACCGAGACGGGACCATGGATATGATAAAGTCGTTCCCCAGAGGCCCTGCGCCAGGGAGCCACGGCGACAGGACACGACCCCAAGAACGACGACCAGCGCTTGCAAACGTGTCAGCAAACAAACATCACCGAGGGGGATCGCGTGGCCAGGCGCGACATCCTGCTAACGCGCTTGCAGATCCCTTTCAGACACAAGCATCATGTCGTCAGTTTCTCGTCGGGCGTGCTACAAGTGTGGTGAGCTTGGCCACCATGCCGAGGCCTGCGCCTCGCCGCATCGGCTCTGCTACAACTGTATGTCCCCCCTCTACTGCGCTCTCCTGCGGCCGCTCCTTGGTCGGTAGGTGCATGCGCTAACGTTAAGTACAGGCAAGCAACCGAACCACGAGTCGAACGAGTGCCCGATGCCCCGCACCACCAAGGCGAAGCAGTGCTACCACTGCCAGGGTCTCGGACACGTCCAGGCCGAGTGCCCGACCCTCCGCCTAAGCGGCGCCGGCGCCGGCAACCGGTGCTACAACTGCGATTCTATTGGCCATCTGGCTGTGCGTCCTCCCCTTGCCGACATGACGATCTGATTGGATACTAACGTCCGCAGCGCAACTGCCCTAACCCCCCGGTCCCCGGAGGCGGCCGCGGCGGCGCCATGGTCCCCCGTGGTGGCTTTGCCCCGATGCGGGGTGGATTCGTCGGCGGACCCCGTCCGGCAACATGCTACAAGTGCGGCGGCCCGAACCACTTTGCTCGCGACTGCCAGGCGCAAGCGATGAAGTGCTATGCCTGCGGCAAGCTCGGCCACATTTCCCGCGACTGCACCGCCCCCAACGGCGGCCCGCTCAACACGGCCGGCAAGACTTGCTACCAGTGCGGCGAGGCCGGACACATCTCGCGCGACTGCGGCAACAAGCCCGGCCCCATGGGCGGCGAGATGCAGCCCGAGGTCGACATGACGGGCGCCCCGGTCATGCCCCCCCAGCCCGTCGCCCCTCTCGCGCCGGTTGCCTAAGCGTGCTTTGGCCAACCACACAGCGGGGAGTCGGTCAAGTTCGGATTTACTTTCTTCGGCAACACATGGTTTTCCGGTCCACATACCCTCTCCTTGGTCTATTCCTACTCTGAACACGGGATCAGGACGGTACGACATGGGGTTTCTTCCAACGGCGTTCTCGGTTCTGGCTCGTATCACGATTGGGTTCATGTTTACTCTCATCTGGACAACACGATGGAAATGGAAAAGACTCGCGTCTCCTCCTTGGAAAGCACTTTCTCTTCGATAACGATTGTTTTTGGTCAGGGCAAGTGCAATCTGAGCATGGTTTGGGTTGCATCTTGAGGCATTTTTTCTCCTTTTTCTTTTCCCCATCCCGCTTTGTTTCCTTTTCCATCGCCTCCATACCTAGACGCTATTTGGAAACGAGCAACTTTCAGAGATACCCCCCTTCGGCGCGGAAACACGATTCGGACATGGTTGTCGAGGCTCTAGGGCACTTTCAGCAGCACACCGGGCTCGGCAGGTTGTGCCGCGGCGGCGCGACAAGGTCAGGCGGGCAAAGGGCACAGGGGCAGGCCAGATCGGAAGGGGCGACTTGATTGGTTGGAAGGGTGTGGTGCGTGGGAAGCGGATGTAAAGCTGTGGACGGTGCAAGCAGTCGGCACGGCGATGTAGGAAGGAAATACAGCATTGTTCGGGTCGATCTGATGGTTGATTGTGATGCATATGGCATGGTGTTCCAGTCTCAAGGGCCCGTTTTTATCCTGACCACCGTTACTGGATGCTTCTCAGGCACCGCGAGCACCTTCAACATCACCCAAATGCTACAAACCCACCATCGTTACGGTGCAAAAAGACGCAAAAAGTAGAGACAACTTAGTTGTCCAGGGAGGTGGTATCAGGTTTATCCTGCCTGATACTGGAATCGAACCAGTGATCTTTGCATCTCTAGGCGGTACGAGTGCAACGCATTACCCCTGTGCTAATCAGGCTGTGATAGGCCCGTTTTAAAACGAGGTTAAGGGGCGGGGTCGCCGTGGGGTTTGGAGTTGCAGTTGCTCTGCTGTCTCTCTTGGCAGGGAAACCGGAGAGTGTAATTATCATGAGGTCTTGTCACGTACGGATGGCATCGTTTCGAGGTAGGGTGGTAGTTAAAAAGTAAGTTCAAACTCTTATATATTCAACATTGTTTACTATTGTCTTGGTATGGTTTGTAGACTTCGATCTTCGAGGTTGCTAAGGGTAAAGACGTATTCGCGGAGAGATTTCAGGCTTCATCTAGCCCATGTAGGTTGTTGAGACGGAAGTCTGCTTAGCTGTTGACTATGTCAAAGCTTACTACAACGAAAACCAGGTCATGAGGGGTCTAATAGGGGAACGTCAGGGGTAGGTATTCTGGTGTCCTCGGACCAACTAAAGAAGCAAATCTCTTTGATTTTAATTTGTTAGTAACTGATTGCAGCTCCTGCTTAATGGCCGATTCTAACCATCACATAAAAAGCACTCCCACACCACAATTGCAACCGGAAGAAGAAATCCGTCAGCTGATGACTCGAGTGCATCATAAAAGACAAGAAGATTCACGGACCCACAAACGGGATGATGCCCCTGAAAATGAGGCTCGGCAATCAATGCCTGGGATGTTGAGAGTGCCACGTTCATGCGTGGATAGTGATATATCACGTCAACTATGTATTCAAGGTATTCAAACGGTTGAACCGGTTACCGGAAGAAATCCATCTGGACTAGGATACGTCGAGGGACCCGAGTCTTCGAAACTCGGAACGGACCGTGACTCGGACTCGGACCAGTGCAGCCCCGCATTCATTTGTTTGGTTACACTTCGAGATCGTCATCCAAACAAAATGACGATGCCCGTGTCACCGCCGATCATCCATCCCTGGATGCGAGACCAATGGCGTCCAGGCCCCGAACCCATATAATGCGTGGGGATGCCCCGAGCCCCGGCATGTCGTTTCCTGAACCCATTGATCGATCTGGACCTGGCCAACAATCCGGGTTCAATCGTGAGGTTCAATCTTTCGTGAGTTGCAGACAGTAACAGGCAGGTTGCCTACCACCGGGCCACCATGAAAACAACACAGGCTCACGTCCTGCTCGCGGGTCTCATCCCCTCGGTGGCAGCACAATCCTGCCCCGACTACTCCGACTACTCCAAGTCCCGCCACGAACCCTTCTCCTCGGGCAAGCATGCCCTCTCCTCCATGCGCCCGGCAGCCGCCTGCCGCACCTTCAACTCGTCCACCGTCGAGACCCTCCTCGCCAACATGACCGAGACCATCTCGGACCCGGACCTCTACCGCCTCTTCGAGAACACCTACCCCAACACCCTCGACACCACCGTCCGCTGGCGCGGCCACGCCGCCGACAACCCGGACGAGGAGCTCGCCTTCGTCATCACCGGCGACATCGACGCCATGTGGCTGCGCGACAGCGCCAACCAGCTGCAATCCTACCTCCCCCTGCTCGAGCCGGACGCCGCCCCCGACGACCCAACCTCCATCGCCAGCCTCTACCGCGGCGTCATCAACCTGCAAGCCCGCCAAATCCTGACCGCCCCCTTCTGCAACGCCTTCCAACCCCCGCCCGAAAGCGGCATCCCGCCCGCCCCCAACCCCGCCGCCGACACCGACACCGTCCACCCGCCCTACCCCGCAGACTCCGTATTCGAATGCAAATACGAGCTCGACAGCCTGGCCTCCTTCCTGCAGCTCAGCGCGTCCTACTACGAAGCGACCCACGACGCCGCCTTCTTCGGGTCCTTCTCCTGGCTCTCCGCCCTCCAAACCCTCCTCACCACCGCCCGCTCCATGACCGCGCCCACCTACTCCCCTTCCGGCGAGGTCCTCCCACCCGTATACACATTCACCCGCCTCACCACGCGCGCGACGGAAACGCTCCTCAACGACGGCGCGGGCGCCCCCGTCCGCCGCACGGGCATGGTGCGCAGCGCGTTCCGCCCCAGCGACGACGCGACCACGTACCCGTTCCTGGTGCCGGCGAATATGCTGTTTGCGCGGGCGCTGGCGGGGGCGGGGTTGATTGTGGCGGAGCTGGAGGCCGATGGGAAAGCCCCCGAGGGGTTGGCGGAGGAGATGGCGGGGTTTTCGGCGGATGTGAGGGCGGCGGTGACGAGGTACGGGGTTGTGCATTTGCCGGTTTTGGGCGGGGGTGGGAATGGGACGGTGGAGACGGAGACGGTGTATGCGTATGAGGTGGATGGGTACGGGTCGGCGGCGGTGATGGATGATGCGAATGTGCCGTCGTTGTTGGCGGCGCCCGTGTTTGGGTATTTGGCGAATGTGGACCCGGTGTATCAGCGTACGCGGAAGAGGTTGCTGACCGCGGAGGGGAATCCGTATTTTATGGCGGGCAAGGTGATTAATGCGATTGGGGGACCGCATGCCGGGCCTGGGATGGCGTGGCCGATGGCGAGTGTGGTGAGGATTCTGACGTCGGAGGATGATGAGGAGATCGAGGCGGTGCTGAGGGAGTTGGTGGCGTCGACCGATGGGCTGGGCTTGATGCATGAGAGCATCAACTCGAATGATGCGAGCAAGTGGACGCGGGAGTGGTGAGTTCTATCTCTCTTTCGTTAACAAGTATGGGACCGGTGAACTGACAAAACTTACAGGTTCTCGTGGGCCAACGGCCTGTTTGGCCAGATGATCCTCGATCTGCGCTTCCGGAAACCGCACATCCTCCAGAAGAGCTTCCAATGAGCGTTGTAAAGCCACGAATGGTCAATATCACAAAACACTTCCAAGGCTCACGACTCAAAACTGTTGCTGACACGCCATCCTGGCGCTGTTGATTCCAAGTCTATCTCATGAGTGCCCAAGCTCTAATAACATCTATGCGATGCGGCACCTGTGTCTAGGTACGAACGGATGCATGCGTCCGTAGTCATCATTTCCGAGCCTAGTTCCCAAGTCCGGTTGCATACCAGCAACGAGTGTGGATAAGGCCCGTGTATCCAATGATCCCAACCCAAGAAAATACCGCATAGAAAAATGCGATAATGCGAAAATGAAGAAGGAAAAGAAGAAAGGGAAAAAAGGTAAATACAGCTGAAGAGGAAAGCCAAAGAATGGAATACGCAGTGGTATCAATAACGGTGTCGTTCAAATCGTGAAAAAAAAAAGTATCGCGCACTCCATCTCTCTCTGGCTCTCCTCGACCGTGGCCGCCTAGGCCATAGTCAGGAAGCTATCCTGTCCCTCAATGTCGGGGCTCTGTCCCTCGGCAACCGCCTTGAGCCCGACATCGTTCAGCGGCAGGATGCGGCCGCCGGTGTCCTTGCCCGAGGCGAGGCGGGCCATCTCGCGGCGGATGCCGTGGTTGACGGCGTCGAGCACCGTGTCGACCAGCTTGCGCGGCTTGTACTTGGGCTCGGTGCCCGGCTGGTAGACACCCGTCTTGACGAGGATGCTGTACCACTCGTTCTCCGAGATGGCGTCCATGGCGTTGGTGCCGCGGATGTCCGACTCGGGCGTGTCGCCGACAAAGTACACGGTGGCAGGCGGCTTCGTCTGGCGCAGGCCGTGCTGCGTCGCCCGCCACTGCTGCAGGAGGCGGGTGGCGAACTCGAACGTCGACACCTGCGGCTTGCCGAAGGCGTGCGTCTTGAGCTTCTTGCCGCCCGTCGTGTCCTCGAAGACGGTCTCGACGATGCGCCGCAGCGCACCCATGCCGAGGCGGGCGTGTTCGTGGGCCGCCGACCACAAGACGTCGTTGTGGCTGAAGTAGATGGGCGGACCCTCGTCAAAAGTCTCGGAGCGCGTCTCGAGCCTGCCGCCCTTGGATTGGGCGATGTCGAGGATGATCTGCAGGTCCGACGCCCAGTCGCGCGAGTCGGCAAAGACGAAGATGGCCTCGATGACAATGTCGGAGAGCTTCTCGGCGCCGTGGCGCGCGAGCAGGTCCCGCGAGTTGGCGTGCTCCTTGTCGGTGAGCTTGCGGAAGGGGGCAGTGTGCGCGTTGGCCTTGAGGATGTCGCCGGGGGTGACGACGTCGCGGAAGCCGTACGACTCGGCCACGTCGCGGCACTTCTCACCCTCGCCGCCGACGACCAGGACGGTGCCGTACCGGTCGGCGAACTCCCTCATGGGGGTGTGGCCGCAGATGAACTGACCGGGCCTGACGTCGATCTCGAGCTGTTCCGAGAGGTCGTGGCAGCGTTCCGTCTCGAACTTGCCGCCGCCGTTGGTCAGGAAGATGTAGGGACTGGGGTCGAGGTTAGTATCTGTCTCGAAAAGGTAACCGGTGGGGTTACTGCGGAGTGATGTTCGACTTACACCTTGACGCCCCACTCATTCTCGCCGTTGAGGACCTTCATGGCCTCAACAGCCTCGGGGATCGGACGCCCGCCGCGGATGAGCACGCCGTCGATGTCGAAGGCGAAGGCAAAGTTGTCGGCCACGTCCTCGACCATGGGTGTGATCGGGACGGTGGTAGGCGTGGCCGGGCTCAGGGGCGAGGGTGACTCGACGCCCGCCGTGGCAGCACTCACGTCGGTGGCAGAGCTGGACGCCGACAGCGAGGGGGACAGCACTTCGTCTTCGCCCGGCTCCTGGACGCCCATCTCGTCGAGCTTCCTCCGGGCATCGTCGAAGGCATCAGCAAAGCTGCTGCTCGACGCCTGCCGGGGGCACATGGAGGGCCGCTGGGGAGGGATTGGGAGAGACATGTTGAAGGTAGTAGTTGAATGAAGGAATGACTAGTGTCTGTGTCTGCCGGTAAACCAAAGGAAGGAAGGAGGGCGTGTTTGCATATCCGACTCAACGACAACTGATGCTGCTGATGTGGGCTGGACTAATCCGAACATGGTGGACTCTCTGGCCCGGGGAGCCGTCCCTTATATAGGCCGAAGCCATCTACAAGCCGCTCGCCGCTCGCCTTCGATAACAACGGAGGAACACATGGTGGTGGGGCATTCCCTGCCGTGCAATCAGCGCGCGTCGAGACGGCACAAAACAGGGTCCCATCCAAGGCCGGCCCTTGTGAAGGTGGTGGATACCCAGTGATACCAAAGGGGGCGCGGGGCAGGGGAGCACCGTTAGTGGAGATGGTATTTCATCATCTCACTGACTCTCGTCCGAAATATTGTGAAGGCTGGGGATTGGTCGCCCCCTTCGAACATCATCTCGAATGAGTGGGAACCGTCATCGCTTCTGTCAGAGGTCCTGCAGTCCAAACTTCCATTCCATAGCACCCACTCGCCCCGGGACCCACAGGCCGAGGTGGCTCAGGTGGTGAGCAGTGGTGAGATAATTCTGCCACCCATAGCCCCATCAAAAAAAAACACACCCCACCGCGGGGTATCAACAGGGCTCACTTGGGTATCCAGGGTCCGAGCATGTGGATGGCGGGTGGTGTGTGGGTGTGCACGGTATAGGCCAGCGGTGAACCGGGGCCTCAGCGAAGAGGGGGGGTGGACAGTGCGAGCCAAGGCGGATAAGACGGCGATTAGGGCGGGCGAGTGAGCTTTATGGAAGGCCCTGACTGGGAAATAAACGACGGCGGCAGCAGGCGGCTCCTTTAGTGCTCACCGTACCATTAACCGCGCACAGCGAAGTTGTCCGTGGCGGCTCGACGTTACAAGTATGAGGCGAAAGCGTGAATATCCTCGAGGAGGAGGGGCGGGTGAAGATCAGGGACGAGGACGAATTGGACGCTCGAACGTGGTCTTGGTGTTTCCTGTTACTGCCCGTCGTCAACACACCGGCTCCAATAACCGCAAAGGGAAGAATTTTCTGATTTTGGCCCGCCAGGCACAGATCTCACCTTGAGCACTTTCCACGGTGAAACACAGTGTTAATGCCGCGCTTCCAGGGTCCTGCATGCGTCCATACTGTGAAGCGAACGCCCGGAAAACACGGCGGCGGTTTGGGCGCCAAGTCGCCGCGTCGGCTGCAGTGTCGATCCCCATGACGTCAGAAGTTATTCGTCAGTGAATGAGCTTTCGCCCGCAGTGGGACCCGACTGCGTGAGAAACACTGTGAGGCATTCCCTGATAGGGGGCGACACCCAAGCAGAGAGCCTGAACGAGCCCCCTAGCGCCCCTCTGCCTGCCGGCCAGCAGGCGGAGAACAGGCTCGTTGGCCGAAGATCTTGGCCCGTCCCATTCCGTGCCGGCCTCTTCCGTGTTGGCCATCCGGTCGGCACCGTGTGCATTCTGCCAAGCTGCGAGGCACCGCATGCAGGGACTGCACGCTGCCATTGGAGGGCTGCCAATCAATTCCCACGGACGGACGGGACGCTTGTGAACTATCGACAGTGCTGTGGGCACGGTGGATCACTATCAGGCCATGCCATGTGAAGCGATGGTGTCCGAGGCCTCCAGGAATAGCATCTGGGCTGTCCCGTGTGTGCCCGTCTTCTGTCAGACCGTTGCCTGTACGGGCAATATGTCGATCCATGTTGTGAGACGCCAACCTTTGTCAAGGGTTCAGTGGGTGAAACGTTGCCTCCTGTGAGTCGCAGAAAAGAGAAAGAAGAACCAAGGCAGCGATGCGGCAATTCTGTCGGCCGGCATCGAGCTCTCGTCATGGCCGCCGGATCGGGGACGGGAGAGGCGCCAGGCCTCATCGTCAAGGGCGAGTACTTCGTATGGACATGCGTGTCGGTGTGTGGGCTAGCCAAGTGTCTGCTCCAGCCATGACCCCGACGTTTTGTTTATGCAGCAACTTGGCAACTAGGCGTCGTCAGGGCTCCATTGATGTCGAACGAGGACGAGGCCACCCGAGGCGCGGGAGTCGTTCTCCGTATGCTTTGGAGTTTGGATGACCCTCTCCACCTCCGAAACAGATCGGCCGATGCTCGAAAAGTGTCCAGTTCTGCTTCCCCGCGATCCTGTGCATGAACGAGAACGAAATGGAGATGGGGACTAGGAGGGGCGGGACGGTGGTTAGCCGGCCTTACGACAGCGGCCATCGCTGAAAGCCGTGATGGGATGTCAAGAGCGCGTTCGACCTGCCCGATCTCGATCAATACCCGAGGTTCTCCGCCTTTTGTTCTTCCAGGCCGGTCCTTGGACACTTCAAGAACAAATCAGGGATGCAACGAGAGGGGTTGACGGTGGAACCGTATCTTTCCCCATACCCATCAGAGGCCCATATCTCTCCTGCCGATCGAGAAACCTCCCCATGGGGAAGTCGCCAGCCAGCCGGCATCCTCCACCGCCGCTTGCCGTTTCTCCCGATCGACCAGTGCTTCCTCGGCGCTCATATCCCAGAATGCGGGCACCTCCGCCCGGTCAACCCGCAGCCAACCCTTCCAATCGACCGTGACGGCAACCTGGGCGGAGGCCGCAGCGGACGCACTGCCCGAAGGATTCAGCCCGCCTCCGATGACAATGGTGCCCCACCATTCCCGGCCGCGGCTCCGGTGTGATCCATAGAGCATATGCTCCTCGATGGAGCCGACACATCCGGCTATGTGCGTAGAGTTTCCGCGTGCCGCGCGTAGGACGTGGACGTGATCCAGGTCGGCACGCTGAAGGGCCGCTCTGGGTTTCGGCTCGAGGGTCATCGAACCCGCAGCGGTAGCCCCTTCAATGGGTGTAGACAGAAGCCGCAACGGGTCGAAGCGCCCCTCAAAGTCGACAACGGCCACTGCCTTCTCGTGAGGCGGTGCGATTAGAGTTGCCACTAAAACGTACAGCAACTCGTAAGGGCGGCCGCTAAGTGCCAGCGGCGCTGACTGAGTTGCCCGAAAATGGCGGTTGACGAGATCGTTGAGCGGGTCAATTGGAAATAATGGCAGCCGTGCAATTGATGCGGGTGTATTTCCAGCGTTGCTGTCGTTGGCGTTGTCACCGGTGGCTCGGAGTAGACTTGAGCGGAGGGAAGCAAGGACCTGAATCGGAGGCGCGTCAGGAAATTTATCACGTCCGTACTTTCATCCATCCAACCTTTCAACCTTCCATCGCGATTAAAAATAAAATATCCGTCGGCGCCAGCCACGTACCTCGTCCAAGGTTGTCTCCTCAATCTCTCCGAGCACGCGAGAGCCGAGACCCGCGGCGGTCGTGCTTCGCATCGTCTGGTTTCCCGTCAACCGTTGCACCCCGCTGTTCCGATGGCGCCGCCCTGCCCCAATTTTCCAGCCCGGCAGCTGTCGGCCGCCGCTCAAATCGGAGACGATGGCAAAGTCCGGAAAACAGAAGATGGCCGCCGGATCGATCTGGCGCGAAATTGCGAGCTATTCAGTCTCGTGCAGTACGAATGCATCGTGCGGCATCCCGAACTAGTCGACAGTCCGGTGCAGTGCTGGCCGGTTCAACGGTGGTTTCGCCGGTGGGTGTGATTCTTGGCTTCCCTCGGATTGGCGGTAGCCCCTGGCGGGTCACACGGATCTTTATTCTGATGTCGTGGAATCCATTGGTGTGCTGATGCAGAGTTTAGATGTCAGGACAAAAACGGCAGCTTTACGGCAGAGACGACGGCTTGGGAAGGAACGGTGGCGGCCACTACCCCAACCGAGGGTCTGCCGGAGGGACAAGGCGCACACATTTTAACGGCTGCATCGCAGGCTGCTGCAAAGAGCAATAGGTAGATCTGGCTGAAACATGCATCTTTCTCTTTCTCTTTTTCCGAGCAGTTTCCAAATCATGTCGTCTCGCGGAACCGTCATAAACATCCAGCCAAGGAAACGGACAAGGGTCTGTCCACTGACTCAATTGCCGGCCTGTCTATCCGTATGATACACCAGCGATCCCCAGGCTCTCGTACCTCACTACACGGCCAGAATCCCTCTTCTCGTGGTGTCGTTTATTCGCGTTCCTGCCCAATCATTCTGCCCGAAACCCTTAAGCTCCTATCTTCGCAGCGCGCTCCTCCTCCAGCTTCTTGTAGAAGTTGTCGCGGGCGTCTCTCCGCGGAACGTGGTAGCCGTACCTAGAACAAAATTAGATATCGTGGTCGGGCACTCGGGTTTATGGGTCGTGGTACCAGAAAGCGTTGCCAAAGACGAGCCCGAGGCCTGTCGAAAGTTAGTTACCCCTCCAAAATCCTGGCCCAGATGCAACTCCGTCTGGGGAAGGATTTCGCGCGAACTCACCGAGGGCAATTCCGAGATCAGTGATGAGGCCCCGGCGGAGCATCTAGAGTCCAGCCATCGTCAGCATTTGTTCCCACAGCTTTCTCGTTGGGCGGGCGGGGCAGCGGCAATTGGCGGCCATTGGGCCGACCGAGGCAGGGGGGAACACATACACCGGTAATGGGTTTGACGGCCATTTTTTCGGAGGTTGTTTATGGGCGCGCGGTGAGCGGAGAGGTTCTCGTGGGCTGTCGGCAATCGTGCGTTGCGGTGTTTGACGACATTCGGCTTCGAATTGGAGCTTCAAGCATGGCCTGATGTTCGAGCTAAGCTTCACGTGATCTTGCGGCACCTCCCGGTAATTCTTGCAGGATTATGTAATACGCACGACGATCGAGTCCACGATCCAGAAGGCCAAGAAATTGATTGTCCCTCGTTCAAAAATACCGATAAATATTGGGCAAACTTCCACCCACTTGCGAAAAATCGAAACTAAAACGACACTGAATTATGGCCGGGTAGAACAAGTGCCGTAGTAGGACCGTAATAGTGCCTCATTCACCAAATCCAAGGTCTATGTGGACCAAGTCGGAGCCACCAAGACTTCACTCGAGCCCTTCCTCGCTGGAACGTCTCGTGTGACAAATGAAGTAAACGGCATGCGTAGAGCATTTCGAGAGTTCAATTTACAGATTAGGAAACATACATAGACACCAACCCTCTCTCTCACTAACTACAGCTACCCGTAAATCCACACAGTATTCGAACTACAGCCATGGAACCTCCTCCCCTCAGATCTAGCAATAATCTGAACGAACAATGACGTTCCACTGGTCAGGATGGAAAACCTGTCCCGCAACCATCGTCGTGCCCCAGTTGTTGGTCGCACACCTGGTGATGACGTAGCTAAGACCGTCCGCGATGCGCGCGAACGAATCGAGATAGAGTTCATCCTTTCTCTGAGAGGCCACATGCTGGGTCAGCCAAAACTGAACTTCAACATAAACCAAAACACAAACCCCCCCATGCAGAAGAGGAGACCAAAACTCACATCATTACAGATATAAACCGCCGCACCATACGAGCAGCTAACCCGACTGCACATCCCGGGCCCCGGCGGCACGCGCACCTCGCCGATGATGCTCTGCAGGTAGCGCATGCCCTCCCAGTAGGCCGCCATGTGGGCGTAGGGCAGCGGCCCGCCGCAGTAGTAGCTGCCGCCGCTGAAGTCGATGTTGCGCCGCGCGACCGTCGCCGTCGGCGTGTCCGCGTCCGCGTCGAACTGCTGCGGGGCGTTGCGTGCTGCTGTTTCTCCTTGTCCGGGTCTGGTCGAAGCGCTGTGTTGTTGTTTCTGTGGGTGTCCCAACTGGCGTAGCTGGGCGACGAGCGTCTCGATCGTGCCGTTGACAATGACGGTGTGGCCGGGGTAGTCTTCGACGCGCCATTCGGCGTCGCTGTACTGGGTTGCTTGGGCCGGGCTGGGGGCGGCGAGGGCCTGGGGATGGTGTTGCGGGTTAGTCTCCTATTCTGCTTCCCGGGGGCCTGGTGAGGTACAGGAAAAGGGAAGGGTGGGGACGTACGCCCATGAAGAAGGTGGCGGCGGCAACGACTGCGAGCTTCATGTTGAACGAGCGGTGGTTTTTGCGTGGTCTGGTAGAAGACTTGTGCGTGCAACGGTCTGAGTCTCGGGGCTGGGGGTGCTGGTGGCTGAGGAAGAAAGGGGCGGTGGACAGGGTGAAAGCATCGATACTTATAGACCACAAAACGGAGGCTGCTCTGGAATCGAAGCCGTTGATCTTGCTGTTGGCAAGGGTGGAATGATCAGCGCTGCGTTTGACTGGGGAAGTCAGCCGCCTATTCACGTTTCCTTATGTCTCTATCTTCAACTCGCTCGCCCAATGGCGTTGGCCACGGACGGAATGCTTTTAGCAGACTTTTATGCGCGAGTTACAAAGCCACCGTTGATGTGGTCGTTGTTTGCCTTGCTTTCAGCCGGGCCTTGCGTCGGGCTGCGGGTATAAATAGACAACAGCTGCCGAAAAGGGGTATGAATAGCGGGATGATAAAGCAAACACCACAACTTCTTAGTCTTTCAAAGTGCAGGCAATTCATAACCCCAACGGCCGAGAAAGCTTTCTCGCACGAGTGGGTCAAAGTTTTCGATTTGAATTCCTTCATAAAGATGTGAGGCGGCATAGAAGCAGCCGAAAGGGCAGGGTTATGGCTGGTCAGCGGAGTTCCATCTTCTCGTGATCCCCTCCGCTGCGCTCTTTGTCCCTTTTTTCTTCGCAACTCCAGCGCTCCTTGCAGTGCCCAGGTACCTCCTGACGCCGTCTGGCGTACACAGCCATGCCTCGGGCCCCGGCATACGTAGGGTCAACAACCGCCGTGGCGTCTTTTAGGCTTAAGGACGGCGCGAGCCCTTCTCCAGGGTGTAACTCAGCCAAAGCGTCCCGCACAGTTTCAACGAAGACGTGATGGGTTCCGTTCTGGCCCCCTAACAGCACCAGGCCAGGCGGCTGCTGCCCTTGGTCACCCCCCCGCACCAGCTCAACAATGCGCGACCGAACATGAGCCCAGTAGTCGGACTCGGAGGCAAACCCATCCTGAGCATCCAAACCGGCACGAAAGTCCATGACCCGCGGACCGTCGCGGACCCACCGCGGGAAAGCCGTGCCCATGACGTCCAGCGACGCGTACAGGGCGTGACCGGTGAGCGAGACAAACAAGGTGAGACGGGATGGGAGGGCGTCTTCCTCGAACCAACACTCGAAGAGATCCGCGTATGAGGCGCAAAGCCCGTAGCCGTTGCCCGCGATCGCCGCCCGGGACTGGACGACGTGCTTCGGTTGGAAGAGCCTGCTGTCGGGCTCTGCAAACCAGTTGCGCAGGCCAGCATGCGAGAGCGCATCGTCTAGGTCTAGCGGTGTCAGCGCGGGGATGGACGGGAACGTGATAGCGATGAGATCGACCGAGTGTAATGGGGCAAGCGTCTTCATCGTGGCTGACTTGAGGTCTGCGAGCAGCGAAGCCAACACGCCCACGTCGAGGTGATCGTGGGAAGCCGAATGGGCTTTGTTTCCGAGGAAGTCCAATATCCCAAGGTCTCGGCGAGCTAATTTCTAAGGTTCGATGGCGAGCGGTTGGGAAGCGGACAGAGCACAAGATGCAGCTAGCTAGGTAGTGTAACGTGGCTCGGATGTTTGGACCTTGTGGCTGAACACTTCTATGTTCATACCTGTAACTAGATAGGTATGTCACTACCCACGTACCACCCGACCTACATAGTAGGGACCCATCATCAACCAACAAGCCGCACTAGAACGTTCCTGATCCTTCGTGGGGGCCCTGCACCAGGGCCCTCGACCACGCTTGACCTTCGGGGTGCTATATTATCTTTTAATACTGCGACCCTCCATGGCCGACTGTAAAGGGTCCGCTGCAACCTCACCTCACAACTTTACTCGCTTTCATCCTTTTTTGGACCCCACGTTGTTGGTTCAGACCTGCAGTGTTCCGCGCCTGTCATTTCAATATTGGAGCCTTGTCTACGCTCGCGCGTTATGGAACCGAACTATCTCACTGGAAACTTGGGGGCGGTTGTCGGAATCATTCGCAAACGAAGCCGTTGACGCCAAGTCGGTTGAAGGCGAGGGACGAACAACGGGGGCCAAACCAGACTGAATGGAGCATGCGGTTCGTTGTGCTTTTGCCGCACCTGCCTGGTATAAGAAGGGCCTGCTTCGTCCGAGGACGAGCAGCTTGTGCCCTCCCGTTCTGTAGAACCCATTCATCGCACGGCGCCAAACAACGATATGGGAAATACTTGTAGCACCACCACCGTCGTGGCAGGCGACAGCTGCGGTTCCTTGGCCAGCAGGTGCGGAGTTACAGCCGCCGACTTCTACCAGTACAATCCAAGCCCGACACTATGCTCAACACTCGCTGTCGGCCAAAAGGTCTGCTGCACTGCCGGCGGGCTACCCGTCCCGTCCCAGAATGAGGATGGCTCCTGTGCCTCATACACGGCCGTTGCCGGGGACACATGTTTTGTGATTGCCCTGAGCAACAGCATCACGGTTGCCAACCTGGAAGAGTGGAACACTCAAACCTGGGGTTGGGCAGGCTGTCGTTCCCTGCAACGCGGCCAAACCATCTGTCTTAGCACTGGGAGCCCGCCCATGCCCGCCGCTGTGGACGGTACCGTGTGTGGCCCCCAGGTCCCCGGAACGGCCAAACCCCCCTCAGGAACCGATATCTCGGGGCTGAATCCCTGCCCGCTTAACGCGTGCTGCAACATGTACGTCGCCAGAAGTGTTTAGAATCGAGTTCATGCCAACTCTGGAGCAGCTGGGGTCAGTGTGGTACCACGGCTGACTTCTGTACCGACACTGGCACAGGAGCTCCGGGAACGGCAGCGCCGGGGAGCAATGGATGCATCTCTAACTGTGGCACCGACATGGTCATTGGGGACCGGCCAGAGCAGTTCCATCGCATTGCTTACTTTGAAGCCTTCAACTTCGACCGGCCGTGTCTCAAGATGGACGTCGCGCAGATCGACACTTCGAAATACACCCATGTCCACTTTGCCTTTCTCGATCTTACTCCTGCCTTTGAGGTCGACATCGTTCGATACATGGAGCAATTCACCCGATTCACGAAGTTAACAGGGGTCAAACGAATTGTGAGTACCCTCTTCCCCCTTTATTACCACCATCACGTAAAGAAGGAGCTGGACTGTAGAGTGTGCTCTCCAGAGTCTCCTCTCGAGTCTCCGGAACCATGTTTGCTGCCGATGTGACGGCCTCTTGCTAACCCACCCTCTCTCTCGACCAGGTCTCCTTTGGGGGTTGGACCATGAGTACCAGCCTTGCCACCTACAACATTTTCCGCGATGCAGTCAAGCCCGAGAACAGGCAGACATTTGTGAGAAACCTGGTCAACTTTGTCAATGAGTGGGGCTTGGATGGCGTCGACATTGACTGGGAGTACCCTGGCGCACAAGACCTCCCCGAGATTCCGGCGGGTAGTCTCGACGATGGCAAAAACCTCGCCGCGTGCTTGGTGCTCCTCAGGGATCTCCTCAGCCCTGACAAGTCCCTATCCATCGCAACACCAGCGTCTTACTGGTACCTGAGGGGGTTCCCCATGGCCAAAATGGCAGCCTCGCTGGACTACATCGTTTACATGACTTACGACCTCCATGGCCAGTGGGACTACGGTAACGAGTGGGCTGATCCGGGCTGCCCTGCCGGGAACTGTCTCCGTTCGCACGTCAACCTGACCGAAACCATCAACGCCCTGTCCATGATCACCAAGGCGGACGTGCCCAGCAACAAGCTCGCCGTGGGGATTGCCAGCTACGGCCGTTCGTTCCAGATGACCACCCCAAACTGCACACGGCCCATGTGCACCTACACCGGCCCAGACTCGGGAGCGAAGCCCGGGCGGTGCACGCAGACTGCGGGCTACATAGCCGATGCCGAAATCACGAGATCATTGCCCAGAATAGCAACGCGCGGACCTCTCATGATGCGTCCAGCGACAGCGACATCTTGGTGTACGATTCGGTGCAGTGGGTGGCTTACATGAACAACACGACAAAGGCAGGCCGCGTTGCCCTCTACCAGCGCCTTAACATGTGGGGAGTGAGCGACTGGGCCGTGGACCTCCAAGCCTTTGTAGCGCCACCGACACCAACGCCACCTGGGTCTGCAGCGGCTGCACGCCCTTGAACCACGTCTGTGAAGGCGGTTCGTACGCCGACTGGGACCAGTGCTGGGCGAACTGCGAGGGCGGGCTGTGCTTGAAGAACGCTGGACAGGAGGGCATACTGTGCCAGTCATGCCCGTAGAGGTGGGATGGTGGCTGGCTCGAGTCAACCGGCGGGGCTTTAAAGAAAGATGGAGCGGGCAGGTGGCTGACAATGCTCTGGAAAGGGCCCACCATTAATTAGAAGGCAGTGGATGTTCTTTTCATCAGGGGGCAGCGGTTTATTCTATAGTTTGATACCAAGCACAGCGATACAGGCGGAAGGAAGCTAGCATGTACTTCAGGTGCCTGTTTGGATATAGACTAATAGCTAGCAATGTCTGAAAGTATAAGAGAGCCACTCACATATTCGACGCGTCGACGCTCTCCGACGGCGTGGTCACGAACGCGGCCGACGCCGACACCGTGACGCTAACCTCGCTCTTCAGCAACTCCCGGGCAGCGACCTGCTGCTCATGGGCACCGGCCGCGATGGCCTTCCTGGCGGCTTGGTCGACGGGGGCGACGCCGAAGCGGGACATCTCGGCCTCGAGCTGGGCCGTCTCGTCGCGGGCGCGGCTGGCGCGGGTCCGCAGCGTCCGCAGCATCTCCTGCTGCTTGGCCGACACCAGCGCCGCCACCTTGGCCGCCGCGTTCTCCGTGTACTTGGCCAGCCGCTCCTGCAGCTCCGGCATGCCGTCGTTGCGCGACGTGCCCTTGGACAGCTCGTAGCACAGCTCCACGCCGCCGATGATGTGGTCGCGGTGCACGAGCGAGTACATGGTGGCGATGTCCTGCAGGAGCGAGAAGTAGGCCTTGAGCTGCAGCGTCGACGCGTAGATGGTCTGCTTGTCGGGGTCCACGGCGGGGAGCACGCCCGAGCGCATGCCGCGCCGGGCTATCTTGCCGATGTCCCGCTCGAAGAGCTGGGCGCGCGGCATGACGAGCACGTCGATGACGGTGGTCAGCATGATGAAGAAGCGCTCCAGCCGGCCGATCTGCACGATCAGGTCCGCCAGCACCTCGATGCAGTCCCGCAGCACCGTCTTGATCTCCTCGAGCGTCTTGCCCGTCGACTGCAGCTTCTTGAGCTTGGCCTGGATCGTGGCCATGGCCTTGGCCGTGCGCTCCTGCTTGTCGATCGCCGCCTGGTACGCGTTCTCGGCGTTATCCAGCGCCGACTGCGCGATCTGCACCCCCTGCATCGCCGTGTTGAGCTGCGCCGTCTGCGCCGACAGGTCCGGCTGCGGGATCTGCACGTTACCAAAGGCGGTCGGTACGTTGGAGGAACCGGCCGCTTTTGCCGATGCCGCCAACTCGAGGATATCGTCGCGCGCCTTGCGGCACGTCGTCCTCCACTGCTTCACCACGTCCTCGGCGGGGTCCTTGGCGGCCGAGAGCTCGTTCTGCTTCCGGAGGTGCGCCTGTAGCTCCTCGGATAGCTTGATCAGCGCGGCGTATGCTCCTAGGAGCTTCTTGTTCGGTGCCGTGTCGGTCACGTCGATGTTGGCCTTCTGCCCCTTCAGGGTGCCGAGGATGTAGGCCAGACCTTGGGGAACGTCATCAGATTTAGTGGTGTCGTCGTCGTCCTTGGAAGTAGTGGTCTCCTTGAACTTGTCCCACTTGATTGTGCCCTTTTCGCCACCCAGATACTCGTAATAGTGGTTGACTAGGTTCTGGATGGTGGCCGCCGTCGCATACGCCGGGTCGGCGAGCGTTGGCGTCGTTGTTTGGGGCTTCCCGGAGGCGGCGGCCGTGTTCGAGGCTGCGGCTCCCGCCTGTCCGGCAGCTGTGCCGGCGGCCCACGCCGCCGGGTTCCTCGCATTGACTGCGGTGCTCATGATGCTGGGCAGCGCCTGCGCGAAGCTCGAGACGGCCGTCTGGAGGACCGACGCCCAAGGACCCGGGACCTTGTCGATCATGGTATCGAGGTTCTTTTGTTGTTTGTCGACGTTCTTGGACGCCCGAGTGACCTCCTTCTTGACCGCCTCAATCGCGGTGCCGGCGTGCGTCTCCTCAATCTTGGTCACAGCCTCATCGACTCTGGTCCTCTCGGCCTTGATCGCCGTCAGCCCCTTTTGATTTTCAGTGACGGCGTGCAGTTCGCCGACCATCCTTCCCCAGGTGCCGAACGCCTCGCGTATGTCGGCTGCGAGCTTTGCGCACGTTTTGGCATCGTTGGAGAAGTCATCAAGAGCGTCCTTGAAGTCTTCGTACTGGTCCTCGCCGAGTGTGGAGGGCCCCAGGCGTCGAAAGACCATGGGGATTCTCTCGTCACCGATGCGCTTGCTCGTCATCTGCAAGGCATCCATGTTCTGCCCCCGCGACGGTGAAAGCATGCCGTCCTCCGTTGTTACACACTGGGAAAGAGACATTGTTGTCAGCCAAAGGCACTCTTCGGGGGGTGGGCATCCGAGTACTTACCATCGACCAGACACGATCTCAGGGTGGGATTGGGGACATTTGTCATGTACTTGAAGCCATCGGTTGGCTTAGAGTCCGTGAGGGAGATCTTCTCAGCCGTCGCGTTTGATGCCGCCAGCCAGCAGGAACCCATCAACGACAAGGCAGTCGGCGCAGCACTCAGGAGCTCTCCCCAGTTGTGCTGGAATAGGGTAGATCCCTTGAGCTCATCAACGAACCTGTTTGACAGCTTCCCATATTGCTCCTTGGTAGCGGTGGTCTGTATCTCCTCGAAGCGTTTGAGCGCGTTGGAAGTCATCTTGGGCAAAACCCTAGGTTGGTTTGTAATGGGCAAGGGGCGAGCGAATACGGGGGGGGGACAGGTGGAAGAAGTGGGTTGCTTTGCAGAGGTTGACGGCCGTTTGGCTGGGAAACTGGGGGTTAATTTCGTTGGCAAAGACCACCTAGGGAGATTGTACTTATATACACCCCGAAGGATAGTTGTTGGATGTACCAAACCACCATCGGCGATCTGATGTTTGCTGCCGAGGTTCCGTCCAGTCCCCCTTCTCCTCCTCCTCCTTTACCCCCTCCTTCCCCTCGTTACTCTCTTTTCTGTCCCCCTCCATCTCCTCCGCGGAGGTAATTATTGCTTCTTTTTATTTTTACCGCGGGATCCGCGCCTCTGGGCGCCTTTGGACGCCTCCAGTCCATCCAGCCACAGGTTATCGCAAAGATGCAATGGAACCGAACCTATTGTAAAGAGGTTCAGCTAGCCACAGCGGGCCTACTCCGCACGTCGATCACCATAGTCCGTCCACTAGGGAGAGGTCGCGATAAACTTTTGCAGGTTGTGGGGATTTTGCAGCTTTCGGAATCACATTCAGCTCCCGTCTGCTTGCAGCATCTTGTCCGCATTACCCCTTTTGGGAGCGCACGCACGAACGCATGGGGTATCGTCCCAGTGTTGTCCCCAGTACTGGCGAATAGCATCCGGCTTCCGCCTCGATCTGTCACTGCGTGACTTGCTCGGCCATGCAGCGTCAAATGCAGAGAAGCCTAACATGGCCGCCCGATGCGGGTTTGGGAGGAGGTCGTCATGCGGTCGTCTCACCGACTTCCGCCACAGTTGTCTTTCTCGTTGACCTGAATTAACCTAGAGCGAGGTTGACGGGGGATGACAGCGCCGTGGGTTCCTCGTTCTCGGAGAATGTAAGTCACTCAACTATCACATATTCAGATATATAAGAATACACGACAACCACCTCCCTTCAGTCCCCATCTTGGTGTACATGTTCCCAATTCGAGGCTAGCTGCACTGCTTTGTTCAGCCTGCTGTCATCATCGCCCTTCTTACTCCGCCATCATGGTTAACAACTTTGATGATCTCACCGATTTCCTGCGGGGTGCCGCCGTCAGAGCTGGGGAGGGTTTTCTGAAGGCGGTCGCGCCTATAATCGAAACGGCCGTCGATGTGAGCAAGGATCTCGTTGCGGATAACTCGCTCGACCTGGCCAAAGCCGTGGACCTCAGCGGCGCTTTCATCCCAAGCAGTCCACTCGCGTTTGCCTCGGCTCTCCAGCTAGCCAGAACCCTCACGTCGGTCATCGCAGGGGATGAGGATAAAAGTGTCCTCGAGACAATCGGTGCGTCACATATGTTTCCTTCCGGAATACTCCTTTGGCTCCTTTCTGACCACCTCGTTTGTTTGCGCGTCTAGAACGGCTGGAGAAGCAAGTCGCCCCCTTCACGCAGCAAGCCGAGAATGTGCTGCAACAACTGGACGTCATCATCAAGACGGGCGAGCAGCTGGAGAAGGAGACCAACGAACGGGTCCGTAGCGCGGCCGTCTCCGCCTACCAGGCTCTCCAGGACGCCGTAGAAGGCGTGCTCAAGATCGAACGCGGCAACGCGCGTATCCAACGGGTCGACCCCAGCGTCCTGGCAAAGCTCGATTCGGCCGTTGCGAGCTTCGAGAACCTGCACAAGGTCAGCAGCACCAACGCGTGGAAGCTCGGTAAGGACTCGGCCGCGCTCATGTCGTTTGGCGACAACACCAAGACCTTCAAGGTCACGCTCGAGGAGGAGAGGCAAAAGCTGAAGACGCAAATCAAGAACAACATCGCGGCGAGGCAGCGGCACAAAGATCATGTGGAAAAGCTCAAGAAAGGCGAGAGCACGTACCGGTCTCGAGCGAGGACCGCAAGAGAGGAACTGGACGACGAGTGGAACAAGATCGGCTACGCCTTTAAGCCGTCGAGCCGCGACAAACAGAAGCTGATCTTGTCCAACGCGTCGAAGGCCCTGGAGGAAAACCTGAGGGAGCAAAAGGGGGTAGACAGCAAGATCCGCGGGCTGTACATGCTGGACACGCTGATCGGGTGGGCGATGCGGGCGCTGGACGTGGTGAAGGCGTCGGTGGAGCGGGTGGCCCAGGACTTCCAGGCCAAGTTCCAGCTGATCACGGACGCGCAGCAGACGTCGGACAAGCTGTTTGCGGGTCTGCTCGGGCTCGCCAACACGATCAAGGACACCAACTTCCGCACCTCGCGCGACAACTCCCTGCGCGTCGTCCTGGCTGTGCTGAGCCGCTACCATAAGCTCCGCTACGACTACACCTCGCTGGAGATCCCTGGGATCGAGGAGCGCCGGATCCACCGCGCCATCGTCGACCGGATGGGCAACGATGGCGCGAAGAAGCTACTGGAGCCGCCTAAGCCCGCTGATGACGACGACGATGCCATAAACCGTATGTAGGGAATCAATACTTTTGGGTCCACCAAAGATCATCCATGCTATAGGATTGCGAAGGCAAAGTCCCGAAGATGGACGCAGAGTAGGTCATGGCTATCGATATTGAACATAAATTTCTCGCGTCATTGAGATCGGAATACGTCAAGACGAGCAGTCTCTCGAGAGTCAAGGGCAACTGTGGGTATTAGTGACTTGTTGGCCCAGAAGGAGAATACGCGCTTACGTACAGTGTCCTGCCAACGGACTGGTAAAATTAAAGTAATTATCTGCGTACGAATAGAAGCGACAGTCTGCATGGTAGGTCTGATTCCGTTCCAATGGAACCAGGGGCCAGGCGGTGCATCGCGTGGCGGCGTGGTCGCGTATTGGCATGTTTGGTGCGTATCAGTGCGTTGAGTGCGTATTCCCCCCTGACCCCCTTATTTTCAACCAAAAACCGGGAATTATTTGTCAAGATAGAATCAGCTGACAGGGTACATACATACGCATCGTGACTAGAATCGTTAGCTATTAGCCCAACCCCATGTAAACAGAAAGATGATAGCGAGCAGATAGGAGGCAGTGCAAATGTTTAGACGGTTATAAAAGCGACCACGCCGGGGGATGGGATGAACTCAGTTAGAACTCACAAGTCATCCAGCCATAAAACACTGGCAACAAAAACCTCAACCACCGTGAGCACGATGGCATCCATTTTGATCGCATTCGTGATCGCAGCTCTAGCCGTCAAGAAAGGAGGAGCATCACCCACAACAGTCAACCACCGGTCATGCGTCCAGATCGAGGTCCCAGTTAGCGTTGAAACCACGGCAATCAAGTGGCTGCAGCCGAGGGTCGACAGCAATATTGATGCTGTGGACTGGGTCAGGTACCAAACGACCAGGGCGTCCCCCAACAATACCGAGAGCATGATGGGGCGGATACCTGTTAAGGAGACCTTCAATATCAATGGCCAGCTCTGTGTCCCTCCCAAGGGCGCCGCCAGGTCTGAAACCCTTCAGATCGCTACTCATGGCGGCGGGTTTGACAAGAGGTTAGTCGGTGCACACATCTTCGGGAAGATTGAAGGCTGTAATTAACAAGATGACAGATACTGGGACGCCGAGATCAAGCCAGAAGAATACTCTTACGTCGAGGCCGCACTATCCGAGGGCTACTCCATCTTCACCTATGACCGTCTGGGAACAGGCAAGTCCGACAAGCCCGACGGATACGACATCGTCCAACTCAACGTCCAAGTCGAGATCCTCCGACAACTGACCCAGCTCGCCCGCTCGGGCAAGCTTGTCAGCACATCCAAGAAACTCAGCAACTGCACTACCAATACCCGCCTCACCAAGTACAAGCCATCCAAGGTCGTCCACGTCGGCCACTCCCTCGGCTCGCTCGTCTCCGTAGGCCTAATCACCAACTATCCGACCGAGAGCGACGGCCTGATCGCCACGGGGTTCCTGATCACCAACGTCCCGCTGTCC
Organism: Chaetomium fimeti; assembly: GCF_033439085.1. Classification (NCBI taxonomy): domain Eukaryota; kingdom Fungi; phylum Ascomycota; class Sordariomycetes; order Sordariales; family Chaetomiaceae; genus Chaetomium; species Chaetomium fimeti. The sequence goes on from NW_026944337.1 coordinate 277,938, forward strand.
GGCCTCAACGTCGCGACGTGGGGCTTCGAGCTCGCGCGCGAGAACGACCCGGCCCTCTTCCGGGACCGGGGCTCGGGCTACCTCGTGTCGGCGACCAAGTCTGACGTGCAGCTCAACTTCTTGCGCAAGGGCTCGTTCGAGCTCGCGATGCTGGACTACGCCTGGCAGATCCGGCAGACTGTTACCGTGAGCGAGTTTCAGTCGCTCACGACGGGGTTTGGGGAGAAGGGGGCCGAGTTCAGGGCGCCGCTGCAGATGGTGGTGGGGGAGAATGACTATGGTGTTTGTGGCGGTGACTGTGTCGGGGCGTATGATCTTGATGTCATTAAGCAGGTTTATCCGGGGGCGACGGATCTGGATGTGCATGTCCAGCCGGGGACCGGTCATGGCTTGACGCTTTCGATTAATGCTACGGCTGGGTACAAGGCGTCGTTTGACTTTTTGCATAGGTCGGGGTTGTAATTAAGGGCAGTAGAGAAAGGCCGGAAGGTGGGAGATGGACGAAGACGGGAAGGATAGAATTAGACCATGATAGAATGCCTCGAGGTGTTACTGTTTTATGGGGTTTCTTTGCCATCCTTGCTTAGGCCTTCTGAGGCGGGTTGTAATAAGTTGGCACTCTCTGATCCTGACGAACGAACAAGAACCATCGTGTTTTATCGCGGGCGTCGGTGGAGGGCATCCGTTATATAGATGCCGTCTAGAGACAGGCCCCGTAGAAACTCAATGTGCGCCGCCTACCAGAGCCGAGGGAGTATTCCCGCTCTCGCAATACATGGTCCACACCCCCTTGCCTCATAAAGCGCCGTCTATCCCAGAAAACGTACCCCCACTTCAGGCTGTCCGGAATGGGATAATCTCTCGTCTGCGGATACCTCCCACTCGGTCCTGTGACCCAAGCGAGCGGGGGTCCGTCAGTGGTGTCACCAGAGAATAAAGGCCACTCTCTGGGAGCCCGGTCACCATCCTCAGGGAACCTGCAGCGCCCGGAATTATGCCTGGGGTTCAGGACGGCATGCTCTTGCACCCGTTGGATCAGACTGTCGTGGTTTTGCGTTTTCAAGATTTCGTAGAAAAGGCGTAAACCCCCGGGCCTCGAAAGAGTGCCGTCCCGCGAGGACTCGCGCGTTACTATCAAGCTGCTGTCAGTCCGGCAGTGTGGCAACCTCCAAGGTCCCGGCCTGTTTCTGCTCTCTAGAGAATGGAGAAGCTGTTGTCTTTTGAAAGTAACTCACATTCCTCACGAAGGTTAAGAACCTTGGAAGGGGTATCCGGCCGGCCCCGACCCTTAGACTTGGAGCTTCCCAGATTGGCGTCCCACTGCACAGCAGCAAAGACTTCTTCGTACTTGTTCTCGATGAGTGTGTATATGCAGTAGAGCTCCTCCGCCTCCCAGGATTGGTAGATGGAAAAGAACAGGGAGAGCTGCTCTTCCCAGCCGATCTCACCCTCACCACGGCGTCCCCAACGGCCTTCGCCGAAGAGATTACAGTGGAGTTGAAAGCGGTAAAGGGCCCGTAGAAGACGCTTCTGTTCTGCCTGGGATAGGTCGCCAACTTCAAAATAAGGGTCGAGGGCGTGGCAGAACAGGGCAGCAGATTGTAATACCAAGGGCCGAGCCAGGGAGTGATAAAAGCTCGCGATATCGATCAAGGTCTCCTCTGTGCATCCTTCTAGTATCAGCTCGGGCGTTGCGGTACGCAGCGCGACGTAATCGTCTATAAATAGGCCGATGACCTCCGGTGCGGGCGGGTGGTGGTGGTCGGATGAATCCTCGTAGAGCGCATCGGACGTGTGCACGGCGTATGCATCCGCCAGAGAGTTACCGAGAGTTGCCGTCAGAATCCGTTCTAGGAGTGCCCGTCGGTCGAGTAGGTACTGTTGGTAGAAGACGGGCGATGCCATCGCAAGCGCTCTGAGGTCCTCCAGGTCATCTAGGTAGGAAAGGATCTGGCATCGCAACTCGGCAGGGAGTGATTCGAAGGCGCCAGCCGGTAACACGGCAGTCTCGAAAACGGTCTTTCCAGCCCCAGAGTCGAGTTGCTGCTGTTGCCGGTCTAAATATGTCGTCTCCAAACCTGGCTTGGGGTCATCTCCCCGCCCGCTTCCCCGCTCTCTTGGCCGGGACGCTGGCATCTGTGGCACAGTCTGAGTCTCCAGAGTTAACGAGGCAGCTGCTCGCTTTTGCAGCCGCGTAAAGGGGTTGAGCTTTGAAAAGCGATTTGGCATATTGAAGAGTAGTGTGCTGTCAGAGGGCTATGTACGTGCTTGGGTAGAGACGAAGAATGATCGAGGTAGTTGAAGATGTCGGGGGTAGAGAGCTGGGCGCGACTGTTCTATTCGTGGTTCTAGGGATGCGTACTGGGAAAGGACTAGGCCGGGTAAGCAGAGCGCAACTGAAGCGCTTGCTGAGAGGAGGGGTTTCACAACATAATGTAGGACGTTGTTAACACCCAAACAGGCTGATGGCGGTCGAAAGAAACAGCCTGCACCAAGATGTTACCGCCCTAGCAAACTTTCCAGACCTCTCTTGTCAGCTCCCCCTCCCGCCAAGGTAGCTCCCAAGCCACAAGGGGGTTGTTGCCGCCAACACAGCGTATTCGCCCGATTTTGGCGCTCAATTTGAAGGCGAAAGGCTGCTAGAGCATTACTATTATGATACAGAACGGCCAGGGACATGCTTTAGACGCGAGAAACATAAGGGCAACAACCATATAGAAAGCCCACCGTTTCGGTCAATATAAGTGAAGTGGGATAGGCCAAGAGGGGGATACGTCCGTAAGTACTAACGGTGCGCTTTGCCAACGGCCTCAGATTCGGTCTCGGGCCAATATTACAGCGAAGGCAGGAGTGGGATGTGGGATGGGGAGTAATACTGGTGTGACGGATGGGCATCCCGCTGTGGCTAGAGTGTTCTTTTTATAGACAGCATCTTTGTAACGGGACAGCCCCGGACGGTCTTGAGGATTGATCTCTCGCCGGTTTCACCACCAAACCCGTAGCTTCGAGATTGGCGGCGTCAAGTCTAGTCTGTAAATACCTTAATTATCGAGGTCATTTACGAGCCGTTGAAAAAATTCGGACTCAAACCTAAACCCTCTTTATGACTATGTTGGTTTCTGTCGACAAAGTTCGGGCCTCGAGATAACTGGGACGACTGAAGCCGGTTACAAAACTCAGATGCGTTACTAGTAGGTAACAACTCTGACTCCATAAAGTAGATGTCGCTATTCATACTGAGACCGTATAATTCACCGAAATTGTTGTGTGTAGACGGGTCTCACCTTTTTGCCTCGATGAGTTGTGATGGACATTATCGTCACTTGCTGCACACCTATTCTTTGACAAACCTTAGGGGCTCAGGAGTGTCTCGTTTGCGACCCATCGACGGTTTTCCTAAGGGGATCATCGAGTCAGTTGCAGTATCTTGGAACGCATTGGAGAGCAATTTCGGCCTCGTTACAGGATGTGAGGGGCTTACCCATGCCGGCAAATAGTTTAAAGTTTGACGCCGCAGCTTTGAGGAATCCGTAATATGCCAATGACGGGCAGCGGATGCAGCCCGTGGAGCATTTATTAAGCCTGCGATAACTCAGTGCCAGCAAGCTGCCGCGGCCGCCCGCGCGCTAATCAATCAGTGTGCTTCTCTTAAAAGTTCGCTCATTCACAACGAGCGCGTGCTGAAACCAACCAACCAACTGAACGGCAATCGACAAGCGATTCAGTGGCGGGACTGCGCTTCAGTCGATGATTTTGCCTCCCTTGAGGCCCAAAAACCGGGCCGCCAGTCGGGCGACCCAATCCTCCGATTCTTTTGCAAACCAGCTTTGCCGCGCTGAGTCTTCAGAGTGCAGGCGCTCCGGAAACCCGACCCCAATCGATTTTCAGGGGTCGCTCTCCCACTTTCCCACCTATCCATGGATGGATGCCGAGGAGAAAGAAAGCAGGCCGCTGATTGAGCAGGAGCCCCCTACCCCACCTGCCCGAATCTGGACTGCTGAAACCGCTTAACTGCGGGGCTCCAAGCACGGTTGTGAGTGCTTCGTTGGCTTTCTCGAAGCTCGGCGCTGTTGGGGGGGTTGTTGGTGCTTGTGATGTCACAAACTTGAAGCAGCGGGGGTGTCTCTGGGCGGCAACTGTTTGGGTGATAAGGTACCTACATACACTCCGCACTTTTGTCCAGTCTGCACTCATGAGCACAGGAGTGACAGGTTTTGCAAGTTGGCCTGAAAAGCCAACCTTGCAGCCTCCGACTCGCTTACCCCTGCGAGCAGCTCAATTTCGATTTGTGCTGGACCCCTGCGTGGATCTTTTGAAAAGCCCCAAAGGAAGGCGGGTTCGGATGGGTTAATGCAGGAACAGAACTCCAAGTCAATGCTCGCTCAACTTCAGATGAACCCAATGCCACCGCCTCCAAAACAATGCGTTCGAGAAGGACTTGTCAACCCTTCGAGCCGAGCCAAGTTCGGTTTTTCGGGAAAAGTGTATATACTGTGTAAGTCCCGAGACGACGGGACATCGGCTTGGAAGCGAACCGTGCCACGCGTCAATTCTGCAGATGCGGCGTCGTCACCCCGGTCCGCATGTCTATATCGGGACCGTCATACCGGAGCTGAACGATCGAGACGCCCGGCTCTGCCGAGCATATCGACGAAGCAGAGGAAAACGGAACAGCATCACCCCGTCCCTGCTGCTGCACAGCGCCGACCGGCGCGGGAGTTCGCGATGCCAATGACGTGCCATGTCTCAGAGCGAAACATGCCCGAATATTCGACGGTGGCTGAGGCAGGGGTCCAGAGTACACGACAGACCAAGAATGCACATATTACCTAGGTTCAGCCCCTCTTCATTGGGAAACCTTGTTGAATCCGTTGCCGGCCAAGATAACTAAGTGGAAGAAGGGAGCGAAGAAGAGACGAATGCTTAGCCAAAGAAGAAGGGAACTCAAATGCTAAATAAGGAGCATGACAGAAACTGGAGCAGGATTCCCCCCCCCCTTCGTCTCCACCAGAAAGTACAGGGGGTGGAATGAGTGGGAGAGTGGGCACATGGACGATGGAGCCCTGCCCTTTTCCCCGGATTGATGATTGGGCTGCCGCTCCTTCCCTGGGCAGTTAAACTTCTGGCACGCCCTCTCCTCCCTGGGAAGCTTCCGCCTCCTCACCCTCACCACACAACGGCTTCCAGGTTGGACTTCTCCTCACGGGGCGCCTTCAATTTTCTTTCTGTTCCATTTCTCCCTGGGCTTGCGGTCCCTCTTCGCGCCTGACTTCGTTCTCGACTGCAACCCACCACGCTCATTTTTTTTTCCCCCAACGACTGACCTTCAGGTCCACTCCTTCGATTTACAGCCTGCGACCACTCTCTTCGCGGCTGCCCTTTGCGTTCACAACGACCTTCACCACCGCCGTCTATTTTTGGCCTTGGGTTCCGTTCAAATTTCCACCCACAAAAACCTCATAGATCATCAATACACCTTCTATCACCACAGCGCAACATTACCACCATGAAGGGAGTTCGGGCTTTGACGGTGCTGTCGCTGGCAGCTTTCGCCAGCGCCCAGACTCTCGAGGGCCTCGGTGCCTGTGAAGTATGTCCCAAGCCCCGACTCGGTCGTCGACGTCGAGACTGGTCTCCGCCAGAACAAGGGCAGCGCTGACACCCCAACAGCAACAATGTTACACCCAAGCGTTGAACAAGGCGGGCTCATTCGCCTGTGCGGCGATGGACTTTAACTGCCTGTGCCGCGTTGAGAACTGGGGCTTTGATATGCGTGACTGCGCGGTGGCCAATTGCCCCCCGGGGTCCGATGCGCTTGTCACGAACGCAGCCTCTGCGATGTGTGCGAGTATGTGGCTGGTCGAGTGCTGAGAAGGGAACTTCAACTGACGGTTCACACTAGCGGCCACACTTCCCCCTGGCGCCCCAGCCCCGACTTCGGAGACGACCACCACTGAGCCAGCTCCGTCGACAACCGAGGCACCCACCGAGGCGCCCGCGGAATCAACAACTTCGACTGTAAGTACAACGCATGTTCGTTCAAGAATGTAAAATGTCTTACATATTTGGCAGCCCGAGACTTCGACGACATCCGAGGGCCCAGAATCTTCGTCAACATCAACAGAATCCACGGAATCTTCAGCGTCGACGGCTCCCACGGCTGTTCCGACCAAGGTTGTTACGAGTTCAACATCTTCCTCAAGTGCCGGCGCGGCAGAAACCTCGGCTAGTTCTGAAGACTCGAGCCCGGCCGGAATCACCGAGGCTGCCAAGATCGGCATTGGCATTGGTGTTACCGCTGGTGTGCTCGCTCTCCTCGCCGTGGCCGCCTGCATCTTCCTACGCAAGCGGCGGGCCAGACAGGCCCCCACACAAATGGACCGGTTCCAGATCTCGCAACCAATGCCCAGCGATGAGCACGCCTATACGCATAACAACAACTCGGACTACGACATTGGATCGGGCGACCTGGAGATGAAGAGCCGGCGGTACGAGGACATGCTCCCGCGAGAGGAACCACGGCAGATGGTCTAGTTAGGCACTGCTCGGGGTTCTGGAATGGCAGGGTCCTCTGGTGCAGGCCGGAGAGGTGTTTCGATTTAGGAAAGAGGAAATGGCGCAACCGATGGACCGCCATCTGTGGGAAAATGAAACAGAAGGAAACTAGAGCTGGGTTGGAATGTCGAATAGGGGGTCGAACTACAGGCGAAATACTTGGGCCAGGAGCAAATTTGGGGCCCTGGTCGGAAGGAGTGCTGTATGAGCAAGGTTTAACATGGTCACGATGGGACCGGGATGGGTGTTGTGCTTTTACAATGGATTGGCTGGGTCTACGTGGCCGGAAGATATCCGGAACGGGCCATCGGGCCCTGGCTTGTCGGTTTTGGCGTCAGGTATCGGGGGCGGAGTTGCAAGACTTCATTCATGTCGAGTCAGCCGGCCGCGCGGCTGCTGAAGACATTTGTTTTATTTGTACATATTTCTTGCCGTAACGGGCAGAGAACCTTGCGGGCTCAGGCTCCTCGCCGTTGCTGCGCTGATACTGATACAAGCCGTAAGAGTGGCCATCGTGTGACGTGACTGACAATGGTCTTCTCCACCCATCTATCGGAAATATACCGTTTACAACTCCAATCCAGCCACTGGCAAACCAACTACCACGAATACCATTGTCGCTGAGCAGTAACCGGACGGTTGGGGAGGTGCACCCAAGGACCATGGCGGAGCTTCTTGGCCTCGCGTTCGGCGGCCTCGCGGATCCGTGTCTTCTCCTCCTTGAGGACGACCGAGATGCCTGAAACACAACTGTCAGAAAGCCATTGGGACAGGCGGTGGGATAGTCCAGGAAATACTCACCAGCCGAAGGCAGTTTCCTGATGTTCATTCTTCCACGGGCCCGGTACTCGGGAATCTTGCCCCGCCACGGGCCACGGTTCACCCAGGCCTCGGCCACGTACATGCGCGTCGGGTCGTCGACCTTGATCCACTTGCCGTCCTTGGTCTGGATCTCCACGGGCTTGTCGCTGCCGCCACCGCCGCTGCCACCGCTGCTGCCGTCGGCCTTCTTCTTGGCGCTGCCCAGGCCCATCCCCCGCTGGACCAGGGCCAGGTCGCGCGCCTCCTCGAGGTGGTAGCGCACCTCCTGCGCGTACTTCTTCTTGCTGAAGCGCATCTGCACCAGCGCCTCGGAGACCGTCTTGCCCTGGATCTGCCGCGCCAGGTGCACCAGCTTCTTGGTGCTCGTCGCCATGAAGGGGCTCCGCGTCGTCTGCTCCCGCTCCGTCCGCGCGATCCGCGCCGCGCGCGGCTCCCGGCTGAACGGGTCCGTCCCCCGCTGCAGCTGCCGGATCACCATCTTGCGCTCCCAGCGTACGCGTGCCCGGGGGTCGGGGTCGGTGGCGCGTGAGAGGTGCTCCCGCGCGAGGGAGAGGCCCGTCTTGGTGCGGCGGGATTCGTATTCTTCGGTTTCGGTGCCGGTTTTGTCGGCGGTTTCTTTGAGCTCGTCTTCGAAGATGGCGGGGCCTTCGAGGGGTTTGTTGTTGAGCGCCTTGAGCAGCTGTTGCCGCGCCGCTTGCGTGCCCGAGACTTGCTTCTCGATGGGGCTCGCGGGGGCCTGGGCCTCGGTCTTCTTGTCGCGGCTCCAGAACCATTGGTTGGTTGGGGTCGTGTGCATGCCGCGGGCGGGGGTGGTGGGCTTGGTGGGGGTGAGGGTGAGGGAATGGAGGGCGGGGACGAGGGAGGTCGTCGTCGTCGGGGTTGTTGCGAGGGCGGGGGCTATTCGGGGAGGAGATTGGTGTTAGTTAGGTTCTGTGTTGTGCTAAATAAAATTCTGAGAGTAGGTGTGTTAGTGCTTACCACCCCGGAGGAGCCGCCTCGACGGCACGCTGAGGCTCATGGCGGCGACGGAGATGGCATCAACGTGCGGGTTATTGTTAGGCGGGTCGTCGTTCTGGAGCACGTTTGCAATCGGACATTGAAAAAGTTCGGCCGGCAAATCCCGCTCGCTGTCTCGGAACGCGCTAGCTGCATTGGGCTCCACCGTCAACACCTTGAGCCTCCGACGCACCTTCCCGCACATCACCACCGCATCCATCTTACACAAACTGTTACTTGCAGCCTGCTGCAGGGACATTTCTCGATTCTGCAGCTTCATCTTGACTTAGATCTTTGGTCAATTTAGTCTTAAGCATGGTGATGCTATCCTGGATAATTCGGAATTGGTACCCCCGGTTGCATCCCCTCTCGCATCCCCTATTCCCTCGTTAGAATTGAGGATGGATTGGAATCATGAACTAGTGTTCAACCTCGGGATCTAACAATGCTGCGGACGAGTTAATTGCAAGTGCAAGACAATGCATACTACCTAAAGACAACCAGACCGTGCTCTGGGAATGGCAACACATCGGAAATCAGTGTTGCACGAAGGGGGGACGTGGAAGGTGTTTGTAACCGCGTGTAATGGTGGTTTTCACTCCTTCCAGGCGAATCCCCTCTGTATTTCCTCCCGTCCCTTTCTTCGCGGGATTCGGCTTATCCTCCATCCAGGCGAGGGCACTCAGCCCAAGTTACCGAAAACTTCCAAGTCGTTGCGTTGCGAGTGCAGCGCAGTCCTTCTCCCGCAATCTCCCCTCCTTCGGTTCTCTTTCAGGTTGTGAAGGTCGCTCGAAAAGTAGTGCACCTCTCGGAACCACCTTCCTGCATCCAACCAACAATTCCTGCATCACGCAAGTCGAAGGAAAATACACCATGACGCCCATCATGGCTCCATTCGGCTCCCTCTTCCTACTCCCCTTCCTCTTCGTCTCCATCTTTGCGGACCCGGACCATTGCTTCTTCCCAGACGGCACAACGGCGAGATTCGCTGCCAGTTGCTGGAACGGGACAAGCGGGCAGACGGTCCTGTGCTGCCAAACCGGCGACCTGTGTCTCTCGAACCAAATCTGCGCCATGAAGGACCACAGCGATGAGTTTCATTACTATCGCGGAGCTTGCATCGACTCGAATTGGACCGACCCAGGATGTCCGGATTTCTGTCCTGAACCCGCCGGCGACGATCAGATAGTTCCCATGCATCGGTGCAGCGGCGGCAAGACGATGAGAAAGTGGTACTGTGGAAATGGGAACCGTCCAGCAGATTTGGATTGCAAGGATATCGATGGTGACGTTGAGCTGCCCGGTACGCCCCCGAACCTGCTCCCCTCCGATTCCGTATGGGTGCGCTGACGAACAGGGTTAGAGAACATTTCCGTGTATGCCACAGCAGGCATCACGCCGAAACCGTCACCAAGCCCAACCCCGTCGAGGGATCCTCCTGAGAGCAAGGACACGGCGAGCGCGATACCCCCTTCCAATACCATACAATTCTCGCTGGGAGAGCCCGTGACGGCACCGGGACCAGACACCCCAAACTCTCAAACAGCGGCACCCCCGAGCACGTTACCAAACGCAACTGGTACAGACGTTCCGACAGCAGTTCCGACAGCAGTTCCCTCTGACCCACCGCAAGACGACGACGACCAAGCCAGCTCAGCCGTACCGGTTGCGGTCGGGGTCGCCGTTGGCACGTCCATCTTGATTGCCGGCAGCGTCCTGGTGTTCTTCTACCAGCGCAAGCGGCGCCGCCAGGCACCGGTGCGCGCCGAGACCCCGCCCCCGTTCGAGTTCTCCTTCATCAACAACCAACCGCCCGGCTGGCTGGGACCGTCGTCTGGGGCGGCGGCGAAAGTACCTGTGGCGGAGGCGGAGGGCAAGATGCACGACGAGAGCAAGCCTACGCCAGAGATTGGAGGCACTGCGCGGTATGAGATGCCTTGAGGATCGAGGGTGGGTGATGGCTTTGGTGTGTGGCAACCGGGAGGGTTGTTTGTAGGTGTTCTGGTGTCGGATCCATTCCCAATTTGTTCAATCTATGATCTCGTTTCTCGCTGGGCCTGTCGTCAGGATCTGCCTGTCATGTTCTTTTTTTGGTGCCAAATGCGGCGGGCGCCACACCGGAGAAGCCATGCCGGCTCGTCTGGGACCAACAAGATTGGGGGCGAGGGGGCCCAGCCGTGCGGGTGGCTGGCTGACCAGCACGGAAGTCGGAGTCTCGCTTTTTCTGCCCGGGGCTCGCGTTCCACATCCCCCGGTCCTTGGCCGGGCCAAGACCCAATCACTCACGGGCTGAGTCGGCGACAAGGCGTGCCGACGCCGTTCATTGGGGGCTGCCACTCACGTAAGACGTGCGCGCACTCTCCAAGACACCGCTCCGAATTCGATGGTCTGAAAACGGAATCGCGCGGCGGGAGTGTCTCAAATTTGACCGATCCTCCTTCTCTTTTTTTGCGGTTTTACTCGCCGGTTCCAAAAGTATGAATACCTCGACCGCTGACAGACTGGTGTCCAGTCTCTCCCCAGCATTTGACCCCAAGTCTGCTGTGTAATTCGATGTTGCATCGGCCGTCGGCTGGCACGCACTTAGACGACCAACATCATACTTGGTGCATCTTAGACATCAATACCATAACTAGCGACTGAGTCTCTTTCTCAGCCAGTCAACTGAATCATGTCTTCCAACCCGGGCCAGTCGGTACGTACCTAGTACTCTTTTCACCACATTGTCATAATAGAAAATCAAATCAAAAGAAGAGAAAGAAAAAAAAAATTAGAAAGTTAAAAAGACCCGACTAACACCGACCCAGGCCCAACCCCCACTCCAACAACCACCCTACCCCCCCTCCGGCGCCTCCCTAGGCGGCATCCCCACCACCCTCCCCGACATCCCCATCGCCGCCGTGTTCCTCGCCCTCTTCGCATGCTCCGCCGCAACCCACCTGACCATATTCCTCCGCAACAAGCGCCGGGGTCCCTCCCACCGCTTCCTCTTCTCCTTCCTACTCTTCATCTTCAGCACCCTGCGCGTCATCGCCCTGTCTCTCCGCATCGCCTGGTCGCAGGCGCCGCGGAATGCGAGTCTGGCGCTGGCGGCGGCCGTGTTCACGGCCGCGGGGGTCATGATCTTGTTTGTGGTCAATTTGGTGCTGGGGAGAAGGGTGGTTAGGGCGCTGCATCCAAAGGTGGGCTGGCATAAGGCGATGAAGGTTGGGGTGGGGCTGTTGTTGGGGAGCGTGATTGGGATGTTGGTCATGGTGGTGGTGTGCACGGTGCATTCGATGTTTACGCTGGATGCGGTGGCGAGGCGGAGGGAGAGGGATGTGGTGCTGTTTGCGGGGGTGTATGTCACGGTTATTGCCTTCTTGCCGGCGGTCATGGTGGCGTTGGCGTGGCTGGTGCCGAACCGGGGGGTGCATCGGCCGGAGGGGTTTGGGAAGGGGGGGATGGGGGCCAAGGTGCTGTTGTTGCTGGGTGCGTCGGTGGTGTTGACGCTGGGTGCGGGTTTCAGGGCTGGGGTGAGCTTTGCGGTGAAGCCGGTCGGGCAGGAGCAGTGGTATCATTCGAAGGCGGCATTTTACTGCTTCAACTTTGTGATTGAGCTGTTGGTGGTGTATTCGTACGCCATCTTCCGCTTCGATCGCAGGTTCCACGTTCCGGAGGGCAGCTCGGCACCGGGTCATTATTCAGGGAGGGGTCACGCTGAGGGAGCGGAGGAACCGGGCTTTGGGTTGAATGCCGCCGAGGAAAGCGCAGGGGATAGTAACATCACGCTATACTCGAGGAAGAAGCATCCGGCTGGTCCTGAGGGGGATTCGGCAGCATAAAGAAAGGGAGGCCGGGCCGCAGGGGATGGGATTTGTGTGTTCGATTTCGTTTTATTTCTGCTAGATTGTCAGCCTGTAATAAGACTAATAATAGAATAGAGATAGCAAGCGTCATCGCCTCAGATACCGATCATTTCTTTACACCGTTATGGTTATTCGCTACCTCTACTAGGCACGAACGTCGAGTAAACAGTTTTCAGACCTCGCACGCACCGGAAACCTCGAGTCGCAGACAAAGGCTTTGTTCAATGCCGGGCTGATTCAATATTCAACGAAACTTCCTTTCAGGGTGTCCCAACAGACTAACTCCATCACTAATGCTTAGCACTTCGCAATCAACTCAACCCGAGGACAACCAAACTGTTCATCCAACCCTGCTGTGCGGCCGAGTTGTTAGACAAACATGATGTTGTTCCACACACACAAGTCTCTCGACTACATAAACCATAATTATCACACGATGTGAAAAGAGCTGCTTTAGCCCGTCACGAACCCTCTTACACTGAGTCTCGTCCATTATCATCCACAATCCCCAAGAAAAGGAAGTACTAACACACCATGGCTCTATCATCCCAGCTGCTACCTTTCCCCGTCAGCCTCAACAAGGCAGATTGTGAGTTCATTCTCCTCGGGCACTATTTGCGCCACCCCAAGGGCGGAATCTGCCACCTCTGCCAGAGCTCCATCCTCAACACCTTCGTCGCACTCTCTGCCAAACATGGCACAGGCCTGCAGCTATTCCCTTCCCAGCTAACCGACCAGCGCTACCCAGCCGAGGTCGCTCAGCGCCGAGATAACGCTTTAGTCAACGCAATCTGCTGGCGAATCGCGAACAAGGCCGAGTTCGACAACCTCCTGCACAACGGCTGGATCGCCATGTTCGAGTCGGCCAGGAGCACCTCCACCACCACCTACGACCCAACCCAACAACAGCAGCGGCACCACCAGCCCCCCAACCCCTCCGCCGCCCCTCCCCCGCACCTCATCACCGCCACCCGCTTCTTCCCCCCGGAAATCAACTACGCCGTCACCACCAGCGAGGAGTGGCTCACCAAACTCTGGTTCGCCTGCGCGGGTCACTACACCACCAACGACCTCTTGCGGGGGCGCGCCTACTCGGGCTACGCCGCCTTCGAGGGTATGCACCTGCGGCGGGTCGTGGCGGGCTTCCAGCCGTACCACGACGGGGCGTGCGCGTGCGCGTGCGCCGACAGCGACCGGCAGGCGATGGCCGCCGCCGGCCTGCAGGCCGGGTTCCCCGCGCAGACTTGGTTGGATAGCGGGACCCCGCCGCATGTGGAAGTGGTGATGCGCTACACGGATCCGGTGATCAGGGAGGCGTACGGGCGGTATTGTGGCGAGCTCGCTGCGCGCGGTGGTGGGGAGTGGGTCCTGCCGCTGGTGAGGATGTGGGATCAGTCGGGGTTTAAAGAGTGGTTGGTGCTGATAGTGCAGAAGGCGGAGGCGGGGATGGACTCGCAGGCGATGGAGGGTGTTGAACGTGACGAGGATGTTGAGCTTGAGGAGGCGGCGAAGACGCTGCTGGCGTTGAAGCTGGGCGGGGATGCTCAGGCTTGTTGCTGAAGGTGGTGGGGTATAAGTGAGTTGACGGCGGGGTGTCAAGGTGAGAAAGCATACGCCAGTTTGATAGCACTAATCATCCAAGAAGCCCGACTGGATACCCTACAATAAATATAAATAAAGATATACTCACATTTGCGGCCCCTAGATATGTATAACCCCGTGACAGTTCGGCCCAACCGACTTGTGTAATTAGCAGGGTTCTCGACTCGGGAGTGCCGGATGTCGGTCGTATCGTGTATGATTGTCGGTCCGAATCTAAACATCGTGGCCGGGTTTCGTGGCTTCTGGGGCTGGGTGCGGCTTGTTTGCTCCCTATACTCACCCAATCCACCTCAGGGCTCGTCTGGGGCCGCAATGGCTAGACTTCGCTAGGAAGAACAGCAGGTACGTATCTACTCATCGTTGGAGAGGAATATGGTGCGAGGTTAAGTAAGGTAGTGGACTGATGCTTGATTAGAGAGAGAGAGAAAGAGCTTGAGAAAAACACGGGGGCTTATAAATATATTTCAGAAGAGGCATGGAGCCAAAATTCAAATCCTGGTGACGGTCGGCTGTCCTATCTTCACGAGGACGTGGTGTCATTGTGTGTAAATGATGTGTTGATATTTGAATCCACAGCCCAAATTATTTCACCCAAAAGATATCCTCAGTTGTGAATTTAGCAAAGGCGGGGTTGTTTGGCATATGAATCATAGCATGTAGTCAATCTGCAGTAGTCTATTGTTGAGCGGGTTCCAAGTCTCGGAGCCGCCCGACATTGCCGTGTTTGGACCGATTCGAAGGTGTCGGTCCTTTGGCAGACTTACTGCCGTCATAATCGCAATGTGGCCGACATGTATGTAAGGAATCGTTGCTTTTAGTTTGCACCGCCCCTTTTTGTTCGGCTTTGGGCAACGAAGCAATTGACTCTGTCGGGCGGCGGATGGGGAAGCAATGCATGGATCATGATACATGTAGACTGTGGTACCGGAGATTCATATCACGAAGCACTTGGGAGCTCGTCAATCACTTGGCACACCACCCTGAGGCTTTTGGTTCATGGGTTGCATTATCCATCTGCCATCTAGCAACGGATCATTTCCGCCGCAAGGGCTGCCATGACAAGATGCATTTTTCCCAGCTCCCCGTCTTTCATTTTCTTGCCATGAAAGCGACCAAAAGCGAGATAAGCAGTCCGAAGTACGCCCCCACCATGGAATTCGTCGAAAGAGCCCCGGCGCGCGACAGGCGCGCCCGGCCTCCAGCGCAGCGAAGCGATGCAAACCCCCTCCCTGCGACCCGTCCTTCCCCGGCCCCGACGCCGAAACACCGGTCCCTTACGCCCTCGACATGACACCCCACGCGCGGATGATGTTGTCGGTGTAGCCGGCGAAGAGGGTCTGGCCGTCAGCGCTCCACGCAAGGGAGACGCACTCGGGCTCGCGGCTCTTCTTGCCCACGTTCTGGAACTCGGGCTTGAGCTCGTCGACCTTGCTCTTCTTCTCGAGGTCGAAGATGATGATGCTGCTGGCGGTGGCAGCGCACAGCCAGTAGCGGTTGGGGGAGAAGACAAGGGCGTGGATCTCGTCGTTGGCGTTGAGCGAGTACAGGTGCTTGCTCTCATTAAGATCCCACAGCATCGTGGTACCGTCCTTGCCACCGGAAGCGCACAGAGATCCATCGGGAGAGATGGTGACGGTGTTGATGTAGCCGGTGTGGCCGATGTGGTCGGTCTGAAGCTTGCAGCTAGAGAGCTCCCAAACCTGCAAAAATTGTCAGCCTGGACGAAACCCATACGGAATCTTCGACAAAAGGTGACAGAATTTTGGGGGTCGCTCAGTGCATGGTGAATGTTGGTCTCATGGCCCGTGGCGAGACGGGCTCTGAAGTAGCAAATACTTTAAAAGTTGCAAGCATCATTGCGAAAAACTGAAAGACTCGTTTCCAACGTACCTTGACCAGCTTGTCCCAGCCGGACGACACGATCACAGGGTTCTGCGGGTTGGGCGAGAAGCGGACGCACGAAACCCACTCGGTGTGGCCCTTGTCGGTGATGGTGAACTTGCAGTCACCGAGGGTGTTCCAGAGCTTGATGCTCCGGTCGCGAGAACCGGAGACGATCTGGCGGTTGTCGGCGGAGAAAGAGACCGAGAGGACATCGTTGGTGTGGCCGACGAACCGGCGGGTGGTGGTGCCGGTCGAGAGCTCCCACAGGCGGAGAGTCTTGTCCCACGAAGCGGAGAGGGCATAGGCACCGTCGGAAGAGATCACCTGCCACGCCAATCAGCACACCTCAATTCCTCCCATTTCCAAAAATTGTTTGCGAGGACGTACGCAGTCGGAGACGATGTGGGAGTGGCCGTGGAGCGACCGCTTGGGGTAGCCGTACTGGGTCTCATCGCGGGTGAGGTTCCAGATGATCAGGGTCTTGTCTCGGCTAGCGGAGAGAAGCATGTTGGGGCTGTTTGTCACGGTAAGCGCAGGTCCTCGGCGTCGGCACGATTGATCGGGCGCGCGTACTTCTCCATCGACGTGGCCAAGCTGGTGACCCAGCCATTCTGTGAGAGCAACACCGTCAGCTCCAGCCCGGAAATTCAAGCTCGCATCGCCGACCTCGAAATTGGTTGATCTCGAGGTGCGAAAATTGACAGCGGCGGGGAGAACTTACGTGGCCCTCCAGGGTGCCCTTGAGGATGAGTTGCTCAGCCATGTTGACGTCCTTCCTGGGATTCGGGGATCGGTGGAAGAATGGTGAGCTTTTTGGCGGTGCCTCGTTTCGTCGGGGTCAACAGAAATCGGGGCGCTACGAGAGCTCTGGGAATTCCGAAATTTTTGTGCGGCGGAAATAGGGTGCGCCGTGGGGTCCGGTTGAAGGCGGTGGCGGCGCTGGGCAGGTGGCAGGAAGCCTTCGGCCCGTCAAACCAACTGGGAGCTCGGTTCGGTCGCTTAGCAAAGCGGGGCAGGCATTCACAGCGCGCAACAACGCGCCCAATTGCAACCGACATGGATCTCGCATCACGGCTACGCAACGCCGGAAAAGAAAATGCCGTCGCTCTGTTCGACAACCGACCCATCCAATGCAACAAGAAATATCCCAGTTTGTTCAAGGCGCACAAGGAAGTTGCAAATGCAAGTCGATATAATATCTATGTTTACCGTCAGTCCGACGGCCCGGGTATCTTCTGCCTGTTAATGTGTTGTCCCAACCAAACTCCAAAACACCATGCGCTATGGGTTGAGTATGAATCAAATGCAACTTGCCATGCTCCGTTTCTTCCTTACCCCTTGCCAGGGATACCTTGCCCTGCAGCAACCGCCTTCCTGACACCCGCCCGAGGTATGTCCTGGCGAAGGCAAGCCTTTTCCGTGTTCACGATCATGCTGTGATCCGCGATCTCGAACCGGCCCTTGTCCCCGTGCATGGCCGCCGGAACAATTTCCTTGCCCTTGGACTTGGTGTCGTCCTCGATCAGCTCGCGCATCGCCGCCTCCCATAGGTTGTAGCGGTCGCGGCGGGCCGGTTGCCGTTGTGCCGCTGACCAGACCTCCTTTTGTTTGGCAATCTTGGACGCGCGCATCAGCCTTCTAAGCGCTCCCTCTCCTGCCTTGGCCTCCTTTGCGGCCGCTTCTCTCATCTTCTTGGGGTCACCGCGCGGAATCTCGTCCGGCGCAAGCGGCCGCTGTGGTTGTTGTGGTTGTATTTGTGACCCCTCCAGGGGTTGGGGCGGCGCGTCGGGGCTGAACACACCCCAGTCATCCGACACAGTGACGGCATCGACGCTTTCGGGGGTGCACTTGTATGTGTGTATACTCGGAAACGCGGGGAACGAATCGGGAATGTATTGCTTGACTGCTTTGTCTGGCGCACCGTCGAGCTCGTGACCAAGGATCGGAAGATCTCTCTCGAGGCGGTCGTTGACCGGCAGAGGCTCGAATGTGGGAAGACGTTTCGACTTTGGAATCGGTGGTTTCCTGTGCGGGTCGAGGAGCGATGTGGTCAAGTTGAAGCGCCCCAAAGCGAGCTCAAAGTCGCCGGGGATCGGATGCGGCCGCCGAGCTGCATTCTGGTACATCCTCACGCTGTCGCCTAGGGAGGTGATATCTGGGAGCTGGGTTAGAGTATCGCCCAACAAGTCCCAAATTGCTCGGCCACGTACAGGTCTCCGCCATGGCAGTGAAGCTCTCCATGGCATCGGGCGTGGCGCCCTCGAAACCGACCTTCTCCAGCGCGAGCGCAACGGCGCGTCGCAAACCCTTGTTCGCTAGCTCATCTGTGGTCGCTGCCGCTGAAGAACATGGCGAGGCCCCAACCTCCCCAACCGATAGTATGACGTGCGGAGATTGAACACGTTGGCGTTTGGGGTCGGGGCTGTCGTGGTCGGTCACGGCCGGTCGCTTCCGTGACTCGATCGACATTGTCGCGGCTTGTTCTTCAACGGTTGCTGACAACATGGGCGAGGCCAAGATTGCAATCCCATAACACTCCTAGATGAAAAGGAATATGCGCGGGTGGTGGGATTAAATGAAGCCGATGGGAAAGCACTTGCGATGGTCAGTTCGGGAGTTCGGGGAAGGAGCTGGTGTTGAGATCAACGACTGTGCACGGCCCGCTGTCCTTGACCCTGAGTGGCTCGCGCCACGGTTCTCGCGGTTTGTTCCCCACAAATTCCAACGGCTTCATTCAGTTCTTTTTCATCCGCATCTCGAACTCATTGACTAAATAGGTAAATAATGGCTTCCGACCACTACAACTGACTTCGAGGCTATGGCTGTATTTGCAAACACTATCTGGTTTTGCAAGGGACATAATAATAGAAATATTAAGCAAAGCTGCCGGATGAGTGAAAGTGTTGTGGAGCCAAGCAATTGAACCACTTACCGTTTTCGCACCATCTCGAGTTATTTGGACTTCTTCAACGAACTCGAGACAGAATCAACAGTCAAGTGGCCAGCTAACTCCGAGAAGATGCACGACCTCGAGACTCTCCAGAGTGGCGGCTACAGGAATGCTGGCCTCACTCATCTCAAGCTCTCATGCCCCTTGGCCTCATTTCCAGAAGGGATACTCCAACTCGGTGATACGCTCGAACAGCTGGACCTCTCGGGCACCGGACTGTCATCATTACCTGCGAATCTAGGCACTGGCCTTCCGAAGTTGAAGGCCATCTTTTTATCCAACTGCAGCTTCAAGGTATTCCCGCGAGAGCTTGCATCATGCCCCGCCTTGGAAAGTGTTGCGTTCCGCAACAATGGCATGGAGGAGATTCCCGAAGATGCCTTCCCGCCGCCGCTTCGCTGTCTCGTTCTCACAGGCAACCGCATCACCACGCTGCCATCTAGTATCGGCCACTGTGGCCATCTACAAGAGTGCATGGTCGCCTCCAACCAGCTACGGGACCTACCTGATGCATTGGCCAGCTGCAAGAAGCTCACCCTCCTCCGACTCAGCTCGAACCGCCTCTCAGCCCTTCCCTCCTGGCTATTCACTCTGCCCGAACTCGCCTTTCTCTCGTTCGGTAGCAATCCCTGCTCCTCCCCGACCACCAACGGTCTTCATGCCCCCCGCGGACTAGCCAGCATCGCCTGGTCCGACCTCGAAGTGCAGCAGCCTCTCGGCGCCCACACCTCCCAAGGTCTCTGGAACCGATCGCCACACTACGCCGAAGAGGTTGCCATCAAACTCTTCCGCAGTTCCGCCGGCACCGAAGAAGAAGACGACGACGACGGCTCCGCCGCGGACGAGATGGCCGCGTACCTCGCGGCGGGCGCACACGAGAGCCTAGTCACCATCCTCGGCCGCATCCACGGCCACCCGGACGAGGACACACCCAGCTACCAAGGCGGCATCGTAACGCAGCTCATCCCCGAAGAATACACGCCCCTCAACACCTACCACACCACCACCACCACCAACAACCAAGAACCCCCCCTCCCCTCCCCATCCTCGTCACCACCACCACCCGCACCACAACCAGCAACCCCATCTCAACAAACCACCACTACCACCACCACCCCACCATCAATAGACCCCCCCACCGCCCTAGCCATGCTGACCGGCCTCGCGCACTGCCTCGCGCACCTCCACGCGCGCGGCATGGCCCACGGCTCGCTGCAGCCGCGGCACATCCTGGCCAGCGCGGCCGACAAGCACGCGCTGCTCACGGGGTTTCGGGGGGCGACTGTCTACGGGCACGGCTCCGAGCAAGGAAGCGGGGGGAAGGGGGTGGAGAAGGTTGAGGTGCTTGCCTTTGGGCGGGTGATGGAGTTTGTTTTGGGGGTTGCTCGGGACGGTGCCGGTGATGAGGGGGAGGGTGAGGGTGATGATGAGAAGAGGAGGGAGCGGGAGGAGGTGGAAAGGGGGCTTGGGGAGTTGTGTGGGCGGTGTGTGGCCGCTGACGGCGCGGCACGGCCGGGGTTTGCTGAGGTGGTGGAAGTGCTGGAGGGCTTGATGGGCTGGCGCGGCATGATGCGAATTCCGGACGTTGAGCCTCGGTAGGGGGGGGGACGGGATTGTTGGGCGGCAACGCGCGTGTCTGGAGTTGCTGCTGCTGCCTGTGGTGACGTCGTGATCTGACAGTCGAGATGGCGGGCCGTTGTCCGTCGGTTGGTTGGATTTCTAATAAAATCCTGGCTCTCCAACGTCAGAGTATCCTTCCCGGCAACGGATGTCGCTCAACTTACGTGGCAGCCGAGCCAACCGCATGTTCGTCTGTGCGGACGGCCGAGGAGGGAAGTTGGGGGGATTATCGAACGCTGCAGTTGGCGATGAACTGCAGCACATCAACCTCATTACTCACCGCCGCAATATCATGTACCGCGTACTATGTTGCTATGTGGTGGATACCTCGACTGGGCATCCCAACTGCCGCGGTAACAACGAACGAAACAGGTCACCCACGCACCCACGCCCTGCTCCGTTTCTCGGCCACTGCCAACCTCGCCAAGGTTACGTTGAATGCGGGTGCACATGGAAGCTGCTGTGCCGCAACGTGCTCCTCATCCAGCGGTCGCCCGAGAGAACCTTGTGAATCAAACCCGCTCGTGCATGTGTCTTCCGACTTACACAAGGGCCGCAGTGACAAGTCAGCCACTGGCCCGGCCCCTACTGCGATGCCTTGCCGCGTCTGGGGGTCATGTGAGCACCCTCGGACGCCACGGATACGATCCTTTTCATGCGCTGCCTACCGCAGCGTTGCAACTCGGTCTTCTTCCCTGCACTTTTGCTTGCTGCCCCGGTTAGAGAGCCGTCCGAGCGCGGGGGGAGACATCGTGGCCAAATCGAAAGATCGGACGTCTGCTGCAGGTCCATGCCGCATGCAGGGTGCTTTCTGTGCTGCATCCTCTACTGTGCAAGTGACGCATCGTTGGATGGAGTGGGTGAGTGGGGAGGGAGGTGGGTGGGATACACTTTTTGTTTCTCATCAACCTCACTCTCCTGTGTATGTTCCAGGTTGTGTTGGAGGTGGGCTGCATAAAGCGATTGGATCAGCTCTTGCGGCACCCCAAGGTCGCCCTGCATGACGGGCGCTAAACTCTCCCTTCTGACACGTGTGGACGGCCAATTCTGAAGGTCTCGTGCAGATGCCCCCATCCTTCACGCCGAATATTTCTGGAAGCAGTCTTTGTGCCCTGTGCCGCCCCGTGTGTCCAGCCCTAATGTTAACAAGAGGTGCCACGGCGACACATATCCAGTTTTTTAGAGGAAGTATTGCGTTTGATGTTATTATACCGTAATATCAACCCCTGAGATGAAGCAAAGAAGATTTTCCTTACGTACGTCGGTGATGGTGTGTGCACATGCCCTCACCACTGACACATACCTCAACAACAACAAATGATGAGGGCGGGATTTGCGTTGTTGCCGTCTCAAAATTTCCCTGGTTCATGGCGGGGCAAATTGGAGCCAGCTCCGCCGGTATGTGGTTGGTCAATTTCGCAGTTTCGCTTGTTAGCAGAGCGGGAGATGGACATTGTGGGGGGAAGCTTCGAGCCCGCACTGTAAACGGCCGGATAGTAATCTGTCTGCAGTGTAATGTAATAATCTCCATACTTCGGGCGATGCGCAAATGCAGGAAGCATGGATGAGGTCATGGCTATTTCAACGAAAAACGGATGGTTTTACTGCCTACGATTTACCTACCTGAGTTGTACAGGGGGGGGGGTATTACAGTACACTTCAAAGTTCAACTTGTCGATGCGCGAATCTCTGAGTGGCATGCACTTCCTGCACTGCTCCTGCCCTTCCTGCCCTTCCTTGGCTGGGCACCTGGGGTGGATCGGACGCTAATTCAACTCGCGCATGGGGCCACAAGACCCTGGCCATTTTGTCCCACTCTCTTTTCCATTTTTGTCGTCTGTTCATCGGTCGGTTGGCGGCCGGTTGGTCTGAACACGTCTTCGAACTCGCGGCCGGTCGCGGGCGGGACTGTGCCTTTCCAAAGCTTCCAATGTTCTGCCCGCTTTCCATCCGTATTCTATGCTGTGCCGCAAACGGGCCAACTCTCAACCGGGCCACCACACCACCATCAAGAGACGGAATGTTCGACGGAGAGAATTGGTCCTGGCTGACCCCTTCGCCGTGCACAGACAAAGCCGCTGCAGCCTGTCGTGGAACCCCGAAGAGCTCTCCTCACTAGTTACTGTGTACGAGACTCTCGGCGACCTCACTGAGACATGCAGGAGCCCTCCCCCCCTCGTCGTTGCAACAAGCCGCAAGCAAGGGTTCATTGAGGCGTTGGGGGACACAGCAGTTGCAACCCGGAAGCGAAACGGTCAAGACGCGAAAAGCCTGAGTGATCGCCCTGCGGGATCCGCAACCGGTTGGCGGCGGTCTGGGCTCGATCAGAATCGCTTAATTTCCCGCATTTTCAGCAGTGCCAGGAACGCGCATGTTCCTGTATGCCCATACAGTTCAATACTTGTTTGTTTGTTAGCGCGGCTCCTCTGACAGGGGTCCTAGTTCAAAAGTCAAAAACCCCTACCTCGCCAGCCCAGCAACCGATTAAAATGCAAAGAAATGCAATATCTAGAACCGTTAGTAAAGACCATTCTAATCAAACCTTTTTTTCTGTTCAAAAAAGCGCCGTTTTGCCGTTGAGTTGGAGATTTTGGCAAGGACCCCGGTCTTGAAGTCACGCGCTAGCGAACTTTCAGGGAGAGGACTGTACATGTCGAGAGTTGATTGCGGATCACCGTTCTCCATCCCGTCATTGGGGGGCCCTGTGGTTCAGGGAGCTCACTAGCGCCCGCGGCGGGAACTATCCGTTCGTTCCCTTCGGTCCCACACCATCATTCATCACGGGGGAGGCAGAGACAGGCCGAATCCGGCAACAGGGCTTCAACAACCCAAGTTTCGTCAGGGTAGGGCTTCAGGGCGCACATCCACCGGGGGGAGACGGCATCGCCCTCTTACCCCACCATCTCCCGCTCCCGCTTCGCTTGACCCCTGTTCCGGCCCTGGTTCCGGGGGGACGCCATGTCACCGCATAAATGGTCCTGTGCTGCCCGTCTGACACGGGGTTAACTCTGTGTTTTCGTTACAAGTAAAGAGCAAACGGCACGAACTGGAGTATTCTCCTAATTTCACCTCGGCCGCCCCGAACCAGAGAATGAGAACGGCTCCCTGGCTTTCCGGATATCCGAGCTGGCCAACCAGAACGACAGACTTGACCCGGCATCAGACCTGACCCGTGGCAAACGGAAGCAATTCCCGGTCCGCGATTCGGCCTTCGTGTATACGTCTATACTTGCCCACACAATCCCCGTGAGGCACCGCCCACAGCCTCTCGGCTCCGAACAAAACCTAGGCCGGTGACAAATTCAGCATCTTCAACAAGCGGAAACTTTTTCTCTCCGACCGTGACCACTCAAAGGCTGAAAGGCAGCTCTATTCATCCCGTGGTGTTTTCCCAACAGTCCCGCTGGCTTCCGGACATCTTCGCGAACCTTCCCTTACACCCTACGACCTCCCTTACCCAAACACCCAAGCAAGACTTGTGTGTTGACGGGCTCTGTTTTCGTCTCAACGGTGCTCCAAACGACTGGACAATCCATAGTTGGAATGTGCTTGGCCCACTAAGCAGCCGGGATTGACGGGAGACGAGCTCGCAGAGCTACCGAGCCGAGCCGAGCCGTGTGTGGAGTCCCGGGCCCCGTTTCCTCCGGGTGAGTTCGGCCAGCGCTCCGTGGAGCAGAGCGAAGCGCTGACGGCTTCTAGACACTCTATTTCTCTTCACATCAGCCGCCACTGACAAGACTCGCACAACGGCAACCGCCCACCATGTCATTACCCTTCCCCATCAACCCGTCGGCCATTCCCATAGTGCGGACTCGGAAGGCGCTCATAATGCTGGACTTGCAGAATGACTTCTTGTGTCGTGAGGGCGCCTTGTTCACCGAGGAGCCTGAAGACTACTTGGAACGAATCCTGGAGGTAGCTAAAGCCTTCCGCGACTCCGGCGCTGGCGATGTAATATGGGTGCGCAGCGAATTCGAGAGCCATCGCCCCCTGACGGAAGAAGGTGATCAGATCATCACGACGGATTCTATGTTGCGGGACAAAAAGACGGCACAGTCGCGGGGACGCCAGCAGACTTCTACCGGGCATGAAAGTGCGACGATGGAGAATGACGACGAGGCCTTCCTCAGTGTCGGTACGAAGAAGGATAAGAAGACATGCGTCCGCAAGGGGACGAAAGGCGCCGAATTCGCGCCAAGGGTGAAAGCGGCTATAGTTCCCGCGCGCGATATCGTGTTCACCAAGACACAATACAGTGCCTTCGGATCAGGACAACAGCTGGTTCAGATGCTTCGGGGCCGGTTCGTGACCGAGATGTACGTCTGCGGAGCGCTGACAAACATCAGCATCTACGCGACGGCGCTCGGGGCGGGACAGCATGGGTATGGCGTGACCCTCGTTGAGGACTGCTGCGGTTTCCGGAGCACTATGCGGCACCTTAACGCCGTGCGCCAGCTCGACCACTTGGTAGGCTGCGATGTGGTCAGCTCCGATACCCTACTCGATCAATTACAACCTCCTCCTCCCACAGAGAGCCTGTCGACGGGGCTCTCGCCGTCCATCTCCAAGATTGCGCTTGAGCTCGGGAGTGGGTCTCCGGAGAGCTCCCCCGCACCCGGATCCCCGCCGGCCAAGCCTGCTTCGCCGCAGCGGGCCCGGGACGAGCTCAAGCCAACAACTCCGCCTCGACGCACGGCCTCGATTCAGAGCAAGAGTAGTTCGAAAGGGGAGAGGAAACGCCCTTTGGAAGACACGGGTCATTTAGAAGCCGAGTCTGACCCCTCATCATCGGACCGTGAGTCAACGCATAGCGCGAAGAAGCCCCAAGAAGCGCGGAGAAGTTCGCAGCCCCCGAAGGCGAAGCGGAGCGAATTAGAAAGCTCAAAAGGTCCAACCCTCTCCCCCGGGACAGGCAGCACTCATGCTGAAAAACCCAGGGTCGTAAATCGGGTGAAGCAACGTACCCAACGCGCGCAGTCAAATAAGAAGTCGACGCCCTCTTCATCTTCGAGCCCCGTGATTCCGGGCGACACCTCGAGTGACACGAAGAAGCGGAACCCCCCAGTGCCGACCACCACCAGCCCACCTCGTCCTCTGACGCCGGAACAAAAATCATCACCGCACAACATGACGGAACCACAAGCAACCCCCGTTGTTGGCGAAGCCCTCTGCGAGGGCGACACTCACGTCATCACCAATGTCCTCCCGCCGCCCCTCGCTGCAGACGGATTTGAGCGTCTCCTGGAAGAGGTCAGCTGGGCCAGCATGTCACACATGGGTGGGGAGGTGCCCCGTCGCATTGCCGTGCAGGGGGCCGTCGCCGACGACGGCAGCATGCCAGTCTACCGACACCCAGCCGACGAGTCGCCGCCCTTGCTTCCATTCTCCCCTACCGTACTCCAGATCAAGGCCGAAATCGAGAAACATCTCGGCCATCCCCTCAACCACGTGCTCATTCAGCACTACCGCACGGGCAATGACTACATCAGCGAGCACAGCGACAAGACGCTGGACATTGCTCCCGGCACGTTTATCGCCAACGTCAGCCTGGGTGCCGAGCG
This sequence comes from Chaetomium fimeti, assembly GCF_033439085.1. Taxonomy (NCBI): domain Eukaryota; kingdom Fungi; phylum Ascomycota; class Sordariomycetes; order Sordariales; family Chaetomiaceae; genus Chaetomium; species Chaetomium fimeti. The sequence goes on from NW_026944337.1 coordinate 303,776, forward strand.
CACCATGATCCTCCGCACCAAGCGCCCACCCAAGGACAAGCACACCAGCACCACCACCACCACCACCACCACCGCCTCCCCGACAAAGCCAGAAGAAGCCCCCAGCAAAGAGGAGCCCCAACCCCAACCCCAACCCACCAGCGCCGAACCTCCCGCCACCCCGGAACCGCCCCGCCAAACCCACCGCGCCGCCCTGCCACACAACTCGCTCATGCGCATGGGCCTGCGCACCAACACGCGCTGGCTGCACGCGATCCGGCAGGACAAGCGCGCGGACCGCGACCGCACCGCCCCGGAGCGCGCCTTCGGCGGCGCCCGCGTCAGCCTGACCTTCCGCCAGATCGGCACCTTCATCGACGCCGCGCAGGCCGTCATCTGGGGCCAGGGCGCCACGTCGAAAACGAGGGGGGGCGCGCGTGCGGTGGTGAATGGCCAGACGGAGGATGCGGTGAGGTTGTTGAAGGCGTTTGGGGCGGAGAATAATCGCGGGGAGGGGTTTGTGTGGGATGAGTGGTATGGGGCCGGGTTTGATGTGCTGCATATGGGCACGCCGAAGAGGGTGTTTTATGCGGCCTCGCAGGGTGCGAGGGTTGAAAATATGCGGGTTGCGTGGGCGCTGTCGGAGATGGCGGTGGGGTGTGCCAAGGGGAGTGTGGAGGGCGAGGTGCGGTTTGAGGATAATGATCCGGGCAGGACGGTGGTGGAGGGGGATGGGGTGGTGTTGCGGTATTTGGACGCTGTGTATGGCGCTGGCAGGCGCTATGATCACATGCTGCCGGGGGAGGTGGCCAGGCGGGTTGTGCGGCTGCAGAGGGGGCTGGAGTTGCTGGGGAAGTGGACGGCTGCTGTCAAGGAGGTGGGTGTGCATGTGGAAGGGGGTGATGAGAAGCATGCGAGTAAGGAGGAGGTGAAGGCCCTTGTCAAGCTGTTGGGCAAGGAGCTGGCGGAGTGGGACGGGTGGGCGAAAGAGGCCGCTATCAGCGGAATAAAATTTTCCATTGCCGGCGGCGAGCAGGCGGCGCCGGCTGACTTTGCGCTGTGGCCGGTTCTGCATGATATGGTGAGGGTGTGTGGTGAGGAGGTGCTGGGAGAGCATCTGGGGCAGTATTATTCTGCTTTCAAGGACTGGTGCTTGCTAGTGGAGGCTTTGGGCCACATCAGGGCGGCGTGAGGATTTTGGGTTTGGCTTAGGGCTGGGCTGGTTGGATTATCTTATGATATTTTCTGAATCGAGTAAGCGAGCAGATTTGGTTGGATGAATGGGTTGGATAGTTTGAGGATACTCTGGAATGACTTTGTGTTTGCATCAACGGTTCGTTGTGTCTGTGGGTAAAGCGGGATGTTTTTTTAGATCGATGGACGGTCGGGCAGGTGGAGGATATGGCGCGAGGTTCATGAATGATTGCCTCAACTGTTTGTCAGAGACAACTGAAAGATATTAGTGTGATGCCATTTAGCAGCGGATGTTAAACTCTATGTTTTAAGCGGAATGTAGATGAGACTTAGAGAGGGCCACCTTCAAACAAGAAGTTGAATTATGATTACAAAACAGATATATGTCCCTAAGGCTAAAAAGGAGCAGGTGTTTAAAGTCAAAAGAAAAGAGAAGAAAAAAACCTTACCTTGCAAAACTAGCTACCTGCAACCCGAGATAGTCGGTTGAATGTAAGTCATTTCGGGGACAAGATACAAGGAAAGGAGGCGTTAATAGATGTAGCTTTATAAAACAAGTAACATTTCATATCGATATCTGGGATTGCGATAAATCAACAACAAAAGAAGTGGTGAGACAAGCGTAGCTTCGTTAAAATTAAAAGAAAATAGCAAAAGCTCACCGGCCAACCCCCCTCGATCAGTTGTCACTGATGGAGGGGGGTTGAACCTGGGTCGCCCGGGCCTCAAGGACCACCGCCGGTTACCATTTGGCCAAACCGTCGAGTGGGCGGTGTGCCTCGGTCGAAGTCAGCGAGGCGGACCTCATATACCACGTGCGGGTTCCCGATGCTCGATACATGCCATGACGTACTCTTAGCACAGACAGACCCTTGACATCCTCGATCAGCACCCCAACACGCAGTCTCGGCAGTGTATCGATATATCAGATTCGGCTACCGACTTCCATCCTCGAGTTGAAAGCCGAGAAGAATCGGGGCAAGTGACTGTTAAAACCCGCTCGCCCGGCACAACAACGCCTCGTGGTGACAACAAACAAAAAGCCAAAGCCGCATGAACAGTTACATAGTATCATCTCCATCGTCTAACCCTCTCACAAAACCCGTCCCTTTTCCTCCACCCCCTATTTTCCACACAACCAACCCCCCTTCACTTACGGCTTGGCATCCCACGGCAGGGGATACGTCCCAACCCAATCCGCAACCTCGCTCCGGAGCTGCACAATCTCGGTATCCGTCTCACCAGACCCGAGATACTCCAGGAAGGTCTTGAGGCGGCCAGCCGTCTTGACCTCGCCCTTCTCCTCGGCGGCCTTGCGGGCGGCCTTGTCGACGCGGACGGCGATGGTGACGGCGCGGTCGACGATGTCGGCGACGCGCTCGAAGTCGTTCTCGCCGAACCCGCGCGTCGTCATCGCGGGGGTGCCCATGCGCAGCCCGCCGGGGGTCAGCGCCGACCGGTCGCCGGGCACCGTGTTCTTGTTGGCTGCGACGCCGACGAGCTCGAGCACGCGCTCCACGCGCGCGCCGTCGACGCCCTGCGGCTTGAGGTCGGCGAGTACCAGGTGGTTGTCCGTGCCGCCGCTGACGATGCGGTAGCCGAGCCCGCCCTTCTCCTTGGGCTCGCCGAGGCGGCGCGCCAGGGCCTGGGCGTTGGAGAGGACCTGGGATTGGTAGGTGCGGAACTCGGGGGTTTGCGCCTGCTTGAGGGCCACGGCGAGGGCGGCGATGGTGTGGTTGTGCGGGCCGCCTTGGTGGCCGGGGAAGACGGAGGCGTTGATGGGGTTCTCGAGGTTGTACATCTCCTCCACGCCCGTCTTGGGGTGGGTGCGGCGGACCCCGCGGCGGAAAAAGATGATCGCACCACGCGGGCCGCGGAGGGACTTGTGGCTTGTTGTGGTGACGATGTCGGCGTAGGCGAAGGGGCCGGGCATGACCTTGGCTGCGACCAGGCCGGAGATGTGGGCCATGTCGACGAGGAGGTAGGCGTTAACCTTGTCGCAGATGTCACGCATGCGGGCATAGTCGATCAGCCGGCTGTAGGCCGAGGCGCCGGCGACGATAATCTTGGGGCGGTAGAGGCTGGCCGTCTCCTCGAGCTTGTCGTAGTTGATGTAGCCGGTCGACTCGTCGAGGCGGTACGGGAGGGTCTCGAAATACTTGGAGATAAACGAGATCTTCTTGGTTGGTGTCTGGTATCCGTGGGACAAGTGCCCTCCGTGGGGTAGATCGAGGCCCATGAGGCGGTCGTGTGTGTCCATCAATGCCGAGTAGACGTAGAGGTTCGCGGGAGCACCGGAGAGAGCTACGGCGGTTAACACCCATACCACACCCTCTCCATCACATAACGGAACGGGGGGACTCACCCTGAACGTTGACACCCCATTCCCTCTGATCCAAGCCAAACGCCTCAAGCGCCCGCTGCTGGCACAGTCTCTCGGAAGCGTCGATAAACTCGTTGCCGCCGTAGTACCTCGCGCCGGGATAACCCTCGGAGTATTTATCTGTACCAATTAGCCCCGCTCCGGAGGTGTCGGCTCAGTCGGGGTACGCACTCTGCATCGGACTCCCTAGAGCATCCAGCACGGCCTGCGAGGTGAAGTTCTCGGACGGAATCAGGTTGATGAACTGCTTTTGCCTGATCTTCTCCTGTACCCCCACCAACACGATTAGCGCCGCCCACTAGAGGAAGACCGCCTTGAGAACCAACCTTCTCAATGATGTCGTGCATAATCGGATCGGCCTGTTGCAAATGTGCAGAAAGCAGCTATCGTACGGGCGCATATTAGCATCATGCACACTCCCTTACACCATACCACACACTACAGCGATATCCCACCTTCTGCTGCGTATCATTGCCATTGGGCATAGTCCCAACGGACCGCCTCGAGCCGACCCCGCGGAACCATGGCTGTCGTGTTGTTGCCCGCTGCAAACGGCTCGCTATCGTCGTCGAGGAGGGGGCGGCGGCAGCCCGGAGGGAGAGGGAGGCGGAGGCAGAGGCGTGGGCAGCAGTGCTCCGCAGCGCAGGGACCGAGCCGAACGCCGACATGGCAGCTGAGGAGGGAGGGAGAGGGACGGAGAGGGGGAGAGTTGGTTTGGTGATTCGGGAATTGATGATTGGATTAAGAGGGAAGCCCGACTGTGCCAATTGCCTACTGGATAGCAAGCTTCGCCGTCGGTGTCGATAGCTGGCAGAGCCGGCAATGTTGTTCGATAAGTGGGAAGACCCGGAGGATGGCCAGAGAAAGAGGTGATGTGATTGGAGGCTTCTACCCGGCCATGACGCCCTTGTCTGTTGACTCGGCTTAAGCTCTGGCTGGTGTGGGGTAACTAAACGGATGCGAGAACCGGAGAACCCGGGGGGTTGAGCCTGTGAGCGTATCTTATCGCGCACAGGCCAGCAAGCCCACAATTCCGCCAAGCGATTTCAACCCCAAAATTTCTCACGATTCTGAATTTCTCCTTTTTTCTCTCGCAATCAACTACATTGGGGGTGATGAGCACGCTCCCAAACGGCAAATGCAAGGTCCTCCGCTGGTAAAACAGCTTGGGGGACATGCTGAAATGTCCTGGCACAACCTCACCACTCTTGAGGGACAATTTGAAGACTCTGACCCAACCCGTTGATGCCCGGCGACGAAGCCGCTTCTCTCATTGTTTTGTTCTTGCCAGGCGGTGCTTCTTCTCGTGCGCCTGGGGTTCCAGCCCGTACTTGAATTTCCTAGATATCTAAGTGAATAGAATACCCGAACTCATGAACTTGCTTTGCCACTGCCCTGATTGCTGCACTGGGTGCTGTCCCCGTCTCCGTGTTGTGGTCCCGACATGGACGTCTTGTGATGATGTTCGTTGCCCGCAAAGTCACCGAACCAACATTCAACTAGAAGTATTTTCACCACAGCTGGCAAACCCATTGATTCCATTTTCAATGCCGTACATGCAAGCCAGAACGTCTCGAGTCTAGTGGCCGCACCGCTTCAATATAAGAGAGCGCGCACAGCTAGAGGGCCATGGCCACGCGCAGGAGCCGAGATGTGTAGAGAGAAAGCGTGCCCAGAAAGAAGCCCAACCCATTACTCCGAATGCAAGGCCGCCGAGAAATCCATGTTGTCCATTTCACTTGGTCCCTGATGAAATCTACTTGGATTCCTCCTCGACGTCGCCCATCAACGCGTTCCGCTTCGCCGCCTGCCTCTCCAGCTTGCGCTCGCGAGCCGCCTTGGTGCGCGCGCGCTTGGCGTCCATCTCCTCCTTGATCTGGGTCTCACGCGCCTTCTCCGCCTTGGCACGGTGAATCTGCAAAGATTTGTCAGCACGGCATTCAGACGCCGACCGGCCTGGGGGATCCCGAAACATACGTGCTCAACGAGCGCCCGCTTGTGCTTGAAGGTGTTACCCTTGGCGAGGTGGTACAGCTCGTGGTAGAGGTGCTTGTCGATCTTGCCGCTGGCACGGTACTTGACGAGCAGACGGCGGAGGACCCGCTGGCGGCGCATCCACAAAACCTGCCTGTATCCGTTGTCAGCACGCTGTCCCGTCATATCCACCCCCTTCCTTCAAACCCTCCCAACAATGGTGTGTTTGGTGGTTCGGCATCCGGATTCGGGGTGGTGGTGGCGGTGGTGGTGGTACGTACTCGGGCATACGGGCATCGGCGGTACCCTTGCGCTTACCGAAGCCGCGGTGGCGGCCGATACGGCGGGCGAGGTTCAGCTCACGCGCGCGCGAGCGCGAGTGCATGGTGACGGGCTTCTTGATGATGAGGCCATCGGAGACGAGCTTGCGGATCGTCTGACGGGAGTTGGCGTTGGAGATCTCGGACACCTCGTTGGGGTCGAGCCAGATCTTGCGCTGGCCGCAGCCCAGCACGGACGACGCCAGCCGCTTCTGGGTCGTAAGGTTAACCCTACAGCAGGGCAAACAGTCAGCATTCCGAGCCGAAATTCGAGTTCGAGAGGTTCGTGGGCGCGGGTTGGAGAGTCGTCATGGATTTTTCGGAGGTTGCTTCGCAAGCATCGGATGCTGTGGCGAACAACGGGAAATCCATCGTGGAAAAGTGCTGCATCTGTGCTGATGTGACGGGACGGATTTCGGGGTACTCACATCTTGACGGATTGATGCTGGAGATGGTTAGTAGTCGAGTTTGTCGATGGGTTGGGATTTCCGCTGAGGGGAAGTTCGTCGTCAGAATTTCTCGAGCAACAGTTTGTGGGTTTCGCGGGTGGGGCAGATAGAAGGTTGCGATTGGCGAGGGTTAGGCAGGTCATGCGCCCTCGCACGTGCTTTGGGTTTGAGCAGCGCAGCGAGTGGGTGGGCCTGCACCTCCACTGTTTTGTTTACACATTATGTTGACGGAAGTGAGAAAACTGCAGCGGCCACAAAAGTAGCAGGAAAACTGATCGGAATTTCTATGGTGCCTGATCTGGATCATGGAGGGAACAGTTTGTGTGGTATTGAGATATACCAATGCGCAGTAGACTCGGCTTTGTTGGACTTTTGGTGGGCGGTGCCATTGCCAAAACCCGACTCCGAATCCCCTCACAGGCCAGTCGACAGGATTGCGTCTCGAGTTCCCATGTTTGTGTTTTGGATTTAACATCTCACCCAAATTATGAAAGTTTCTTACTCCCCTGATATGACTTCCAACGTTTGTGATCCGTCTGGGAGCTCAATTTGCAGATGCTTTTACCGTGGCTGCATCCTGCGCTTCGGTATGGCACCTAACCTCACGGATTTTTGGGTTCACAATTATCACCAGAGTAGAACGGCATTCAACCCAAAAACACATCAATTTTCACCACCCCAACACCCCCCCCAGACACCCATGTAGACACAGACACCCCCCCATCAACCACCCACCTACCTATCTACTCCGCCGAAAACACATCCGACCCAACATCCACCTTCCCCACCGCCATAATCTCCTTCTCATCCTCCACCTCATCATTCGCCAGGCCCAACCCCCCGGCACCGCCCTCCGCCTCACGGCGCTCCCTGACCTGCGCGCCCAGCCGCAGCGCAACGCGCTTGAAGTAGTCCTGCATGCTGCGCTTGACATTCGGCTGCAAATCCGCGGCAGCAGCAATCCACTTGTCAAACACCTTCGCCTCCTCGTCGGCGACGGCAAAGAGCTGCACGAAGGCGGCCTCGGCGGCCAGCTTGACGGGGATGACGACGTCGCGGACCGAGGCGAAGACCGGCGGGGCCAGCATGCCGAGGTGCGGGCGCACCATGTCCGGGTGGGCGCGCGCGAGCGTGCGCGCGACGACCAGCGCGAGGCGGCGTGAGTCGGTCGGTCCGCCGGGCGGGATTGTTTGTGCGAGCGTCGTGAAGATGGCCTTGGTGCTCTCGAAGGGCTTGGCTGCGTCGCTGAGCAGGTACTTGCCTGTGGCCACGATGAAGTTGTCGACGATCGAGGGCTGCGAAGGGTTGTGTTAATTGTTGTCTTGCTCTCTCACACGGCAGACAGAAGAAGGGGCCTGCTTACATCTTTGCTCTCCATCCCCTGGCACAGCAGCTCGGGCAGGTCGTCTGCCAGGGGCGAGTCCAACAGGGTGTCCGCGCTCTCAAGGAGCACGGCGTTCAGGGCCAGGACGCTCGAGTTGCTGAAGTCGCGCGTCATGACTCGGTTCTTTAGCAGCCCGGTCGCCACTTCTGCCGACACGTTCTTGACGAGAGCGCCGAACAGCTTGGCGTTGGTCACAGTCATCGCGGTGTCGCGTTCGTCGGTCTCGGTATCAATCAACCCCAAGACGGCCGTGCGCGAGCTCTCGCCCATGTTGGCGCCCGCCTTGCTGATGACCTCGTACAACGCCTTGAGCATGGCGGTCCTGACGCCGGCATCGGTTGTCTTGGATCCCGTCACCAGCTCGGCAATGAGAGGGTCGACACGCGGGGTAAACTTGATAAGCGTGCCGAGTGCGCGGGCAGCCCGGCTCCGAAGGACGTCGCTCGAAGTATCGGCGAGCGACTTGGCGAACGTGCGCTGCAGCTGAGGCAGGAAGGGCTTGAGCGCCGTGGGCATCTTCTCGAGCAGGTTGTTGAGAGTGAGGAGAATGGCCGACTTGACCTCGGTAGAGCGCTCCGAGACCACACGGATGAGCGGACCAGTAATCTGCGTGACGAATGGTTTGAGCGAGCTTTCACTCGTCCTGTCGACGATGTCCGAGATGGCCAAGGCAGCCGATACTCTCTGATCCGCTGTACCATTCATGAGACCTTGCAGGAAGATGGGCAGGATGGCGTTGATGCCCTTGGGAAGCTCGAAGCCGGGCAGGTTGTGGCCTGCAACACCAACGTGCAGGAGTGCTTGTCTCGTGGACTGGACAAGGGCCTCCATCTCCTCTTTCTTGAGTCGCTTCGTGAACTCCTGTAGTGCGCTCCATGCCGACTTGACAACGTCCATATCTCTGTCATCGAACGATATTAGGAGGCCGCGGATGATGTCTTGGTTGTATCTCGAGTAGTCCACATCCGACGCCGCGAAGAACTTGGCAAGATGATGGCCCGTTGCGGCACGCTTGCGGTGGTCCTCGTGCTTGATGAGCTGTAGCAGCACGTTCATGACCACATTAAGGCCGTCGTACTCATCAATGGACAGGATGACCGTGTCGAACGAGGTATCGAGGTCTTTCCGTAGCTCCTCTTCGGTGCAGTTGACAATGTTGTCCATGAGCGAGTTGATGATGTTCGGCAGCCGGCGGTTCATAGCAGCACCGGCGACCTTGGACAGGGAGGCCAACGCCTTGGCATTGAAGGCCGAAATAGGTGGCGTGATGAGGGTAGGGATAAGGTTCGGCAAAATGATATTGGACCGTGTAGACTCGGTAAGTAGGGTGAGAAGGGCGGCAAGCGCATTGTTCGCGTTTTCCTCGGAGCGGAGCAAGTTGAGGAGGAAAGGCAAAACCTGGTCGACGGCCCGCTTGCCGAGGATTTGCTGCAGCGAGTCGAACGCCTCGGCCGCGGCCTCGCGGACGTCGGTGTCTGAGTCCGTGAGAGCTGTGCGCACGACCGAGATGAGCGTCTTCTCGTGGTCTTCGAGGGCCTCTGGCGAGGCGGATGAGATGAGCTCCTTGAGAGCCAGGCAGATGCCCTGCTTGGCGTCCACGTCGTGTGATGTCTGTAGCCCTTCCTCGAGTGTAGGAAGGAGTGTAGCCAGGACGCTGTCGCCGGCCTTGCGGATGAGCTCGCCAAGGGCGTTGCTGGCAATAACCTTGTGTTCCATGTTGGAGCTGCCCAGGCGCCGGATAATAAGCTGGGTGAGTGTAGGGACCAACTCCTTGAGCATCCGCGGGCTGTGAACCAGGGCCTTCCACACGCTAACGGCAGCGGAGCGCACAGAACCGGCAGTATCGCAGCGACAGACGTACAGCGCGGAGAGGATCTTGTTCCGCTTCTCTTCTCCCAGGACCTCGCGGAGGGACGCACCAGCTTCTCTGGTGACCTCCTGGTCCTCTTCTTCCTCTTCCTCCTCGTCATTGGCCTTGATGCCCGCGAGGTTGAAGAGCAGGTCGCCCACAAGCTCGACTGAGCTGAGACGGATGCGATAGCTGTCATCGGCCATACCACGCTCCAGTTCGGGGAGAAGTAGGTCAACTGCGCGTACAGCAAAGTTCTTGACCAGCAGCCGACCAGCCCGAAGAGCCGTCTCACGGATGGTCTCGACGTCGTCGGCAAGACCAGAGAGGATGGGTGGGATGATCTTGCCGAGGTAGTTGGCGAAGCTGTTGCCGAAGCAGACGGGCAAAAAGATAAATAGCGACATGAAACCCTCGCGGACGGACGACTTGGTAGATTCGACATTTTGTAGGATGGTAGGGAGCGTCTCCTCCAACCTTGATGTACCCAGGCCGGCGAGAACCTCGCTGAGTGCTTGGGCAGAACCGAGTCTGTCGCCAGCACCGGTGTCGGACTTGAGAGTTTGCATGAGACCGGGGATGAGATCCGGCAGCGCGTCCTCGCCGAGCTTTTCTACGAGTGACCCGAGAGCACGAGAGGCAGTCGCACGGGTAGTCGGCACCGGATCGACAACGGCGGTTTTGAGGCCGGCCACAAGCACGGGCAAGTGCGCAATAAGGTCCTTGCGCTCAGTGAGATGTGCCAAGCTGCCAATGACTTGGGAAGCCTTGCGCTTGGTGTTGGACCGGTCGCCGAGGCCGCGCTGGAGGATGCGGCTGACAAGGGCCAAGGACGGGGCATCGAGGTAATGCACGAACTGGACCTTGATAAGCGATTCCAAAGCTTCGTCGGTGTACTTTGTCGGGTCGCTGAGCGCTTTGAGGAGGATGTCGACGAGGCCCTTGACCTCGGGATTGGTGATAACCTCACCGAATCTCTTTAAGCTCTTGTTCGCAGCGGATCGAACCTCCTTGTGACTGTCATTCAAGACGGCTGTCAGCGGCGGGATAATTTCCGGCAGGCTTTGAGCAAGTTGCTGGGGGTCAAGATAAGCCATGGCACCGAGCGTGTCGCATGCGCCCTTTTTACTGCGCCATTGGTCCTCGTCAAGGCCGTCCAGGAGCGTTGGCAAGATTTGCTTGACGCCGTACGAACTTAGCGACGCGAAGCATGCCTTGGCTGCTGCCAGCGCAGCATCGCGTACATCGGCGTTGCCGTCGCCAAATCCTGTGAGCAGTTGTGGCACGATTTGGATCACATACGGCTCGAAAAGTCGGCCGAGAATGGTAGAGAGAAGCTCATATGCCAGCATGGCAGATTCCCGCTGGTTGATCTCTTTCTTATTCTCTAGAGCACTGCTGAGGGTGATCATGATGCGGTACTCTCTTAGGACGCTGATACCTCTGCCAAGCACGAGACCTGCCAGACCATAGGCGGCTCCACGCTGCTCGGGGTATTTCTTGGACGTCAGCATTGTTTCGAGGACCTGATCGAAGTACTTGGCCGATTTGTCACCGCAGGTCCGGACGAGAGGCGGAAGGCATTCGGCGATGGCGTATTGCACTGCCTCGGACGGCGTGCTTAGAGTTGCAAGGAGCCGTTCAATGACAACGGGGATCTTCTTGTCCCCAGGCTTCAGATGGCGGGCTAGTGCACCATACATAATGATGACGGCCTCATTGACGCGGTCCGCAGCCTCCGAGTGCTTGTCAGGCGCTTCCAGGGTCTTTTCGAACGTCTTCATAAGCTTGTCTAGAATGCCCTTGCCATGGACTTCGATGGCGGTGTTGGCAGCGTCAAGCATCTCGCCACGCACCGTTGCGTTTTGGTCACCGAGCGGGCCCTGCTCGATGAGAAGGTTGAAGAAGGGTTCGAGTTGTGACTTCTCTAGATGAGGAGCAAGGTGCCTGAAGGCCATGGCGATGCCGTGTCGTGCCTCCCAAGGATCCGACAGGTCCATCTTCTTTGGCATGCCAAACTCGTCCAACTGTTGAACGCGCGGCTTTGCGAGTTCGACATACGACGCCCGGAGCTTCTCGAGAACGGGGGTGATGACGGTACGGTGTTCGCTGGATGTCTCCGCCAGGGACTTGGCAGCGGCGCGCCGAAGCTGGGTGTCCTTGCTCTCCAAATAGGGCAACATCTTGTGCGCAAGTTCCTCTGATGTTTGGAACTCGCTCTCCTCCCAGATCTCGCGGCCAAGATCCACGTTCTCTTCGATGTCATCGTGGCACGCAACCCAAATCTCTTCCGACACGCCCGCCTCGCTCATGTCGACCTCGGCGCTGATTGCTTGCAGCACTGCGGTCCGCACGCTGGCCTTGGGAACGATGGTGCCGCGCGATAGGACACCGGTCTCTTCGATGGTCATATTCGGAGCGACGCACCGTACCATGTCAGAGAAACAGTCCTTGATGATCTTGTAGTGTTGGCTGTACTTTTCCATCGAGGAAATGAGGGCATGGAGGATTTCGCCGCGCGGAATGACCTCGTCTGCCGCAACATTCGTGTGGAAGGATAGGGTCTCGATGGCAAGGACCAACTGGGCATCTCGGTCATCGGCGTTGGCGCCAAAGCCCCCCTTCTCAAGAACCAACATAACAAGCGGTAGGATATAGATGAGAGTGACGGGGTCGAAGGGCCGCTGTTCGCCGGCAAAGCGAAGACGGTAGAGCACTCTTGTGACTACATCCTCAAAGGGCTCCTGGGTCAGGGATTCCGGGAGCGCGGAGACCTCGTGGGCGCGCAACGTGGCCGCTCCGATGAATGGGCGGATGGTTCCAAGGCGCGAAGTAGCTTGGCCTGCGCAGGAGATGAGCGCCATCGGCCCGGTTTCTGCAGTGATGAGCGACGCTCCTGCGTTGATAGACGCCAGAGTAGCGTGGACAGCAGGACCCATCCAGCGGCTGGCATCCGAGGGCGGGCCAGTTGCGAGACCCTTGACAATGCCGAAGCCGCGCAACAACTTGGCAGCGGCTTGCCGGACATTTTCGCGGATCTCGCCCTCCTTCTTAAGCTGGGCGTTGACTTTTGCAGTTTCATCCGCGGTGAGCTTCTTTTGCGTGCCCTTCTTTTGGGCCAACTGTGCCCTTAGTTCTTCTTCCCACTTCAACGTGTCGTAGTCCTTGACGTTTTTATTTGGGACGACGTTCTGCTTCTTCGCGAGGACATCCACAAACGCCGTCCCTTCAGGGGTGCGGAAGATGGCGGCCTCGAGAGGGCCAATTCCCTGAAGCTGGGTAGCGTCAAGGTCCTCTCGAATGAGGGCAATGATGCGAGGGGTCATGGTTTCGGGGGCGACAAAGACGAGCTCGGCGGCCGCGCTGTAAGCCGCACTTTTGGCGGACTCGGACTGTGTCTGTTAGCACGGGTCGGTGATGCAAGGGAATGACACAGGGGGGATGTATTACCTTCTGGCCGAACCCGGTTCGCCCGACAATCTCCTGGATCAAAGGCTCCTCGTACTTCTTCGCCAAGTCACCAGGGTCCAGTTCCACCCGCAAGCAGAGCTGGATCCAGCTCGCCCGAGGGATAAGTTGGGGCTTAGCTAGTACGAGGAGAGAGCACATTTGAGCTTCGAGTTGGGACTTGTCCACTCCAGGGCCGGCTCGGTCCCCAAACTCTTGAGGGGTAAGGCAGATCGACCTGAGAACTAGGTGAAGGTTGGAATTGCCGGATTTGGCCAACACGGCTGCACTCTCTTTCTCGGCCGTTTCCGTGGCTTCGACCCAATGCCATACACCATTGATGATTGCTGCCGAAACAGAGACTCCTTCACCGCCGATGGTGCGAGCACAGAGATCGGAAAGTGCCTGGAGGGCCTGCCGGCGCACAGCGGGAGATGAGGCTGTCGAACAAACGAGGTAGAGATAGGCCTGCGCCCACGCAACCTTGACCGCGTCAGAGCTGGAGTCAAGGGCGGGTACTATCTCGGACAGAGCACGACAGAGCCACTTGAGGTCGTCTTCAGTGAATTTGCTGTATATCCGTTGATTAAGTAGGAACGAAGGTTTTGGCTCTACAGCCAAGCTGTTCTTTTGTATGGATGCCTTCTTCACCAGTGATTGTACACTGGCGCTTTCGAGGCGGCTAAGAAGAGCTCCGAGGCCACATACCACCAGTGCCCCAGTGACAAGCCCACTCTGTGCGGCGGCCACTGGGTTTGCGGTAACATCATTGAACGCGGACAGGAGGGGTGGGACGGTGGCTTCGGCAAAGGCCACTGCCCCTTTGGATAGCTCCCCTTGAGCATCCTCGGTAAACTTCTGTAGGAGATCTCCAGTACGAAGAATCCAAAGCCGCCGTACTGGTGGCTTTTTATCGGCCAGGCCTTTAGCGTATGCATCCAGGAGTGGTTTCGGCACCTCGGTATCGCGAAGAAGAGTAGCGGCACTGGCGTTTAGAGCCAGAGTCTCGGCACTCAGGGCCGCCTCATTTGCCTCCTTGCCGACTACGGCAGGAAGTCCGGAAGCAATCTTGGTTGCGATGCTTTTCGACGAGGGCAGGGAAACCAGCATTTCTGAATGAAGAACCCTGTGGTCGGCGGAGGCAAGCTTGCCAGATTTCAAGGGCCCAAGAACTTCGTCGGCGACCGGTTCTAGAAGCGCGGGGTCTTGACAGGTGGAGGAAATCGCTCTAAAGGCTGCCACGGCGCCGCTGCGGATGGCGGCATTGGATGATTTGATGTTGGATAGTAGCGGCTTGATGAAGCGTCCGCTCAGGGCTTTGGACAGGTCAAACTGAGACACGGAGCGCACGAGGGGCGTGATCAGGTCGTTCAACACCACCTCGGGAGCTCTCAGGAAGCCCTTCTCCAGCGCCGGGAACACCTCCTTTTCGAGATCCTCAAGCGAGGCAAAGGCGGAAAAGAAATCGGCAAGGCCGTCCGCGAGATGGGCGGGAATCGGTGTCCGTGACCCGACGATTTCGCGAATGTAGAAGGCGAAGTACTGGCCCTTCAACCCCTCAACGACGGGTTTCACTTCTGGCTTGCGAGAGCAGACGCCCGCAATAGCCCCCAGCAGCACCGCATGTTTGGCGACGGGTTGGCTTCCCTTGGCGGCCAGGAGTTGGATGGCGGCATCGATCCCCTTTTGGTCTGCTGAGGCCAGCTTTCGGAGGCCCCGCCTTGTGATGACCAGGGCCGACGTGCCTACTGTCCCCTTTGCTGTGGGTTGTAGGCACTTGTCCAGGCCATCGGCCGTAGCCAGTGTGACATCCTTGCCGAACTTGTCCCATAATGGTGTGCCCGACAAGTTCTGCGTCAACAGGCTGCACCACTCTACTAGCACAAACGCACTGTCAGGCGCAATCCCTGGTTTCTGGGCCTCCTGGCGGATCGCGGCAACGAGAGGTGTGAGGATGTCGGTATTCCCTACTTGGCATAGCGATACCAGACATTTTTGTACTGCTTGTCGAGATGGTCGGTCGGTATAGAAGGCATGTGTCCAGAAGAGCACCTTGAGGATTCCGAGAGTCGTTGTCCTGTCGAGGGCTATAGCAATAGAAACAGTTGAGGTTAGCCTGGCCCTTTTCTTGTCCCCCCCCACCCCCAAACCCAATTCTGAGGGAGTGCATGCCCGGGCACTTACCCTTTTGCGAGAGCTTCTCGTCAACTCCCCGCAATTGGGCGATCCGGGAAGTTGTCGACGACGAGGTCAGTGCAGCCTTGGCTTGTTCGAGATCGAAGCTGCCAGGCGTGTCGTTGGCACCTGGTTCAGTCATTTTTCGTTCGGTTCTTGTACGGGGTCGTGGAATGACATGGCCGGGTGGCAGAAACCCGCAGCCTTGTGTGAGGTGTTGCTGGCCCCGTTTTGTTTTGGGCCGTGATTCATCCAGAAGCTGATTTTCGGCGGGGACTCACATTTCGAAAGTGGGTTGCTCTTGTGTTGGAGGGGAGGGGCTGGCGCTGCTGGCTACACAGACAGTGTGAATTGCGCTTTCAGGGGGTTTGTTTACAGTTTGGCACACGACCCCTGCTTGCAGACGGCCATGAATTGGCAAGCATCTTCAACAGATTGACGAGGACTTTGTCCCCTCATCTCCAACTTTGATCTTTGCTCCTCCTCACATTTAGCTTCCACTTCCCTCGATAAGCAGCTTTCGGGATCAACGATCCATTCTAGTTCGGCGAGCTCGAACGCATGCCACTGTGAGGATAGCAACCCCCACATCCGTTGCTGTGTGTGGGGTTGAGTCCCTGAAACGGTAGGCGGTCGTGTTCCGCATTGCAAACCCTGGAAGCCTGCTGCCCGAGTCGTAAAATTTCCGAGCAGCTTCAGGCCTCACTGACGTCTTGGTCGGTGGAAACAACCCCGGCCATTCTCCGCTTTACAACTCACTGTCGGCATCGCGTTTTCTGAAGCAGAATCTCATCGCCATGGCCGGCAAGAAGAAAGCGAAGAAGCCCGCCGCCAACCCTGCGCGAGGCTTTGCGACCACCTCGATCGCGTCGAAAACCCGAGTTGACCCCGCTGAAGATCCGGGCGATAATACCCCGGCCGGCAAGGTCAATGATGCCACCCCGCCAACGAAGGATGCCCCGCAACAAACGACCAACAACACCAAGACCGAACAGAAAGCGCCAGCAGAGCAGCTGAGCCCCGAAGAATTCGAGAGGCAGCTTGAAGAGTCAGCATTGCAGCTTCTGGTGGAAAAATACGCACAGAAAGTTAGGAAGGACTCTCAACGGCAAAAGACACGCCTCGAAACGGACCGACGACTGCTCCGAAACGCCGCCGAAACCCTCAACATCAAAAAATGGCTTCCACAAGAGTTAATGGACCATATTCTGGGTCTGATACAGGCGGAGGGTCGATTTGCAGCTTCCAGTGTCTCGTCCGAGGGCGCAGCTAGTAGACTACCTCCAGAAGAAGACCTGATCATTCGGCTGTGGACCCTACAAGAGACGCTGGAGAACTCGGGGTTTCCAGAGGACAGGATACAGCCGGCACTACAGTTTGTTTTGGATATCGCGCCTAACATCCCATACAATTCCAGAAGCGAGTTGATTTGGGGACTGGAAGAGGTGCTGGACTGGTTCGCGAGGGAATGCTCCAAGGAAGACCTCCCGGATTACTCGGGGCGCAGGACAGGGTCCAAGTCGCAAACAGGTATGGCAACCTACATGTTTCATTTTGCATATCTGACCGCATTGCTGTAGATACGCCAACGGATACGCCCTCTAGGTCAGGGACACCCTTCGAGATCGATCCCCGCCTTGGAACCAAGTTGAAGGGCGGCGCACTCACGTCACGTCCAGCCTCCCCGAAACGGCCCGCCGTCACCTATGATGAAGAGATCGAACCCGACCAGCTGCTTCCATTTTATCTTGATACCAAGACGAAGCTATTTGCGATCCAACGCCCTCGCCAGGACACAAACAAGCGTAAGGGAGCAAAGGGGAAACCAGATAGCTCTGACGACCCGGAAGAAGCACTGTTGCTCGCGAAGGTTGCTCGCGTCGAGAGGGACGTTTTGTTCGACAAGTACGTGGCTGAACAGCAATGGAGGAACAAGAGGATAGCCCTGGAGAAGGAGTACGCCGCGGCAAGGGCAGAGGAGAAAAGGAAGGAGACCCCGACGGAGACCCAGGAGGAGACTGAGGTGCCAGACGACTCGAACGATGTCAACGCGGAAGCTGAGCGCATCGCGGCTGAAATCCTCGCCGAGGATGACGATGATGACGCGCTGGCCGACTTGTTTGCGACGCTGCCGGTCAGCGAGGTTGATCCTGTGACGGGGAAGACGAACACGGTTGTGAATGGGGCGGATGGGTCAAAGCTCATCATCCGGGACTTTGGAAAATGGACCGGAGTGACCCCTATGCGGGCCTTGGAAGAGGCCTGCCGATCGAGGTTGGAGCCCCTGTTCTATGTCGTAGTGAGGCCGCGCTAATAATTTGTAGGGATTCGTCCGTACGGATATCGTACCATCTCCTTTCCGATGTTGCTTTTGCGAATCGACACGCCGTCAATATCGTCTGGTCGAAACCACAAGAGGTCCCACCTGCTCCCGATATTCCCGAGATTGAAGTGTTCACATCACCCACTCAATTTGTCTACAAGATGCAGTCCATTGCTGCACCCGACGCAAAGCAGTCCGAAGCCTTCATCGCGACCACCGCACTGTTTTGCGTCTTCGGGTCCTCGCCTAAGGAAGAGAAAGTGGCGCTCAGGCTACCTGCCACCTGGAAGGATTTGTGGTCCGAGTACTCGGGTGCTAAGAAGGACAAGCTTGACGCAGCAGACCGCGACATCCTCAGGCATATCCGGGATCTCGTACGCAAGAGGGTGGAGCAAGAACTGGAGGATGGCGTACTCATCCAGGGGTTCAAGGGTCGCGGACAGTCGAAGAACCAACCAGACTCGGATCAGTCTGACCATGAACGAGCAAAGCGGCAGCCTTACGGACCCGAATACTACCAAAACATTTGGCTGCAAAAGAGTAGCTCACCAAGGTATCAGCATATGCTGGCATCACGCACACAGCTGCCCATGTGGCAGTTCCGGCAACAGGTGGTCGACATTGTCGACAGAAATCAGGTGGTTATTATCTGCGGCGAGACTGGGTGCGGCAAGAGTACACAGGTACCTTCGTTCTTACTAGAGCACCAGTTGCTTCAAGGCAAACCTTGCAAGATCTACTGCACAGAGCCGCGGCGTATCTCGGCCATCTCCCTGGCACGACGTGTAAGCGAGGAGCTCGGCGAGACCAAGTCTGAGCTTGGTACGAACCAGTCGCTCGTCGGCTATTCCATCCGGCTCGAATCCAACACGGCGAGGGAGACCCGCCTTGTTTACGCCACGACCGGTATTGTCATGCGCATGTTGGAGGGATCCAACGATTTGGCAGACATCACTCATCTGGTGCTTGACGAAGTCCACGAACGCTCTATCGACAGCGACTTCCTGCTCATTGTGCTGAAGAAGTTGTTGTTGCGGAGGAAAGACCTCAAGGTCGTGCTGATGTCAGCCACGGTCGACGCCGAGCGCTTCTCCAACTACCTGGATCGCGCGCCTGTCTTGACGGTTCCGGGGCGGACCTTCCCCGTCCGGGTTGCATATCTTGAGGACGCAATCGAGTTGACGGGATATACTGTCGACCAACGGAGCCAGGAGAAGCTCACAGAGCTCGATGACGATGTGGAACCAGAGGTCGATACGTCGTCGAAGCCCGAGTTGCTCAAGGGGCTGAAGGGGTATTCAGCCCGCACCCGAAACACGCTCGCTCAGATGGACGAGTACCGGATGGAATACGACTTGATCGTACAACTGATCTCGAGGATTGCTGTTGACCCAGACTATGCCTCGTTCAGCAAAGCCATTCTGGTCTTCCTCCCCGGTATTGCTGAAATTCGCACGCTCAACGACATGCTCCTCGGGGATCGGACTTTTGCCGACAACTGGCTTGTGTATCCGATGCACTCGTCGATTGCCAGCGAGGAGCAAGAGGCAGCCTTCCTTGTGCCGCCGCCAGGGATGCGCAAGATTGTGCTGGCTACCAACATTGCCGAGACGGGTATCACTATTCCCGACGTGACATGCGTCATCGACGCGGGCAAGCACCGAGAGATGCGCTTCGATGAGCGGCGGCAGCTGTCACGGCTCATTGACTCGTTCATCTCCCGCGCCAACGCGAAGCAGCGCCGTGGCCGTGCTGGCCGTGTGCAAGAGGGTCTTTGCTTCCATCTCTTCACCAAGTATCGACACGATACCTCAATGAACGACCAGCAGACACCCGAGATGCTGCGTCTGTCACTCCAAGATCTGGCTATTCGTGTCAAGATCTGTAAGATCGGAGGTATCGAGGAGACGTTGAGCCAGGCACTGGACCCGCCGTCGGCGAAGAATATTCGTCGGGCTATCGATGCTCTTGTCGATGTTCGTGCGTTGACGTCCACGACCGAGGAGCTAACGCCACTTGGTCTCCAGCTTGCACGCCTGCCCCTAGACGTATTCCTCGGAAAGCTCATCCTTATGGGTGCCGTCTTTAAGTGCCTCGACATGGCCATCACTGTGGCCGCCATCCTCTCGTCCAAATCCCCATTTGTTGCGCCCTTTGGTCAGCGGAGCCAAGCCGACACCATTCGCAGGGGTTTCCGTAAGGGCGACTCAGACCTACTGACAGTTTACAACGCATACACGGCCTGGAAGCGCGTTTGCCAGTCCACAACGTCCGGTGGGGCAGAGTTTCAGTTCTGCCGCAAAAACTTCCTTGCGCCCCAAACTCTCGCCAATATCGAAGACCTTAAGGGTCAACTCCTCGTTGCGGTCGCCGACTCGGGCTTCCTACAACTCACCGAAGCCGAGCGGCAGGCGCTCAGGAAGCTACGGTTCAGTGGCCGGCGGCGCCACCAGGCCTTCTTCGACGTCCCGAAGCGTGTCAACAGCAACAGCGACAACGAGATCGTCGCGCAGTCCGTCATCGCCTGGAGCTTCTACCCCAAACTTCTCGTCCGTGACCCCGGCAGCAAGGGCCTGCGCAACGTCGGCAACAACCAGTCCATCAGCCTGCACCCGAGCAGCGTCAACAAGGGCTTCAACGACCTGCGCTGGCTCAGCTACTACCACATCATGCAGTCCAAGGCGTAAGCACCCCCTTACCTCTTCTAACAACAACCCCTCCTCCCGCTGAGTTCTCCAACTAACCAACACTGCCCCCACCCAGATTCTACAACGCGCACGAAACCACGGCGACCGACCCCTTCGCCGTCGCCCTCCTCTGCGGCGACGTGCGCGCGGACCTGTACGCGGGCGTCTTCGTGCTGGACGGCAACCGCGCGCGCTTCGCCCTGCCGGACTGGAAGTCGATGCTCGTGCTCAAAGTGCTGCGCGCCCGCCTGCGCGAGATGCTCACCCGCGCGTTCCGCAACCCGGGCCGCCTGCCCACCGCCCAGCACGAGCGCTGGCTCGAGGTCTGGCAGCGCGTCTTTGCGCTGGCGCAGGAGAACCGCGAGAGGGCGGTTGCTGCGGCTGCGGCGGCGGAGCGTTAGAGGCGCTGTTGAGCCGGGTTGGTTGTGTCGCGGGGGAGGTTGCGGGCTTGATGGCGCTGTGCTGTGCTCTGCTGTGGGGGCGGGCGGGGTTGCTTGGGCTCAGATCTCATCCCTCGTTTGACGGGGACGGGCGGTCACTGGGCTTGGAGGATGTGGTCCTGTCTACGGAGAGCGGACACGGATGGCTCGAGGTTGGACATGCTCGGTCGTTGGGGAGTTTGTGTTCTTTACAGACGGCTATGGATAGACCTGGCTCAGCGGTGGTGAATGCATTGCATACGGTATTGTAGGTAATAGGTTACGTTGGCGTGGATGGGATTGGTTGGAGCTGAGGGCCTGTGATCAAGCGTAATATTCGAGGTTTTGGAGTGGTTGGTGATTTGTCCGGATCCTGGAATAGCGTTGTTGATGATGTTCTCGAATTGTCCGTTCATCTTTGGGCGGGTTTGCTTCCCAGCCCCCTTATTTTCGTTCTCCCTCTCTTTCATGGTTTTCCCTCTTTTCTTCCACTTTTTACCTATCCGTAGATAGAGAGGTTTCATCTCGTCTTCCATTTTCTTTTGTCCCGCTGCCAACGGAACCCTCGGATCCCTTTTTATATTTTCTCCTTCCGCTTCCTCCGTCTCCCCTGATCTCCAGGCACAGCGCCTCCTTCAGCCGAGGCCGCGTTCAGCCCTGAAACCCGGTTCCCTGCTCGTGCGAATCAAATGCTCTCCTGATGTCACACACCTCTCCAGCCACCCAACCAACCAATCTGGAGGTCCCACGATAATTTCAATCCCCTAACCCATCCTGGAAGTCAGGCGCCCTCGTCAGCTCGCGACCCTCGTGCATCTCCCCCGGGCGCTTACATATTACCCTCGTCTCACACCGCAACTCTATTTCAACCTCCTCTCCCCAGCCTTTCCTTGTCTCACAGCCACCTATTTTCCTCGGTCAACCATCACCACCACACACCGTCCTCCGCCTGCAGCATTCTCACCAACACTCCGCTTCATTCACACAACTCCAACACTCAAACCCAACATCACAACACCCTCATCAAACCTTCAAACAAAATGCCGACCGTCAACGAGCCTAAGCTGCAAGCGCCCATGGAGGCCGCCAACCCCGCACCGCTGCAAGACGGGAAGACCATCGTCGCAACGCAACCGGTGAGTGAGGCATTATCCTCCCCCCTTCTCCCACAATTTCCCCCCTCACAAACAGCAAGACTAACCGCAAACTGCGCTCTCGCTTTCAGCGCTCTGAGCCGCGCCCGACCATGGAGAACGAGATGACGCTGCGCGGCGGCGGCATGACGCACTACTGCGGCTTCTCGTGCTGCAAGGGCCGCTGCAACTTCCGCTTGTGCTGAGAGCGCGATGGGGGCGGGGCATGGAGAGGAAGGGGCGGAGTCCGGAGTTTCCGGGGGTTGTTAGGGCACTTAGTTATGAGGGTGATGGCGGTGCGGCACGGTACAGGGTCACGATACGATGCGATGCAATGAGGGTGGCGGCTGGTTTGAGGGGCAAGACGAGCGAGCGTCCTTGTAATTTCAGTTCTGAGTAATGATTCCTCTCGGGGAAAACCTCTGACGAGGGAAAACCGACCGAGGTAATGGCAGGTTGTTGATCGCTATCCACCCTTTTCGGATGGCCCGGTTAAGGCACGACATGTCAACAACAAGCCATGAGAGCTAATTTTTAGTTTCCGGGAAAACCTCAGTGAGGAAAAGGCCCTTTTGGAAACTCTTGACATCTTCCGTCGGCAAGCTCCTATACCACAGGGTATGGATGACGTGAAGAAAGGAGAATGCCCTGTTGGCGGCCCCGCGCCACGCCAGACAGAAGCAAACCAGCCAGATGGCCAGCCAGAGCCCACACTCTGTCTCCCTATGGGAAACCCTTGCTACGAGAGCGGGGAGAAAAACCCATTGCCAAAGGGACGTCTCTGTGTTGGCACCATCCTGTCGGACGGACCATTTCATCTTCCAGAGACTAGGACGGATCGGCCTCCCACGATCATCACTGTCCCCCCTCGGTATTGCCAGCGAGGCCTTCACCTCCGGCGACGTTCTGCGTGTGGGATGGGCCTGCTTGCGTCGATACGGTCGGGGATCGGGAAGACGACGGACTCGGAGAGGATCGGGCAGAAACCCAAATCGTCGAATGGACTGACGAGGCAGCTACCGCTTCAGACGAAACAGACGTCTGGGCTGCTGTCGCGTTATGCGAAATCGGTAGTTGGAAATCTGGATTGTGCCCCCTTTCCAGGAGGTCATGGGGCCAACCATCGCCTAAAAAGGCCGGAAATCTTCGAACTGTGCGCAAGCTGCTTAGTACCGCGTCTGGGAAGGCCAGGAACACACCGAGTAAACACAGAACAAAAATGATGACCAGCGACGCAGCTGCCCAACGCCAAGCTGGGACACGACCGAGGTCCCACATCCACCGTATGTATGCGGCGACGGTGAGGACTGTGACGGGCACGACGAGCCAAATTGCCAACCACCTGTACAACTTCCAGGCCATCATGGCTACCGGCGAAGGGGGCGGGTCGCTGTCTTCTCGGGGCGGGTTGAAAGCACCGACGCGGACGTTGTACGCCAGGAGTGAACCAAAGACGCCAAGGAGGATGGCGACGAGGTTCATCAGTTTGTTGACATCGTTCGCGACGGGGGACGAGCCCGAGAACTTGAGCGCTACCGCCACGCAGAGGAGGGCAAGGTACTGCGTCGAGGCCGCACGGAACTCTTCGTCCTGCGCGGTCAAGCCGATTTCGTTAGCAGAGTACTGCGACATTGGAGAACGTAGCTGGGTGGTGTTTCGGTTTTTAACAGCAGTTGGATCCGAAATTTTCACGGTTGATATGACTTCGTCAGTTGTCGCAGGTGGTTCAAAGTGAAGATGGAGTTGTCAGAGGCAATTGAGGGCACGGCAATTATATATATGGGTGTATCGAGGCCGGTACGCCTTCCCTGACTTCGCCCAGCAGCGCGGAGGGAAGGCATATTATACAAAGCTTAAGCGGCAACGTCCTTTAGGAACCCTCACGGGAAAGCTGTCAACATATCGGCAAGTTCTCTTTGGCCAGCAACGGCAGTAGTGGCCAAGACGCTGTCTCCTTTCCTTACACCTTCAAATGGGGCAACTTCGATCTTGATAGTCCAGTGACTGGCCTCGAGCGGTCTGGAGAGGGATCCGACTTCCCTCACTTCCTTTGGAAACGCACGCGGGAAGGGGCATACTGGCATGAGCGGTAGTCCGTTGCTAAAAGGCCTGGCGCGTTCAGGCGGGTTGGCGGGAAGTTGAACAAATGGGAGCTCACACTCGCGGTGATCAAGGCCACAAAGATGGGTAATATCTGCAACTTCCGAAGCCTCCAAGGTCCCAGATTCCGAAACATCAAACTGATACCGCTAGACCGACCACTTCGCCTAGAGACACCATATTGCCTTGAAATACCTCGACGTCGTGGCGAGTTGTTACATCTCGCAGCCTAGCGTGTCAACCACAGGATTCGCAAGTTTCTGGTCCCGAAGGGGGGGCTCTTGTCTTTGGGGACGTACGTGCATGCGCCAATGTCGGCCCCAGCATTGACTTTGGATTTGCAAGTATTATGTCCGTAATACCATACTAATTGACCTTCGTTTCCGTCACTTCAGCCTCTGTAGTTGTCTCCGTGCTGAGAAGAAGGGGAAAGCTGGTTAGAGGGCTTGGGAAATTGTGTTCTTTATGGCCATAGAGGTTGAAACTGCATCCGGACTTGACCTCGTATAGGTCTAGAATGGAGTTCTTATTTTTCTTGTCTTTTGTTGTCTTGTCTTTGCTTTTCTCTTCTCTTTTCTTTTCTCTAGGGGTTTTTCTTTCTTGTGTTTTCTTGTCTTGTCTTTTCGTTTCTCTTCTTTTGTTTTGTCGCGGGGTTTCTTTTTTTTTGTCTTTTCTTGTTTTGTCTCATCTTCCTTTTTCTCACTTCTTTTCTCTCCTCTCCTCTTTTCTAACTTCTTCTCTTTTCTCTCTTCTCTTCGTTTTTCTCCTGAGTGAATGACAAGTTTGAAGATGACATGGAAGATATCATATTGTTTCACGGTCATATATCTTCTTGTCTTTTATTAATTACCGTATTCGTTCGTGCAGGATGGCCGACTGCTTAGCACGGGAAGAAACGCCTGTTTGGGTTGCAGCACCGAGTACGGTCTGTCTCTTCGCTTCGGCCTGTCAATCTATCCGTCTTCCAGGGCTGAGAATGAACTGGAATTGTGGGAAGCGGGGGAACGAGGAATTTAGAAGCTGTGGCCCGGGAAGGGTGTCGAACCAGCACCATGCTCCGAAAGCTCCTCTCAGCTCTCGAGAACCGCCGAGTGAGTCAGCCCGAATGCATGACGCCCGATTCGGGGGAGCCAAGCCAGCGTGAGAGATACCCAATGGGGGTTACCGAACGTATTTCGCGTGTCTGCAAGGCCCTTCGGAGCCGGCATCAGAACACCATATTAAAAGTTCAAATCGTTCAAAAGCTGTGTTGTTGATCTCGACTGGTGGTGAGGTATCCTTGGTGTTCTCGGCATAATTAAGGTATAAGAAGAGCGCACGTTGGCGTTCACTTCGTGTATCTGCATAAACACAGGTACCTGGTACCTGGGATGTTGAAGCTGCCGTCTTGTCAATCGCATTCACGACGAACCTTCAAAACCCCCCCTTAAATTTCTCGCCATGACCGCCGTCCCCAAAGCCCCCGAGGACATCCTCGCCACCGGCATCATGCACCCCGACTTCGAAGCCGCCTGGAAAGCCCGCGGTTCTCCGCCCGGCTCCATGCCCGCCGAGGTCCCCACGCTCAAGCGCATCGTCGAGGGCAGCCTTCCCGGCCTCCAAGCTCAGCTCGCCTCAACCCGCTCGGCAAACATCACCGAGACGGAGCACACCGTGACCCTTAGCACAGGCTTCCCATCCCGCATCCTCATCTGCCACCCCACCACCACCGTCACCCAGCCCGCCGCCCCATCCTCCGGGCCATCCTCCATCATCCTCCTCTTCCACGGCGGCATCCACGTCCTCGGCTTCCCCGAATTTGACCTCAAACTCGCGCGCCATCTCGCCCTCACCCACCACGCCACCGTCGTCCTCCCTTCCACCCGCAAAGCCCCCGAGGACCCCTTCCCCGCCATGCTGCACGACGCCTGGGCGGCACTACAGGCCGTCGCGCACGACGCCGCGCTACCCCTAGGCGAACGTACACTACTCCCGCCCGGTGCGGACGCCGCCGCGGGGTTCATCGTGGGCGGCGCGTCCTCGGGCGCGAACTTCGCTGATGTTGTCGCTCACCAGGCACGCGATGCTGGTCTGAGCCCGCCGCTGACGGGGCTGTTCTTCGCGTGCGGGGCGTTTATGGATGCCGGGCGGGTGCCGGTGCAGTATAGGGGGCGGTACCTGTCGCGCGAGCAGAATGCGGACGCGCCGGTGGTGGATGGGCAGTTCATCCGCGCGGTTACCGAGGCGGTGGCGCCGGACGTGGAATCGCCGCTTTGGGCGCCGTTTGTGCAGGCTGGGTGTGAGGGGGATGTGAAGAGGGGTCATGTTGGGATGCCGAAGGCGTATTTTCAGGTTTGTGGGATGGATGTGAATCGGGATGATGGGCTGATCTATGAGAGTGTGTTGCGGGAGGAGTGTGGTGTGCCGACGCGGCTGGACTTGTATAGTGGGTATCCGCATTGCTGGTGGGATATGTATCCGGAGTTGGAGGCGTCGAAGAAGAGGACTGAGGATACTATGGAGGGGTTTAAGTGGTTGTTGTCGAAGTGAGGGGTTCACGTCGGCGGGTGGACTTAAGGGGAAATGGCGAGAAGGAGGATAGAAGGGTGGCGGTAGTTCAGTTAAAAGGCGGCAATGGCCATGAGATATGCGAGACAGCCAGATGATTGGGGTGCCTCTCATAGTATCCCCAATACGCACCCGATAGTGGCTAAGTTACTTCCCGATCTCGAGGTGGCTATCACTCGCAAGGAGCGCAAAGTGTCGGAGCCCATGTCTTGACATATTCCGCTGCTGACTAGGTACGTGGTAGGTAACCGGAAATACTTCATTGATACATCAATAGAGCCACCCCTTACTCAACTGGAATGCCGCCTCTTCTCAGCTCCCATCACCTCCCCCCCCCCCCCGCCAACTGTGAAGGCGTACCCGCCCCCTTCAATCCTCACTCTCCTCACACACCTGCCACTGCAGATGGTGAACCTGCTGGAACCGCAGATCCGTCGAGTCGACCTACACCACACGAGCAACAACACTTTTGTTAACCACCACATCATCATTGCGCAGCTTAAAAACAAACAACCCCAGGGGGGGGGGAACCCCTCAACAACGCCGCCACCGCATGGCGACGGACCCGAGGGACCTTACCGTCATCAGGGCCGGCTTGGTCCCGTCCATGGGCGACAGCCGCACCTCCGAGTTGATGTTGAGCAAGCCCTCGAGGCCGCACGGCGACCACACGGTGCTCTCGACCCCGAACTGGTCCGTCTTGATGTAGTTGTCGTCGTAGGGGCCGCGGATCGTCATGGTGGATGAGATCTGTTGGTTGGGGGCAAGTATAGGGGGGGTGGTTAGTCAGTTTGGGGGTGTAGGGGTTTGGGGGTTGAGGAGGGGTTTGGGGGTTGAGGAGGGGGTTGGGGGTTCAGGGGTTTAGGGTAGCAGGGTAAAGGGGGGGAGGGGAGGTTGGGTATAGGATTGTCCCACCTGGCGTGTGTCGCCCGAGAAGTAGTAGGTGGCCTTGCAGGTGCCCGTGTCACCCTCTGGGATCTGGGCGTAACCGCGGTAGTCGGCCTTGAAGACGGAGAACTGCCAGCCCGAGGGGTACTTGAGCTTGACGTTGAGCTGGCAGTTCTTGCGGTAGTTCGACGGCGACATGTTGTTGCCCGCCTGGGCCACAAAGTCGGCGTACAGCAGCGTGATGGTCGTTAGGTCCGACGAGAGCTGGCCCGACACCGTGCCCGCAGGGCAGCCCGAGCCGGCAAAGGCCAGGCCGACAATCTGGACTTCATGGCCGGAGGGGGCGTCGGAGAGGTTGTCGACGATGACGGGGCTTGCGGCGGCAAGGCCGGAGAACAAGCCAAGAATGTTGATGAGCTGCATTGTTGTTTTGGGTGCTGAATATCTAATAGCGGATAGTGAACGCGTTGGAGTGTGAGGCAAGATTATGGTCATGGTTCTTTATACCTCGAAAAAGCGACCACCCGATGGGAGCTTGAAGCTGTTTCTATTTCTGGCCATGAAGAACGGCCTAGATGTGGGACGCAACTTCTGGAATGACATGTCACTTACACGTACTGGGATGGTTGGTCTGTCGTTAATTACACATAAGTGTGCCAGTCCTTTCTTGCGCTTTAGTTCCCCCCGAAAGGCAAACAACATGGTGCAGTGGCCAACATCACATAGGCACTGTCGACCCAATATCAAGCATTCCGCGGCCGGCGCACATTGATTCCAATATAATATCTTGACCCTTTATACTCTGCTCGCCTCTATTTTCGGCTCACCGTATAGGGTCCGTCCTCCTGCGAGTTATCGGACCTCGGTCGTGAGCAGTTTCAGCTACAACCACACAAGCGGTTCAAGGTTGCTGGTCAGGGTCCCAAGTACATGCCTGCGCCTATTAGTTGGTGTTGGACGACAGCATAGTACGGGATTAGCCAACCAATCGGTCGTTTCTTACTCACACTAATTGTTGGAATGGGGTCTAGTACACCGAGGCACGGCCGAGACTAGAGCCACCCAGTAAAATGAATGAGAAGCACCTGGTGGGGAAGGGTCTGGCGAGAACCCGGTTGCTGGCAA
The DNA here is from genome assembly GCF_033439085.1 of Chaetomium fimeti. Taxonomy (NCBI): domain Eukaryota; kingdom Fungi; phylum Ascomycota; class Sordariomycetes; order Sordariales; family Chaetomiaceae; genus Chaetomium; species Chaetomium fimeti. Next base: position 332,152 of record NW_026944337.1, read on the forward strand.
TAGGGGGGAAGATCATATAAAAGATGCGGGGGCCGGCAGGAATCCGGGGAAGGCCAGGGCCCAGATCTCAGCTGGAGCGGAGCGAAAACAGCCTAAAGCAAAATAAACAAGGTGTGTAGAGCAGTCCCAGTGTTAATCAGGTGAGAGCATGTAGAAGCGCCGCGTTTTCATAGGCTCCTGGTATGCCCATCTGACATGTTTGTCCGATGGGCTTACAACCCTGCTGCCCCCTTGGCATCGTCACTGCGCAACAACATTTCCTTCATCTTTGCTACAGCATTCAAGTCCCCTTCCTCCGTTTGGTATGTTGACTCTTCCATCCAGCCGTCTGTACCGCCGCCCCCAAAGTCGAGGACCCAGGCATTGTCGTCGGTGTCAATAACAACATTGCCAGGTTTTGCGTCCCCCCATACCAAGCCGTTGCGGTGCAGTTCTGTTACGGCCTGCTCGATCTGTGCTGCCCATTTCATCCTCAGCGGCAGAGCAGGGAGTGCGGTCTCCCCTTGGCCATCGATGACGGGACGCAAGCTTGGGTATTTGGTCGGTATCTTGGCGACGATGAAGCCAACGATGTCGTCGTTATGCGTAATCAAGCCTATAAAACACATTAGTGAGCGCGAGAGTAGGAATGTGAAGGCTGGTCTTGGATGTTTCTCACCTTTGAACTCAGGGAACCTGGCCTCGGGATGTAAATCCAACTTCTTCAGCTTTCCGTATATCTCTATCTCCCTTTTCATAGAAACCCGGAATTCCCCCATACTCCGTCCAAGTTTCCCAACCACCTCCTGATCCATCCCGACAACCGACATGTTAAAGACTTCCACCAGTTCAGGGGTCGTAACGAGTCTGCTACCAAGTGACACGTGGTGTGCATCAAAAGTAGGAACAGAACCCGGCTCGACACCAGCCTCGCGGACAGCACTCCAGGGGATAGCTATGCGGGCCCGGTCCAGGTCCTCATGATGACCAGAAAGAACCTCCAGCTTTCCTTCCTTCGTGACCACTTCAAGGTTGATGCGATGAGGAAACAGATACTCCGCAACGGTATTTCCAATCCGGTCCGACTCGGAAGCTGTGGGTGTCGAAGACGACGATAGATGTTCGAACATGGGAAATACCACATCCTGGATTTCTCTCGCGATCTCGAGTTCACCATCCAATTGCCTCAGGAGCTGCGCATGGACGTTACTATGGTGGGACGACAAATCCCACAAGCGTTCGATCCACAGAAACTCGATCGCCCCTTGACTGTCGTATCCGTCAGGTGGTGTAGTGCTGATGAGGACGGAAAACACCTGGTTGTTGTATTGGTAGTGTGCCGTATATGCCTCGGTTGTTTCATTCGTCAAGTTGTGGAAATCGAGGAATTTGACATGATCAAATGAGTCGGACATGGTGATCTAAGCGTAAAAGCGACGGCGTGAAGGAAGGGCAGTAGTGCGTTGGAAGACGGGAAGAAGAATGGAAGCGAAGAAAGAGGGGGTTAAAAGCAGCGGCGCGAACTGGGCAAGGCGCAGCACTTCATCCCGTTCGGGAGAGGCGTTTAGCAGAATGTGTTGCACAGAGGTATCTTTCCTGCCTGATGCGAGATCCAATTGCGTTGCGTTGTTGGCAATGAACGCAGGGGTTGTGACGGTTGGTTGTGAGCAAGAGTGCATAAACCCAATGGCGCAGAAGGAAGCCTACATGCTGGCCTCGAGATCGCAATGAACATGGAAAGATCTCCACGACGGGAAGTGAAAAGTATGGGCCATCGTCTCATGCCGTGAAGCGGAGTATGGGAGGAGAATGGTCTCGAAATCTCAATGATAGTCGTACGTCTCGTTTTGCCATGTTGATTGGTTTTTGGGTGGGTTGTTGTTGACGATCAAGCGTAAGGCAAAAGAAAAGGGGCAAAACAAGGGGGTAAAGGGGCAGAAAAAGGGGCAGGAAAAGGTCTGGCAGGGTGGTGCATTTATTACTGCGGGAGTCAACGGCCTAGCATTTGTACTACATGCTCGCATTATCTCGGGGGGATCCAGCCCATCTCCTCGGTCGCCCAGACCACCCAATGGCGATGTTCCTCGTCCAGCAACGCCCAGGTCTTGCCCATCAGATGGTCGGCCCAGCCTTCTACCCACCACTGGTTCTCTAGCTTTCTCAGCGCGAGCAGGCAGTAAGCAAATATGACGACTGCCTCCTGTGGCGGAGTGGCGGCTTCGAGCAGCGGGAGAAACTCTTTTCCTTGTGTCCACTGCCAGACTAGGATGTCCCACGCCTCGAGCTTCGTCCACGCTGGTGGCGCCACTACCTCCGCTGCTGGTGACTGGTTTGCGCTCGGCGATTGTGAGTTCTCCAACCCGTTTTGACCGCTCTGAGAATTAGGATAAGCAGGCGCTGTACCCGCGGGTTCGCCGCTTGGCGTCAAGATTAAACCGAGCATACGACGGAGTTGCTCGATCATGTCGTCGTAAATGGGGAGGAGGCTAGTATCTTTACAGGCCCTGTGAATCAGGGATTGGATGTCTACCAGCAAGGTCGGGTTCCGCGGGGGTGTTGTCTTCAGGAAGGGTGTCATGCGTCTGCGGCCAAAGTCAAACAGCGGCGTCAGTATCCCACGGTAGGTTTGCGGCCGGAGCATGTGCAGGATCGGTTCCATGCCGTGAAGGAGCCGTAGCCAGTGAGGGATCAAGGGGCTCTCGGGGGCCAGATCAACCTCATCGACGGGGCATCCCAGAGCTAACAATATTAGCAACCCGAAAATATGACACGGCCAAGGAACGGCCACATACCGTAGTAAACCGTGAGCATGGAAAAGATATGGAGCCTTTCGCACTCGTCGGTCTTCAAGTTGGTCATCAGCTCGAGGGCGGTTGAGGTCGCGGCTTGATGGTGCTGCATAGCGCGCTGGAGGTAGGTCTTTTTCTTTTGGGGGCGATATCGAGAGAGGTGAAGAGCAGACACGGCTAGAATAGAGCGCATGATGTACTCGCAATCCGTAGCCATTTGGACGGCGGTGGTCCGCATGAACTGCCGGACTGATGGGTCGCTCGCCAAGGTGGTGCAGGTATAGGTTGTGAAGTTGTGCATCAGCTCAAGGTCGATCATGTTGATATCGCAGGAGGGCTGGGACGTGGGTGAGAATTCAGCAGGCCCTCCCTGTCCTTGTTCTGCGTATGGCGACACAGGCGTGAAAGCGGATGAAGGCTGGGATCGCACGAAATCGCATGTCACGGCGTGTTTCTCACAATTTCGACATGAGGGCCGCTTTTCATCACACTGCAAAGGGTCAATGGCCTGACAATTGAGATGATGACAGCCACCTCATTGTGACTTCTCCCTCTCTCTCCCTTTCGCTTTTTTCTTTTTTTCCTTTTGGGGGCAACACCAGGGTTCTTCTTACCTTGATCCGGCGCTTCTTGCAAGTCCGGCAACCGGTCCGAGATTTCTCGTGAGCCCGTCGCACGGCTTTTTGTCCCCTTCTCCTGGTGTTTTGGGACGGGCCTGCCGTGGAGGAATCGGTTTGTATGGAGCTGACATCATTCGGTTCCCCGGGTATTGACAGCGAGTTTAATGATGTTGTTGCCATGTTTTTTTTTTTTCGTTTTGCCAATCAAGACTTGGAGCCAAGCTCGGCACAGCACACGAAGCGCAAGGAAAGAACAGCGAGAGTTACGAGATTCGAACGAGAACTTTGCCAAGTGGGGCGAACAATACGGAAGACGCGCGTTCAGCTTTTCCACATGTCGACCCGATTCGGCATTTCCCGAGACCTCTGACTGGGATGCTTGGCCACGCATTTATCAACAACCTAATTTCCTTTTTTGCCCCATCCACCATCGAACACGCCTACGATCCCCTGACGACCTCCACCCCCGCCACAATCAGGAATAGCCAGCAGAGCCAGACTGCTTCGACTGGCGGTATTGCCTGAAAGAAACGATTGCGGCATGAACTGACAAGACTCTGCAGTGCAATTACATGTTAGCCCTCTCACTCTGTCTGTCTGTCATTCTCTGAAACCCGTTCAAGTCAGGGGCTTCCTCTCGCGGGGAACGTACAAGATGGTAATCGCCACCAAGGTAATAATCCAAGTCACAGCGCAGCCGCTCCCACTGCAAGACCTGGTGATCCCCATGAACTTGAGGATGACGAGGGTGAGCCAGAAGACCGGCTCGATGCAGTTCAAGATCAAGTTGGCCTTTAGACTCCTCCACTTGGCGAACCGTTCCGTGTGTTCGGTAACAAGTTGGTACGTGATGAAAACAAGTGTTTTGACGGCCTGTACACGAACCCCGCGTTAGCCATACTCGCCGCGTCACATTGTTGGGAACCTCGGCGATGGTCGAGGCAAGGACACTCACGAAAGGGATCGCCATGATGTCGGGCCTGGTGAAGAAGGCGCTTATGCTCATGTAGACGCCCGTGAGCACAATGACTAGGACGGCGAGAAATAGCACGATGATGTGCCCCCGTAGCTTCCATCGCGGATCGAGGAGACCTGTGTCTGATTGCTGCATGGTGTCTGGTGTGTGTGACGACGGGATCGTGGGTTTTTGACGGCGAGGTGAGTATTAAATATTAATTATGAGACGGGTGAGACGAGGAAGATGGACCGGCACATTGACTTGAGGTTTGAATCCCAAGACATGGAATTCTCTAGCTTAAATATGTTTGCAGCAGTGCAACATTTTGGCACCCACGTAGATTCATGTCGTTTGTTGATGGCTTTTTCGGTTCCTGACTCGTATTTCCTCGTTCAGCTCGTGTGGCTTGTCTTCTTTGACAACGCGGTCTCACTCTCTCACTGCGGCAAGGAAACGTCATCATCCGGCATCTCTTTGGTAAAATATGGGGAGCAATCGAGAGATTTCTCTTACCCTGGCCCCTGGCGAGGTTGAGAAGCTTTACTGCGCCTTGACGATCCCCGGGGTGCATTATGTGGGTCCGTGCCGTTCAGGGTCGCAACGAGAACGCGAGAAACACGAGAAACACGAGGGCTCGTATGCCGGCCACGACCACGCTAAGACGGCATGGATATATAAAGGGGACATCGGGCTGGAAAAAGACCAAACAAATCTATGAGATGAGCCCACCCTGCTTCAGTTCTGAACTGCCGTTTACCTAAGGTACCTCTTCATTACATACCTAACTTTGTCCACCACAATGAAGTCTCCCGCCGTCCTTCTCGGTTGCTTCTCACTCGCCTGCTCTATGTCAGAGGCGACCGGTATCCCCAAATGGCACCCCCCGGGCCCTGGTGATCGTGAGTATCCCTTGTCTACTCCATCTTTTATGTCGTACCCTGAGGCCATCCGCTGATGTCGTGGCACAGTCCGCGGTCCCTGTCCGATGATGAACACGCTCGCCAACCACGGTATCTTGCCCCATGACGGCAAGGCCATCACCAGGGAAGCTGTCATCAAAGCCATGCACCAGGGACTCAACTTCGACTCTACCCTCGCCATTGTCATGTTCGACCAGGCCGTCATCGCCAACCCGGAACCCAACGCCACCTTCTTCACCCTGTACGTGCTTCAACTTAAACTCGGTATCATGGGAGATTGGGGCATGCTTGGACGCAAAGCCAGGTGCATTTGCTGACTTGTCACACTTGGGCGACACAGTGACCATCTCAACCGCCACAACGTCCTCGAGCACGACGGCAGCCTAAGCCGCACCGACGCCTTCTTCGGCAGCAATCACATCTTCAACCAGACCATCTTCGACCAGACCCGGCGCTACTGGCCCGAGCCCCTCATCACCACGTCCCACATGGCCAACGCCAAGATCGCCCGCCAGGTTGAGTCCAAGTCATTCAACCCTGAATACCGGTTCACCGACTCTGTCGAGCACTTCAGCCTCGGCGAGATGGCCGCACCCTTCATTGCGTTTGGAGACCTCGAGCAGGCCACCGTAAACAGGACGTTGGTTGAGTACTTTTTCGGTGAGTGTGGACACGAATACCAGGTTCTGGGGTTTCTCGACAAGATTTATTAGCAGCTAACCGAGGCATCCCACATTAGAAAACGAACGTCTCCCAACCGAGCTGGGTTGGGATGTCAGGGAAGAGGTGGTCAAAGTCGAGGCTATTCTCAGAATATCGGACATGATTGGGGAGGCGACGAGCTTGTTTACTACGGATTCAGATGGGGGTGTTGGACACAACTGCACGAAAAGGGCACTCCGCCGGGGATTCCACGCCGGAGCTAGACGGGGCGAGTGACGACTTACAAATCAGGGAGTCTACGACTTCCCGGCCCGGTCGAACACTGTCTAGGTAGGCAGTCTTCGTTTTTTAATTCTTCCCGTTATCGGCCATGGTTAAGCCGTTTAGACAATTGTTACTCTGGACCCGTCAAGATATCAAGTGAAGACAAGCCACCGTATCCCTACCAACCAAATATGTTAGCTTCCATCGGGGCATAACTGAGGTTACCAGAACATACCGGAACCTTGCTCCTCGCCGTGAAAGCAACAATGAACCCAATGATGGCCTCCCCTGCGGGTGCACGCCGGGACGTCCATCCATCGGCCGCTTCATCGCCCACACACACTTGACGGTCCCAGTTAGTTTTGATCTAACAGCCCAGTCAGCAAAGCGCCACATTCGTCACCCTCACAACACCACAACCCAACCGCCACCCAGAGACGACAACAAGCAGAAAGAAAGAACTGACCCTAAACCCCAACGCATCCCCCGCCCCCTCACAAACCGCCACCTCCTCAACCCGCTCCCCCCCAGGCCCATCCACCTCCAACTCCACCACCCGCTCACCCGGCCACGCCGGTGGGTCATCCCACCCCTCCGCATTGCGCCGCAACCCCGCGTAGCGCTTGGGCTCCCAGTGCCGCCGGATATACTCCACCCTCAACCCATGCACTACCACCGCCCCCACCACGTCACACCCATCCATCCCCCCACTGCGAACACCACCATCCACATCCCCACTACTACTAGAACGCAGCAGAGAACCAGTGGAAGACACGGTGGTGCCGGGAACAGGAACAGGAACAGGAACAGGAACAGGAACAGGAACAGGAACAGGAACCGAACCGGGAGCAGAACCGGGAGCAGAACCGGGAGCAAGTGGCGGAGCAGCAACAGGAACGCCCCCCGGCCCGAGATATACCGCCACCCGCGCCAGCTTGCTGCGCAGCACCCGGTCGGGCGCAAAGACCAGTGTCTCGTGGGGGATCAGGTGGGCGGGGATGACGCTGAGGCGGGTGGGGGTTTCTGGGGCGGTGAGGGGCTGGACGTTGGGGTGGTTGTTGTTGCTGCTGTTACGGCTGCTGTCGTTACTCTTTCTGTTGGGCGCGATATCCCCCTCGCCGTGGACGCAGTGCATCAGGTGTTGGGGCGTGTTTGGCGCCCAGAGGCGGTGGGTGGTGCAGGGGAGGGGGTGGGCTTGGACTGGTTCCGGGAGTCCGGGATATAGTGGGGAGGGAGGTCGCGGGGGTGGAGATGGTGGTGCGTCCGATTCCGATGGGGGGAGGGGCGCTTCGAGGAGGCCGATGCTTCGGATTGTGCCGTCCTGGGGTGGTTGGTTAGCGGACGGCGGGTTGGGAAGGGGGGTTTGTTAAGCGCCGCCTATGCGCCGGATGCGGGATAAGGGAACGCACACGATCGACATGGCCCGTGATGCCGACAAGCCCTGCCCCGTCGGAAACTTTGAGGAGGGTTTGGCTGCGGAAGGGCAGCTCGGGTATGGCGCCGCCGCCTGGTTCCAGCAGGGCCCATCTCCCTCTTTGTGTGTGGACCTGTCGGGGATTAATTAGGAAACGGAAATCGGCGCGGGTGAAGGGTCTCGCGCGAGTTCGGTAGTTTCCGGGTGAGGGCATCTACGTACCTGTAGTCCCACGACTCGGGGCGACGCGGCCATATCTTTGTTGGGGTCCGTGGTTACAAACAGTAGGGTGATTTCCTTGATACAGTCACCCATTGCGAGACACATGACCGTCTTGGTGAGATCAGGCATGTCGTTGTCCGTGAGGCCAAAGGTGCGCTTCTGCTTGCCGACCATGACACATAACCCAGCAAGGCGGGAGTCTTCCGCCCAGTATGCGCTGAAGGAAAACAACTTGTTCTTAATCTCATCTTGTGAGTACACAAATAGAGTCCTTTGAAAACTCCAAGACTCCCCCTGCGGCTCCCTGGCGCCGGATACGAAAACGAGATGGCGGCAGTGGGCCCTTTGGAGCATACTGTCATCGGGCGTTTGCTGGAGTGGGACTTGGAGCTGGCGGAAGTAACGAGGGGCAAGCTCCTCGCAAACACTCCAGATGCGTCTCCTATTTGCGAGACCGGTAAGGGGGCTGTCCATGCCAAAGCTCGGGGTTGTGAGCTCATTTAGCCACATGTATAAGACTTTGTAATTCGGCTCAGGGCCTCGCCGTGGATCCTCGAGCAGTCGCCGCAATTCGATCAGCCACGGCATATCGTGTTTGAGGAACCACTTCCAGAACGAATTGTGGCGGGTCGTGCAGAAGGCCACCCAGGAGGCTTTGAGCAGGGCGAGCAGGGCGTCTCCCGGAAGGAAGCGAAAGATATTGGGCAGTATCTCGGGCGGCAGTGCAGCGAACGGGTCTTGGACTCGAACTTCACGAGTGATTCCTAAACTGTCCGGCCGCATCTGAAACATCTCATCGGCCACGCAGGCTACTAGCACCTCGGCCATCTCGGGTGTTGTGCCAGGGTGCGCTACAGAGAACTTTGGAAAGGGACGGTTAATCATAGAGGCCTTCCTAATGGTAAGTAAGGTCGTGCCTGTCGAACTCTGCTTACCTCTTCCCCGGGTATCGACACCCATGTTTGATCCCTGCCATTGATATCCCCGTAGTTGATCCTCAGACACGATGCGTAGGGTGTGACAAGTTCACACATGGCGCTGTATAACGCGTCCTTGTCGATTGTGGTAACATCCGTAGACCCAGCGAGCACGTCGGTCAGGATGCTGAAGCAGCATGGGTGAAAGGGAAAGGCTACCGGGCCAGTAAAGGAGTAGCTTGGGGTAGTCAGACGATCCATAATACGTACAGTCTCATAGAGAGCCACAACCGGTACTAGTTTATAGATCTTACCAGGATAGTTCGAATAGTTCCGTGTTTTCGCTTCCGTGTGGTTCGTTTGGGTCTGGGGATAGATAGGTAGCTTTAGCACAGTCTCGGGTCGCCAAATGTTGAGCGCCGGAGGGAGCCGTACCGCTGCCAGCCTGGACTGTTACACCATTCTGTAGAAGTCGTTATATTAGCTTCAAGTTCCCTATAATCACTATTTTGATTAGTGACGTAGAGACGTACGTTGTCGTAGTACCGCGATCTACCGGATATGAAGGCCCTTTTAAGGTGACGCGTTTAGTATGTATGTACCCAGGGGCTTTTCGACAGGGGGTAAATAATAATGCACGTACTTCGGGTGGCCTTGTGCTTGTGGATTGATCGCCAGACAGTAGCTTTCGGCAAGCCACTCAAGGCTTTCCCGGGTGACGAGAGTGGGGTCGTAGGTGTAATCCTCATGTCCCGGATACCAAGCATCCTCGTCCATTTCGTCACTGTCTTCCTCCCTCTCGTGCTCATTAGTATCCGTGTCCGGGTCCAGCTCAGCGGCCTCTCGGGTGACGAGAGATCCAGATGGGTCGTGGCTGTGGTCCTCATCCGCTGAATGCCAAACCTCGTCGTCCGTCTCATTCCCGTTTTCCTGCTCCTCTTTTTCATCACTGTCAGTGCCCGGATCGGGCTCGCCACGCTCCCGTGCTGCGCGTATCCGGGCGATTCTTGCGCGCCGCCGGTTCAGGGCCGCGGGGGACTTCGACCCAATCTTCCCTCCCCATCCGAGAGAGCAGCCGCAAATGGCACAATACATGTCGAAACTCCCCATCTTGGCGGGCTCGTAAGGCTGTGAGGGATTAGGAATTGGGTGACTATTTCCAAATGAAGGCTGTCCGTGGAAGCATGAAGCCTGAGAGCCCTGGGTGCCTGGAGTCCTGGACATGCGGGGTCCTGCGCCGACAGCGTCGCGTGTTCGGCTACCACTGACCACTGACGGGCAGCCCGGGCCGAACTCGGGCGCTACCTATCGTTATCAGAAAGGATGTGAGCCTCGCGAGACCCGGGGACGACTTCTAGGCAGGCGACGGGCGTAAACACAAACGCCGACTCCTCGCGATCAGACGTTTCCAATTTTCAGGTTAACACGAGCCATAAAAAGGCATCCCACCTTGTTCAACCGCTGGAGTGTGCATTTGAACAGGGGTTTGAGCATACGTTTAATTTTTAACTTTTTAATTCTCTTTTCCCACATTCTCGAAATGGCCGACCAAATGAGTGCCCATGGCCCCACCATGTCCACGCCCGCCTTTCCCGTGGTGCCTCCATCCTAACGTCTCCCAAGGTGACGCCATTCGCGGTCTCCAGGTGGCGAACCCAAATGATGACTCTTCGGAATCAGCCGTTTTGACAATGCGGGGTATATATAGAAAGGCCGTCGGCCCCGTTCAACACGCACCATCCACCGTGGAGAGCAACCTTTCGAACCTCGTTTCCAAGCATCTTTTCTCCCACATTTTCATTCAAAATGACCGAAGAAGACATTCAATACGGCCCCTTCGTGTACACTCCCCCGGGGGGCGGCCTGGCAAAGCCCAAATCCGAGTTCGAGGGCGAAGAGCTCCTCTGGCTGCTCCGCACCACGCACGAAGGCGAGCATCGCTACACGCTCCACGTTTGGCAGATCGACAGAGGTTTCCAGATTTCGGTACAACCCGTCCTCGACGACCCCGAGAACATGATGGACAGCACCTGCCTGGCAGAAAGCTGCAACAAGACGGTCCCCATGTACTTCTTGCAGTCTGCCCCGCGTGGGGTGGTTACCAACGTCTTTGAGAACTACATCTACCGCCGCTGGTTCCGCCCGTACAGGAGCGAGATCACCACCAGCCAGTTCCCCTGCAGGTTCATCATGCCGCAGGACATATACAGCCCCTCCAGCGGGCCGCCATCCGACGCCACCATCCGCACTCTCACCACGTTCCACGGCATTCTCTGGCGACAGGTCGAGAAACGACACCGAATGGCCCGAGTCGAGGAGCAGGCATTAGAGCAGAAGAGGGGCCCGGTTAACGTCAACAACAGCTGGCCCACGCCCACCAGAGTCCCATGGTCCGAGGCGCACTTGCTCCGTCCGCTCTTCAAAGCCCTAATGGCGATTACCTGCTGCGCCGACTACGACAACGAGGACTCCACCACGGCGGGCCGCTTCCCGGTCTACCTGGTCCGCACCGGCGTCGAGGACGGTCTTTCGGCACCCATCTCGTTCGATGCCGAACTTGCCGCCCACAGGATGAAATTCATGTCGGAAAACGTCGTAAAGACAACGCTTGAGGCCGCCGTCGATTTCATCATGGCTCTGGAAGCGCGCGAAGCCGCTGTCTTTGGCACCCAGCCAGACCCGGCTTACATCGAGGCGCCGCCAAGGGACAAGGAAGGCCGCGAGCTGACAAGACTTCCGAGCAGCCAGTGGGTTAGCGACGAGAAGGCGGCCGAGTGGGGTTGGGGCGGACGCGGCCGGCTCTGGGACGAGGTCAGGTGTCCTCGCTTCGAGCAGAGGGCACTGCGCTCTTACAAGTCGTTCCTGTTCGCACAGCAAATGTACAGAGAAGGACGGCGGGAACCACCACCGTATAGTCCTCTTCCAGACCCAGAAAAAGGGAAGGAGGCTCGTGTCGCCGGGGAATACGAATGAGAGGGAAAGGAAATGCAAATGTATAATATGTAATAAATACTTAAAAACCACAGCCAGGTATTGACATGCAGGGTGACCTCGGATGAGTCTGTGAATTGGCTTCGCCTTGCAGGGTCTACTTCATCGCTTGGCCCCTGGGGGAATAGGTCCACCCAGGCGATGCTGCAAAGGGTACTGGTCACCTATCGCGGCACTCCGACCAACAGGAGCTCAGACGCGCAGACTCGTATAGGTGTCCCTCGAAGAGGGGAGCCGTTCCTCGTATCATCAGAACGGGCTTCTTAGGACCGACAGGGGATTCCGTGCATTTTACACCCTCGGGACGCATCTATGGCATCCGTCATCGAGCTCCAGATCAGCAACGGGCTGTGCCACAGAGTGACACCCCAGATGGTAGGTGATAGGCCTTTTAACGACATACCCGGGTCAAAGGAGGGAAGGCTCACTGAGGCGCCGAGGCGTTGCGCGCGTGCGAGCGGCGGGAAGGGCGAGTCGGCGTGACGGGCGAGGCAGACGAAGCCTGGCTAGCGAGACGTTTTTTATACTGCCGGGCCTCCTTTCGAGAGAGTGGCCGGTCTGGAGTGGTGGTGGAGGTTGGGGCTGGGGGTGATGGCGGAGGCGGCGGCGGCGGAGGTGCTTCCTCGAGGAACCAGCAAAGACTCGGCCGGTCTCTCGGGCCGCCGTTCGGGAACACGCCCACCCGGGAGATACACTTCCGTCCGAACATATCCGGGTAAGTCGACAACATACGACAAGGTGCTTTGCCGTGCTCGCTGCCCAAAAGGGCGAAAAATCGGTCGTCACCAGCGAGAAACTCCTGGGGGCCGAGTCGACCTCCGCAAATAGTGCCAATGAGCCGCTGGGTTTGCTCGTTGCTGATGATCAGGCGCCAAATGGCCCCCAGACCCCGCCAGTCGGTACCGTGCATCCTCGGTTGCAAGAGTCCAGAGCCCGGGGAGGTAGGCATGAGCCCAACGCACCCCAAGCACAGGTCTCCGCCAAAGCGTCCGACATAAACAAACGTCCCACCCCTCCCTCTCGAAAGACAACATCGCGGCTCGCATAGTTACTCATACAAAGCAAAGCTTTGCCCCCGGCATGCGCATAGTTCTGGTAGATGTCCGCGGGAGGGGTGGCGACGGCGGACGGGTTGTTTCGGATTTGGATAAATATATAACCCGCCAAGGGGTGCCCGGCGTTACCGATGGCGACGTCCAGTTCCTCGCCGACGGTTGCGTCCTCAAGATGCGCTAGATTGGAGGAGGCAGTTACAAACGTCACTTAGCTGCGTCCACATGTCGTCCAAAACATTATGTTGTAATCGAGAAGCAAACAAAGCAGTCAGTGAAACATACAGGCTTCGATCTCGTAGTTGGGGTCAAGCCCGTGGAGTGCTGGGTCGCTCCGTGAGTGCTGGAGCCGGTGGATTAAGTTTTCGTAAAGGCTACGGCCCTTGGCGGCGAGGGCGAGGACGGTCTCGGGGGCCAACGGGAGCCCTTGGAGCCTGCTCTGCGAGAGGTCGGACGGCATGGTGACAAGAAGAGAAGAGAAGGGAACAACAGCGCAGCAGCAGGACGACGGCAGGGTGACAGAACGACAAGATGCGGCACGAGAAGGCGACACGTCAAGACGACAGGACAAGACGACACGACAAGAGATCTCAAGACGGGAAGGGGAGGGGACTGGGACTTGCATTTCAACTAGGTTGGCAAAAGAAAAGATCTCTTGGTGGGATATCCGTTGCGCCTTCCGTTTGGTAGCCATGTCTGAAGTACGAGTTAGGGAAGGGGCATTGATGGGAAAGAGCATCCCATCCCAACATGGCCGGGTTGGGTAGGAGGCCATGAGTGACCGGAGACTCCAGGCCTGAGACGTGCCTTCCCGTTAATCGATCACTCCCAACCAACCCCGCGATATCCACGCAGCCATGCTTCCCGCGTCAACTTCCCGCACCAGCAGGCACTTGGTCCATGTACAAGAGGCATTATCTTTGCACAGCCGGGGCAACCGAGTTAAGCCACCATCAAAGATTGGCCCCAATGTTTTGGATATCAACCTCGATCCCCGCAGTCAGGGGCGCGCCGTCGACAAGCACGTGGAAGAGGACATTACCCCACGAGTAGGTAATACGGATTTCGATGACGCCAGGTTCGTTCGCGGTCCGTACTTTCGCGGCGCCGCTTGCCCTGAATCGGATCACGCAACGTTTCTTTCCTGGTGGGATCGGCCAAACCGCTTGGTTCATGTTTCGATAGATAACAAGGCCGATGTTACCTTTTGCGCGTATATCGAGACCGATGGCGGCCAGATCGACGCGGACGAGCGTCGGGTCGTTTAGGGACAGATCGTCGCCCTGTGTTTGCCCCGGATTAGTCTACCGCATGTTCAACCGTGTGGTCCGTGTGACGAACCTGGTTGATGAGTCTCTGGATGGGCGTTTGTCCGTCAACTTGAAGAGTCAAGGAATAAGTGTCCTTGCAGACGCGGGAGCAAATTCGAGCGGTGTCGTGGAAGTTGCGCAGCCCGAGGGCATGGTACGCGCAGCCGCCGGCTACGGCAACCATGCTTTTTCGGTATCAGTACCCGGGAAGGACGTGTCTGGTTTTATTGCAGTCGAGACTCACCGATCAACACCTCCGCTGACGTGCTCGACCCGAGTTTCGCCCTGGACCCCGGCACCCTGATGGATGTGGTTCAGCTCGTCGACACACGCCCGGACCCGGGACCGCAGATATGGATTCCCACTGAAACCACCGCAGAGCACAAGCACCTGGAATTGACAGGAGAAAGGTCAGTGTCCATACGGCAGGGGGTTGGTGAAGTGTGAAAACGCCGGTGGCTTCGCTCATGCGTACCTTCGGAAGCCTCCCCCTCGCCGCGACGACGGCATCCGTTTGGTCACGGATTAAATCGAGAACGTGATCCACCCCGGGGTTGAAAAGGGCCTGGAGCTCCTGGCTTTTCCCCTAGTTAGAGACGCTCACACCAAACAGCTCGATTGCCCGGGAAGAGGGGAAAGGCAAACAACCAGGTGGTTCGAAGAGAGACTCACTGGGTAAATGTGATCATGGGTGGACCGCCTGCGGCCCGGGGGGCGGGGGATCGTTCCTGCCAGGTCCTGAACAGATAGGGCACCTCCACCGAGCGTGTTCCGGTCCCATTGTAATGCTTCTTGAGGTCGGATTCCCAGAACCGACCGAACTGGCCAATCATATTGTCGCTGGTAATGTCGTCCAACATGCTCGGCGTTGCTCGGTCGGTGATTTTCAGCTTGACGAGATCGAAGAACCTGTCGTCGAGTAGAATCGTCCCGGCTAGCCGTGAATCACCGGCAACGCACTCCCGGAAGATGAAAGGCGGTTGCGATGTGCGAGACTCATATGCACCTCCGTCCTGTAACTGGGTGTCAGTAGGAGCCGGGCCACCAAGGACGAAAGGGAGACTCACAACCGTTCCTCCGCCGACATCGCAAATTCCGACGATATCGCCTATCTGGGAACGGTTAGAGAGACAGGTCGTGAAGTTGGAACCCCGTCCGCCTCGGGAAGGGGAAGGGGACATGCAGGGCGGAGAGAACGTACCGTGAAATCGGTTGAGATTGCGTTGCCTTCAATGAAGTTGATGAGGTCAGCCTCGGGTTCCGAGAGGAAAGCGAACTCTGAGCCTCCGGGGGACCCGCCGATGCCAGCGTTGCTGGCAGCCTCCTCCAGCGACCCCAAGGCCACGCGCGGCCAGTTGGCGGGGTTACCCATGGCCACGAGGAGGGTGGCGGCACGCAGTTCGTCAACACTCATGCCGAGCTCAGGAGCGGCTAGTTGGAGACCGGTGGCCCAGAACCCCCGAAAGAAAGCTTCGGTGACTTGGCTTGGTGTCACTTGGTGTGCCGTGCGGACTCTCTGTGCCCTTATCAGGGCATCCGAGTTCGACAGTCCATTAGGGAGATATTCAGGGTGCACGATCCCAAGCTTGAACAGTCGGAAAGTTGTCATGTCGACAGGCGCGAGAAACCCCCAGCGGGGGTGCCCAGGACCCGGTGGGTTCCCGGCATCAGCGGCAACGGCGGAAGGAACTTGGGTCTCGTTGACGTAGGTGTGGTCTCCATGGCCCGGGTATTGGCGCACGCATACAAAGCGTTTCTTGCGGGAATCGATGAATACCATGGAGGAGTAACTATCGACCGGCTCGTTAGTGCTGCTCGTGTTTTGGGGACTGATGGCTGAGTCGAAAACTTACGTCGTGCCAAAGTCGATGCCCACACCGATGGCCCATGACTGTTCAGCAGGCTCCTCTGCGGCAAGGACATCCATTATCGAGGCGTTTGTGGCAGACGTGGCGGTGGATATCGGGGGGAGCGCGGGCTCTTGTCGGTGCAGGGACTGAAAGAGGGAGCTGCGTGACGAAGGGAGGTCGCGGGGGAAGCTCGTTAGAGCGACAGAAGAAGAAGTGGACAGGATAGTATTGGTGAGGAATAGATGGGAAGTTCGATTATCTCAGACGACCCAAACGAGTGTGTCCTCAGCGTTGCGTTGTGTATGTGTTAACCACCATCAGCGCAAACGGGCTTGTCGGCCAACAGGCGACAGGCATGCCGGAACAACTAAACAACGGGCTCCAACAAGGAAGACACGCCACACACACGCACACACACAACATGTACTTTGTGGCCAGAACGGACCGACACCTGTGGGACACCTGTGGAGGAACTGGCAACCGCATGCGGAATTCGCAAGCGAGTGTTCACGAATTGTCATTGGCCGCCCCTCAGTCCTGACTGGCGTATAAGAGCGAGCGGCTTTGTTTGCTGTGGCTGTTGCTTGTTCTTTTGCGGGCAGCTGGCACCAAGCCACTCCGTCAGACTGCTTTCTCAGCCGCCCGGTTTGGCTGTGTTCTTCCCTTCTTCTCTTTATCACATTGCACCTACATTACGCCAGGATAACGCCTGGTCCGACGTCGACACAATTCTCCCCATTATCCTGGATGCGACGGCCTTTGGCCACCCTGCAGCAGCCCATATCCCATTGAGCATCCCTCTTTGACTCCTGTCGCTGCCCTGGCTATCATCCAGAATTCCACGCCAACCCGAACGAGAAAATAGTGGGTGCCATGCCTCAAGAGTCATTGCGGCGGCCACGCCAGGAGGAGGCCCGACCCGGCGGTGGTGGACGCCAAACGAGGTCCAAACGTCAACGCCAACTAGCCGAGGACGCATTGTCCTCCAGCGCCGCGCTGACGCCTTCGCCGGACGCCGGAGTAACGCCCTGTCCTGCTGCTGTGGCCGCGCCCTCTCCGGATGACTCGCCGGCCCCTGATGCACCGCCGACTGCAGATGTGCCGGCGTCCCCCGATGCGCTACCGTGCCTCGATTCTCCGCCGCTTCACAATGTCACGGCGGTACCCCCCCTTGATACCGTCCCATCGTCTCCACCGGGCGCAGTCGTGCCCGCCACCACCTCGACGGCCCTGTTGTCCCCGGCCGCCGTGGTAGCAGCTCCCCTAACAGTCAGCGGTAACGAACCGGACACTGAGAAGGTCGCGAACAGGCAAACCTTTAGGATCTTAGAGACCTGCTATGGCAATGCGATGGATGGCTTCCGAGCCGTGGAGGCTTGGTCGGAGCTTGAGGGCGCAATCATGAGCCTTGTTCGATGCCACTTTGTCAAAGTGGTTCCCTGGGACACGCTCGACGTTAGCACTAGGGAAAAGCTTTCCATTTGGGCACCCCACGCCGGGGACTATCTCGAATCCGCCTTTGAATCGCACAGTAAGCTACGAGGCCCATAGCCCATCTTATGGTCCTGCGCCATTCACCGCGGTGTTCTGACTCCATTCCCCTGCCTCTAGGTATCTTCGAAGGCTGGATATGGCGTATACTCGTCGACCGTGTGTTCAAAGGACACGACTGCGAGGTCTGGGAAGGTTATGGACGACTTGTCACCAAGCTAGACCGTGAGTCGCCGCCCACCCCCTCCCCCCTTCTCCCCCGTACCTAGCTTGCCCTCTCCTGCCCATCTCTCACTTTGCTTCTCCGCCTGCCAAGCGTGTTGGCCCCTGCGCAGGGCAACCCCCAAGCCATTATCCCCCCTTTCCCCATCGCACCACCCCTTTCCGTCGTCGTTGTACTACCATGCACTAACAACAGTGAACATACAAGATATGGCCACGCTCCCATCGCACCTCCTGGCCCCCCACCACGCCATCCGCATGCTCCCCGGGGTGGAGGGTTGGCAAGAGAAGTCGTCCGAAGTGATTAAACAACTGTACTACAACTGGCGCCCTCGGACGGTCGAGCTGCTGCAGCTGGCCACGGGTCACATGGAACGCTTCGAACGCGGCCATGTGGTGGGTCTCATCAAGGAGGAGCTAGGCGCCTTCTTCGGCCAGCCCGACGGCGAGCAGGCGGAGGAGGAGGCCAAGCAGCTGGCCGACGACCTCGCCGGGGTGGCCGCCCTGGTGGTCCACGCGGACCGCTGCTTCCAGGCCAGCCCGGTGCAGTGGCAGTTCCACTTCGCGGACCCGGCGACCGGCGGGACGTCCGGGTTTGCGTACCGCGGCAGCGGCAGCTACGTCGGGCGAAAGACCGACATGGCCCACACTATGGACGTGCACGTCAACCAGTCGACCAACCTAGAGCGCGCCGTGGGCCGGCCCGTCGACCATATCGTGCGGCCGCTGTTGCTGTCTTATGAGTTATCTCGCGAGACGTGCAGCTGGGATAGCCCCTTCAAGATGTGTCCCATGATAGTCATGGTTGACCTGTACGGGGACGAGAATAAGGAGGGGGAGGGCGAGGATGAGGATAAAAAGGAGGGGGGCGGGGATGAACAGGGTGGGGATGAGAAGGGCGAATCCCTTGGGAACGAGAGCGAAGAGGATTCTGCTTGAGATGACCTAGCACAGACCCAATGTCTCCAGCTTCCAGTGGACCGAGCGTGGGCTGCCCCCCTCTGCTACACATCCCTTTCCTATCGTCTTCGGTAGCGCTCGTTAAAATGTTATGCTGCGGGTACCATGGCTTGCAATCCGATCATCGTACGTCGTTCTTGGTCTGCGCTCTTGAACCTGCCATTGTACGGAGCCCCTGGCTTCGAGCCCCACGCCGTCTTCCTCCCCGACAGCAAGGGCCTGCATCTCCTCCATGCCCGTCCCCGGCCCCGTCGCCGCCTCCGCCGGGGACCGATCCCGTAAAACAGTATACACCGTATAGACCAACGCCACCAACCCCGCTAGCAAGGCAGCAAGTTGGTCCCGCTCGACGATGGTAACCCCGAGATCCGGGATCAGAGAGGCACGAGTTGTGACAACAAGAACCGCCGTCGTGCCTGGGAGTAGGGACGCGAGGACACACCATCCCACATGTTGCGCATATTCCAGCACCATTCCCCGGTCTCGTCGGATCAGGCCGGCAATGCAGACGATCGACAAAACTAGGGTACTACCGCCGAAGACGATGCCCGTGCCGAGCGTGAAGGCCAGCAAGAACGGCTGCGCGGCCTCATAGATGAATAGGATGATGCTGATACCCAGGCTGCCGAGACCAAGGTGGAAAATCACCAGGGCCAGAGCCACGTACGCGTACCCGACTAAGATATACGTCCTCGCCGCGGCGGTGGGCCGCCACGGTACCATGTTCGCGCCCCCGGAGGAGAAGACAGAAATGGCGAGCAGGAAGCACACATCAACGAAGACGTAGGACACGGCTAGCGGCCCGGTAAGCTCGACCACGTGCTGGCCGAGGCCGACGACATCGGGGGGGATCTCAGCAAGGCGCAGCGGGGTGTGGCCGAACTCGCCGAAACCTTCGAGGGTGGAGGTGGGATGTCGGAGGCAGAAGATGGCGAGGGCTCGATGTTCCGTCCCGGCCATGTTGATGGCCTGGACGAGCAGGTCGGTCGCGGCGAAGACGGAGTATGCGACCACGGCCAGCAGGTCGGTTGACATGCCCGGCCGGGTGTGGCCCTGATCGTCCCTCGGCCCGTAAAACCAGTGGAACACGACGGAGGCAACGAGGAAGTGCCATGCTAGGATGCTGCCTGGGCCGTATAACCCCGATGCTAGCTCGTAAAACTCGGGGTTGTACGGGAAGAGCACGCCTGCGCCGTGGCGCTCCAAGCCTTCGGAGATCTGGAGTTCGGGATGGGAATAGTTGCATATCGACGTCATGGCTCAGCTGCTTTCCGAGATGGTGCAGAAGGAAAAGCGGAAGTGCTCGGCGAGGCTCAGCTGAACCAGCAAGCAGCGAGCCAGATTTATGTACCTACGAGGAGGCCTGGGGCCTCGCACCCCGGTCAGCTACACCAGTTATGGCCGCCCTCCCAGCTCAGCCGCGAAGGATGCTGGATATTAGACGGCCATAGCGGCCATTTTCCCTGGGAGCTGAAGTGCAAAACATCACATCAGGCAGGTTGCATGGCTGGCTCGGATTGACCATGAAAGCGGTTCGCGATTCTGCCAGTTTTTTACTTCTTTATCTCCATTTAGCTTCTTTCTTTTCTTTTCTCTTTTTTTCTTTTCTTTCTTTTTTAGTTTTCGGAACCCCACCCTGCCTTTGGCGAAGGAGCTTCGTCTCTCTTTCAGGGGGTCAAAGCGGAGAAGACCCCACGGCCCTGTCAACTCCGGACCGGCCAGAACCAAAGGGACAAGCGTCGCCACCGTGGCCATCGTCATGATGGAGAAGCATAACTCCTCACCGAAGGTGATCCAACCAGAAGTCGAGCCACCTTAACCCGAGGCAACAATTTACCAAAGGAAGACAACCAAACATCAAGACACACGATGTGCGTGACATCCGCAGCCCCTGACCCCGATCCGGCAACCACCAACGTCGGCCTCGGTCAGTGCGCCGGCACAGCAAGGGCCGGCGCCGAGATTTGTACGTCTGCTCAGTGTTTTTGTGAAACCCATCGGGAAGACGGAGGGATATTCGGGTAGCATACCAGTACATGAGGTGGGGAGAAAATGCAATGGCATCTCTGTAACACAAAGATCGCCAATTTCTCTCCCTGTCTTCCCTCCAGCCCGCAGCCCCGACCACAACACACCACCCAACACCATCAACCCACCCCCAACCCCTATAAAACCCTCCACCCCAACGCAACCCACCCCACCCCCCTCAAATAACCCAACCCAACCCGCCACAAACACCCAACTAACCACCCCCCTCCCTCTTAAAAACCAAATAGACACCCACACCCCCCAACACGCCTTCATCCCCGCCAGCATCGCCGCCGCCTCCGCCTCGGGCGACGAGACGGCCTCGTTCGACGTGCTGTTCTGTGCGGGCGGCGGCGGCGGCGGCGACTACACGGCGCGCGAGGACGCGCAGCAGCTGCTGCAGGAGTTTGTGGCGGACCCGGAGGGGCGGAGCGTGGCGGTGCGGCGGTTGGGGGGGAGGGGGGGTTGAGGATTGTGAGGTGAGGGTGAATGTGGTTGTGGTTGTGGTTGTGGTTGTGTCGGTGGTATTTGCGTTGGGGACGGGATGGGATGGAAGGGATGGAGGGGATGAATGGGTTGAGGGTTTGGGGCTGGGGGTTTAAAATTGGGACAGTTACCTCGTGTACGTGTACGAATAGGTTAAGTCGGTTGAGTTCGGTTTGGGCAGTTTGTTTTGTCTTCAGGGGTTAGTTGGATAGCGGTGGCTCACTAACCCCTTTCTCGGTAACTTGGTAGGGGGTTAAAGATTGCAGCCTAAACAGGAAATATGTATGTACAACCAACCCCATACAACTTGTAATCCCCGGTAAAAAAGAACATGCCAAGGGGTATTCATAGCACCGACTACCTAAGCCTGGGCCGCTGTTCCTGCCGGCGCACCGCACCATCCATGAGTGGTATCATACATCCGTCCGAATAAGCCGCGGTCGTAGACCGACAACACAGAGCCGTCTCGCCTACTCCTCCATCGTGCCATTCCCCTCCGTCTTCGCAGCCGTACTCTCAGCCCGCGGCGCACTGTTGTTGCTATTCTTGCCCGCGCCCAGAAACATCTTTTTGAAATCCTCGTTGCTCTTCCCCCCAATGTGGCCCTGGCCCTGCGCCTGACCCTCGCCCTTCGTCTCGCCGTTACTCATCCCACTCCCGCCGGCAGCCCCCTCCGCCTTTTTCGCAGCCTGGACGCCTCCCACAAACCCCAACACCCGTTTCGGCCCGGCCCTCGCGCCCCCGGCAGCCGGCCGCCGCACAACCAGCGGCGGCGGCGGCATCAGCTCCGCCGCATTCGCATTCGCGTTTGCATTCACATTCTTTTTTGCCGCACCATGCCCCTCCCCCGCACCACTCCCACTCCCACCACCACTACCACCACCACTACCACTACCCCCCCTTGCAGGCAGGTCAATCCGATCAACCCTCCTCTCCCCACGGCCCCTAAACAGCTCCGCCACCGTGCCCGTGCGCAGCTTCCTCGACCCGCCGCCCGGAACCTCCACCTCCAGCCCGTCCACAGCCAGCGCGGCCTTGCCCGCGGCCGCGGCGCTCGCAAACTCGAGCACGGCGCCGCCGTGGGTCGGGTGCAGCACCATCTTGGTCAGGCCGGCCTCGTTATCGGGCCCCGACGACGACGACGATGACGAGAGAGCGGGCGCGAGGACGGCTCGCAATCGCGCGTCGGTCATGGTGTCGGGGACGTTGAGCACGGCGATGGTGCGCGCGGCGAGGTCGGCTGGGGTGGGGCCCGCTCCGGTTCCGGCGCCGGCTCCGGCGTCCGCGCCCGGGTGTGAAGGGCCTGGGGATGGGGAGGCGGTGTCGGTGGGTGTGGTGCCGTCGGTGCGGCTGGTGGCGGTGGTCTTGTTGCCGGGGGGGCGGGATAGCTCGACCTTGATCGGGTGGCTGCCGAAGATGAGCTTGTCGAGGGTTTTGATGGCCTCCTGGGCATCGGCTTTGGTCTCCATCACGACGAAAGCCGTGCCGTGCGAGTACCCCGCCATGTTGCGCGGCACGCGGACACTGATGACGCGCCCCGCTTTGGCGAACAGGGCGCGCACGTCCTCCTCGGACGCGCTCCGCGGAAGGTTGACAATGTGCAGCTCGCGCTCCTCGGCCTGCGCACCGTGGCGGTTTTGGCGGGCCGCCGGGTCCGAGAATTTGGCCAGCAGTTTGTACTTGCCCGCTTCCAGCGGTTTTCCGTCGAGTTTGGTCGCCGCCGCCGCAGCCGCGCGCTCACGAAAGGTGACGTAGCAAAAGCGGCGCTTCGTGTTGAACTTTAGGCTGGGAAAGCGGACGCTGTAGATCTCGCCGCAATTTTTGAAGAGGTCGCGGAGGTACTGCTCGTCGGCCTCGGGTGGGTAATTTGTGATGAAAAGGGTGCAGTCGGTCGCGGGGGTGACTTGGACCGCGTGGTCGCCAAAATATTTGCCGTCGCGCAGCAGCGCCGACCTCGCGTCGTCTGGCGTGCCGAGCTCGACCAAGGCAATCGCCGACTCGTCCCCTTTCTGCAGGTCAATGTTGTTGATGTGCGCATATCCGCGAAAGAACTGCTTCAGCTTGGTCTGGGTCGCGTCCTTGGGCAGCTTGGTCACCCACACGGACGTATTCTCGCGGTCCCGCTTCAGCTCCTCGCCGTGGGTCTCGCTCCTCGCCCGCTTGTTGCCGCTCTCTTCGTCTCCTGGCGTCGCCTCCCGCTTCCGCTTGGAGCTGGGGGACGAGTTTATCTCGGCAGAGCCTGTCATGCGCTGGTCGTTCGCTTCATTTACGTGTGCCGCTTCCCGGGCAGCCTGGGCAGCCTGTGCAGCAGCTTGCGCTGCTTGGGCCGCTTCCCGCTCGCGGCGTTTGGCCACGCCCTTGCGAGTTTTGTAGATGGTGTCCTGGGCGTCCCGCAACGTCTCGGCCAGCTCGTAGTCGTTGCAGTGCTTCAGATACACCTCCATGATGCGCTCCGGCCAGTCCACGGTGCGCACCTTGAGCGCGCGCGTGAAGACGCGGGTGGCGAAACTGGGGACCCGCAGTCCATGAGCGAGCGTCGCCGGTGTGGGGCTGCGCGTCTTGCTCCTCGCGGTGATAAATACCATCATTTCCCACATGTACCAGTTGAGCCAGAAGTCGTAGCCGTTTGCGTGCAGCTCGACGCGTGATAGTTCTTCCCAGACGGCGCGGGCGCTCTCGATATCGTCCTTCCTCTCGGTAAGGAACTGGATCAAGATCTTCTCAAGCCGGTAATCCGGGTCGCCCTGGTACGCCTCGCCGTACTTGCGCTTGCCCCAGTGTCTGACATCTTCGAGGGCTGACGGTAGCCCCACCTCGGCGACGTCAACGGCCTCCTCATTCGCGCTGGGGTTCATAGCGGAGCGCTTGAGGTAGCCGCACCAAGCCGAGTACATGTCCAGAACGCCCGACATGCCGTCCCTGTCCAGCTGGGCGCTGTCGGTGGCGGCGTGCTTGATGCGCTCGATGTCGGTAAAGGACAGGCCGGCCTCTTCGGCCGTCAGGATGTAGCGGGCCCAGATCGGGCCGGACCAAGGGACGTGGTGCACGGCACGCTGCAGGACGTCGAGCATGTTGGGCACCAGGTTCGGGGGGATGTAGCACCGGCCGGCCTTGAGGTCTGTGTGGGTGGTGGAGATGAGCACGGAAAAGTTGAGCCAGGTGTCCTCGTTCGAGGCCAGCACGCCCGTCAGAGCGCGCGTGAACAGGCCGAGACAGATCTGGAAATTGACGGCGAGGTCCTTGGCATCCTTCTTGGACTTCACCAATCTGATCTCCCACTCGGTGTACTCGGACATGATGGCCTTGAGCGCGTCGGCATCGTGCGACTTGGCGGCGCGGGCGAGCTTCGTCTCCCACGGGTCGCGCAGGTCGTAGAGTCGCTTGGCAGCCTTCGCGTTGCGCGTCACTTGCTGCATCTCGACTTCGTAGGCCTGGCGGTTGTATTCAGAGAGGAAGGTCGAGAACATCTGCGAAGTGGCGTCCCAGGTGGCGTGCGGAACGGTAAGGCGGTCCTTGAAGAGGTGGGTGATCCTGCGCACGCCGTTCGCCGTCACGGTGCGCCGCAGCATCTCCATCTCGAACGACACCCAGCGGTTCCATAGCTCGTGGCTGTCGGCGAGGCGGTACTGCACAGCCTCGTAGCCCTCCTGCCAGAGGTTGAGGGCATTGTCGATGGTGAAGGTCTCGCGGCCGAGCTGCTGCTCGTCGGGGGGCCAGCCGGCGTCACTGCCGGGCTGGCAGTCGGAGTAGAGGGACCAGAAATACTCGCAGTAAGCGGTCCACACCTTTATGCTACCGGGTTCGGCGGTCGTAGCACGGCGGAAGGCCTCGATGACGCGCACGCGGGCCTCGAAGTCGGTGGCTTCGCGCAGCTGATGGTCGACAAACTCGACCCAGTTGTCCTCCCCCACCGGGTTCGCCATGTTTCCAGCTGGGTCAGTAGAGCCGAGGCATCGGATGACGACGGCGATGTCGGAGAGTCGATTATGAGGACGAGGGCGAGGATGACGTCGAGCTTCGAGAATCGCGGACGAGGACGAAGTCGAGGGGAAATCGCGGGGAAGTCGAGTTTGATGGCGAAGGCGATGGGATGGCGCGTGGGAAATACCGAACGAAAGGTCAAATCTGTCAGTATCAGGGTTGGCGTGGTGGTGATAGGCGACGTTGCGGGACAAGAAAAGCCAAGTGCTGCCGCAAATGGATCGGCGGTCGGTTGCGAGGGCTGAAATTTGTCACCCGGTCTGGAACGGAATCTTTCGCTGTGCACACAAAGAATTGCAGGAGCGCAATGCGGTGCCAGTGCTTGGGATTTGCGAGATGGGGAGTTGCGTGCACTCAACCCTGGTGATGACGCGAAGTGTGTTCGCGGGTTGGGATGCAATTCCGGCAGCTCTCATGGAAATTCCGCAGACAATCCTCTGGGACTGGGACTTTGCAGGTGGGAAAAGGCCGAGTCTGGACCTTTGTGCTCCCCCGGCTTGGGTGCCTTACCTCGGGCTGATGCGCGGCCTCAGGTGTGCACGGGTGAACCTAGCGGCGTCAAGCTTCTGGGTAGGTGCAGGTGGGTGATGGTGGGTGGGTGGTGGTCCATGGGTGGCCCTGGGCGCGGGAGAGCCGCTGAAAATAGGTGACCGTGCTCCATGGAAATACGAAATCGCAGCCCATGGGAGGAAGGCTCCACTCTGTCTTGGAGACCTCCTCTCTTGCCAAGCACCTAAGAGTGAATCCATCCACAGAGGTTGCGACCATCCATCCAGTTGCTGCTTCCACATCGAGAGCGAGCTGTCCGCGCATCCATCTTCGGCACAAAATGCAAAATACAGATGTACCAAAAACAACCTGGAACCTACCCTAAGAATGGCGCCATTGTTCTTTGTTGTCGAGAACAGCCAGCCGCATTCAGTTGATTCCGGAAAAGAGACCCAGACAGATGGTTCCGAAGGTTTATCAATGGGTCTGTCTCAGATTCTTCAGCCCGAACGAAGCTCCCCAGTTTGCGTTGCAGTGAGGTCAGTTCCAGGTCAGGTCAGTCAAGTCAGTCAAAGCCAGTCACGTCAGTCACGCCAGTCAAGTTCAGGTCAGAGCCGCCTTTCTTTCCACGCCCGGTCCAGACCTCCAACCTCCCAACTCGGAGAAAAAAGACGGCCTCTTGTGATCAACCTTGCACGAGTCGAATTCGCCCAAACACTGCAACAACACCGACGTGACCGACAACAATCTCCAGAGTGCTGGTTGCAACCACGGCGGATTCATCTGCTTCCGTTGCCATCTTCAGGGTCTCTCTCTCCTGGCTCCGGGACCCAAAAGACGCCAAGCTCTGGGCTTTTGCCGATCCTGCTGATCTCGCAAACTCGGACCAATGACCGGACGGCGCCCTCCCTCTTCGCAGGACCCTGACCAGAGCGAAAGGTTGACTGTTGCCGGCCATCTTCGTGCAATTCTGAGGCCTATAAATCGTCCTGGCGTGCATGGCCGCGGCGTGGGAAAATTGTGGCATGGTCAACCGTCCACAGTCTCCTCTCTTCCGGTCCAAAACGAACCCCCTCGCCCCCGAGACCCCCAACTGCGGCCCACGTCGTCTCACCGCGGGTCCAACGCCAGAGAGACCGATGACGTCGTTCTGCAGGTGTGGCATGCCGTCATATCCGGTGGTTGGGCGGGTCTAGGCCCGGCTCCCCCCACCCCAGACGGGAATTTAGCAAACATCGCGTCATTGTGGTTGACGAGCAGGTGGAGCATTTGTGCGCCGGAACAAGCGCAGACACACCGACCAGCAGTCACGCAGTCACGCAGTCCCGCAGTGCAAAGCTCTCCCACCTGCCCACCCAGATCCAGACCCCCTGGATGCCTTGGGGGGGGACACTAATTATGTCGCTCATGTAACGTGACTTGTCGAGAGACTGGCCGATAATTATTGTACGATTTTCCCGCTTCACTTTTTTGGCTCCGGGATCAACCGCCCATACCCTCCGGAATGTTCACCTGATCAACAGGACACATCCATACCGCTCCAGCCGCCCGGTTCCCCAGATCCAGTTGATGTCCCGTCGCACTAGCGTCGGATCCCGAACCGGCCTCCACCAACACGTGCCCCTTTACGGCAATCTTCGGCACCCAACCCCATCGCCTCTTGAGTCAGTGTGCAAGAGGCGAGGAATAGGGACTCCCTGAAACGGGGTGTGGGTTGGGTCGCCCACGGCAGTTGGTCCCGTGGTATAACTCGGGGGCATGAAAAGCGAAAAAAGAGGTACGTTGAGTGTTCCCGATAGTGGGGGTGAAAGATGCGCGGAAAGAAGCGAGGGGATTAAGATTGGGAGCGGGGATCGATGCAAGGGGATGGGTGAAACGGAAGGAAAAGGAACTCGGTCCAAGTTTCAGGGCAAGACAAAAGGCAACTCGAGGCCGGTCTCCAAAGATGGTAGCGAAAGAATGAATCGGGCGAACCATTACCCCTGAAACCGACAGCTGACCACGCGACGCGACACACGATATTATTATTACTCAATATCATTCACTCGACTGCTGCCGTTATCTTATCAACCCAGGTGCAGCCCCTGAGCATCGAAAGGGGGGAGACTTTTTTTTCGCGCGAAATCAGGAGCAGGGATTACCGGGTTTTGCATAGAAGTTCATAGTCATGTCAGTCACATTTTTTCCACTTGCTTCATCTGAGAATTTGTCAGGATGGAAAAAGATATCACAAGGGTAGCCAAAAGCCAATCCCGGGCCATCTCGCTTCCATCAGCAGCAACATAAGAGCCTGCTTAAAATACCTGAGACTACCGAGATACCGACATGATAATGAGTTCGCAACTATTAGCGCGTTCCAAATTGGGAATGGCAGGGTTATGCATCTGTACGAGGTGACAAAGATAGACATTACAAAAAACCTATAGCAAATGCTGATCCTATAATTTCACGGCACTTATCACCTAGCCCGGGTCGTATTGTCCGCGATTAAAGATATAGGGAATATCGCATTCTTGCGTGCATGGCTCCGGCCTACCCGCCAATGGGGGTGAGCTGTGGGTGAATCTCGAACGTGCAGGTAATTAAGTGGTTACCTAGGTACTAGGTAACATTGAACGTTAGATGCTAACAACATAAAGGCTAGAGGTTCTTGACGTTCTCTCGACGTAACCGTGTCATCTCTTCTAACGCAAACGGTCCGCATTCCTCGATAAGGTATCTTCAAGGCCTCTGAATCAGGGACTTGTAGCTGATATGCTCGCAAAACTCGGCCGCCGCTACGAAACCCCTCGAAGCGTGCCCAGACTGGCGCTCGCCGTCCGGTCTGCGAACAGGGGGTCGCCGGAACGCAGGTATGGATCGGCTCCGTATCTCGGTCTTGAGTTCTAATCCGTGGGCGGGAAAAGGGCGTCAAGGGAAATCCTTAGTGGGCGAGAGTGCACGAATAGGCCAAGGTTCTTTGAGCCACGAACCTCCTGGCCAAAGATGCGCCAGTCAATGCATAAGCTTGAATTTTCCACGTCTTCCCTATACCTCCCTTATCCACTTATAGTGTACATACAGTATCAAAATACACCTCCTCCTCGGTGTCCTCCCCCGCCTGGACTACTTCTTCAAGCGGCATGTTTGCAGTGTTCCGCTCCACCACAGCAATCAGGTTTCTAAACGCCACCAACATCGACTCGGACGCGGCAGCTGGACGGGAGAAAAATGTATCCTCGACCGTTAAGTTGCTACTCTTAGCCTGGACGTCCAGACCCCTCAGGCCATGATCCGCGAGAATATTCATTGTCATGACATCGCCGCAGGAGCCCGCATGCAGCAATAGGTTCCAGTTGTCGTGGGCATGGAATAGGTGGTCGGCCTCGGTTTCGAATAATAGCATCCGCAGGCAGCGATGTGCGTTATATCCCGTCGCAACCAAGAGCGGAACGAAGCCCCGAGCATTGACGGCGTTGACATCTGCTCCTAGCTTGCACAGGTACCGGGCGATGTGATCGTGATCGTACGCGACCGAGGTGCAGAGCCCGGTCCTGCCCTGGCCGTCGCGGATGTCGGGGTCGACGCCCCGCTCGATTAGCTTTTGGACCACGTCGAAGGATCTAATGTAGCACGCCAAGGTGAAGGCGTTATAGCCGTCGCGGTTCTGCTGCGCCGGGTCTGCGCCGTTGTCGAGGAGCCAGTCAATTAGCTCGCCGACCTGGTTCTGCAGCGCGAACGAGCACATCAGGGGCGTGTTGCCCGTGCTAGTGGGTTGGTTGATGTCAACACCCCCAATCTTGACAATGGCCTGAATCGCTTTAAGATTACCCGCCTTGGACGCCCAACACAGCGGGGTTGAGCCGGTGTTGTCGAAATCAGTGAGTTTGAGCTCTGATGGGGGCAGGGCTCGCAACATCTGTGTGATGTCTCCTACGCGCAGTCCTACGGCTACCTCGGCGACGGGGGAGAGCTCCAATTCGTGCACGATACGCGACATCGAGACCCATCTGGATATCTCCTGTGTATGCGCGTCTGGGAACCCGCCTAACACTATATGGCTAGCTACATAGCTTAGCGCCGACCGACCAGAGTCATTCTCGGCATCGAGATCTGCCCCAGCCCGCAGCAGAAGTTGGAAGACGCGGAAGGAAATCTTGGTTGGCCGCAAGCAAGCGTAGTGAAATGGGGTAAAGCCGTCGCGATGTAACCGATAGTTGACACTGTCGGGATTCCTCTGGAGGATGGCCTGGATAGCGTCGACGTTGTTGGAATCGACGGCCCGGAAGATGTTATCGAACCGGTACTCGACACGCTCCCTGACTACTACACACAGCGTAGGGCCGCCTGTCGATGCCATGTGCATAAGGGCGTGGATATTCCAGTTTGCAAACCAGAGCGGGAACTGGTATTCTATTTCCCACGTCCTTGATGATTGACGGTGACACATTGCCGTGTCACAAACAACCGCGCCGCGCCATTCTGGGGCCCCCGTATACGCGGCAAATAAGGAACCAAGCAGGCCGCGGAGAAAGGCTGGGGTCTTGAGTCCTCTCCTCGGGCTCCTAGCGGAATGGCAAGCGCAAATGCAAACCGGTGGGCACGTTCGCTGTCGGTAGACTGCCCAGATGCTGTATGTGCCGTGATTCCCAGCTCTCTGCGCTGGTGTAGCATGAGACGCCGGTGGATCGTGCGAGAACGAGGCAGGAGAGCTTGTGTCTGCATATCTCAATCCTTTCAGCATCTCTGAGACAGTCATTTCCAGTTTCTGCGTAGCCACATGGCTTTGCGTGGTTGACTCGAGCAAGATCGCCAAATTTGAGTTGAGACTTTCGATTCTCCGGTCCATGGAGCGAAGTTCCTTTGACGTTGCGTAAGCTTTATCCTGTATCGCCAGCTGAATCGAGCCAAGTTCGAGCTGAATTTTGGATCCGGTCAACCTATTTCACACGGTTATTACAGTGACTGGAGAATATCCGTAGCTCGTTGATCAACTCACACTTGATAGACTTGTAAAAGGTCCCATATCTTGAGGCGGATGGTCTTTAATTCCTCTTTCTTTGCCATTATAGACTGCTTCACCCTGACCCATTTCCTCCTCTGCTTCGCCCCGGTGGTCGACGCTAACGAGGTGACGACATCATCAACCCCTTCCAGAAGTCGACGGGCCGTTCCAACGTGTTCTTCGAGAGCGCCGGTGAAGGAACTGTCCGCAGACATCTTCTTAGTCTCCTGACAAGCGTCCGCGGTGAATCGGAGCACAGTGATCAAGTCTGAGACATCGTTGCTGAGCGCCAGGATCTCAACTGGGGCGTCGTTCCAGGACCGGGCAACATCCCTGATCCGTAAGGAGAGCCTCGTCCCGACGTCTGCGAGACCGGCAACTGCAGCTAGAATCCCAAAGATCTCAGCCATTATGGGATCTGATAGAATCACGAACCAAGACGTTTGTTTTAGATATCTCGTTTGGTGACCATCCTGAGCGCACCTTGCCTGTGGACAGAGAGCATGACTCTCTTTAATGCCGCAGCCACGTCCGCAGCGGTGAACGCTGCCAAGATGAGGCCACCATCTATCTGCAGGCGACATCAATATTTGAACTCTCGGGTTTAATCCGATTCGCCTTGGCCCCGCACACTGCCTCAGCCCCTTCTCGAGAAGGCATCGCGAGGCGTTCCTTAGCCCGTGCGCGCCTCGCGGAGGGACCCGCAGATGTTCTTAAAAAGCCTCTTGCAGTCTCGACCGAAGTCGTGTCGGAGTGGTTAAGACTGGATCTCCTCAGTTTCTCAGTTTCGGTGACCTCGCGACTATGCCAAGCTCGACCACTCAATTTCACGGCCGACGAGGACAAAATGTCGAAGATACCTCCGGACTCACCAATGCGTAAGTGATCCATTAAAAACCTTACCCTGGAAGATTCAATGCCTGACGTTTTCTTCGGCTTAGTCATTCGGATCTGGAGAAGCAATTACTCCATTCTCCTGCGTTCCGGCCTCGTCAGCTGAAGCCCCGGGCCTACGATCACCTTAGCGAGGAACCCCCTACCGTCGATGCGTGCTTCAGTCATCTTAGACTCCTTGAAGCATTCGTTATTCTGCGTGATGAAGTGAGGGGATTGGCTTGGTCTTGTCACGCTGACCAAGACGCGGGGTGGGAGGCGTTTGTTCGCCTAGCCGCTTCGCGATTTAATCGCTGGTTTGCCACAGCAGGCGATACCGTGATGCAGACCTCGCTTCCCCCTCTCGGTCAGTTCCTGAACTTAAAGAGTTGATGAGCAATGCTAACCTAAATTGATATGGCTGTACATTAGACGTACTGATGGTTTGGCATTCATTCATGCTGAGACCCCATTCTTATGCCGACTTTTGCAAGACCGCACGCCCTGACGGAGCTGGCGTACATGGCATCCCGTGGTCATTAGTGGTAGGTCCTTTGGGGTCATGGCAGTCAGAAAGTCAGAACCGAGTTGTACTAACAAGGACATAGCACGAGGCTATTTCTGTTGACTCGGGAAAGTTTGTCCTTTCAAAGTCGCAAACTAAACATGCAGCCCTTTCCAATCTCCCTGCCGACCTTCTCGAGCCCCTCAAGCGCGAGGATAAAACGGGTATCGACATCATGGACCTCATGGCAGCCGAATATCGACGTAACGAGGCGAGAAACAGTGGACTTCCGACCGGATTCGCGCCTCCTCTTGACCTAGCAGCCGCCGTGCACCGCCAGATGGGCTTCGCGCTAAAGATGACACGGTTTGGTTGGGCCCATAGCCCACATTCGGATTCGATCCTCCAACGCGCAGTAGCCCGATATAGAAAGTTCCTTTCTCTCTTCGCCGTTACTGGTCATGCAATCGTGCCTACGGTCGACATAGATCTGGTCTGGCATACGCATCAACTCTCGCCAGCATGCTACGCCCTGTTCTCTCATGCGGTCACCATGGGCCGTTTCATCAATCACAACGACAGCATTGAGCAAGGGGCGATTCAGACCGCGTTTGAAAGCACCAAGCGTCTGTACTACGACCTCTTTGGCGAGGACTACTCCATCTGCAATAGCTGGTTCTGCGAGGCAACTCGTTTCGACCGAAATGGAGTACTCGCAGACACAGACTTGACCGCTCTTCAAAGCATCGTCACTCGATTGAACCGCCGGACCCGTCAGCTGGAGCGCTCGGTTGTACTAGATTTGGCAGTGTGCCGGTGCTACGAGACCGACACAAGTAGCTCGCGCTGGGGGCATGAACAAGAACTCGCTAGTTGCGGCGACTGTGGCAGTCACTGTAGCGGTTCGTAAATTGGTATAGTTGGGCGCATGTATGCTTGTTAGCCATAGAGGTTGCAGTGGGATAGATGACGGTCAATATGCCACGTTCGGAACCATGCATGAGGAACGGGGAGAAACCGATAATGCCTTTAGTCTTCTTTGTCAATAAACCTCTACCGCCTGCTGTGCTGCTGTGAAATGCTTCAATATTACCGTGACACTTCCGTTGAAATACTCGAGGCACCAACGATAAGTAAACATAAAGTCGCCTGGTTCAAGGACATATTTCATCCTTGAATTCCACACCCCTAGATCCTACATCTTCACCTTCATGGTAGCTCTTTTCCTCTCCCCGGCCTTGAGGAACACCTTTTCAAATCCCTTCAGCTGAGGGTTGGGCACAACAACGGGTAACCGGGTCCTTGACATATTTACAGCTAATACAATACAGATATCTCCATGGTAGGCAAAGATCAAATTGAAGAATATAGCGGCGGCTCGAGTTGATCGGATAGAGGAGTGATAGAGTACCTTACCACCTGCGGTTCACCCGAGCTCGCACGACCGATAGAGTAGGGTGAGCTACCTCCTTTGGCCTACCCCTAGCTCACCCAGCCTGCTTAAAGCGGCCGGAGCTTTGCTGGAGCCAACCGCGCGAGAGTGAACTATGCTGGCGAGAATATACCACGCAAACCATGACCCGGAACCCCAATACTTTTGCATTCCCATCTTCCTAGCATCGTAATTATTTCTTTTTCACAATTACTTCGCCATTCATGAGCCCCAGCGTTGCACCCTCCGTTTCAATCCACTCCGCCCACGCCTTGATCATCTCCTCGATGTCCTCGACGGTCGTAATACCCATCTCAAGCCCCTTGTCCCGCATCTGCCCGGTCCGCAGCCTCGAAATCATCGACTCACCTACCACAAGTTAGTTGACACCACATACGCCTTATGGCAAGACAGAGGAGGGTAGAGTATAAAAGCCACAAACTCACCCCAAACCCGCTTCTCCCCATCCGTACTAAAGCACCACGCCCCAAACCCGGCCTCCACATCCTCCTTATCCACCCCCGCCTCCAGCACCCACGACAGCAACCGCCGCCCGCCCCGGTCCTGGCCCCCGTTCGCCACGAGCGTGGCCACCATCAGCGCATGGAACTTGCGCAGCCCCTCCGTCTCGGGCCAGACACACCACGAGTGCAGATCCGACTCCCGCAGCGCCACCAACCCACCCCCACCACCTTCACCACCACCATCACCACCACCACCACCATCACCACCTCCACCCTTACAAACCCTCACCATCTCCCTCACCGCCTCCACCGGCGCCGCCAGGTGGCACAGGACCTGGTGCGCATGCACGACATCAAACGCGCCGTCGGCGAAGGGCAGCGCGCGCACCGACGCCCGGCGGAAGGCCATGTTAGCGCTGGCGCCGACGGCGGCGGCGTGGGCGGCGGCGCGCGCGAGGATGTCGTCCGAGATGTCGGTGGCGAGCACGGAGCCGCCGAGCGGGGCGAGGTGCTGGGCGAGCGAGGCCGAGATGGTGCCGGAGCCGGCGCCGACGTCGAGGAGTTGGATGTGGTGACCGTGGTGGTGGGGAGGATGCGGATGTTGGGGGTTGGTGGTGGTGGTGGGCTGGGGTAGGTGGCGGAGGAGGTGGGCGGCGCTGTTGGCGGCGGTGCGCCACTCGTGGTGCTGGGTTTGCGAGGCGGCGTGGCCGGGCGCGTAGGGCTGCTCCTCTGATTTCTGTTCGTGTTGGGGGGGTGGAGGGGTTGGCATGGTGGAGGATTGTGTGGGGTTTGTGAGAGAGCGAGAGAGGACGGAGAGAGACAGGGGGTGTGGGTGTTTATCTCCTGATACTTTTCTGTGATCCGTTGAGATGAGTGTAAGGCATGAATGAAGTTGAAGGTTTCGAACTGCCCCGCTCCACTCCGACGTAATTGATCACCCCACAGACACTGATAGGGCAACTTGACCATAGGGCTTCTCAAGGTATTCCCGTTCGCGCCTCGGAATTAACCCCTTAATTCCCTAACTCCCGAGGCCTCGATATCAACACTGATTTCCCATCACATGTACTCGTCGAGTCTTTGAAAATGCGGATCCGACCAGCCCCTTCACAATTCCAGCGCTTGGGATACAGCCGAACACAGCTCTAGCTGGCGCCAACTATCATTGTGGTATCCGGCTAGGCTGGAACTTCCACGGAATCTCCGCCTTCTGGTCCTTGCACGTGGCTAGACCGGCCGAGCACCGTCCAGCTCCAAACACTACCTCTAGACTATCCGCAATATCAAGAACAAGAGCCAAGGACTCGATACCAGCACCTCTTGGGCTTCGTCGGGTACCGCCCGGTCGATCAGTTGGTTGTCCCTT
Organism: Chaetomium fimeti; assembly: GCF_033439085.1. Taxonomy (NCBI): domain Eukaryota; kingdom Fungi; phylum Ascomycota; class Sordariomycetes; order Sordariales; family Chaetomiaceae; genus Chaetomium; species Chaetomium fimeti. The sequence goes on from NW_026944337.1 coordinate 367,382, forward strand.
TGCCGGTTGATGAAGAGGTCCCAACTTAGGCTCCATACCCCCGAGCGCAACCGGCACCACGCTATGGGGCCCTCAGGCTCTGGCTCTATCCCTTCCCAAACGACTCCCTTGACGTTACGTTCCACTAGGTAGCCTCCGCGCCGTGCCTTGTTCCTGATGAGGGGTCCGATGCAGGACATTTGACCTCATCACGTCCTTGGAGCGCCACTTCTGAGGAGTCTTGATGCATTCACGGATGGACAGGCATTCAGTCATGCTTGCACGCACGCAGAGAGAGTTACGGAATCTATGCTTCATCGCTTGCCGTCTTCTGATGAGTTCGTCTGTGTTCACCCGGCGAAAGGGAGATCGCACAAAATCGCGCCACTAAAAGCGGCCCTGCTCACCCGGCCGGCGGATTGACGGCCGCCCCAAGGTTTTCGCACAGGTTGCACCTAATGGCAGTCATGAGGCCCTGCCGAGTTTCATCTTGAACACGCATCGCCCAGTTCGTAGACTTGCAAGTCGAAATGGAGCGTAAGACAACTCGAAGCACCGACTCTCGAGCCTCATGGGATAGTCCTGTGTGAATCGAGTCAACAAGAGAGGCACGCCAATACGTCGGAAGGGGGAGTCGGTGGGGAAAACACAGACTTGGACGCCCCGCGGCGGCTTCCACAGCCTCATGCACCAGTGCCGAGATCTAGGTCCTTGCTTGATAGTCACCTATATAATCAACCTGGGCCACCCCTGCCACATCTATCGTCTCTTGTCGCTTTTGGCTGTAGGCTGTTGTTCCGGAGGGTGTTCTCGAATGTATTTGATCAACTCCATACGGAGGCGTGTTGTGTTTACCTTGGCATCCCTGTTGCCTACCTCGCATACATTCATCCGCAGCATGGCGTTGCGTATCACGATCAGCCCACAAGACGACCGTCGTTTTGCTAGGGACAGGGCTGGCACATCGGTCAGTACACAGTTTCGTAGGCCGCCGCTCGTTACTTACGGCCTGCTTGTAATTATGCGAAGCCCAAATCCCGAATTCAGCCTTTGTCAGATTAGCATGGGTACCTATATAACGTGACTGGGATGTCCTTTGTCAACGTATGTACCTCTACTGCTCCTCGGACACGAGTATGTTTGGTTTTGCCAGATACAAGGACTAAACATGACGAACTACGTGTTCGTTCATTTCCCCATGTCCTCCATCAACATACATGTGTAGTTGCCTGATCACCATGCTCCCAGCGTTCCAGCTTCCGGCCCGGAAGCCAGTCATTCTTTGCTTGGCTGTTGTGGTCCGAGCCGTCGTGGATAGAGTGTGATACACGTCTGTCATCATTGGAAATGTTGCGGGTGGATACCGTTGTTTGCGGTGAACTATGACTCGGCTAGTAACGAGAATGAGACTCGAGGGTCAGTTGGCGGGGGTCACGGTTCATTGTTCAGGCGTTGAACCGAGAATCGTGCACGCCGAGATGCGGCTCTATTACCTGCAGAGGCATGGGCGCTGCGCTCAGCCTGCAGCAGCCATCCCGTTCGCATGATTTGGATCCATGAAATGGGCGAGTTGGTTCCTGTTGTATTGGGCCGTGCCTGGCCTATTTCTGGAGGAAACCTTCTGCGGTGAGTATTTGAACGAAGGGGCAAAATAACACGGGGAGCCACTGCAAATCACCACCCGTGATCCCGTGCTCACAAAAAAAGGAAACCAAACGCTCCAAACGCGGCCGCTAAGGATACCACGCCAGCAACCGCTAGGCGCTGCGAAGCACTGTTTGGTCGCGGTGGGCAGTCGGGCAGCAAGAGGTTATTGCACAGCCGAGTAGTCCAGGAAGCGGAGATGCTGGCAGCTGTAGCCGAGTCGATTTTGACCGCGCACGGGTTCGGAGTGGGCGTAGGAGAGGAAATGTCCAGTACCGCGGAAGTATCGCCTCCGGACCATCTCAACTCGTCGGCGCGCTTAGTCTCACCCGTGACCTTGATGGCGACGCCAAGCTCCCCCGGGCATGTCTTATAGTCGGCGGTAGCGGTGGCAAGATCCGCCGCCTGGCCGCCGCTGCTGATGGTGAAGTCGACAGACCAGCGCGATCTATTGCTGATTATCCCGGGGTCGTCCGGATCCTTGTAACCCCTGGTGAAGGAGTCCTCGAGACAGCCTTGCCAGCCCACTTCCCAGCTCAGCCACCATTGGCCCTCGACCGCGAAGGGCTCGTCATAGAAATACACAACAAAGTGGGGATCGTGAGTGGATCAGTTGGCCCATCGGAGGTCATGGGAGCCATGCACGTTGTCGCCGAGCAGGTCCGACCGGTTTCCTAGCGTGTAAGAGATATCTGTGTTGAGGTACCACGCGAGCTCGGCGTTCTGGAACGCGAAGAAAATGGGAAACGAATCCGTGGGCGCGTAAGTCTCATTGCGTGGGAAAATCAGATCGGCCTCCAACACGCCACTGCCGGCGGCGTCGACGACGGCCCCAAGGTAGGTCAGGGAAACCACCAGGAACCGTACAGCTCGAGAGACGAGGTGCATGTTGCCCCTGACTTCAACAACAGCCGAAAAGGCTGTCGTAGTTGTTGGCGGCTGAGCACAGGTGTCCTAGAAGGCAGTATGGCCAGCTTCCGGGTCGGAGATGTTGCGTTGGGGCGGAAGCAAAAGCGTGAGATGGTTAGGGGGGAAAGCCGAGGAACGAAACGAAAAAGGAAGGACAGAAAAGAAGGATGTTGAGTGGGAAAGGGTTGGTGGGTGGTTATCCCCAGGGAGCGGGTACGGTTGGGGAAAGGGGGGTGCGCCCGTGTTGGCATACAACTTGAAGACAACAAACCAACGAGCCGTCCCCACCCAGGTCGCAACCATGACAAGATAAACGGAGTTAACGCCGTACGCGAGTATCACGGGCCGCTTGGCCGCCCTATCCGACTTGGCGCTCGGTGTTGCTAACTCGGTCGAGCTTTTGTCCCCAACGACAGCCTGACCAAAAGTCCACCTACAGGGATTGGTTCCTGGTGGGAAGGCATAATGTTGGCTCGCATGGGAGATCAAGTGTGGCCTGGTGCATTATTCCAAGGAAAGTCCAGCCTCGCCGCAAGTCTCGCCGGAGGCTTCCAGCTCAAAAGCTGAATCAACGACGTTGTAACGCAGGAAACTATTGTCCCTCACTATGGACAGCGGAAACCCCAATATCGCCGCCGTCCCCCGGCTGGGCTTCCGCTTCGGCAGCGGGTGAGCTGTCCGCTCTGAGCTGGGAGGGTGTGCTTAGATAAACCATGGATTTGTTGATTGATACATCCGACCCCGTCAACAGGCCTCGAACACGTCGTCGTCATCGCTAGACTGGACTGCGTTTTTGAAAGGGCCGATTTCGACCGAGGATTTTGTTGGTTAGAATCCGGGGGTTGGGGGCCGTGAGTGTCGGAGTTTGCAGCTGGGGACGTATGTTCGCATTAGTAATATAAAGAATTAGTTGATGCTAATTTGGTGCACTTTGCTGAAGCCGCTGTGTTGTGGACGAATCTGGCAGTTTGGCATGCTTTGTTGTCGTCTGTGATCGAACCCTGTCATCCGATCATGGGCGGCGGGGATGACTGCAGGGTGATGGTTGGAACTGTATTTATGTGCACTGCGTATGTAACTATCGATGTACGGTATTACGTTACATACATGTCAATTATTGCGGGCGCGCTCCGTCACTTCGTCTGTGGAGGTATTTCCATCCTCGCACCCCTCGCCCCGCCCGAGGAGCGATCAACGACAACGAACGGAAAATTTTCATATTTGCCCAAGGTTAATAGATCAACCTTGAGACAGAGCACAGCCACCGAGAAAATCACGGCAAACACGCCAACGGTGAATCGCCCCCACGTGGCCCGAGGCCCGACTCCCGAGACACAGACTGCAGCCGAAGTCGAGGCCCCCAAACCCCGCTTGCCCTTGCATTTCTCACAGGTGCATGATACGGATTCTGTACCGACATCTTTGGGCTCCTCAGCGGCACGACCCGCATCCCTAATCGGGTACCCGACCCCGACTGCGGCCCCGCCCACCTCAATTGATCGTCAGCAAGGAGCAGAGGGTCCACAACCTTATTTCCCCCGCTCACGCAACCAACAACCTCCATCGACAAACGCGGACCCCAACCTTGCTCGTCAAAGCCGGCCTTCACAGGCGAACAACAACCCCAAAATGGCAGTCGGAGGAGCAAACCCCCAAACCACCAAGCCAACGAGCAGCCGCCGCCGGGGCACAATTGCCGCCAACCCCATCATTTCCATCGCAACCAACGCCGCCACCGGCCGCAACACAAACCCAAACCCATCCCGCCCCACCGCTGCCCCAAACAACAACAACAACAACACCGCACAAGCACAACACGAGGCGGCGCATGCGCAGCACCACCACGTACGCAACCGCCAAAACCGCGTCGGCAAGCGCTACCGCGACAGACTCACCGCCGGCTTCGAGAGCCTGCAAGCCAGCCTCGGCCTCGACGCCGGCGCGGACGGGGACGCGTTGGATGCCGATACCGATGCCGATGCCCCTGTCAGATCGGACTCGGGAGAAGATGATGACTCCGGAGAGGACGGCGGCGGCGGCGGCGGCGGTGGCGGCGCGCTGGTGGTGCTGGTGACTACTGCTGCTGCTGCTGCTGCTGCTGCTGCTACCAGTACTGCTACTGCAAAACAAGGGAGTGGGAGGCGGCGGCGGCGGAGGGCGTTGAATAAGGGCAAGATCCTTGATTTGACGTGTGTGCGGGTGAGGGAGTTGCTGGGGGAGTGGGAGGGGGTGAGGGCGGAGGTGGAGGGGTTGAGGAGGGAGAGGGTTTTGCAGGGGTGGTGAGGGTTGGGGAGGGAGATCGGGGGGTATGGGTTGAGTGGTGAGCGGGGGCGGTGCCGCCCTGGTAATGGTGGGTATGGGAAAGGGGTTAGGGGTTGGGGGGGTTTGTGTTACGGGTCGGTGTTAATGCGGGCGGGATGACGGACGTTCGGACGGGAGTGGTTCCAAATTTATGTCTGCTGTCGACATATGTACTGTGTTTGCTGCGGGTGTTGAACGTGACTTAACGCGGCGAGGACTTTTGTGTCTCTGATAGGTCCACGACGGTCTGAAAACCAACGGCCTGGCCCTGTGCATTCAGTCAGCGGCGACCCCTGAATTTCAAAGCATGGATCCTCGAACCAGGGGCCATCCCGTTTTGGTACCAGAAAGGCCGTGGTGGGCGCGCTAGGCGATGCATCTCTTTGCTCCCATCTTTGTAAAGTGAGCCTCGGCCCCTGAGCGCCGTCAAGACTTCCTCGACCCGACACTCTGGTTGCGATCAGAAACACTGTCAAACCTGTCTCCACCAACGCAACGTGGTGAGCGGCAGGCGGGCGGGCTCCGCTGGGAGAGCAGGCTGATGCGGGCTGACAAATGAGAGATGAGCCAATGTTCCCGACCGTCTGGGGTCGCACCCAGGGGTTGCATGCAACCAGGTTCCGCCCAGCGCACGCCAGAACCGCGCGTTCGGGGCTGGATTTGCTTTGATCTTGTTGGCCCGCGGAATTTCGCATGCCGACGGATGTGGTTCTGCAGGGCTGATCACTTCCCTCAGCGCTGTAAAAGCTGCATCTCGAAGGATGCCGGATTTCCCGGTCAGCCCATGGTTCATACATGGTTGAGCCATGCCCCGCCGCGTGGTGGTGTCGGGGCAGGCTTCCACCTTTCATCAACGACGGCTGCCGTCACCATGTTCTCGCGGGTGTTGGCATTCTGGCAACAGGCGCCATACTCACCCCTGAATGGCAGCCCGGCCGCCGCCGATGGCGGCCCGACATCATCTCCCTCACCAAAGTCCTGGCCCGGTGTAACGGCTCTCCTAGCGTCACGAAGGATACGCCTCTTGGTGCCGACCGTCCTGATCATCTGCATTTTCCTCTTCTTCGGGCATCGCTACGATGCGCTCTCCAGCCTCCCGGCAGGGTGGAGGAAGGAAGACAGCCCGACGTCAGACACCGGAGCGCCAACAAAACAACCGCCGATCTGGGACCCGAGTACCGGCGCGCCGGCGAACGATGGCACAGTCGACTGGTCGCGGTTCGCCTACACGCAGTACGTGACCGACAGCCACTACCTGTGCAACTCGGTCATGCTGTTCGAGCGGCTGCACCACTTGGGCAGCCGCGCCGACCGCGTTATGATGTACCCGGCGCAGATGTTCAACCCGAATGCGGCGGCGGCGGTACCGGCGGCGGCGAACGGCCGCACGAGTGACGATGCGCGGTTGCTGATGAAGGCGCGCGACGAGTACGGCGTTAAGCTGGTACCCATCCAGGTGCAGCGCCGCGAGGGTGCGGACGGTACGTCCCGAGTGATATGCCGATGCTGTATGTATGTTGCCAATGCTCATGACAACCATTCCAGAAACCTGGGCCGAGTCCTTCACGAAACTCCTCGCTTTCAACCAAACCCAATACACGCGCGTACTCTCGCTTGACTCGGACTCGGTAATACTACAAAGCATGGACGAACTCTTTCTCCTGCCACCCTGCCCCGTAGCAATGCCGCGGGCATACTGGCTATACCCCGACAACAAGATCCTCTCCTCGCAGTTGATTCTAGCACAACCGAGCGCGGATGAGTTCGCGCGGGTGCTGGCACGCGTGGAAGAGGCCGGGGGCAACGACTACGACATGGAGATCGTTAACTACCTGTACGGGGACAGCGCGCTGGTCCTGCCGCACCGGCCGTACGATTTGGTCTCGGGCGAGTTCCGCGAGGCGCCCGACAAGCACGGCCGCTACCTCGGCAACGCGGACGAGCGGTGGGATGCTGTCGCCGCGTTCAACGAGGCCAAGTTTGTCCATTTCTCCGACTGGCCCGTGCCGAAGCCGTGGCTGGATATTGAGAAGACGAGGTGGAGCAAGCAGCCCGACTGTTTTGAGCGCGATGGGGTGGCCAGCTGTGTGGAGAGGGAGATATGGAATACGCTTTATGATGAGTTCAAGGAGAGGCGGAAGGTTAGTAACAGCAGTGTCTCTGCTTTCCTGTCTACCAGTTCATTTGCTAACAGTGTTGCAGCGGGTATGCACGCATGTCCCTGGGGAGCACTTGCGCCGGCGGAGGCAACGGGGTTAACGATCAGCATGATCAGCACGAGCTGTATTGCTTTGTATAAGTAGATATACACTAAAATGATCCCGGCGGTGATCTCGAGGTTTTGGGTAGATCCGGTCTTGGGTTGGTTTGGAGAAGGCGTTATCCAGGAATGGTTGGTGTTTTCGAGACTTCAATTTTGGAATGATTCTGGCATCGCAACATAGGCACTGCGATGAACTTGCCACTTGGCATTCAGGTTGCGGCACGGCGTTTTCAAAAGAGCCGTCTTACCAAGTACGCATTTCTCGTATTCGAGTGACGGAGTGTTGCATTTAAACCCACAAAAGGAAGTGGAGTATTCGTAGGGTTGTAATAACCAAAGATGGCCTTCGTTCGATTTGAGAATCTGCTCGAAACGGACTGTCTGGGGCTCCTTCCCGGAATCTGGCTGAATGAAACGCAAATTGCATGGCACCCAAACTGCAGCTCTTGCCCCTGTTTTCCCCCCAGACCCACCGCCCGATTTTCGTGCATCACCCGCCATTGACACGTCGAGTTAAGCTTTTTTTTTTTTCACGACACTGGTGGAGACCTAACTTTATTTTAACCACGTCGACCGATGAGGACCTACGGTGTGGTGTATACATCTATCTATACCATATAAGTAGTGGTGTTGGGTTTGCACACGATTATTTCAGAGCCGAATAACCACTCGAACGTCCTGCCAGGGAACTCGGTACAACAACCTTCAATCAAAAGATATAATCATCGCACTCCCGGTGGGGAAGGATGGATGTGACTGCGTCGAGCCAAGCGCGACAACCCGGGACCGGGTTCATGGCAGCCATTTCGACGGACACAAACTGTTGCACAACATGAGCCAACTGCAATGAATCCAACGCATATTACTATGGACGAGGGTACACGCTTAAACGACCCTCATGCAGCCGCTGCATCAAGGAAGCAGAAGCACAAAAATATGAAAATGCAGGTATTCTTGCGATTGGTTAAGCTGGCTGCTGCTGGCCGATGTTGGCCAAGCATGGCCCTAGGAGAGGAATGGGGGCTTCGGGTCTTGTTGATCGGCTCGGGACCGTGGTTGATCTGTCGGCCGCTCGACCGAATCACGATAGAACAACGCCTCGACCGTCAACCAAAAGTTAAGCCCGTGGCTTAACACTGCAATTCCACCCAGGAACTTCGAAAACCACACCCCAGGTGTCACCTCCCAATCGGGTTCCAACCCTACCCGGTTCCTCTCCACAGTCGCATCATCGGTCCAAGGTCCGAGACATGTTGATTCCGACTCCCGAAAGTGGCGTTCTCAAGCCGATAAATCCTGCGAGCAAACACTAACACCATGCTTATTGTCTATGGGTATGTGCATGAAGGGACGCAGCTTGCCTTTAGCGCGCTCGGCTGCCTGCCTTGACAGCGCGGGCGTTGACCCGAGAGCCATCCTCAGCCGCCAACCGCCGGTGTGTTGAGATGCTTCATGGAATCACACATTACTGACAGCCACATGGACGCCAACTACGCGGCAGTTCGGAAGTTACGCTTGGGGAAGTCCCGCCGTCGGCCAACTTGGTACCCGACCGCCGTCGTAGCAAACTGAAAGCTGGGATAAAAGGACGGCCTGCCCGATGTTGATGGTGGCCGTCTTCGATTCCCCATCCCATCTTCGCAAACCAACCAGAGCAAACTCTATCTCCTGTCCTAGTACACTCGCCAACATGCGCTTCATCAACTCCATCACCGTCCTCTCCCTAGCAGGCCTAGGCCTCGCCTCGCCGATTGCCGGCTTAACCGACGGTCTCACCGGCGGGAAGGACGGCGCCACCAGCGGAACCGACGGCCTCACCAGCGGCTCCGGCGCGACCGGCGCTGTCGGTGGTCTCGTACCGGGCGGTCTTGGCCTGCGTGACGACAAACACAAGCGCTACTCTGGTCAGGGCGCCCGCCGCCGTCAAGACGAAGAGGAGAGTAGTGGAAACGGTGTCCTCCTCCGTACCCGCGGAGAGGTCAAGTACGACAACGGCGAGCACGGTGGTGAGCATGGTGGTAAAGGCCAGGGACACAGCAACGAGGGCCATGGCAACAACCAAGGTCATGGCAACGACCAGGGTCATGGCAACAACGAGGGCCATAGCAACAACCAGGCCAAGGGGAAGGGTAAGCGGGAGGGCCAAAAGTCCAACCACGACAACGGTCAGCACGGTGGTGAGCACGGTGGTGAGCATGGTGGTGAAGGCCAGGGCCATGGCAACAGCCAGGGGAATGGCAAAGGCAAAGGAGAGGGCAAAGGGAATGGTAAGGGGGAGGGCCAGGGAAATTTCAAGCCGAAGGGCAAGGGTCAGGATAAGGGTAAAGGTGAGAACGAGGGTCATTACGAGGGCAGCAGCCAGTCCAAGTACAAGGGCCAGCCCAAGGGTGACCACGAAGGCAAAGGCTCTGGCGAAGGGAACGGCAAGTGCAACGAGGCGCGGCACACGCCCTGCCTGCACCCTGACGACGTTGATATCCTGGTGGACGCCTACGTGCGCATGCTTTCTCATTGGAACGACACCGACGCCAAGTACCTCGCCGAGAACTTCCGCGACACCTCGGACAGCATCAACATCCTGGCCGGCATGCCGCTCGGCGGCCCAACCTTCCCGACGAAGCAGGCGTTCATCGACCACCAGCACACTCAGGTATTCCCACGCATCCCTAACCCCTCTCCGGACTAACCCACCCAACTAACACACAACACAAGCCTGACAACCTCCCGCTGGAGATCACGCACAAGTCGCCCTACTCGTGCGACGAGATCGCCCTGATCTGGCAGGCCACCTTTGGCAAGGCCCAGAAGCAGGTGCGCGGCCTGACCATCCTCGGCGCCACCAAGGACCACGGCGACTGGCAGATCGAGACCCTCGACGTCGAGTTCAACAGCATCGCCTACCTGCTCGACATTGGTGGTTCCTACACCCTCCCGCCGCCGCCGCCGTCCTCTTAATCCGTCGGGTGGGGAATTTGGGGCATACAACACGCCGTCTGATGAGATTGGGGGGTGGGGGTGTAAGACAGAGTGGTTTTATAGGGGGGCACAAACAAAAGCTTGGTGATCCAGAGATCAAGACGGGTAAGGGATACAAGAGGTCTATGTAATCGCTAATTTTGATCGAGTCGAGTATAAGTTAGTTGTCGTTTCAATGAACTTGCATAGCCCGGATTGTCTTCATTCGGCCTCTGGCCATGGCGGAACAAGCCGCGTCTGCGAGCACAACGTCTATCTCGGGCTACCGAACACAGGGGGCTCTTCTTGCCAATGGATGAATGTTTAGGGCAACACTAAGCATGCGGAGTTGTCTTGGCGGTGAGGCTGTACACACACTGCCACATGCATGGTGCCTAAGGCCGACTCACCTCCTCCGAATTCCGGACAGCCCTCAAATGCCTACTCTATTCACTCTCGTTCCTAACACGGACAGCAGCCAGAAATACCAGGAATCATGGAGAAGCTACAGAAGACTCAAGATTATGACCCTTTTTGTTACACCGCGTCAAAGCTGAGCGCGGCGGAAACCCAGTTCCGTCTGCTGGAGCTTCTCCCGTCCACCGCCGAGCAGAGTGAGCTCTCATGCCGCATTCTCGTGAGCCAACTTGGGCAATCATCAAGGAAATACAAGGCACTTTCATACGCGTGGGGCAATGGCCGCATGTCACATTCTATCACCGTGCTCCCTGCAGAGGGCAGTGAGGGCAAACGCACGACCTTAGCCATCACGGAATCTCTACACACCGCTTTGGTCCATCTCCGTCACACCCGACAATCGATTTGGTTGTGGGTCGACCAGATTTGCATCCACCAAAAGGACCACGTCGAGAAGGGGAACCAGGTCGAACTAATGGGACGCATCTACGCCGGGGCTGAGCAGGTACTGGTATGGCTTGGTCCGGCAGCCGACGGTTCGGACGCCCTGATGGAGGTCTTCCTGACCGTCGGCCGGGCCGCTCGAGCCTTCGGCTTGGAGAGCTATTACGCTAAGAGGCAAGAGCCTCTGCTGTGGCGCATGACGAAAGATACGAAACCAACAGACCCGAAGACCATCGAGTACCAAGCATTGTTGAGGATAGGGGCCGAAACGTTCGCTCCCCTGGTTAAGAAGGATATCCCCAGACACTGGTTTGCACGACCCTGGTTCACACGAGCGTGGACGATCCAAGAGTTCTGTCTCTGCGCCGACACGGCCTTCGTGTGCGGGGCCAAGACTGTCCAGGCTGAGCTCGTCGAGATGGCCATCGGCATCCTGCGGATATCCTTCCTGGGCCCAAGCATAGGTATTTACTCCAGCGCCGGCGTTTACTCCGAGCTTTGGGATATCATTTTCGAAGATCCAACGGCGAGCCTCTTCAGCTGCCGGCAGGGTCGCCTCCGGTTCGACCGCGGCGAGCCCGGCGCCACCGGCGACCAGCTGCACGTGCTGATGCGCGAGCTCTACGTCGGGCACAACACCCAAGCCTGGCTGCACCGCGACCGCATCTTCTCGGTGCTCAGCCTGGCCGTCGACGCGCCGCTGCTCGGCCTCACCCCGGACTACAGCGAGCAAGACAACCCGGCCGTCGACGCGCGCATCCTCACCCTCGCCGCGCGCGCCATGCTCACCAACCCGGCCACGGGCAACCTCACCATCCTCAGCTACGCCCAGCCCCCCAAAACCCCGGTACTCGCCCCGCACCTCCCCTCCTGGGTGCCCGACTGGTGCGGCGACCTCCGCCCCTCCTTCTACAAACCCCACATGATCAAGCACCACTTCGCCGCGTGCGGACCCGCCCACCTCGCTGTGCACCCCCTCCCGCTACCAGCAGGAATAGCCGCCGCCAATCCGCGGGTGCTGGGCCTCGGCGGGTTCCGCGTCGACACCATCTCGGCGGTGGCCGCGGACCAGGCGTGGACGGATATGTCGTGGGATGCGGGGCGGTTTCGCGGGGTTTTGGAGCAAGTGGATGGGCTGTTTGAGCGGGGGATGGTTGAGCACGCGGGGGTGCCGGTGATGTATGGCGGGGATGGGGACAGGCGGGCGGAGGCGAGGTGGCGGGTGCCGATTGGGGGGTTGTTTTTGACAAGGGCGGAGGGTGTGCAGCGGGCGGTGGGGGGTGAGGTTGTGGCGTATAGGCGGTTTGTGGAGGTGCTGCGGTTTATTGGGGAGTGTGAGAATGCTGGGGCGGACGAGCGGGTGAGGAGGTTTGAGGCGTGGGATTGGGAGGGGAAGAAGGAGAGGGAAGAGTTGGGGGCGGAGTATCGTGACAGTATGGTGTGTATGGTAGGGAAGCGCCCGTTCTTGACGTCGGAGGGGTACCTTGGGATGGGCCCGGCGGGGGTGGAGGTGGGCGATGTGGTAGTGGTGTTCTGTGGGGCGAGTATCCCATTCGTGTTGAGGCCGACCGCGTCTGAGTTGGAGTTGGATGTGCGGAACGTGGAGTTATTTGAACTTGTGGGAGAGGCGTATTGCGACGGGGTGATGGATGGGGAGGTCGTAGATCACCAGGAGCTAAGCGAGTTTTATCTTCTTTGATGCCGGTTGTTGGCAGAGTGTGGTTAGTTTCTTGGGTATACGCTGTCCGATGAGTGTTCCCAATGAATCTATCTGATATAGGTGCTGTGGTAACCAGCTTGGGGTGTCCTGGGACAGACTATGAGAACAGCCACATGTAGCACGTCTGGTTTGGATTAACGGGTTCACGAAGTTAATCGACAGATGACAACGTGGCCAATGGCGCATAAGGTACATACATCTACGCCTGTTCTAATCCGACCTCTTGAGCAGCCCCTTTCGTACATAAACAACCCCAACTGGGTCATTCCGCAGAATTAACCTCTCACTCATACACGTAACAATAATCCCCATCGATGGTCGACGAAACCTCGCCAATGGTCCTCGAGTCCCCGATAATACCGAAGTCCATCGAGGTGTCCAAAGTGACGTTGTCACTCGGCGGGTCTGAAGAAGTCAGCATTCACAACCCAAATCCCAAACACGTTGGCTCAAGAACTCACCATTGGCCGCCGTCCCGGTTCCCCATACAAGGTATGTCCGCGCCGCCAGATCCTGCCCCTGCCAGATGGTCCACAAACGATCAACCTGGGCATGATGCAGCCAAAACACAGGGTCACTCGGACTAGCGTACACATCCAGCGCATTCAACCCAACCTGCCAGTGACCTGAAGCATGCACACCACCTGGCACACCGCCGGGTGCGTCCAGCTCCTCCACAAAACACCCCAGATCCCCAGCACACCCATCCACCAACGCCGTCACCGCACTGGGCCTGGTTCCCCAGCTAAACACCGGACTCAAATCCCTTGTCAAACACCGCGGGTTATACCCCAACCCGCCATCCGGCCCCGCGGGCTCATACCCAACCGGCCCCAGCCTGATCTCAAAAACCCCCTCCCGAAACGGCCCCGTCTTGACACACCCGCCCCCCGTCGCAGGTGGAATCACCATCTCCTTCCCCCCAGGTAACTCAATCACCGTCGGCACCCTCCCACCCACAAACTCGCCATTCCCGCCCAGCGAATACGGCCCACCATCAAACACCTCCGCCGCCCTCGGATCGGTATACGAAGTCGTCCAGTCCCAGTACGGCATTGGCCCGGTATAGCCGCACGGCGGGGCGCGCAGGGCGTGTTCGAAGCGGTGGATCAGGTGGCGGTGGAAGGGCAGGAAGAGGCCGGAGGCGTGCGCGAAGGGGGTCTGGTCGATGTGGGTCACGATGAAGTCGTCGTAGCGGGCGCGGGCGCCGGGGGCCTTTGTGGGTGGGGTGAGGGCGGGCTGGGTGTTGAGGCAGTGGATGGCGGAGATGAATGCGGCGCGTTGTGGGCGGGTGAGGCCGCTCCTATGGTTTGGGGTGGGGGGTTAGAGAAGGGGGGATTCACGTTGGGGGTTGGGGGTGTGACGACGCGGATAGGGGTATTGGGGAGAACCGACTGGCGGACAAAGACTTACCATTCTTTGCGAGGGCGGATGCTCTTGGTGGTGCAGCCTGTCGTGCGGTTACTGATGGCGTCGTGGATGTTCTGCTGGTATTGCGTCTGCAGCTCGAGAATCCGCGCCGACGCTGCGGCTTCGAGCCTGGCATCGCCAGCAGGGGCGGCAATGGTAAAGCAAGTCAGGGACAGTAGTCCGTCCAGAAGAAAGAGAAACTTCATGTTGTGGTAGCAGAAATGAATTGTATGTTTGTTGATGTTGGGTAGCAGTGTGCGAGTAGGAGCGATTGTGTGCTTGTCTGAACGTGGTGTGTAAGTGGGTAGGAAGCCATAAAGTCAGCAACCGGAGGAAGGATGCAGGGACCGGACGGGGACGAGACTTTCTTATCCACATCAAATCCGCTACTAGATGCAAATTCTAGAGCGTTAAATACAGGGAAATATGCCAGTGCATGGTGCGCGCATGTGGTAACGCGGGCGATATGGATTCGGATAGTCTTCTATTTGTTTGCTTCTTTTTTCCAGGCTTCAAACCTTATTACCTAGGTAGACACTGGACGGTGATCCCTCATTGTACACAGTACGCTGTAAGCAATCGAATTCGCCTTGTTGCGGGTATCTGGAAACTAAAAGAACCATGTCCGTCACTGGTATGTTGCCCCTTCCCAATGCTATGCAAAACCGGACCGATATGGCCAACTCTAAACTTCAAAATGCAAAATGAACCCATATATCCGCGTGCGAGAACCTCACGGGTGCGAAGCCAATTAACCCGTTTCCTGGCAACCACCCCGGGTATTAGTCTCACTTCAAGCGTCCTCATTAACGACCCCGGCTCGAATCCTAGTTCAAGAACCATTGCCTATTAATCCTCCTCCAACACCTCCCTCAACGCCTCCTGCACGCCAGCCTGGTCCTCAACCGAGACCTTGCTGGGTGCGCCCCGCCTCTTCTGCGAGGCCCAGTATTCTTGAAACCCCGGGACCGGTCCCGGCTGGTTGATCCCCGGTGCGCGAAACACGGCCGCTAGTGCCGCATTCGCCGCCGCTGCAGTCGTCGTCGAGGTAGCCGTTGACGAGAGGCTACCCTGAGGGGACTTGCTAAGATTGTTGCTCGCAGTCGAGCTCGTGATCGAGTCCCCATCGTCTGGAAGACAGAGTGTGGGGATGGCCGCCGCGGGGGTCACGGATGTGGATGCCCCTAGGACAGGCGTTGACGATGGGCTCGTCTCGGGCGAGGCGGTATCGTTAGTCGTATCGGCATTGCTGCTGTTTCCTCCCCAGGGTCTCCACGAAACCAACTTTCCCAGCGCCGAGGGTGCCCGAGATAGAGTCCGTCCGGAATCCCTTTCCGGTCCCCTTCCCCTACTAGGAGTAGACACAACCCTACCGCCGCCCTGCCGTGATTTCGGCGTGGAGAACTTCCGGGCCATACTGTCCCTGAGGATAACGCTACCCCTCTTCCCCTCAGCGCTGCTGCTCAGGAGCGTTGGTTGGGCGGTGACCGCGCTGACGTTAGTGCCCGCCGCAGTGAGACCGAGTGGTTGGAGCGAGAGCTGGCTGGGTCGTGCCCTGAGGGTGTGAATGTCGAGCCCGTTGGAGAGGGATACGATAGACTCGTGCGAGATAACTCGCCGCAGGCCGCGAGGCCGCTGTTCGACACTGGAATCGAACTGAGATGACGCGGGCGATAGTACATCTTCTGCCCCAATGTCGGTATTGCTGTCGTAGTCGGTGTAGGTAGCGAGAGACGGGGAAGTGATGCTCGGCACATCGTCAGTGGTGTAGGGGGAGGTATAAGCCGTGGGAGAACGATCGTTCATCATCGAACGCGTCATGGGATGCGGCCGCTGGGTGTAACCATGAGCTCGATGTGGCGTGTCCGTTGGAAACATGGCTGTTTCGGAAATACTCCTGAGGGAGTATTCCGATATCTTCTTTCTGTGCGCCTGCTTCCAGCCCGGCGAGGTTGGATCTACGGTCGTCGTTGGAGACGCCGGTGACGGTAGATCGGGGACCCTGTCAAATAGGGAGTCCCTGTTCGTTGACCGTGGGGAGGTGGGTGCTGAGGACGGCGCAAATTCGGAGTGGTTCTCGGACTGGAGGGACCAGCGAGCCGTTGACGGAGAAGGCTCGTTCGGCGACAACAAGGGCCCGGAGAGGGTGCCCCGCTGAAAGCGAGCGGCCGACATGATCGGTGAGGTAGGGGCAGAAAGCTGGGGCGGAGTAAAAACACCTGGTGTGAGCCCTTGCCTTCTCTTCCTCGGTTTCCGTGCCTCTGGCTTGTGCGTAACGTGGTAATGGTGGTGAATGTGTAGCTCCTGCGACACCCTCGGGGGCTGTGGCGGCGTTGGCGGCTCTTTCTGGGCCAGTTCGGCTTGCAGTGTCGTGGGCGAAGTCAGTTCCTGGCTGGCCGCCGGCTGGTGATACGCCAGCTGCTCCCGCAACATCTGAATCTCATCGTTGGAGCTGAGGAGCATCTCGCGAAGCTCAGCCATGCCGACCTGGAGGTGGGCATTATCCTGCAACAGGTCGCGTACAAAATGTGATACAACACTGCCGCTATTCTTGCTGTCCGTCATCGACTTCGCCGCGGCGGCGCCCTTGAGCCGTCCTGCTGCCGTGTTCAACTCCTTCTCCATAGCACGTTGCCGCTCCATGCGGCCAATAACTTCGACATGGCGCTCGCGCTCCTCCCGGGATTCCTTCTCCATGCGCTCCAGTTGTTCTTGTATGTCACTAAGACCTTTCTCAGCCTGTCTCCACCGGTACATGGTCGTGCGAGATTCCTCTTCAGTGCGCGCAATGGTGGTCCGCAATACAACTTGCTCTTCTTCTAGCAGCGCTATTTGACGCTCAAGGCTAATCGCCCTGTCGGTCGCATTCTCCAGCCGCCGTACCTCCCGCTGCGAGTCGAGCAGGGACGCCTCGAGAATCCCAATATTGGCCTCGGCATCCTTTACCGTGTCGTTTACCCGTTCTAGCTCGTCTCGTAGCGTGTGGTTCTCGTCGGCGACAGATCGGTTTTTGGCTTCGAGTTCCGTATTGTCTTGTTCCAATTGCTCGATGCGGGCCGTAAGCTCGAGTCGGTCGCGTTCGGCGGATGCCATGTAGGCTTCATGGCGGGCAAGGAGCGTCTGCAGGGCGAACGTTAGCGAGGGGTGGCCATCGTCGGGCTTCGGTTGGCGGGACCGCCATATCGCCCGGATTTCAGCCATTTCGCGTGTTTGCATGATGCGGTGCGGTGTGTAACACTACCCCGACGATTGCCTCGAGCGGCCCGGGTCCCCGGGGCGATCGGGGAACAAAGGGTGCATATGGAACTCGATGAAAGAGAGGCTATAGCAAAGGAATGTGGCGGGATAACTGACCTGCCCCATTCTCGCCGCAGTGTGCACATCCCGCTCGACGCTCGACAGAACGGAGCAGTTGTGCACCAGAAAGACGCAGTCCTCTTTCCCACAGCAGCACTGGAGGTTGCCGTCTTCATTTGCATGAACAGCAACGGCCCCCATTGTGTTTTGCAGCGAGCTATCATTCGCGGTCTGGGTATCTGCCATTCCCACTACTCCACGAAAAGGCAAATCTCCTGGAATGTCGATGGGGGCAGTCGCATCCTCGCAGCACCAATCGATCTGCTGAACGGCGTTGGAAGGGGCTGTGAGTAATTGATTACGCCCGTGCCGTTTTGCGCAGCGCAAAAGTCGACAAACGTCGGGTTCGGGTTTGGTTTAAGATCGCCGTCAATTGGGGATATAAGGGTTCGTGTCCGATTCTCAAAAGGCTGCCGTTGCGACAAACTGAGGATGAAGTCGAGTCGAGGCGGAGTTTGCCACTGGTGGACGTGCAAACGTGCAAAAGCAAACGTGGGGCCAAATTCACCGCCTGGGAGCCGCTAACCGGGATTCCGAAGGTTGCTGAATCTGAGACCATTCGAGTCCTTGGTCTCGAGCCAAAGGCGGGGCATGGCGAAGTGTGCTCGACGTCGCACAATGGGGCCGGCGAGTGTCAGGGCAGGCGGGCAGGTCGACAGACGGAGGAAGGAATGGTGTGTGGCTGGCTGGAAAAGTTGCCCAACAGGAAGAGAGTGGCCCGTTTCGATGACCGCAGGCGGGACACAGGGCGGGACATGGTGCCTGCCTCGTGCCTGCTTCCGAATACCACGCCAAGTCGCCCGTCACGCGGCGCGACCCCACACGTCAGGGGCACGCAGCCAGGCACGACCCACAGCTTCTTTCCAGTTCCTGGCGGTAAAGTTGGGGACAAAGCCATGGAATTCCACCCACGTTCGAGCACTCATACTAGCCCGGTTCCTCACCAAACTGTCACAAAAGCGAGGCCTTAAATTAAAATTATTTAAGAGGGTCTTAATATTTGGGACACTAGCCCTTGTAATTCCGCACTCCAGCCAGCCAACAGGGTGTCGGTACGAATACCTCTGTACCGACCTGCCAGAAAGCGTACCTAATTACCAGGTATGGACATGTATGTACCCACCCCGCAGGGTCTGGTTCCCCAAATACTGCTCCAATACCCAACTTCGCCAGACTGTCACATAAGGGAGACTCGCATGACAACCATTACAACCCCGTTCAACTCGAAATGGAGACAGAAAGTAGGACAAGCAAAGTAACATACAACACCGAGGATTCGCTCGTTGTCACCTCTGCGCCAAACACTCACTGCTAAACCTGGGCATAACCCTTCCTACATTGATGATCATATACCGGTGTGTTGACGTCAACCTTTTCAAGAAAAGGCGAGGTTACCGGGGTGCTTCGACATACTCGTCAGCGCGTCCATCTGAGTGATCGGCCCCGAGCTTGCTTTTTCCCATCTCGACCACCTCTAGTTTCTCAACCTCCCCTGGCCAACGCTAGCTCCAGTCCAAAATGTCAACGCGAGGTTGGCCCGGCTCCTTGTTAGCATCGAAGAGTGGTCGTACCCAAGTATAATCCTGCGTGCTTTTATCATTTTATAACTCCAGTTTTTCAGCCTCCTCCTACCGGCCCTAGTTCCAGCATGTCGACGCCAGGTTGACCATGCTCGTCAGCGTATTTCGCTGACCGTCCCCGAGTTTGACCTTGCGGATCTCCATTACCTCTATACTCGTACCACTACTCGGCCTCTTCCGACCAGCCCTAAATTAAAAAAGTATATGCAAGCATCATTCTAGAAAACTCTGTTAGTAAATGGTCTTAACCATACCAAAAAGTTAAAATCGTTCTTTTCTTGCAGTAGTCGCACATATCATGTGTCAGGACCAAGGGAATGCGAGGTAAGGTGACAGGGTACAAGCAATTCACAAGTCGTGTCCGCGCGGTCAAGGTGTGGTTCAACGGGAGGAAGACGATAGTTACATTGAATTCTCGCTTGAACTCCTGCCCTAACCTCCCACTTTTCCAATACTTCCTCCCGGACCATTTTCCTCCCAATCTTATTCCTCCATTTGCCACCCTAATTGACTGATCGTCCCCTTCTTCCCTGCTACTTCCCGGCGTCCTCGGCGCTCCGTCGTTGCACCTGTGCGCCTCCATGGAACTCGCAGGCTAGATCAGCATTGTAGAGTCGCCTCCTACTTTTTACCTTCGTGGGTGCGGGATTGTGTGGGATGGCCGCGCCGATCCGCCCGTTCTGATTGATCCACAACAAGAGCTGGAGACAGTTATTTAAAGTTCGAGGGACGATCCTAAATCGGTTGGTTGATAGACTTTGGGCAATGCCGCAGCACAGCCTATGGCAGTCTGGGGGTGGGGGTATCTTGGAAATGGTTGGGAAATAATACTTGTAAGCTGACATGTCCTCTATAATTGTAACACTGCTCTTATTTTGGCTGTCCGTCATTGACTTCGCCGCGGTGGGGCCTTTCGGCCATCCTGTTAACATATTCAGCTCCTTGTCCGTAGCGCGTTGCTGCTTCATATGGTCGATAACCTCAACGTGTAAGCTCGGGGTAATTGCCAGTTCATAAGATGGGCACAATGACACATGATCCATTGATGTTGTATCGTCTCTTCTATAAAACGCTATGCAAAATGTAGATCAACAACACAAACGTGACCGATGACCTCAGCTCAACGAGACAACTTACTCCCTTTCAGGGGCTGCTTCTAAGCCCGGACTAATTGACAGCTCCTGCCACCATAAGCCGTGAACAGCTTTCTCATTGAGATGGCTGAGTTGCTGGCTAAGATGGGGACAATAGTGATGAAAGCAAAAGGTATAAATATGAGGTGTACTCACGAATATCACCAAGACATGGACAGCAACAAGTCAGTCAGCAAGCACCAAGCCAGTGACAGCCTTTTCAAACGTTCATATTTACCATCGCCCCGGGACACTCCTTTCTCAAACACACAACCGCAAATATGAAGCTCTCATTCACCCTGCTCACCGTCCTCGCCGGACTCGCAATCGCCCACCCCGCGGCGGAGGGAACCGTTGACGAACGTGACGCCGCTGACGGACGGATTGAAGCGCGAGACCCGCTCGACCCCAACTGTGTCCGATGCGTCAGAATGGGATGCGGAGACGAAGCGGTCAAATGCCTCAGACGATTGGTCCCGTCAAGAATTGTTCCGTGTCTCCTGCTCAACTGTGCCGATGATTACGCCCGTTGTTGCCTTTAAAGCCCTGCTGATGTGGCTTTTATGGAAGTTTGGATGGTCAGGAGGCTGGGCAGGGTGGGAATTTCGTTGCAAATCTACTGGAGATGCGGGACGGTCTGGACGCTACTGTGTGTTGGAGATCATGGCTCTCGGCCGTTGTATGGGGTCTGGGGTTCTCTGTTGAAGTCTAAGTTCGGCTGATGGAGAGCGGATTTGGGGTTTATTGGATTTGACTAGCAACTCAGAGGTCAAAATGGAACTTTCGTTGAGCGCACCCAACTGAAATCCGTAGATCAGCGGGCGAGTGTAGTCTGTAACCAGGGGTGAAAATGACTAGTTGCGGAGAATGCTTTTAACATCAAAGTTGGAACACTGATTTCGGCCTTTACTTGTATCTAGTTATATGAAGTGACTCTCATCGGCTGAGGGAGTACATTGGCGAGTTTTCATCAAAACTGTGGCATCCAATTGCTCCCCTGAGAACTCTGGTGATTTCGCCCGTAAATGAAACGAAGCGGTCCTTCTTTGCTTCCTCAATGTACATTGCCAGTACATCCCAGAGAGGCAGAGACTCACCATTGAAGCTTCGCTTCAATAAACGAGATGAGAGTGGCCCACGCTCCGCCGAAAAAGACTGCAGCACCTTTCCTCTTGCTTGGTCAAAAGAATTTTGCTATGCACCTCGCCGCCACATCAGGTGGAAGACGGTTGATCAGTGCGGACAGATGTTTGTCCTGAACATCCCGGAGAAACAGGTACCCATCCAGACTCTCCGCGTTGTCCGGATCCAAGCTAACCCCGTCAGAGAACCGCACCCCATCACCATCCACCAACTCAACAATCCGGCTAACAAACCACTCCTTCTGAGTCGGTCCCTTAGCCGACATGGCAGCAGTGGCAAGACACCAAAACCGTAGCCCATCCGTAAACTCTCCATTATCCCAATATCTGGCATTCAACATCGCCGACCGTATCCGCCACGGCTTTGACTCTGCCGACAGGCGAGCACCATGATACTGTGTTGTGGCAAGCAGGAACGTCAAAGCCGTCAGCTGCACGGCCTCGTCAACCGGTCGCAGGCTATCAAGCAGCAACAGCCGGTAGAACAGCGCCTGTAACCGCAGAAACAGCCACGACTGCAACGACGACGACATCACGGAAAGCTCCGCCCACGCACCCCGGGCGATGTGCACGTAGTCGGCAACATCGGCGAGGATGACGCGGAGGGTGGCGTCAAGACATGAATGGTTGAGAAAGTTCTGTCCCAGCCGGCTCAGCGCCGCACTACCTGCATGCACATGCAGCCGCGTGAGGACTTTTCGTAGTGCCTCGGGAAGCGGACCCGGATCAAACGTCAGGGGGATGATGGGAGGCGCCATCTCCCACAGGGCAAGGTATTTGTCGGCCAGCAACGAGCTTTCCAGGACGTACGGGTCAAACACACCCCACCCGCCTGCTTCCTGGACGAAGTGTACCAGCGCCCGGAGGTGGGTGCGTGCTGTCTCCTGGCTGCCGGGGTTGCCGATTCGCATCGCCAGGGCCTGTCGCGGTGGACACCTCGCCCACAGCTCGGGCATGTGGTTCCACATCTCGGTGATGGCGAGCGCGTAGATGGACAGCGCGAACCACTGCTTATCAGCCACACGACCGGCTTTTGTATCATCCCCCTGGAGGTTCGCCAGCCGGAGTTGCGCTTGGCGGGCGGCTTTGCCGATGAAATATTCGGGTGGTCGTTCGTCGTCAAGGATGCCAAACATCCATGCCGCGCAGCTCGAGCCGTATGCGAGGGTGGCGTACATGAGGAGATCATCTTCAATGCAGCGTTGGAGGCGGTGCTGGATCACGCTGTCGTGTCGCATGGAGGTTGAGGGGGGAAAGATGTTGGTTGGCGCGAAGGCTTCGGCGAGAAAGGTCATCTTGACGCCTTTGCCAAAGGATAGCTGCAGCATGGCGTGCGACCCGGCGTCGCGGCCGACTACGGTACTGTAGAAAGGGTCGCTGCTGTTGTGGGTTGGGTAGAATAACACGAGAGACGTCGTGCTTCGATTGCTTCCAACCCCGCTGCCCCTCCACCCGGAGTCAGATTTTGCCATGTAGTCGTCGTCGCTGTTGGGTTGTTGGGTTTGGCGGGAGGCCCAGAACTCGGAGGAGGCTATGGCGGCGGACAAAGACGATGGCTGAGCCATCTGTGCTTCCAGCTTCTTGCGGGCTTCATCTTTGCGCCGGCGGTTTTGCACGTGCCGGAGGATGCGAGATTTCTCGCCCGCCTTGCTACGCGTCAGGATGCCGGACGACTGGTTTTTGTTTACAAACAAAAGTTCCGGCATGGTAGTCACTTTCCAGCTGGGCCTAGCTTCGCTCTTCCCGGCAGATCAATGGTCAAACGCTCAGGGCAACGTCGACACTCCTTGCCGTTTGAGTGCCTAATGCTACGGGATTCCGAGGTTCGACACGCGGGACTTTTGGTGGACGGGCTTGATGCGGTAGTGTGTGTTTGTGCGTCTCGGGGCTGATCCGGCTGCCGATTGCCACCCAAAACCTGGGCTTGGGTCGAATGAAGGAGCAAATAGCCGGATCATGAGGGCTATGCCTCTTGGCATCTGCAGTAAGAAGTAGACAGTACATATACACTACCCGATCCGGTCTAACGCCATGCAATCCTTCCCAAGCTGACGAGGCCGAGTAGCGGTTCTTGTTGCAACGCGCCCCTATGCGATCCGGATATGCCCCCTGCCGAAAGATATACCGGCCCTCTTTGGGAAGTCGGTTGGGTCTTGGGGGGAGGTCCCAACGGAATGCCCCTGTTTACAAGCCAGAACTTCGATCCTTCCATGCGAAGTTCTTGCGCCATCATGGATGCTAGTAAGGTTACTAATGCATGTGTCGGTAATAGGAGCACTTTAACAAATCTCTGGGAGTACGAGGATATCGAAGACGTGCTATATAAAGTGCAACTAGGCCGCCAACCCCCCCAGCCGACTTCGATATTACCATCACCACTACTCTACACATACCTACATTTGCTCTTCGACTCTCCTCAACCTAGCAGTACCCATACAACTACAAGCCAGCTACTCATTTCTCTTGCCCTGTTCACCATGCATTGGGCTTCAGCACTCGGCCTGATAACCGCGCTGGTGGCGCAGGCGGCCTTGGCCGCCCCTAACAAGGCCCCTAAGCCGGCTTGCCTCCCTGTCGTTGACCTCGGCTACGTAGGTTTTCGGTGTTGGTTATAGTCCCAGGAGAAACCGAGGACGGGATCCTAACAATCCGAGGTATAGGAACTTCACCAAGCCCTCAAGCACAACGAGACCACCGACGTGTACAAGTTTTCCAATATCCGCTACGCCCAGGCACCCGTTGGCGATCTCCGATGGCGTAGCCCAAAGGCGCCCAAGACGGATCGTAGCGCGCCGAAGAACGGCGATGGTGTGAGGACCTGTCCGCAGGGTGTTCCAGACTGGCAGTCAAGGGCCTTCATCCCAACTGGGCGCTATACCGGCGGCGTGCCGTGGAACCTCACCACCTGGGTGGAGGCCATCGATGCGTCCACTCCCTTCGATCAGGCCATCTTCAACGGAAACGTCACCGAGGATTGCCTGTTCCTAGACCTCCATGTTCCAGGCAAGGTTCTCTCTAAGGCCATCAAGAACAAGAAGGGCAGCCGTGATGTGCCCGTGCTGGTTTTTGTACACCCTCCCGGCCCTTCCCTTAAAGCCACCAACTCTAACATATCCTCTTTCTTAGATCCATGGCGCTGGCTACACCTTCAGCTCCAAAATCGGCCATCCTACGCCCGGCTTCCAACCCGACGGTCTGCTCCGCGCCGCCCACGAAGCCAACGGCAAAGGTATGATATTCATCTCTCTCAACTACCGCCTCGGCGCCCTTGGCTTTCTCGCCGGGCCTGAAGTCCGCGCCGACGGCAACGAAAACGCCGGCCTCCTCGACCAACGCTTCGCACTTGAATGGATCCAAAACAACGTCCACCTTTTCGGCGGCGACCGCGACAAGGTAACCGTCATGGGCGAGTCCGCCGGCGGCGGGTCCATCATGCTCCACATGTCGGCCTACCAACATGAAGGCAAGAAAGCCCCCTTCGCCCAAGCCATCCTCCAGTCCCCCGCCACGCTTCTCTCCGCAGCAGCCCCGCCGTCGGCATACAACGACTTCCTGTCCCTCCTCAACGTCACCACCCTCGCCGAGGCGCGGCAGCTCCCGTCGTCCGCCCTCGTCCTCGCCAACCAGGAACAATGCCGCACCGCGGCGGCAAACACATACATCCACATCCCCGTCCAAGATCCCACCACCGCCCCTCTCGAACCCCTCCAAGCCTTCAACAGGGGCGCCTTCGCCACGTCGCCCATCAACCTCCTCGCCGCCCACAACTCGCGCGAGGGCGCCTTCTTCTTCGACCCGACAGCCCGCACCGAGGCCGACTTTTTGCGCTGGGTCAAGTCCTCCTTCGCGGGCCTGTCGACGGCGGAGATCGCCTCGCTCGCCGCGGTGGTCTACCCGCCCGTGTATGATGGGTCGCAGGGCTATGTCGATCTGCTTTCGCGCATGATGCATGTGTGGGGGGATGCGCTCTTCGACTGCAACTTTTTGTATGCGAATGAGGCGTTTGGTGGGCGGAGCTTTGCTTGTGAGTACCTAATTCGTACTTTTCCGTGACTGTGAGCTACCTACCGGGGGGGGATGCTAATTAACTGTTGGGTGTAGATGAGTTTGGATCGCCAGGCCTGCATACGCAGGATCTGAAGTACACGTTCAACGACCCGGGTACGCCTGCTTTTGAGCCCATCATGCAAGAGATTTTGCAGAAGACGCTTGCCACGTTTGTTGTTAATGGCACGCCGGTGTTTAAAGGTCAGGGGAAAGGGAAGGTTGCTTGGCCGAAGTGGGGAGATAATCAGATGTTGGTTAATATTACTGCGACGGGTGCAGAGGTGGCGGTTAATAATGTAAATAAGGAGAGGTGTCAGTGGTGGGCGGAGAGCAGGCTGGGTCTTTAGCTTGGGATAATGGTCGCTGATGCGAAAAGGAGGTTGCGGAAAGCCAAGGTGGAAACGAAGCTACTCGCAGCTAGAAGACGTATGATAGAGGCCTAGGTAGGTAGAGAGACGAATCCACGGATTTGGCCTTGGGAACACCCCCGAGATTACCCTAAGATTGAAATACGTGTACAGCTCACAATACAAAAAGATAGAAACCTCGCTCCCCAATACCAAGATAGATATCACGAATTCTACATTCGGGAAGCCGGCAGCGTTTAGCGAGACGCAAGAGGGCATCTAGCAATTTTCTCATCTTAGCTCGATCAATCGAAAGGCTTCCTCAACCCAACTCAATAACCTGCGCCAGCTCCCCGGTGAGGGTGCCGATGTCGTCGGAGATATCGGCCAGTTGTTTTACAGTCAGCGAAAAGGGGAGGATGATGGCAGATTGGAGAAGCTTAAGGTTGAAGAAGTCGGCAAGAGAAGACGGGCGATATGGCTAAGGCAGACTTGGAAAAGACTTAAGCAAGTCACAGTCAACATGCCGTAACATCAGTAACCGTCTTACTATGTGGTACAGGGAGATATTTCCTTAGGGCACAGGTTGAGGTAATGTCAGTCAACAACTTACTGGGGAATGGGATTGGGTCGGTTTACTTTTCTATCATGATGTTACTCTAAGTTTGGTGGCGCAACTCAATCCGCCGAGAGCGACCAACCGGAGACGACTCGGAACCGCTCATGTTCGAGACCGGGCGGGTAAAATGGGGTACCCTTGGCACCGACAGCAAGGAGATCGGGTGGTAAGGATCTGGAGCGTTGGAGGCCCAGCCCGACTTCAACTGTTCTAACAACACAGCGCAGCTCTTACGGCTATTAGCCAGAGGATTATATCGTACCAAGCGGGATTGGTCAATATCACATGCTTAGCGATTAGCATCAATCCTACACAAATATTCCACCTTAGTACCTCATAACTACTATTAACCACTGCGGCGATGTCGGCGTCCCAACTCCCTAGCATCGACAAGCAGCTCGTCACGCCCGACAATCCGCCACGGATAGACCTTGATGGCATGGACCACGCGCGATGCGCCGCCCTCCACAATTACCTCGTTGACTACTGCCTGGCGGCCGATGGTCGGCTCGATCCAGATGCTGGGGGCAGCCGCGCCACCTACTTCAGCACGCACGGCGACGCGGCCGAGGCCGTCCGCCCAAGGTTGCATCCCTCGGTGGTCGCTTTCCTCGCTGCGGCACACACTCCCGATGTGCCGCTCTTCTTCTTTGTTGAAGACTTGCCAGGCCCGGACGGCGACTTCAACGGCCTCTTCGACAACTATACGGCCGACAATGAGGGCGAGCCCGAGGACTCCATCGTGCGCCTGTACTTCCCCCACATGGACGTCTGCGATGGCGGGTCAGGCGGCGGCATGCTGTACCACCAGGCCCGCCACCTCGCCTGTTTCTTTGTGCACCCAGACGACACCGAGTTTGCGTTTCCAATGGACGAACGCCGGCACAACTGGCATCCCCTGGAGACCATCCTCTCCAACTGGATAACCCTGATCCACCTCGGCAAGGTCGTCGCCTCCCCGACCGACCAACCACCCCTCTACGGCGGTGTCAAGGTCGGGAATTGGGAGTGGCGGCCGTATGGCGATGGCCAGATAGCGGGGTGCGTCGCGGCGTGGGATCGGCTCTGTGACGCCATAGAGGTACGTCGTCGACAGAGCCGCGGCGCCAGGGTCGACGACTCGGATGACAACCATCCCAGGGAGCCCTTGCTGACGCCTGAGGCCATGGACGCCGCCAAAATCCCGGATCCCTCTTTCGCGCGCGCCTTCCTGGGCCTCGCCCACCGTCCCCGGCACATCCGCCAGATCGCACCGGGGCTCTCTCTCCCTCCTGCGGATGCGGCTGCTTTCGCCGCCGCCCAGCCCTTCACCCACCTGCCTCGGAGGGTGCGGGTGCCGCAGTGGCACGGCATGGACCGCGAAGACATCGTGCCGCCCGTGTATATCTTCTTCAGCGACGCGGGCGCTCCGCAGGTCGACGTGTCAGGCCGGCGGTCCTCGTTCCGCCTCTACTGGGGCGGCGGTCGCGGCATCGTGCCAGACGGCATCCCACTCCCGTCTCGCGTGCCACCGGGTGTTTACAACGAGTGCGTCGTGCGGTCCGACCTAGATGCGACTGAGGAAGGGTTCCGGCTGCCGCTGCCGTTTCGCCTGTATGGCGCGCGCTTTAGCAGTGGGGACGAGATGAAGGATACGGTGGCGGATGAGCTGTTCCAGCATGGGTTCAAGCCTTTCGGGGGACACCCACACCGGCCTCAGCGTCTGGAACGGCTGTTGGACCACTGGGCAAGCCTGGTCGAGCGAGGGGTCTGGGCTGTCGGGCCGCACGGGGTGCAGGGGTCAATCGAGGTGTTTAAGGATGCTACCGTGAATTGGGCAGATTATGCGATCCCGTCGAGCTGGTGACCATGCCGGGTTGTGGGTTGAAGACAATTCCTTTTTCCCTCAGGCTCCGAGTCGCCATAGCCAAATCTCTGCCGTGGTAGGTTAGGGAGGTGCGGTTCGATGGTTTGATTTCAATAGAGGAAGGCACGCTGGCGGCGGCGGCTGGCCTCTTAGGTACCTGAAAAGTCTGCTCCGGCCCTGGCCTCTCTCCCAACCAAGTAGGGAATTTGGACCGCCGACGCAAAGCAGCTTCCTCAACCGGACGTAGGAACATGACCAAACCCGAACTTAGAACCGAACCTTCATTTCCCCCATACCCAATGGTCCAGCTTGAACTCTGGCATCAGGCCGCCATGCCCCCCTGCTTTCTTCCTTCTCCTTTGCATCTTTGCCACGCCGACTCCGAATAATCCAGAACGCGTCAGCGTTTGCCGCGCGCAGCTAAGAACACGATGGGGCTGCCATTTTGCTGTTCTTTTTCCCAACGTCGACGTAAAAACCGCCAGGGATCAACCTCTTGCAAGCGATCCATTAACCCAGAACACGATTCTCCTGCGCCATCCTCGCCTTCGCCCCTAGCGTTGCCTGACGCACTCCCGTCTATCATACCATCCTCTCCTTTCTTGCTCTCGCCTTTCGGCCCTTCATCCGCGGCACCGTCTCCAGATCGGTCCCCCAAGCATCCGTCCCCCAAGCGCCGCGCGGCGAGTTCTCCAGCCATTCGTCGACCATCCTATACCCTGGCGCCGTCTCCTCGTTTTCTTGCACGCGATGCATCTCGGCTCTCGTCCTTCGAAACTGCCCCCTTGGCACGCAGCAGCTCTGGGATCACCTATCACCAAGACGTTATCCTTGCGGCCTGTGAAATCTGGGAAGAAGCATACAATGAGGTCAAGGACGACGAGGCGCTGAAGCCTCTAGTAAAAAACTACGAAGCGCTCTTCAATACCGTCACAAAGGATGGCTTTCTCGACTCGCGTCGCTCCTCGCGTATCCAAAAGGAGCCCTTGACTGATGACGAAGAGCATAGCAACGCCGGCGAAGAATGCTTTACGAGACTAGCTCAAGAATACCTGGACCTGGCAAGGCGGGATTCTGCCAGCCAGAGTATTGTTTCTTCCGCAGTGCAGTTCATCCAGAAGACGAGAGACGTTGTCGGCCTTGCACTCGCTTCCTCGCCACCTGCGTCACTTGCTTGGACCGGTATTTGCACCATTGTTTTGCCTGTATGTGTTCTCTTCCAGACGTTACGTGCACGTCAGCTGACAAAACCAGATCATCGTCAACCACGCCGAGCAGATTGCTGCCCGGGAGTCGGGCTTCTCCTACGTCATGTCACGGTTTACATGGTACGGTCAGGTTCTCGATCTTCTGAACCGAGAGTACTGGAAAAGCCCGCAAAGCTTCTCCGCACTCCGACACGCGATCCACGGCGAGATTGTTGCCCTCTACAAACTTCTCATAGAGTATCACCTGCGAGCATACTACACCTATTGTCGCCCGTTGACTACGATTTCCAGGGACATCCTCAAACTCGATGACTGGAACTACATGCTCTCGGAGATCAAAGAGAGCGAAAAGCGCCTGGAGGATTACATGAGTCTCAACTACGAACAACATCTGCTGGACAAACTCCACACGCTTTCCAAGGATGCGCTGCACAAACAGCGCTTTGAGACGCTGCTCAAGTTCAAGTTCCCCGACGACCTCCCCTACGCCGTCTACCAGGCTTACCTCGACAGCATCGAGTCACCAGAAGATGGTACTGGGGCTGGGGTCCTTACACATCCAGTCTTTCTAGAGTGGGCTACGGGCAATTCTGGTGTATTTGTGTTGGAGGGTATCCCGGGCTCCGGCAAGTCAGTTCTGTCAAAGTCCTTGTTGACGGAGCTGCCAAAGTGGAGGCCCTCGTCAATTTGCGCCTTCTTCTTCAAAGAGAACGGCAAGGCTCAGAACGGAGCCACAACCGCGCTCTGTCGAGTTCTAGATGAGCTCTTCCGAGAGCAGCCCGACCTCGTTGACAGAATATGCGCCAGAGTGGATCACCTTCTCCCGGAGGAAGTGCGATGCAATTTCGATCTGCTCTGGGGAGTGCTCGAGGAGGCTACCCAGGATTGCGAGCCGGGGAGTGTCACCTTTGTTCTGGACGGATTCGACGAATGCGAGCCGGAATCGGCTGACAAACTGTGGCAGAAGCTGACCGAATATCTTGCTGGGCCCAGCCCAAGGGTGAAGTTCTTCCTCACCACACGCCCTCTAGTTTCGGCACCGCAACTGATATTCTCTCCCGGCGTTACGGTCCTAAAGCTCGAGGAGGACCCACATTGCCTTAGACACATTAGCAAAGACATCGAGAGCGTCGTCATGGCCCGCTTCGATGGATTTGCGCTGCGGTGTATCCAGGACACCGGGCTGAGACATGAACTACTGGAATTCATTCGGCCGAGGGAAGACAGGACGTATCTGTATGTCAAGTTGTTGTTCGACTACCTTGATTTGAGAATGCGGGACGGTCTGCCGCGAGTGCCCCGTGGTTGGATCGACATTTTCAAGAAACTGCCAGCGACGGTGAAAGAGGCATACGTTGGGTTCCTCAACCGGGTTCGGGAATCCCAGAGGGACGACGTCAAAAGCTTATTTCGGATCGTCCTTGCCGCTGCGAGGCCGCTCACTCTTCAGGAGGTCAATATCGCCCTCAATATCCGAGACCTTCCAAACGGGAGCAAACACGGCCTGGGTCTACAGGACGAGCACTGTTTTCGGAACTGGATTCTGGATGCTTGCAAGTACTTCTTGGATGTCTACAATGGCAGGGTCTACTTTATCCACCAAACTGCCAAGGACTTCCTTCTGGCTGGTCCAGGGGAGAACGGACACAGAAAGCCGGATTGGCTGGGCGATTTCACCATCCAGGCTTGCCATAAGACGTTGGCCGAGAGTTGCATCTTGTATCTTTCTCTGGCCTTGCGCGTACTCTCCCGATTCAAGGGCGTCGCCACTACCACGGAGAATAACGGCGAACACCACATGTGGGACGATGCTGAGCTCGCATTTGCTAGCTACGCACATTCCTTTTGGCATAGCCACGTGTGTGTGGCTCTCGACGCGGATACGCCGAGTGGCCAAGAAGAGTTCCTCAGCCTACTAGAGTTGTCGCGTCCTTGGTACCGCAAGATGGTGACCGGCATTCGACTGAAGTCGCCTTGGATCATGATAAACGGGGCGGCGCTGGAAAGAGCCCTGTTGCCGGATGACATTAGGGGACCCTGGGGTACCAATTGTCGAGATTTTGAGCCCTGGCAGGGCCGAGATCTCATGAACGCGGCGATCGATGGAAGCCATCTTGTCCTCACTGACCATAGCGGGAAGCCACTGCCTCGCACCCCACGAATCCATATCGAATCTCCACATGCCCTGCAGCGCTTCAGCTCAGTCCTCCGCTCAGTGTCAACAATCCAAGCCGTCCGGGCGCTGACAACCTACCAACACCACTCCCCGCTCCCACCAGACTGGTTCTCAGTCCGCTTCACCAACAAACGCACCCGCGCCCGCGCCGACCCCCTCCACCTCCACGACGGCGACGTCCTCGCCTACACGCTCTCCAACCGCACCGACACCCACACCGCCTACGTCCACATGCTGAGCCTCAACGCCTCCTGGACCGTCGGCACCCTGCTCTGGAACGTGCGCATCCCCCCGCGGCAGCAGCGCACGGGCGAGCTGACCATGGCGCTGCCGCGGCGGGTCAATGATGATGACCCGCCCGAAGCCGAGGACACGATCGTGGTGATCTTTTGCGTCGGCGAGCAGTGTGCCGAGCGGCTGGTTACGCCGGCGGAGTGGTTGCGCAGTGTGTATGTCCCGCCGGTGTTGCTGAAGCCTGGGGTCGGGAGTGTAAGGGTGCCGGTGTGGCCGGGGTTTGTGCCGCCGCCGAATTGGGTGGTGATGGGGTTTGGGGTGAGGACGATGCCGAGGGTGAGGGATGAGGAGGGGGTGGAAGGGGATGAGGGTGGTGGGTGAAGCGAGTGATGACGGGGGATAATGTGTTTGGGTTGGGGTGAGTGTGATGCGTGGGCGTTGTGAGGCAAACAATGTAGTGTTTTCTGCGCTTGGTCATATTGCCTTATTGCTATGGAGTGTCGATCAAGGTGGGAGATCGGCTTGCTTTTGCTTGCTTCTGTTAAGAATGGTTTATTTATTGGTTGTACACACTTACACGGATTCAAAAAGAGTGGGAGCAGACTCAGCAGAGGACTTGGGTAAGCAGTTATGCTAAACGCAGTTATCCGTTTTATTGTTTACTGACTGGAGCTTTCCACCCTGGTGGAGGGTTAAATAGTGCAATATCTGTCGCACAGAAAGCAACGATGGAGCTCACTCGGATTATGGCATGATGTACCCACTCCCTGTGGCCACTTCGGACTGAATGCCGGACCGCGAATACCCAATTGATGCGTATTTCAGTTACACATCCCCTGACTTAAGCTCAGCGTGACGGCATTTGGAATGCACGATACCCCTGAGCTAACAGCAGACCCAACCAACCCGGTTCCCGCTTTCGACAAACCGCATCACAGTTACCTGCATTGTGTGCTGAGCACACGGGGGGCGCCCAACCACAGCGCTTGTGTACCCTCGGCCCCGCAAAGGGCGGGCTGGTTGCCATTGGCCCGCTGGCTTGAGCCGCCGTCCTCGAGGGACTCTGGCCGGGGGCCAATGCGGATCTGCAAATCATTGTTGTTTGTGGCAAACCGGGATGTGATCTGATCTCCGGGCAGGGGGGCGGTGGGTGATCCGATGTTGACCGGGGGTCACCACAACGGTTTGTTGAAGTGGCCGTCACGCGGTGGACTTGTGATGGCGTGTCTCGGGTGGCGACAACGGCTTGGCCCGTGATGAACCAACTGCCTTTGAGGTAGGGTTGTCATGGGGGATGTCCTTGGCCCGGAATAGGGGCGACGGTTAAGTATAAGTAAGCTCGCTTCGGCGAGGGTTTTGCATCCATTTACCCCGGGCCATTCACCACCACAAGAAGCAGCATTACCGCATAGTTCTTCACCTTGGTCATCAACACCACGGTTGACATCACAATCAACCTAAGCCGCAGTCAATCACTCAACATCCAACCAACCCTCCACCAACTTCAACCACACCAGTTGAACCACAACCGCACCGCCAAAATGCCCTCACTCAAAACCCTCCTCCTCGCCGGGCTCACAACCCTCACAGCCACCACCCTGGCAGCACCCACCACCACCCCCAACCCCACCACCGCCCTCATCTCCAAACGCGCCACCTACCACCCCTCGGAGAGCGCCGAAAACGACTACTGCGGCGAAGCCAACCCGCGCGCCACCTCCGGCGACGACAGGCCCCTCGTAGACGACTGCACCGCCCTGCGCGCGGCGCACGAAGCGTCGGGCTACTGGCTGGTGACGGCGGCCGAGACGCGGGCGGCGCAGGACTCGGGCGCGGAGCGGTGGACGCGGTTGGACGAGAAGGGGACGTGTGCGTTCGAGGTCAGGCTGAGCACGGATAATGATGGCGAGGGGGAGCCGGGGGTCGTGGATTATCGGTTTGGGACGAATGATTTGCGGTTTTATATTAGTGCGCATGCTGGGAAGGGCAATGCGGTGGATGGGAGGGTCGGGGTCAGCAGTGGGGTGTGGTGTCGCAGGGTGGAGGGGGAGCAGGTGAGGGTGGATTGGAGGGTTGTGAGTTCTTGAGTTGGGGGTGGGTGGTGATGGTGAGGGAGTTGGGGGTGAAAAGGGGTAAGGGTGGGAATGACTGGGACTGGAGGACAGGGGGGTTCGCCTGGAGATACTCAACTAAACGTCTGGGTCATTGGCTGGGCCGGTCCTTCGAGTTGAGGTTAGATTCATATGGCCAAGGGGAAGAGGCCTGCTTGCTTGCTAGGGCTGGGGTCCCCTTACCGATTAGCGTTCGTAGCGGTGCCTACGTCACCTTCATCGGGGTTTCACTCCATATTTTCTCACTTGATATTGCTCCGCTTACTCTTCAACGTGTCTTCACAACCCGTGTTCGTTGTCTTGTCTTGCCTTTCCCCACAGACCACAACCAACCAGCGCTGCAGGATTCTATGCAAGCTCCGTCCGGCCCTTGTCCGGCCTGAGTCACCCGGGCTAACCTGCATCTCGGGTTCCGCGGCGGGCGGGGCGGATCTTAGCTCTGGAGTCCCAAACAACGCTCGTATAAGTCGAGACCTTAATTCAACCTCAACCCTTCACTATCAGTCAACTTGCCTAGCCCAGCCAACTCAACCAACCACCACAACAAACACCCCAACCCATCGCCGCCATGTCCACGGTACCCACCTCCTCCCTCTCGGCCCGCGCCGTGGCTAGCTGGGAAGACAATGCCGCCTACTGGGACAGCAGCATCACCAAGCACGGCAACAAGTACTGGAAGCGGCTGCAGGAGCCCTCGCTCGCCCGTCTCATCGGGCCCTCATCGTCGCCCAACCAAAAGCCCGACCCGAACCGGGAATACCGCGCCCTCGAGCTGGCCACGGGCAACGGGCTCTGCGCGCGCTGGCTCGCCCACCGTGGTGCTTCGGTGCTGGCCACGGATGCGTGTGAGAACATGCTCGCGCTGGCAAAGGGTCATTGTGAGCCGGGCACGGTAGAGGAGAGCATCCGTTTTCGTAGGGTGGATGTCACGAGCGAGGAGGAGTTGGGGGCGTTGGCGGCGGAGGGGCCGTTTGATGTGGTGTTGCTGAATATGGCGGCTATGGATATTGCGGACTTGGCGCCGCTTGCGAAGAAGCTGTCGAGCTTGCTTGAGGTGGACGGGGTGTGAGTTCCCCTGAACTGCTACCCTTGAGCTGGGGAGATGGTTTCGACTGTCTTGCCGGTGTGCTGAGATGCTGATAGGTTTGTGGCGACGGTGCTGCATCCCGTTTTTTTCACGTCCAACGCTACTCGCAGCATCGAGGTGGGATACAGCCCTGTGACGGGCGAGTGCGAGATCGTCCGGGGTAAGCTGATTAAGGAGTACATGTCGGTGCCCCCGGCGGTGGGCATTGCGATTCCCGGGCAACCGGTGAAGCAGGTTTGTTGTTTTGAGCAAGTTGCACTTCCTTTACTAATGATGGTAGGTTTACTTCCACCGTCCGATACATGAGCTGTTCGGCATCTTCTTCAACGCCGGCCTGGTCATGGATGCCATGGAAGAGTTGGCGTTCACCGAAGAGGACGCAGAAGACGACAGAATTGAATCCTCCAGCAACTACACACAGCTACCGGCTATTCTTTCATTCCGCATGCGGTTGCCATAGGGTTGAGGGCCTGATAGGAGGAAATGGGGACCTATGTCGAGGGTATAGGATGGAGTTTGCGCACCTTGCTGGCTGTGGACTAGAATCTGGAACATTGTCGTATTGTCCATCTTCCCTCTCCAACACTTCACAACCCCCCTCCCCAACACCAACCCTCACTGCAAATTCACAAACAACCCCCCATCCACCAGCAACTGCGCCCCCGTCACATACCCACTCAACTCATCACACGCCAAAAACACCGCCGGCCCGGCCACATCCCCCGGCACGCCCGTCCTCCCCAGCGGAATCCTCCCCTCCATATACGCCCTCTTCCCCTCATCCTTCAAATCCTCCTCATTCAACTGCGTCCGCACCGTCCCCGGCAGCAGCGCATTGCACCGTATCCCATACTTCCCCAGCGCCACCGCGCTACTCTGCATCAGCGACAACACGCCCGCCTTGGTCGGCGTATAATGCACCTGCCTCCCCCCCCCGACCAGCGCCGAGATGGACGACACCGCAATAATGGACCCGCCGCCCAAGGGTACATTATGCCGCGCCATCTGGCGCGCCGCCGCCTGCACGACGTAGAAGGCGCCGTCGAGGTTGGTGCGCACGGTGGTGGCGAAGAGGTCCGGGGTGAGGTCGTCGAGCAGGTCGGCGAAGGTGCAGACGCCGGCGTTGGAGACGCAGATGTCGAGGCGGGCGGTGGAGAACTCGGCCAGGGCGAAGGAGACGAGGGCCGGGCCGGTGGCCGGGTCGCGCACGTCGCCGGGCAGGTGGGCGAGGCGGCCTGAAGTGGTGGGGTTGATTTTGAGGAGGGTGGTGGCTTCGGTTAGGAGGGAGTCGAGATGCGGTTTGTCACTGGGGAGGTCTAGGTGGTTGACGGCGACGTTGCAGCCTTGGGCGAGGAAGGCGAGGGCGATGGCGCGGCCGATGCCCGTGGTGCCGCCGGTGATGATGGCGGTCTTGCCCGCGAGGAGGTTGGTGGGGGGCATGTTATGGTTTTGGAATTGATAGATACAATTTGGGAGTTGGTAGTGTTATGTTTTGGGTTGGCATGAGATGTGACCTTGTTGTTAGGAGCTGGATTTGTGTAGGACATCGACTTGCTAGACACAGGAAATTCACGTCTCGCTCTGCGGCCCAAAGAAGCGAAAGTGAGGGGCCAGATGGCGGGGTAAATACGGTATCATTCGGTGGATCACGACATGAAATGTAGTTTCGGTGACGATAGAGTTTTGATGTTTACCAAGTCAACCTTGTGCTGCTATTATCATGGCTTATCTTGGCGCGATAGCAATATCGCGCATGGAATACGTCCTTTTGTGCTTCATCCGCTTCAATGCTGATGTTGTTTGAAAGTTTGATCCTCGACTGCCGTTGTCCCCACCTTCCCCGCGCCCCACTCCTGCGGGCCCAAGGTTCCACATCTCGGGTTGAATTGCAGCGAGCCGGGTCGAGACGGAGACAGCCCCATGGCCACCGGATCGACAGGACGTTCCCGTTGGCGCGGCTAGGTCTCAAACAGGCGTATCGGGTATATCTCCGTTGGCTTGACTTGAGCAAAATATTCCGGCCAGACGTGGTAAAGAAGGGAAGGTTTCAACGGCACGCCTTGGCAGATGACGTCAGGGGAAGCAGGGGACAGTTTGGTCAGGAGTAAGGGTTGGAGCAGTTCCATCATTGTCCGTATTTCCACTGCAAGCCTATGGCCTGGCGGGGTCTGTCAACTTGACCCTCTTCGCGCTACCCGCGATGCCATTGGTTCCATTCTCGGTTGTGGCCTCCTCGGCCGGCGTGCTGAGCGAGTTCATCGGCGGTGTGAGCAGGTAGGTGCTCGGGATCAGTTTGGCTTTCGCCACGGGGTTCAGCGTCAACCCGAATCCGGGCTTGTCCAAATCGGCCGCTGTCAAAAACCCCTTGGTAGGGATCGGCTCGTCCAGGAACAGATCCCCAAACACGGGCAGCACGCTCTTGCCGTCCGGCGAGTTGGCCAAGTACTCCTGGAACGGCGTGTTGGGCTGGCTGATCACGAAGTGATAGCTGTATGGCCCACTGGCGTGGGGCACCACAGGGATGTCATACGCCGCCGCCATGGCTGACACCTTGAGCAGCTCCGTCATACCGCCCAGCCACATGACATCGGGCTGGATGATGTCGAGGTTGCGGCCCTCGATTAGCTTGCGGAACCCGTACCGCGAGTACTCGTGCTCGCCCGTGGTGAACTTGAGCGTCGGGTGCGCCCGCTTGATCTGCTCGAACCCATCCGTGTCGTCCGGGCTGAGGCACTCCTCCCACCAGTTGATGTTGAGGTCCTCGCAGGCTTTGGCGATCGCGATCGTGTACGGCACGTTGAGCGACATGTAGCAGTCGACCATGAGCGGGAAATCCGGGCCAATGGCCTCGCGGTGCTTGCGGAGGAACTCGACGTTCTTCTTCAGGCCGGCCTGGCCTTCCTCGGGGCAGTAAGGGAGTGGCACCTTGGCGCCCCAGAAACCCATATCCCTAGCCGCGGTGGGCTCGGGCCCGGTGCAGTAGAAGTCGATGCGGTCTTTGGTGTTTCCGCCGATGAGCTTGTACACGGGCTCGCCGCGGATCTTGCCGAGCAGGTCCCAGAGGGCGAGGTCGATGACGGAGATGACGGCGACCGGCAACCCCTTGCGGCCGTAGAACATGGAGGCGCGGTACATCTGCTCAAACAGATGGTTCGTGTTGCGCGGGTCGGCCCCGATTAGGAAGCGCTCGAAGTGCTGGTGCACTAGCCAGCACGCCGGCGGCCCTGTTGCTGTTAGCAAAAGCTACGCACACATTTCGGAGGCTAACACCGCTTACCGCCAAAGCCTGTAGCAAAACCGACTGTTCCATCCGTGGCCTCGACCTCAACGAAGAACGAGCCCAGCACGTTGATGCCCCAGCTGGTCCGCGAAGCTCGGTACTTCTCCCATTGCGAGCACGGGGTCGAGATGGGTGAGTCAATCAACCTGGGATGTCAGCGCCGGACGTGACGGAGAAACAAGGCACCTTACCAGTGGCCCCCTTTGACATTGTGATAATCACCGCCTGCAGCCTGTTAGCTAGTTGCTCTCTATTGCCCAGGAGAATTTGTCATCTACCTGACCCAACACCGCCAATGACATAGGACCTGATGGCCTTGATGGTCGGAAATTGTCGTGCCGCAGCCATCGTGCTGAACTCTGTGACACCAGACACCAAGGATGCACGAGTGGGTAATGGGTGGGAGAGAAAAGCAGCGCCAGAAAGTTGATGGGTGGAAATAACTAATGCCCTGGAACCCAACGCTGTCTTGGCGACGGAAGAGGTGAAACCGTGAAAGTATGTCCAGTGTAAAATGACTCGACAAGGCCACCTTTGGGGTTTGTTAGTCGCACCTATGGGCTATCGGGAGCAAACGGGGCAGAATCGGGGGTTGATGCCCCGATGATGGAGACGTGTTTTGGGGTCGACCACCTCGGGAGTCGCCCCACGCGAGTTCCCCCAGAACTCGCTCAACGCTGCGCACCCCACATCCAGGAACTCGAGCTTTGGGGGGGGGATTGACCAATTGGCATGGGACGAGAACGGATCGAATTGGCGAATGTGAAATATTCCGAGCGCTTGCTCCTTCGTTTGCCCATCCCAGGCCATGAGACAACATGGATTACATTTTTCTTCGGCCTCACACAGTACACCTCGAATGCCTATCCTAAGTTTGCAGTTTCGTACT
The DNA here is from genome assembly GCF_033439085.1 of Chaetomium fimeti. NCBI lineage: Eukaryota > Fungi > Ascomycota > Sordariomycetes > Sordariales > Chaetomiaceae > Chaetomium > Chaetomium fimeti. The sequence continues at coordinate 406,480 of NW_026944337.1, forward strand.
CTCCATCCCACCCTTCGCCGTTATCGAAACATCCACGGGTAGGACATCCACGGACACCTGGCATGCATGGCGCATGGCGGGTGTCGGGTCGTGTCGAGCACCGGCAATGGGGGCTTGGGAGCGTGATGCCGGAAGCGAGAGGCCAAAGGGTTTGGCTTTGATCGATCTCATTACCGGCCTTCACAATGAAGGGCTTTGTACCATCACCATGGTATGTCGGGGAATTGCGCCAATCGAACCATTTTCTTTGATAGTTATTTAGAGCTGAGGTGCCCCCTCCTTTCTCTGCTTCGGAGGCACAAAGCAATGGAGATGGAATGTGGAATTGGCGTTTGTCGGCACCCCACATTCCGCCAATCTCGCTTCCCCACACCCCAGAAAGTCAATGGCAGTCTCAAAGGGGAATCGGCAGGGCAGCACGGGCCAAGTGGGCGAGCGGATGGGCTTTGTTCGGACCACGGAACTCGGGAGGGCTTGCACCGCGATAAAACGGCCGAGGTCTCCCCACAATTGCGTCCATCTCGCTCCTCTACTCAACATTACCCCGAACCGCTCCACGGAGCATCGGCTGCCACACTGCGCCTGTTCGTTGGCGGGATTGCGAAAGAAGACGCGCCTCTGTTTGGTGACAGGCTGCATCGCTTTTTTGGCACGTGTCATTCGGTCCCGATACCCGAGACAAACGGCGAAGAAAGGTCCAGACCCAGGCTTCGGTGTCGATTGTCCCTCTCCCGCTCCACTTCTCCTCTTCTGTTGGTGACGGAAACCGTTGAGGGCAGTGAGTGGCCCATCACTTGCCGTTGATGTACCCTACCATGATGCAGCCGCAAGGTGCTCGGTACAATGGCCACGACCGCGACCGGGAACACCAGTCGTCGCCGACCTCGACAAACCAGCATTTGCATCCTCACCCTCACTCTCAACCGAACCCGCATTCGCAACCCGACCCCGCCGACAGCGACGATGGCCAGAACAGCGCAGACGACCTCGACAATGATGACGACCAGCCCGATGTAACTCGTCTCGGCAAACGCAAGCGCCCCATCTCCGTGTCGTAAGTAACCGAGTAACGGGTCGCGGTGGCAGCCTTATCGCCCTCCCGGTTCGCGCGGTCGGATGCTGACGCCGCCCAGATGTGAGCTGTGTAAACAGCGGAAAGTAGGTTCCGGTCCTTCGTTGCTCCAGCTCCACGCCATAACCATCTACCTCCTCTCGGCATTCGGCTGACCAGACTAGGTCAAATGTGATCGAGGACAGCCGTCGTGCGGGTGGTGCAGCCGCAATGGCGCCGTCTGCGAGTACAGGGAAAGAAAGAAGCCAGGCCTGCGTGCGGGCTACGGCCGTGAACTAGAGCAGCGCCTCGACACTTTGGAGGACAAGCTCCGGGTCCACGCCGAGATTCTGCAGTCCTTGACCTCGAACACGAGTCCCGTCAGCGGACACGGCGGCAACGGTCCCGGACCCACACATCATGCGGCACCAAGCACGAAGGGCAGCAATGCTAGCATGCCTAGTGACCATGGAACACCGCGCGAGGCCATCCCACCGATATTCGGCCGCCCGGGCCACGACACACTTCGGACTCCGCAAGCCGAGACCGCCCTCTTCCTCCAGAAGCCCACAACGTCGCTCGACTTTGGCCTGTCGACGGCGCCGGGTCATGATAGCTTCCCGGCTGTCAGCGGTATATCACCGACGAACCACATCCAGCCGACTGTGCCGCCGAGCGCCGCGGCTCAGGAGTACTACGGGACTGGCCACGGCGCGCAGCTACAGTCACCTTCGACCGCCACGCAGAATTCGGGACAGATAGGCTCGGAGCAGGAACTCCCTCCCTACGACTTGCTGTATGCGTTGGTGGATCTCTACTTCAAACATGTCAATACGTGGTGCCCCATTCTGCATCGCAAGACTACACTGGATTCGCTCTTCGGGCCGTCCATGATCGACGACGAAGACAAGATCTTGCTTCATTCCATTGTCGCCACGGCTCTCCGGTATTCGACCGACGTTCGGTTGACCGAGGAAAGCCGACAGCGCTACCACGATGTGTCGAAGCAGCGTGTGCTCTTGTATGGGATGGAGCACCTGTCGGTCAAGTCACTACAGGCCCTCGTGATCCTCGCATTGGATTTGTGTGGTAGCAGTAACGGCCCGCCTGGGTGGAATATCATGGCACTCATCACGCGGGCTGCGGTGCAACTCGGGTTGGCCGTCGAGAGCAATTCCTTCTCCGTGGCACCCAGCTACACGTCCATTTACACCCTGCGGGCTATGATCCTGCCGGAACCACGCGACTTCATCGAGGAGGAATCAAGGCGACGGCTCTTTTGGATGGTATACTTGCTTGACCGATATGCCACCATTGCAACAGCGTTTGAGTTCGGTATCGACGACTGCGAGATCGACCGAACACTGCCCTGTCGAGACGACCTCTGGTTGAAGAACCAAAAGGTCGACACTCGCTGGTTTCGCGGCGACGACACCAAACCCGGGGGCTGCGGCCCCCCTGAACACGAAGTAGACAAGCCCGAGAACCTCGGCGCCTTCAGCTACTACATCGAGATTCTCGGCATCCTCTCCAAAATTCACCAGTTCCTCAAGCAGCCCGTCGACATCACCGCCCTCTCCGACGTCGAGACCTGGCAGATGCGGTACAAAGAACTCGACAACGCGCTCGCGACCTGGAAGTTCGGCCTGCCGGGCGACTACGGGTACATGGCGAAACTCTTCCAGCCCGCCTCGGCCAAGACGCTCAACTGCGGCTGGGTGATGCTGCACGCGACGTACCACACGGCCTTCATCCGGCTGCACTCGTCGGCCGCCTACCCGACCACGCGCTCGCCCATCTTCACCCCGTCCTTCTCGGCCTCGCAGCGCTGCCACGCCGCCGTCGAGAACATCTCGGCCCTGTGCGAGTTCGTCGTCGCCAACGGCCTGCTCGTCAAGCTCGGCCCCCCCTTCGCCTTCACCCTCTGGGTCGCCGCCCGCGTCCTGCTCGTCCACGGCAGCACCGTCGAGCGCAAGCTGGGCACGCAGATCGGGACCTTTGTCGATACCCTCCGGCAGATGGGGCGGTACTGGCCCGTCGCGGCCCGCTATTGCAGCCTCCTGAGCCGCGTGCTCGACGAGCACCGCGACAGCGAGCGCCAGGGCGGCGGCGAGGTGCCCGGCAGCGTCAGGATCTTGGCGGATATGCGGCGCACCGCGTTCGATCTGGACTTTTTGATCAGCCGCCAGCCGCGGCATGTGCCGCCGGCGAATGGGGGTGGGAATGGGAACGGGGGAGGGGCCGGGGGCGCGGCGGGCGGGAATGGCGGGTGGCAGAGCCGGCTTGCGAGCGCCACGCCCGCGTCGAGGACGCCGGCGCCGAATGAGCTGGAATATCTGGACGTGTTTGACTTTTTTAATGTGCCCCGGCTGCCGGTCGGGCCGGGGGCGGCCGCGGCGGGTGCGGGTGCGGATGGGGGAGGGAATGGCGTGGAGTCGGGGGGTGGGAACTTGAACGGGGCTGTGCCGGGCGAGTTTAATATCACGGACTTTATGGTGGACGTGAATCGGGACTGGCTGTTTCAGCAGGGTGAGTCAAAGTTTCTGAGTTGATATCCGGTCGGCTGGATGGTATGGAAAAGCACTGTATGAGATATGATATTTGAATGGCGCCAATATCCCTCTTAATAGATGTCGGGCGAGGCAATTGTTGCCGCTATGAATGACGAATAGGCAACATCGAGGAGACTCAACGGTTGAAAGCCGGGTTCCGTTTGATGAATGAGCAAGGCATGGGACAAAGAAACCGACGAAGGCTGAGCTCTCCTAAACCGATGTAGATCCCATCCAGCTCGGGGTGGTTACCATTCGCGAATCGAAACAGGGTTGCAGTCCGTCTTGCACATGGTTGGTAACCACTCACAATCCCAGCCCCCAAATCCCAGAATCCTCCTCGACCAACGACGCGCGGCTCCTTTGGCGGGGCGGAAATCCTCCTGTCACTCAAAACGAAGGGCTGTTCCCCGCCATCAACTCCCAGCCTTGACTTACATCTTTCATCATTTGCACACACAAAGAACGGTCGGCAACATGGACGAGAAAGCTTTAGGCAGCGCCTGGCCGCAGCCGCCGCCGACGCGAACCGAACCCGCTCGACGACATGGCTCCAAGTGGTGCTTCCTACTCTCCCAGTGGCGCTTGCTACTCGTTGAAGCCTTGTTCGTGAGCCTTTTGCCTTTGGGTTATTTCCTCGCCTCCGGCTTTGGGACCCGCGAACGTCAAATCCCCCTAGCCAGACCCGACACCTCCTCCCCCAACCCAATGGACCCCTGGAGTGATGTTCGTCCCCCTCCCACCCCTTTCACTAACAACCAAACCTCTCTCTAACCGCCCCTCCAGATCACCCCCAGCCGCGACCTTGTCTGGCACCCCTGCTACACCACCTTCAACCCCACCTTCCTCTGCGCCCGCCTCACCCTGCCCATGGACTACGACCGCCCCCTGCCCACCTCCCCCCTCGACCCGCCCGTCCCCGAAGTCCACATCGCCCTGCTCCTCCTCCCCGCCCAAACCACCAGTAACAGGTCAGCAAAACCCCCCAAATCCCCCGTCGTCGTCAACCCCGGCGGGCCCGGCGGCTCCGGCGTCACCCTCACCCTGCTCGCCGCCTCGGGCCTGCAGCAAGTCCTCGGCTACGACCAACCCGTCCTGGGCTTCGACCCGCGCGGCGTCATGTTTACTACGCCAAACTCCGATTGCTGGTCGAAGCCTCCCTCGAAGGACTGCAAGCCGGGTAAGGGTAAGGGTAAGGGTAAGGGTGACTGTGGGGATGGGAAGGACGGGGTGGTTGCCGGCCTGATGCATCGGCTGCAGTGGCAGCAGGTTGCGGGTGCGGTTGGGCTGGTGAGTGAGGGGGGCGGGGCGATGCGCAGTTTGGAGGTGGCGCAGAGGGGGGTGAATGGGTTGTGCGCGGAGAGGGATCGGGGGTTGGACGGGGAGAGTGGGCTGAAGTGGGCGGGGACGGAGTACGTGGTGAGGGATTTGGTGGAGGTGGTGGATAAGTGGGATGAGTGGGTTGAGAGGGAGGGGTTGCCGGAGAGAGAGCTGAAGGGGAAGCTGGTGTTTTGGGGGTTTTCGTATGGCTCGTACCTTGGGGCCGCGTTTGCCAGGGCGTTTCCGGAGAGGGTGGGGAGGTTGGTGTTGGATGGGGTGGTGGATGCCGAGCTGTATGAGGACGCCGTGTGGGCGGAGAGCTTGGTGGATGCCGATAAGGTGCTGGGGGAGTTCTATCGGTATTGTGCTGAGGCCGGGAAGAAGTGCCAGTTGTATCGGAACGGCGACAAGACGGAGGATGTGAAGCGGAGGTTTGAGACGGCCATGGAGAGCCTCCGGACCGACCCCATCACGTTCACGCACCCGCAGTACTTTTACCCCGCCATCTTCCGCCATGACCTGGTCAAGCAGCTGGTTTTCGTCGCCTTGTATTCGCCGATCCAGGGTTTCCCAATGACGGCATGGCTGGTCAATTACGTCTACCAGCGCAACCACGAGCTCCTGGGCAGCATGTTCCAGGACGAACAGCTGCTGTGTTCGATATCAGCGGATCCCATGCTCATGCACATGCTTACTGATGCCCAGCGCACCATCATGTGCAGTGACAAGGCGCAGCCGGTAAGTCCACCACCCCCCACTGCTCCGCTTTGACAACTAATGAGTATCCGCGCCAGGTCAACTTCACGCTTGCCGAGTGGGATTCGGCCTACCAATCCATGGCCTCGACCTCCCAATTCGCCGATATCTGGACGGGGCTCATGATGCAGTGCAGCGGCTGGGACCTCACCCCGCCACAGCAAGATCCAAACAACCGCTGGGGAAGTGACAAGCAGATCGAGACGGCCAACCCCCTCCTCTTCCTGTCCAACACCTACGACCCGGTCACCCCGCTCCGTGCCGCGGTCAAGATGGCGCAGAAGTTCAAGGGTGCCGGGTTGCTGGAGCAAAATGCGTCGGGGCACTGCACCCTCTCGGCTGTGTCGAGGTGCACGGCCAAGGTGGTCAGGGAGTACCTGGCGACGGGGGAGGTTCCGTCGCCGCCGAAGGGAGCTGACGATCAGTGCCGTGGAGACTGGAAGCGGTGTGATGCGGATGAGCACCCCTGGGGTCCTAGCCCCGGGGACACGCTTGCAGCCTTGTCAACCGAGGACAGGGACATGATGGAAGGGTGGCAGCAGCTGCGAGAGGTTATGGATGGGGTGAAGAAATTTGGGGTCGGAGAGGGAAAGGGCTTGGATAGGGAAGCGATCATGGCTATGGCGAACTTGAAGTGAGTTGAGGCATCACTGCGACCGGAATGTAAATCAATGCTCCGCTCTTGTATTAGCCCATTGTTAACGAAACACCTTACCTCGAACAGACCTTCTACTATGCTGTAAGAGAAGCTACCTGATTGACCTTGTATAACTATAGCATGAGTTGTGTCTAAGTCTCGCAATACCCAGTTTTAACACCAACCAAGTTGAAAGGGTAGCTAGTGATGCGACTGTACAAAGCGAAGAAAAGATCTGAAATGACACACGTTTCGCCGAAACCACAAACCACAGGTTGGTAGTCAGGTGTCTTGACTCCATGCCGGCCTTAGTCTGCCTGCACCCAGCCATCCAAATTACAAAATGCATCCAAGTACTTCAACGAAGAGCTCTGTGGGCCAACGACGCCAAGCACGGCGGTGCCATCATGGACGAGCCCATACCGGTAAAAGAGCCCCGCCATTCTCGCCGTCTCGATCGTCCGGAACGCGGCGTCCGAAATCATATCACCGGTCTCCTTCCGAAACCCCCCCCAAAACAGGCGGCGGAGCTGCTGCGCGTTGTCGTAGTAATGCCACCCCTTGGAATCCATGTACCCCAACAAGTTCTCCAGTCCATACAAGGCAAAACCAAAGGGCAGGACCCGCGCCTCGGCCCAGTCGATTACGCCCGTCAGCTTACCGGACAGGCGGTCGACGAGAATATTCATCTCGCAGAGATCGCCGTGTGTCAAGACGAGGGGAAGATCGCCCCTCGCAAAAAGAGAGGGGAGGTCTTGTTTGACTTTGGCGAGGACCGGAGTGAAGCGCGGCGGGAGGGATTCGGCGAGGCGGTCAAATGCGCTCCCGAACTCGGTGGATAGGGCAGTGAGGGTGTCCGGATTCCTCCGCTGGGGGTTGTTCCAGCCCTGGGCAAAGAACCTACATGAGTAGGTATGTCAGCTAGGTTCATCAGAGCACAAGGTGAGGTTGGATGGTACTTTGCAAAGTCTCGGACTGTTTGTTCCTTCAATCTCACTGTTTCGGGTGGCTGAGGAATGGATGTATCTTGCGCCATAATGTAAGGGACGCCCGCGAGATTGTTCATCTCGTAAATACAAAGGGGTTGCGACTCTCCAATGATTCCATGGTACGTGCAAGCCGGAATAATTGCCCCGTGAATGGTCGCGGCTAGACTCAAGAGCTCAATATCGATCTGGGAATTGGAAAACCGAAATTGGAAGATTTTATCCGTGCCAACGAGGACAGTATAGCTGAACATTCCTTGAAGCTGGACGGGCTTGACCGGGGACCCTCCATGAACGCGGGCGAAATTGTCGCATTGCTGTCTCGTGGCGGTGGTATTAGCATGGAAAAAGGCCTCGATGGCCGAATCGAGGTTATAAGGGACTTCCATGATTGGAAAGGAGCGCGTTATGAACTGGCTGCTAACCAGCCGCAAAAAAGGGGGTGGAAGACGGAGGTACACGGCAATATGCACCGAGCGCAAGTATGCAGTTAGAAGGGCATTTGGAGGGTCACGTGAACTGGCGACGAGACGTGGGCGAAACACCAGAAAGCGCGACTGCCCAGGCAGCTCCTGGGTTCAAATGTGATGATACCCGCCAGTCCACCACCCACAGCTCGCACCGAAAATGGTCATCGCTTTGAGGCATAATCTGGATGAAGATTCACCAAATTCCTCCATCGCACAGCGCCCGGTCTCGATCAAACGTATCATCGCTCTCCATCCCCGCGAGCGGCTTTTCGTTCAGCCCTTGCTCTGGACCAACCGACAGCTCGCCCTGCTTGGTTGTCGAATCCATGTTAGGGACGAAGCCAGTTGCGGAAGCGGCCTTGGGGTGGTGCCGCGAGACTGGCCCGCTCCGAAGAATGGCAACCGCGTCGACGGCAAGCTCCTATCTCTATTGACTCGTCTTCGGAAACGCCAACCAATTGCAGATGAATTGGAAGATACTGTTCGCAGGCTCCTTCGATTAGCCTCCGGCAGCGTCTTATTGAAGCCGAAGTATGCATCCTGTGGCCGTCATTCAGCTTCTCTGTCAACTCGCTGACACACCCCCGAGTCGCGTAGCCAGTCTTGAGTTTGAGGGGCGCTCATGTGCCAGCTTTCCGTACTGTCGCATAACTGCCGGAAATGCTACTTTTGCTTTGTTTGACGCACATGACATTGCGCAAGAACGCTACCGCCTTTTCAAGCCACCTCCCACCAAATTCGCCGCCATGGATCTGCCCGGAGTACAACGTTGTAACCGGCTCTTGAAACGTTATATGCCCACCGAGCACGAAAAAGATCCATATTTGGTGGCTTTTGTCATCGCTCTTGCGCAACAAAGTCGGCGTCACATGATGCAGCAGGAGCCGGCCCTGTCTGCTGTTACGGTGAGCTTTGTGTTCTTCTTGCCCATGATGCGCATGCCTATCAACTGACTGGTCTTGGAAGGTCCGGATCCTCTTCTCAAGCAAAAGGTCCCCGATATCGTTCAACACGTTTGTGGCTCATGTACCAGTCACCTTTCTTCACAAATTAGATACTCCAGCCCAGGAGCCACCGCTTGGCTCCGATCTCGACATCCACCACTGCCGTGTTTCGCTGGAGCCCTTTGAGAATCTTCCGCACCGTCTTCTCCATTGTCTGGCACGGGACTATGCTGAGAAGACACGAGGACAAAACGAGTAAAGTCGACTTTCACCCCAGTGCCAGTTTTCCCTTGCCGGAGAGATCAAGAGTGTACGGGGGACCGAGGATTACCCCAATGGAAGAATCAAGAACCAGGCTCGCGCTGAACCAACCCGACGATATTATCGACGGCGTAACGGCGGCCCGTAGGACTGGCTAGATCAAACCACTGTGTAGCCCAGAGCTCCAAGAAGTCGGTCATCTCGCCGTGTGCAACCAAGGCCGCGACGTACGACCGAGAGATTTTAAATTGCAAGAAACGCATATATCGCCGGACGACGGCGATTACGAATACCCTAAGGTAACCAACCACGGACACATCGTCAGCAAATCATCGCCACAACCAGCCTAGGGAAACGTTGCGGCACGAAACCAGGGGCTTGTCTCACGTCTCGTCGGGCAAAACAGCGTCTTCCGCCTCTTCCTGCCACAGCCGCAGCGCCAGCGCCTCGCACGTCATCTGGCCCAGGACCTCGTCCGTCAACACGGGCACGCCGTCCTCCAGGACGGTGAAGCGTTTCTTCCCTTCGACGAGGGCCGGGCAGTGTGCGGTGCGCCCGTACCACCCCCCGCCGTCGTCGTTTGCATCCGAGAGTGTGTACGACACGAGTTGTCCGTCCGCCGTGGCGCGGATGAGCTCCCCCCTGGCGGTGCTCCCGGTCAGCTCGCGGGCGATGCCGGAGAACTCGACTAGCCGCTCTGGCCGGTGGTGTTGCGTGTCGTCCTAGGGCGGGCAGTTTTGGGTTACGTGTCGGAGGAAGGAGGCCGCAATCTGGATGGTGGCGAGTTCCGGCATGGCCGCCGAGGTGTGGACGTCGGCGACGTAAGCGGTGCTGGAGTTTTGGGATGACCCCTGCCCCGAGGGTTTCGAGGGTGAACTCGACTGCGCCTGCACGGTCTGGCTGTCCACGAACTCGGGGCGGTGGGGTTGGGTCCGGGTTCGCTTCGGTCGCGGACGGGAGTTGGATGCTGCGTTTGCTGCCTCGGACCCGGAACTGTACGCGCGTTTTTCGCCCTCCCCAGCATCCGCGGTGTCTACGTTCATGGCATCCACTTCGCCCCCGTCGCTGCCCACGCCGCTCTCGTAGCCAATCTCATTGCTCTCACTCTCATCGTCCCTACTGTCCCCGCTACATCCGTCTCCATCTCCAAACTGCGCCAAGGCGGCCCAAAAAGACCCGAGGCTCGCCCCGTACCGGTGTACCAACTCTGTTTCCGTAAGCGTCCGATGCTGAGCCAATACCTCGCGGGGGCCTAGGTTCCAGCAGAGCCCGAAGTTGCGGCTGCTTGCGGGCGGCGACAATCCCATCGTAGAATCTGTCTCGGAGATTGGGCAGGAGGTGGCCCTCCCTGTGATCTGACCGGGCAGTTCGTACCACGACACGCGCTGCGAAGAGCTGGTTGGTCGACCATTGGCTGCCCGCCGGGATGGTCTCGACCTTGTTAAGATCCTCGACGGTGGAGGGGGTACTGGGCCGCGAAGGTGGAAACGTCTGTTATGGAGTTGAAGTAATACATCTTGGCCTCTTGATTTCGTGTTTTGCTGAGCGGGAGAGGATGTCGAGTTTAGTGACGGTCTTTGACCCTAATCAAGGGGAGGTTTTGGGTCGCAGGCTCGGTTGTGTGTTGGGTCGGTTGTTGACTCCGTTGGGCTGAGTGTGTACCCAACCAGCGGGATTGGGTCGCAGCATATCGTCCTGAATTCGGCAAAGTCTTTGATCTACATGCACCGTACCTAGTCAAGTTTCGGGATTCCGCAGAATGGGAGGCGTCAAATATTGCTTTGTTGGATGATGGTATTGGATATGATGCTGTTTACCTCATAGTATGATATTACATGAAGGTTCTCCATTATAGATACGGTTTAAGAACCTCCTTAGTATGCTCCCAAATCCTCTCCCGCGCATTCTCCCGAAGCACAGCCATGACGCGCGCATTCGGCATGGAGCCGCACTTGTAGTCGACCTGAAACAACCCCTCCGTTGCCGCCACCACGTTCCGCGTATTCACGCCCGGCTTGCCCTTCCACGGTACGCCGCGGCTGCCATACGCAGCGCTGGTGCATTGAAACAGGTTCCTCTGCCCCGACGTCTCGTCGCTCATCGCAAACATGCCGATGAGCCACCCTAAAATGGTGTGGGCGACTCGGGCGATGATGCCCGTCTTCGAATCAAATGTCCGGCCCAGATTGCCCGTGTTGACCCAGCCCGGCCACGAGTGGACGAAGACCACATGAGGGTTCTCATCGGCCAGCTTCTCCAGCCCCAGCGAGTTCATGGTGCCGTATTGTGTCTGAGCCTTCATCATGCCGAAGTTCCCCGGCTTCCTGAGGTCGATATCGTCAAGCTCGACCTTTGCCCTGGACAGCCCCCCCGCCAAAACACTAACAACCCGGGGGGCTTCCGCTTGCTCCAAGAGGGGGAGGAGATGCAAGATACAGGCCACGCGCGAGTAGTACTCGAGGCTCTGCGAGACCTCGATACCCTCCGCTGTCTCGATGCGCTCACCGAAGGGCGCGTAGCCCGCGGTCAGGAACACCAGGTCGACGTGTCGTTCCTTTTGCTTGATCTCGTCGCATACTCGTTTTGTTTCGGCGAGCAAGGATATTTCGGCTTCGGTCCAGATGATTTGGGCCTTGGGATTCATGGAGCGCAGCTCTCGGATGAAGGCGAACGTGCGTTGTTCCGAGCTTTTGCGGCCGACCAGGTAGATCTTGACACTGGCGCCGGTGGCGACAAGGGCTCTGATGGTGAGTTTTCCGATGCCAGATGTGCCGCCCATAAAGACGGAGACGCGTGGTGCCGTGGCATCGTTAATCAGCGCGTTGGAGGCGAGGATTTCGCTGTAAGCAACCATTTTCGGGGGATGAGAGGTGATGATTATTGTATTGCTAAATAATATTGAAACGAGCTGGGCTGAAAGCGGCTGAAGGTTATTATTTATATTCACGAGGAACTTGAAGTCCGAGCAGCTCGCTGCCTATCCGGAAAGTTAAGCCATCCCTGTTGTGCCGACGGCGGACTCTCGGACACCAATTCGCCCGTCCACGCCATTGGATCCTTCATTACATGAAGCCCCACCCAGGGCCGGAACAGAATGTAAGACAGCCATACTTTATATTCCTAAAGTCTTAACCACCCAGTTGGTAATTCATAGAGACTTTAAACTTGTATATGTGTCGGGCTAGTCCTTAGATGTATGGCTTTTAACTTAATTTCATAGTGAGTGTCTGAGCCACGAGAGGTGGTTCGGGCGGACGGTTTAGTGGTATTCGTATTACATACTCGTTTGTATTTGTTTGACATTCCCGTAATTGTTATCGACTGACTTTGTTACTCACGGTCTTTACAATCCGACCAAGGAGCGACGTAAACTGAGAAATAGTTTCAGTCGAGCAATGTTTTTATCCGATTGCCAATGCGGGAAGTGACAATCAGGGTCGTTGAGGATGCTATTTCCTAATCCGGCAGTTTCACATGGGCTGCTCTTTCCTTTTTCAGATCAAAGCTTGCACCTTCCCGCCAGCCAATCGCATTCCAGAACGGGTTAGCGCGGTTATATCCGGTATAGTGTAACGGTTAACATATCGCGTTTTCACCGCGAAGCTCGGGGTTCGATTCCCCGTACCGGAGTTGTACATTTTTTATCACTTACTGAGTTAAGTAGGGTAATTACAAGTTTTATTTTTAGAATATAGAATTCGTCTATATAAAGGAGCTGTTAATCAAAGCGTATTATGAACTAGATATTGTAGTCTTCCTATTCTCATATTATACTTAGACTCATAGGATGTAATTACGTCGATATTTCAACAAATTATTAAGGGTCTGAGGAACCTAGTTCTCGAGAAATACTGTCTTCGGGAAATAGTTAACGGACACGTCGGCGGCAACAACGGGATGCAAGTTCTCTAGCGCCACAGAAGGAGGGGAGTGTACCACGGCGGGAGAGTCGGCCGAAACGCTATTCTGGTCGCGATGCAGCTAAGAGCCCCCATACATCCTATGTCCACATGCCATTGGCCTAGGTACGGTACTGGCCACGAGCCGGCGCCACTGCATCTGTTACAGTCCAAGGTCTCGGTCAGTTTATCGGCTTTCCCTGCTGAATGGAGAAACGATAGTTGACCTCACCTCTACGGGGTAGGAAGATTTGTTCAGCTGCCAATGGCCGTAAGAAATCATGGCCTTGGCCTTGATGTATGCATGTGGTCCTGGTGTTTCGAGGGGAGCTAAATGATGGCTCCCATGTCAGGCGCCAATTCAATGTCCACTTCACGTGCGACTATAGAAGGACACTCAATGACATGCGAGGGCTAGTGAATATTATCAGACGCGTTAATGTAGAAGCAGAGATTGCGAATTGGCCGCTAGGAAAATCGAAGACAAAGAAAAAGCTAAGGCTAAATTTGGGCCGTCATTTCCGACACCGTCCTGCACAGGCACAGTCCTCAAAGCTCATCGTGTGGGTACTCGTCCCGCGGGTATTTACTCGCGTCTCCCGTAGCTTCCCCGCTCGTCGGCAACACAAACGGAACGAGGAACCTCTCTTCGTTCGGGTCGATATATCCAGCGTCGAAGATCAGCTGCGGGTCTTGGTGGCTTGTAAACGCTGCCTCGTCTCTTGGGATCGGCTCCAACTCGTTGGGGCTTGGGCCCTGATACTTTTTGCCGAGCTGGCCGTTGGCGAGCTGTGCCTTTATAAACTTCTTCGCATCGTTGAAGAGAACCGAGTAAGTTGGGATGCCCCGCTTGCGACGGATATTGTTTTTGATGACCGTCGTGATACCAACCATCCACGGATCCCTGCCTTTGAGCGCCTTCACGTTGAATTGCGTCTCGTGACAACCTGCAAGCAGGACCCCCGGCGTCGCGCTGTGCTTGTCAAGCATCCCGCCACCCATGCATGACGAGGTTAAGATAGTGAGGTTGACCCCTTTTTCGAGGTTCTAGATGGGTAGCCGGAATGGTAAGCTATAAGACGTCGCAACGAGTAAGGCTAACTTAGGTCCATAGCAGTGAGCACGCTTACCTCTCGGATGGCATCAGCCAGCCAGTCATCACTGACCACCTCCTTCCGAGTACCGTCTTCATTCTCGGCAAGAATCCAACCCTCATCCATACCATCTGATTCTCCAGATTCCTCGTCGGGAAATGTCGTGCCGTGAGCGTCGACATACAAAAACCGTACATCGCCGGGCCTTGCGTCTTTGCAAAGCTGCGCAAACTTGGATTTGAAATTCGTCGCCGTGGGCGGGTCCTGCCCTAGGGTGCATCTCTTCGGTCCTGTGGCTGGATCGACGTCAAAATACACCATCTCGACGTTGGCCTCTGCAAATCCCAGACGCTCGACAAGCATCTCTTGCACTGTGAAGATGCCATTGTCAGTGCTAGTCCCGAAACGCAAGATCAATCCCTGCGTCCTTCGTTAGCTGGCGTGGCACTTTCTGAAGACAGAGGTAGGTAAGAGGTAAGATACCTAGGTACTCACCTTTTTCTTGTTCGTGTCCCTGAAGTCAGTCCGCTTCAGAGAGTAAGGCGCATTCGAGTCCCGGTCGTTGGACGGGTTTGCCATACGGAGCAGAAGGTTGGTGCCAGTTGTATTCATCGTAAAGTTGTACGTATAGTATCCATCGTTGAATTGCGCGCTCACAGTGCCGTCCGACTTGGGTTGAACACCGGTCATAGTACCGCTCACGGTATGGTTGGCCTTGGGGTTCCCCTCGCCGTCCTTTGTCCACTGATGACTGAGGATCACGGGCTCTCCATCGGCTACGTCGCCGGGTATCACTAGCGTTGCCATCTCGTCTTGGCTGTACTCGAACCAGTGAAGCTTTCCGGTGAAGACCGAAGTCGTAGGGATGCGCACAGCATCGCCATGTCGCTTAGAGAGCGAGACATTGCTTTTGTCACCCGACGGGTTGGACATGGTGAGGGACAAGGTGTTGAGGCCTTCCGATACGACGCCCTCGAAGGCGTAATAATCGAAAGCGAAGCGTACGCCATATTCTATGGCTGTCTTGGTCACGCTGGTGATCAGGCCCAGCTGTGTAGTGTTGCTCTTCTTGTTACCGTTGGTATCAACAGTCCATTGCCAATAGGCGCAGACGGGGTCGTTGACGGCGAAACCGGCGGGGAAGACGATCGTGATACACTCGTCTTTCGCGTAGTCATACCAGTTGACTTTTCCAACGTAGACGTGCATCGTGGATAGGATGGAGACTACACACAGAGTAATAACAAGCGTAGGCAATCTGACTATGGTCGAAAGAACAGGCAAACGTAAGGAATTTATCCCGAAATCATGAATGGGAAGAAAACCTTTTACGTTGAAGCGGGAGGGGCCCGGGGGGGCTGAGTATTCCTATAGGGCTTTCGTCCCCTCCCCGCCTCCCCCTCCCCCTCCCCCGTTCCCCCGTCCACGTACCTCAACACGGGACGCAACATCCAGTGTCCGTTGGAGGGAAAATGTGGAGGCGGCAAGTACCCCTCAAAGTTGCCAGCTCAAGGATCGTCGCATTTAGGTACGGCTGCAGGCTACAAACATGCAGTGTGACTTGACCTCCATGCTGCTGTGGTACGTCGGGCACCTGGGCGCATCCTTATAAATATGCTTTCAATCTAGGCAGGGCGGGGGTGGTCGACCTTCTGCTAAAGGTGGTACTGTTATTGAACGCTCTTAATCTGGGACATGAGCTTTCATGTTACATACCCTAAGTCGACCCAATATCACCCCATTTGAAGTTCGAGAAAGTGACAGCCGTGTCCGGGTGATTCTTCTCAATGAATGCCGGGTCGCCCTCGGTCGCGTTGCATGGCCCAGCATCACCGCTATCCAGCCAGTTCATGAAAGTGTCGGGGTGATTCCAGATGACCATATGCAAGACCATGCCCCTCTGAATCGCTTCTCCCATAGTCGGCAACCCACCGCGCTGCTGGAACCACGACGCGGTCGCGTTGCAGTACCCATCGGTGATGGCCGACACTTCCTCGCCTCCGACGGTCGTGGACTGGTTCTCGATCACCTTGCCGTCCTGGATGTACACTCTTTGGATCTCGGTCAGCGTGCCGGTTGCCTCGCCATTGTCGGTGACGAATATCGTCTTGACGGTGAATTTGCGCTTCGTGTCGACCTTCAGGCCCGGACCGTAGTAGTCGTGAGCTCCGTTCAGGTATGGGTTGTAGCTGCATCCCCACTCGTCGCACACGCCGACGTCCTGGCCGCACTCCTCCTCGCTGGTGCACTTGTACAGGCCCGTGATGTTGCACGAGTGGGGTGTGAGTGCTTGAGAAAGGGAATTCGACTCCCATATGTCCATCTCGTTGCAGCACGCGCCGTATTTGTGGTCGATGTTTGCCTAGACGAGTTGTGAGAATGCGAGGGGGGTTAAGCAGGGTAGGTAGGGCAGGGAGATGGGCTCTTACTATGCCTTCGATCCAGTCGTGCTGCGCACACTGGGCATCGCAGTAGCCACTTTGAGGGAGTGTCAGCTTTGGAACTCATCAACCAACTAGAAGGAATAGCCTCCAGGATGTGTATGGGGAGACTGACGTTCCGTACTCGGCACCAGCGGGATTCAGCTCACTCCGTGCCCCGGTCATGTCCATCTCGCCGATAACCAGAGCGCCATTCATGCCACACACCAACTTCGACAAGTCGACGTCAAAGGTGAACTCCTGATTCAGCAATTTGAAAGGCTCGTAGTTCTTTCCATCGGGAGCCACAAGAAACACCCTCGGGCTACCGACGGTGAGGCTTCCATCGGGGGCCTTGACGAACTGGCTCAGTGTGATGGCGTCTCCCTCCGTGGCCACACCGCGGACAGCATAGTCCACTCCTTCGAGCGCGCAGTTCTTTGCGCATGCCTCCACGTCGGTGCAGTCAGGACTGCCGAGCCAGCACGGGGTACTAGGGTCGTCGACTTTGTGAAGCTTGCGCCAGAGGGCATCATGGACCACAGCCGTCTCGAAGGTCTTGCACCCGTCCTTGAGTGTGCATTTTTGAGTCGGCAGCTTCAAATGCTTTTCGGGCACGGCGGTGCTAATTTGCTGCGCGGCTGCGAGAGCAGGCAGAAGAAGGGCGAGGAAGCCCGGGTACGTGTAAACCATGATGATTGAACGACTTGTGATGAAGGGATGGGAGCGTCGAAGAGGTGGATGGATGGCTGGGGGTGAACCCCCATTTTAATAACAGATTAACCCTGGGGGTTCCTAGGAACAGGGGATACACGGCGGGCCTCCGCCGGCTACTTGGCGGGGAGTTGGATCGCCGTTCTTGGAGGCCGGAGGGGGAGTTGTTGGCTCCGGGGCCTAGAGACCGGGACGGGTCCGGCCCCCGGCCCGACGATGACGTCGGAGCCAACCGCCCTCACCTCCGTTACTCTCTATTACTCTCTAGGCACTCGGCACTATTGGTCAACGAGGCATCGAGATCCACGGCTATTGCCGGTCCGTTCCCACCGTGACAGTGAGCTCCAGAGGAATTACCACTTTCCGTGATACCGAGACACTTGGCTGCTATCGGGTTGTGGAGTTGTCTTGTGGGGTTGGGGAAGCATTAGTCGGACCTGCGACGGTGTCCCTATAATAGTTGAGCTGATAAAAGGTCTGCTCTTAATTATTCGTGCTCACGGGCCGGTTACCTAACAAAGTGCTCATTAAATCGCCAATCAATTCCATCAAAACTGCGTTTATAATGCGATGAGGTCCGCGTTGCGCTCAAGACCAAACCGAACAACCGGGAACAACGGTGCTGCATACGGTACCGACGACTGTTCCTGATGATCGTATATTGGGAGTGCAGAGAACGGCGGCTTCGGATTGGGGCGCTTAGTTGTCAAGGAGTCGTGTTACAACAGCCGGTAGTATCTCCCGGGAATCAATTTTAGCCTCCCCCGGGCGACCCTCCCCCGCAAAACCCCCATGGCGGGCGACGTGACCACATCCCGGCCATCAACGGGCACGAAGGTCTCCCCGGCCCAGGCCCCAATACCTACATCACCGTTGGAACCACCACCACCTCACGACCCCAGACCCAACCACACACACCACTTCCTTCCCGCGACCCCATCCCACAACACCCTCCCCAACCAACCCCGCCTTATTCCACCACCCTCTACACTCCCAACGCCTCCTTAACATAATCCAGCAGCAACGGCCCGACCCGGTCGGCAATCACGCGGTCGCCCTCCAGGTTGGGGTGCACGCCGTCGCGCAACATGGAGGTCGTGAAGCCCGTGTAGCAGTCGGCGACGACGATGGGCGACTCCTCGGTGCTGAGGCCGGCCGCCCACTCCGGGATGCGCGCGTTGATGGCCTGGATGGCGGCGTTGGAGAAGGAGAGGGGGATTACGAGGTCGACCTAGCAGTGCGAGGTTAGTTTTCGGGTTTGGTGGTGGGGTGGCCGGGAGACTTACGATGATCTTGGTCTTGGGGTTGGATGCCCGCATGATGCCGACCATCTTGGTATACGCGTCAATGACATCCTGGGTGGTCTTGCCGCGCACCACGTCGTTGGTGCCGAGCATGAACATGACGATGTCGGCGGGCGTGGTCTGGAGCCAGTTGGTCAGGTAGTTGTTGGCGATGTCGACGGCCAGCCAGCCCGAGTGGCCCTCGTGGTGCTGGTCCCAGTTGGATGTCGTGGGCCGGCAGTTCTGCGGGTTGCTGTTCTGCGACCCGACGTACTGCACCTGGTCCGCGAGGCCGGCCTCTGCGAGCTGGTCCCACACGAAGGCCCGCCAGCAGGTTATCTCGGTGATGCTGTCGCCGAGGGGCACTAGTGTCTTGTTAGGGGGGTGAGTTCGGTCGCTCGGAAAGGACAGCTTACTGATCTTCAGCTTCTGGGCTTGACGCTCGGCGATCTCCACCGGGCTAGCCAGGGCCAGGCTGGCCAGGCTGAAGACTGAAAGGATACCCGACACGTGCATGGTTGCGGTTCTTAGCTATACACACTTGGGACCTGTGCTACTATTGGAGAAATAATATGGTCCAGTCGGCGCTTTCTGCGGCATGAAGCTCCTTCTTATATCCCAACAACATGGTTCGGATAACAGGCGGTGTCAATCCTAGGCAAGTACACTTCCTTCTAGATGCAGAAAAGAAGCACTCTAAATTGTACGCGTATCCTAACTGAGCACTAGCACACCATCAGATTGCCGTGGCCGAGAGCCGCACCGCTCTCCAGCCCATTCAGCGCCTTCCAGACGGCCGGATGTGACGGTCAGATTGATGCCAGATGCACGTATTTATCTACCGGGTTTATACCAGGTCCTTGGTCGGGCGAGGGGAGCTCAGAGAGCGGACTACGCTACTGTTCCGCGCCTATTTCGGCCGTTTCGAGTCTTTACGCATAGGACTGGCAGCCAAGCTGGACGACCATTGGTGCTAATTTTCCCTTCGCCAGATGAGGATAAATGGCACAATTACCGGACGGGTCCGCAACTGTCAACCTGTCATGCACCCACCATATGTTCGGAACTCTAACCGAGGATTGATTGATATCCGGTAGGGCCGGTGCGGGGCCTTCATTAAGGAGACCCCATGCTGCGCAACAATTCGATGCTTTGTCGTTCCCTACTTGAGTCGAACTGAGTGTTCTTGGTAGGGGGTCGCTGAGGGCCGTTCTAGTGAATCCGATCACCCGGGATAAGGAGTCAGATATAGCCGCCGAAGTTAGCTAAGGAAATAATGAAACACGACAAAAGGGTCCAAAGGTAACAAAAAGAGAACAGGAAACTCTGTGAGCAGTTCCATTCTGTGCTGACAACTGTGAGATTCGAACTCACGCCTCTTGCGAGAACGCAATGCAGCCCCTTTTTTAGGGGAAGGTAGTCCTTGAGTGCGTCGCCTTAGACCACTCGGCCAAGTTGCCGTGAATTCCGTTGTGGAGACGAGCCACATCAGTGTAGAACAGGAGCCAGCTTGGGGAGGGTGTGGAAGTTGACATGCATCAGGGTGGATATTGATGGTTGGAACCACATATGGCATTCTCCGCCTGCATTAACGTATCGTCGGCCTGAACAAGTATTTCGATTCAGCTTGCACTCGAAGTGATCAAAAGTGATTGGAAACATGGCATCGATTGTTCTCGGAATCCGCATTCAGGGGCACTATCCGACATCGGAACCTTCCCTGGGACCCGCTCCACCGCGTAAACGTGAAGATCGAAGACGGCCATCAAAATAGCCATGTTTGCGGTTTCGCATGGCTTTGACGGAAGTGTCAGGACTCACGTGCAGCCGACTGAAAACCACTCGCCCCAACCCACTTCCGAAATGGGTGCACCGTGGGCATACTGATGTGAATGAACAGTGGTAAGGGGGCATTGTGACTTTGTCCATGGAAAAGCCACACTTCCAAGGGTCAAGCCATCGTCATTGCCAAGGAGACGTGACATGGCAACGTGTTACCGTGTATCACGTAAAAATAAGAAGTCCATGTGTAATCAACAGGCTCTGGAGGGTCGTTGAGCAAGTGACAATTCAGTCTTCACGGACATATCAACGGCGATCAGACATACAAGGCTAAACTACGATAACGGCGGGATGGCGAGGTTGCACTCGTTAAACTTCCGGGTAGACGTCTCTGCGGTAGTGTTAGGACCAGCCAGATGACCAACACTGCAAGCTTAGAACTTACGTCCGCCTACGCAACGGCACCTCCATCCTGACCTTCCGCAGCAGGTCATGGTCGATCACAGCAGTACCGATCTTGGGCCCATCACTGGCGTCCCCAAGGTCGACTAATACTGTCCCCCACGGGTCGACAATCATGCTGTGGCCGTAGCTTACCCGTTTCTCGTTATGGTTGCCGACCTATGCGGCATCAGCACTCAGCAAGCAGGCCCAACAACATACAACATAGAAGGACGTACCTGGGCGGGAGCAATGACGTAAGACTGTGTCTCAATGGCTCGCGCCCTTAACAAAACCTCCTAGTGCGCTTTCTCGGTGGGGACGGTAAAGGCGGAGGGGTAGGTGATGATGTCGGCACCAAGACGCCGCAAGGCGAGGCTAATCTCGGGGAAGCGCAGCTACACGGCGTCAGCCAGCGAGAGACGACGGCAGTGCGGAGTACCCACATCGAAACATATCGTCGACCCAACCCTCCCAACCGGCGTATCGAACGGTGTCTCAATCCGCATTCCCTTCTCGACGGACCTAAACACACCACAGTCAGACCAACAACCAGCCCCTCAACCACTCAAAGACACGCACTCGCTCTCCTTCAACACCGGCCCTCCCCCGATATCCACATCAAACAGATGAATCTTCTGGTACCGATGCGCAATCTCGCCGCGCTCGTCTATCCACAGGACAGTGTTCTTGAGCTTGTGGCCGTCTAGGGTGGGCTCGTGCACGCCGACATGGATGGGCAGCTGCCAACGGTGCGCCTCGTCCTGCAGGCCCAACACAAACTCGCTCTGCTCGACGGGCTGGGCTAGGCGGATGCTTTCGGCTGCGGAGCCCGCGATGTAGTCGCTTGCTTCGGGGAGGAAGAGGGCCTGATGTGGAGGTGGTTAGCATGATGTCTGAGATGGCAGTGAGAGAGGATGGTTGGGAAAGTGAGCATGGATGATGGAGCTGACCTGGGCGCTGGCTTGGGCTGCTTGTTCGACGAGGGTGCGGCACTGGGTAAGATTGTGGGTGATGTGAGAGGTCGATGTTAGCTGACCTACAGCCTGCTCACAGAGAGGGTGTCAGCTGGAAAGGCGTGCGGGTTCAGGAGAAAGGAGAAGAGTCGGAAGTCGTTCTCGCTAGACACCAGGGTCGTGGCTTACTACTATCCGCGCCCTGTCATTTTTCGAATTGTTAGAGGGGTTAACTTGTCCACTTTCGTCCGTCATTTTGGTATTTCATGGATCAACAGTGAGAGCATTCCAAAGTGGACGGTGAGGGTGGGCGAAGGAAAACAAGGTCAGACGACGAAATCCCCGCACAGGCTGACGGCAGCACGCAATTTTCGACACTGTGTTCCGCAGTGGGCTTGGTTCCCAACTCTCAACCTCACCCAGGCACCAAAACGGAAAAACACTCTCTGAACGGGACTGAATCTAGTAGGAATCATGGCTTGATACCCACTGGTTCGTCATCTTAGCCGAATGCATACGTGCCATTAAGAATGGTTTCTGGGTCAACATTGCTGACAGCACAGTGTTTATTGAGTACTTCTCCCCCGAGCCCACTTGAGAAACACAGCTGCGGTCGCAATAAGCCTTCACAACACCCCGATCTGGGTAATCTTACCAGCCAAGCACGTTCTCCCCTAGATGTCACAATAGCAACACCACTGACGAACATGGCATACCTTCACGGGACCAAGACCCATCCATCCTTAGACGCAAGGTTGGGTTCGGAATGTCTCGGAACTGTCGTGAATTCATGATTGCCCAGCTTTCCCGCCTGGGGCAACCCTCCTGGGATGGGGTCGTCATGTCGGCATCCGCAAGCCACAAACTGCAGTGCTGCAGCCTGCAGCCCTAATCGACCATCGCACACACAACCACGCCCATTGGCGTACCACCGGTTCCCTTGCCTGTCACCGGCATTCGCGCGGCTAGGATGATGCCCTGGGGTTCGCTGAAGAGCCGAATCTGTCAAGGTCGGGCATCCTCAAGCGCGCCTGGCCATGCATGATGATGCATCCTGCAATGCTACAGCGCTACTTCCGACACAGGCCTTGTAGAATCGCGTTTGCTGTCGGACCGGTTCCTCTCCCCCACACCTGTCTCTCCCTCCGACCCCGGTTGTTGCACAGCCCGGAGATCCGAATAGTGGGACACGCGGCTGAGCTTCATGCATCGTTGAACACAAGAGTTTTGTGGGACTGGGGTCAGACAGAAGTCACAACTTTTGACAGGAAGACAGATCATTGCGGGCAATACGCAGACAGGGAGTGAACAAGTTTTGAGGCATCAACCCCAAAGTCCGCTGCACCCCTGGTTGGCGAACTGTGATGGGATGTGCCGGCTCTCTGTGGTGACTCTGCTCCGATCCCAAAATAGCAGGCTGGAAATACCAGAGTTGGCTTCCATGCCAAAAAGTGATACCGGTGACCTTGGATGATGCCGAGCAAAACCTCGGCGAGATCCCCGTCGGAAGTTGCGGAACTTGGCTGCCAGGTTGCACAAACCTCCCAAGCACAACTAGCTCCAAACTGATTTTTCTGCCACCTCCTGTGATGAATTAAAATGTATCCAGGATCCAGACGTGCTCCCCCGACTTATCAGATGTTCTGCGATCAGCGGCGCGGCCAGGTGTGGGTCCGTTTCGAGAACAATACGAAGAGCGCGGCAAAGGACAATACCAACACAGGACGACTATTGCGGGACGCGCTTAGCCACCTGAATGGCCCACCGCTCACCACTTCTCATTGTCCCCTGCAATATGCTACGTCTGATGGATGATGGTATTCTTTGAAGATAGCCCACCCAAAAGTGAGTCGGTGCCGAAGGGGAGATGGCCTGGTCCGGTCTGGATCTTGGGATTGTTCTTTGAGGACAGCTCAGCAGAATAGGGGTCGGCTGGTTGAGGAAATCCTTCATGTCCGAAACGACCAGCTCAATCTCAGCCGCTGTGTTGCTATCATCTCCATCAACAATTCTCAGAACATGGCTCGGAGGGTTCTCATCGTGCCTCCGTCAACATCAAACTGACATATACCGTTCAAGTGCCCATTTCCAACAGCCATCAACAGAGCCCTCTGAGACACCAGAACTCATCACCACACCAGTTCCGCGACAAACCCATCACCAGCCAACCTTGCACCTCTCAAACTCCCTTCTTTTGTCTCCCTTTCTCTTCAACACCAACGACACAACCATGTCCAACACCACATCCCCGCCACCGGGGCTGCCACCACCGGCCACCCCGTTCGACCCGCTCAACCAGACGTCCTTCCTCCTCTACGGGGACGGCAGCACCCCGGTCCCCTTCAACACCTTCAACGTGACGCAGATCTACCTGCAGGCGACATCGCTCTCGATCCTGTACGGCACACAGATCGGCGCCTGCTTCATGACGCTGGTGGTGGTGCTGGGCATGACGCCGCGGGCGCGGTTCCGGCGGCTGCCAACGCTGGTGAGCGTGGCGGCGCTGGCGCTCAACACGGCGCGCATGGTGCTGCTGGCCGTCTTCTTCGTCACGTCGTGGGTCGACCTGTACGTCATCGTCGCGCAGGACGCCACGGTCGTCCCGCGCTCCGACTTCTACCTCAGCGCCGCCGCCACCGTCCTCAGTGTGCCTGTGACGGTCCTCATCCTCGCCGCGCTCTCCATCCAGGCCTGGTCCATGCTGCGTCTCTGGGGCCCGCTCTACAAGCTCCCCGCCGCCGCGCTGTCGCTCGTGCTGGTGCTGCTGACGGTGGCGTTCAACATGATGACGACGGTGATCCAGACGCGTGCGATCCTGTACGCCGACATCAGCCAGATCGCCGACTGGGTGCGCCAGACGTACCTGGGTCTCATCACCGCCTCCATCTGCTGGTTCTGTTTCCTCTTCAACATCCGCCTCGTCATGCACATGTGGACCAACCGTAGCATCCTCCCCAGCCTCAAGGGCCTCAAGGCAATGGACGTGCTGGTCATCACCAACGGCATCCTGATGTTCGTTCCCGGTAAGCCCTCCCCCCCACCTTCACCACCTCTTTCACCACCCACCCCCCACCCACGTACTAACCCCCTCAACAGTAATCTTCGCCGCCCTCGAATTCGTCCAATGGGACCGCTTCGAGCCCGGCTCCATAACCCAAACCTCCGTCATCATCGTGCTCCCCCTGGGCACCCTTGTCGCCCAACGCCTCGCCAACCCAGCTTGGTTCGGCACGGGCCACTGCGCCGCCGACACCTCCTCCTCAGCCAACACCACGGGTTCCGGCGCGGGAGGATCGTCGGCCCTCTCCCGCGGCGCGCTGTCCGGCACTACTACGGCGACGAGCGCGCGCCGCCCGCTGCTGACTAGCGTGCGCAGCAATACGAGTGTGGGCGGGGGTGTGCATCGTGGGGGTGGGGGCCGTGGGAATGTGTCGACGCATATTGCTGCGGGCGGGAGTGAGGCGTCGTCAGTGGGGGAGAAGGGGGGGGTGATGCATGTGGATGGGAGGGGAGGTATGGGGGAGGGGGAGATGATGGGGGTGGATTTGGAGAGGGGTGGTGGTGGTATTGGTGGTGGTGTGAGGGTGGATTATGGCATTGAGCGGAGGGAGGAGCGCTTGCTGCCGACTGCTAGCGGTGGCTCTTAGGCGGAGTTGCTGTTTAAGCGGGCGGTGGAGGAGGCTGAGGTGGTTTAGGTCGGGGGTAATTAGCTGGGGATGGAGTTGGGTGGGTGAGGCAAGGGAGGCGGGTGGGTTGTTGAAACTTCAGATTGCATGGCGCCAGAGTTCCAGGTTGTTTCTTTCGGGTTGGGCGCTGACCAAGTTGATCATCGAGGATTGCGCGCTGGTTTCCTTCGTCAATACTTTCTTCACAGGCCGTGGATGGCAGATTGTAATTACCATTTCTTGGGCTGGTACATTTTTGCCCTCATTTAACACATCTTGTTCATCGATCATCGTTGTCGATTCCAATCTGCACCGGTGTCTTGGTACTGTTGTTCGGTCCCAAAACCCTCAAAAGCCGACCGGGACTCAAAAAACACTGCCAAAGACGTAGAGTGGCCCGGGAAGGCGTGATGTTCTTTCCGCCTCAATTCCAGGGGCACCTTCCCCCAAGCCACTCTGCGAGGGACAACGGAGTGCTCTTTCCCGTCCCTTTTGGGCTGCGCGACCTAGCTGTGGATGGGACGTGGAAACCTCTCGGTTCGATGCCCGGCTTTCTTGTCTCAAAATGCCCCCGAGTCCAAGTGGAAGCCTGAAGATTTCAACGCAGCACGACGACACACACCACTTCAGCCTATGGAAGGCCTGGGCATTCCGCCCACTCGGGACTTTTCAGATTTGAAGTTAAAACCGGAACCTCTACGAGTATCACGCAGGAGTCATTTGAGCCCGCAGAGCAACCGCCCTTCCGCTTGCAAGCATCTCTACCCCGACGCGAAGACACATCGACCAAACCGAACGAAAAAGGGGGGAACGACCGATTGCGGCAGACAGACAACGCCTCACTTTGCCGCTCTCGTGGCCAAATTCGAAATGCTCGACGCTGTCGGTAACGCTAACGCAACACTTCATCGCCAACCCACTGATCTGGTCCCTCCACAACTGGCTACGTTCAGCGCCCCGGCTGATATCCAAGTTGTCTCAAACGAACACAGGCCTGAGCGACTCGCTGCTTGTTTAGTCGAAAGTGACAAGGCCCCCACCGATAAAACCACCGCAGCAACCGTATGCTTAGCCGCAATGATACGCGAGGGTCCGTCCAGCCCAAACACAGAAAAGGAGGCCAAGACGGATCAGGCGCCCAAAAGGCCGGAGGACTGTGGCACGTCCGGGGACTAGGTGTCTCCGAAGTCTCGAACGGATCCCATTGTTACAGACTCGAAAGAATTAACCACATCGGTGCAGCGGGCAGCTCGCGCCGCTGAAGGTCGGGGAGGCAGGGCCCCGTTGTCGGTTGCGGAGAGGAGGAAGCTATTCGAGGCACAAACAGGTCAGTGTAAAAACTTCGACTCCGTATTGGATACAGCTCTGACCCAGTAAAGGCCATGTGGTGATCTCGGAAGCCGCTGGCAAGCCCGCCATTACGCAGTCTGCGACAACGCTGCTCAATCATGATGAAAAGCCACGAAGAGAGTCAACCCTCCGCAGCACCGACCCACTCCTAGCACCCACCCATCCAGTCTCAGGGACACGGTCTCCCGATGCGCGCGCTCGTCAGGCATTGCAAATCACGGAGCTTGATTGCCATCGAGCTGCTGGTCATCAACACCCGAAAGAAAACCAATATAAACGCCACAGTGTCGCGGATCTGCGCCGAGCCTTTGACCCAGGACACTGGCCGACGCCGGATGAGGTGTCTAGTCCCTTACTCCCAGATACGCCGAAGCTACCACGGCCGCCCAGTACCGAGATACCGCCCAGATCCATAGGTCAGTCAACCATACGGCGCTCTAGGCCACAGCTGGATGGGCAGCCCAGTGACCTCGATAGTGTTGACATGGCTTGTTCGCCAACTCGAATCCCTGAGCCGCGAAATAAAACGCATGCCCGGCAACGCGCAAAAGCAGTCACCGTTCGGCAGGCTGGGGGAAGGGGTCTTCGAGCAAGCCTCATTAATGAACTGTCACGGACTATGAATCGGAGGAATGGAGCGCCCAAACAGGACCACAGTACCGATCAAACCCTGGTGGGCGCCTCAGGCTCCGGTTCATCAGACTCAGAACCATTGCTGCTGTCAAGGACGGGTTCTGTCGAAGACCACCCCGTTTGCCCCGGCTCGAGTGGCAATGCGCAAGCGATATTGCCGAACAAAAGGATACAACAAGTTGGAATGGGACCCGATGCAGATTCTGTCAACTCTCCGGAGATTTCCACAGGGACGACAGGGGCGCCAATGACTTCTCCATACCTTCAGCACTGGAGAACGAGAGGGGATAGGAGATCACTGAAGTCCAGCCCAAGCCTCCCAATGATTGTACCGACGACCATTGCTGCGAGCACTCGTAGCAGCATACGCCAGTGCTCTTCCCCAGAGAGTTTGATACACCGTGGCGTAAGGTCACGCGGCTCAACCCGGATGTCAGCGCATGCCTCTTCCAAAGGGCGGTCGGGAGACGATCTCCTAGAGATCTTTGGAAGTGACATAGCCGAATCTGGAGAGTCCCCGGTGAAAGACAGAATTAATCTGTTTGAGAACATGGGGCGCCCGCCCAGCATTGAAGAGAGCGCCCGACCCATGTCTCGAGTCAAGGGGAGTGAACCATCGGAAAGCTCCGTTGAAGAGGAGTTGCACGTGGAAAAGAGGCAAACATGGCAGCGCAGGCTCGCGTCCCAAACGCTACGATCAGTGTCTCTCACAGGTCGTAGAAAGCTGCGCAAAGAACCCAAGTCAAGGATTCCCGTCCTGAAGAAGCGCCGTCGACCAACTCCCGCCGCGGCTGGCTCACCATCAGCTGTCTCTACCGATTCGAAGCGAGAGTCAAGCTTCTCCTTCAAGGCGACTCTCCGAAAGATCTCAAAATCCAGCAAGAACTCCGAGAGCCGGCTCCCTTCCGCAACAGCCACCCCGGTCGGACCAAGGGCAACCCCCTCCATTGAACTCCTGAACAAAACCGCCAAAATCGCCCCTCGACCCTTCCACAGGACCCAACCAATCCCCACCCACGAGATCAACGGCATGCCAACCCAAGAACCGGCATGTAACAGCCGGCTCACATCCCGCACTCAGCACGCAAATGATGGCACAAACATAAGCACAACGGCGAGCGTGACTAGCGCCGGTGTCTCATGGGGTCGCCGCGCCGCCGCTGTCGCGTTGGATATCGGGCGCCGCTTCAAGACGCAGACCCAAGCCCAGGCGCGCAAAGCCAGCTCTTCGGGGCGTTCGGGGTTGTCGTATTCCACGCTGGTGAACACCACGCCCGTGGACGGGGATGACCGTGGGTTTGTGGCCGGGGGCTACGGCGGGGAATGGCTCGGCGCTGTCCCTGCTGACGATGCGGTCGAGGAAGCGAGATCCCGGCCCGCCACGGCGATGTCAATGGGCGGAGTCGCGGCGGGGTATGACTATGGCCGCGGCCGCGGGGGGTAGGACGCTGCTGCGCCGGTGTCGCTGCCGGTGGTGGTGGTGGGCCTGCATGACTGCCATTTGGTGCATCCGCGGCCGGCGAGGGTGTTGGATTTGGGGCGGATTGGGGCGTTGGATGTGCCGGTTGGGTTGCGTAGTTGGGGGTGGGAGATGGGGAGAGGGTGGGGAGGTTGTGTGGGGGTTGGGATGGGGCATGGTATGGGGTATGGCATAGGGTGCGGATTGGAGCATAATATGAAGCTTGAACTGCGACATGGCATGGACATTGGGATTGGAATGGGCCATGGGGGTTTGGTGGTGGCGAGAGCGAGGTTGTAGAGTTATTCAGGGGGTTGGCTGAGGTTATGGGTTTGTTTACGATGACATGAGAAGGAAGTTGTATTGTTGACTTGGTGGTAGTGTGGAGATTGGTGTATTGTTTGTATGTCTTTTCTTATGGTCTAGGTTACATCAGCAACGCGGAGGTCGAAGCTCAAGCTTAAATGGAAAGCAATAGTGTTCCTGGATCTCGTTCGCCAAACCTGACGTAGACGCGCGAGGAAGCGGGCGTTGCGTCAACTTTGTTGTCATCGAGAAACAGACAGGCATGTGCTTTCGACGGCCTTGATATTTTTTAAACCCTTCTACAGACGACCATAATCCTTGGACCTCATGCTCATGACACATTCACATCATCCCCACTCTTGTCCCTCAGCACCCTTCTTCCACAACTTCAACTTCCGCCCACTCCCCCCTACTCAGCCAAGCCCATCCCCCGCCCAATCTTCTTGACCAAAGCCTTCTTCAGATACCACTCCCTCGCCATCCCGCGCGTCATCTTGGCAAACGTCTGCGGCACGATGCGGCCGCGCTCGACGGCGCGGCCCAGCACGAAGATGGCGTCGGCGAGCGCGCGCTCCTCGGCCACCAGCTCGTACAGCTGGTTGCCCACGACGGTCGGCGCCACCAGCAGCTCGTCGATGTCGGGCTCCGGGTGGTTCGCCGACCCCTCGATCACCCCGTCCGCCTGCCGCAGCGAGTCCTGCAGGATCGCCGTGTTGGATGTCAGCAGTGCGGTCAGCTGCGTCAGCTGCGCCGACTCGGCTTGGAGTGTTGCCATGGCTTGTTGCATGGCGGCGCGCTGTGCGTGGAGGCCCTGCAGGGAGGTGGTGTTTTGGGCGCGCGCTTTTTGCCGGTGCATGTAGAGGGTTTGGGCGAGCTGGTGGAGGAGGTGGTCCTTTTCGGGGTTGGGGGGGATGGGTGGTGCGGGGACGGCTGAGGGGGAGGGGATGGCGAGCGTCAGGTCGTCGTCCATGAGGTCGGGAGGAGGGGGCGGTTTGGGTTTCGGTTGGGGCTGAACGGGCGGCGGGGGTTGTTGCCAGGTTGGCGGAGGGGTGTTGTATTGCGGAGGGTGGCTGAAGGTTGCCATGTGCCGGGGGTCGGACGGTGGGACGGGGGCCTGCTGGGGACCCGGTGGGAAGCCGGCTGGCGGAGGCCCTTGATACTGCGGAGGGCGTTGAGGAGGGGGATTTTGGGCGGGGGGGGATAAGGGTCCCCTTTGCGCCAGTGGAGCTTGTGGTCCTTGGGGCGGCAGCGGAGGGGCTGTCTCGTAACGCGAGGGTCCAGGTCTCGGGGGTTCCTGACGCGACATCGGTTGCCCGTTGGGTGCATGGTGACTCGGTTGGCCGCCCACCTTTGGCGGAGGCGGGGGGACTGGGGGTCCGCTCTGTTGAACGGGAATTGGAGAGGGTTGCGGTTGAGATGCGACCTGGGGCCCCGGCTTTGGTGGAGGTGGGGGTGGTCTTGTATCGTCCGGTGCCGCGGATTGTACTCCGCTGGCAGGTCTCGGGGCGAGGTCGGGCGGCAGCGGAGGTACGGGAGGCGGTGTGTGTGTTTGTCGGGCGGCAGGAGGTGGCCCTTGTTGGCGGGCAACAACCGGGGGCTCCTTGGCGAAGATGTCTTGTAGAATAGCCAGAAAGTCCAGGATAGTAGATTTCTTCCGTCACAAATCAGCTCCGTATCCTTTCTCCGGCGATATACCACAACTTACATCCCAAAACGTCGACCAGCCAACAAGGTAGGGGTGATAGACCTGACCCTGTGGGTCAACGTGCTGACCAGGACGGACGACCATGGTCTCGGTCGGGGTCACGTAGGCCAGGGGAGGCTCGCGCGGGTATGCGTGCGGTACCCATATCGATATCGGGAAACGGTAAGTTGCGCCGCGGAACAGGACCGGTATTGTCCCCGAGAGATGGAGAAGCAGGGCAGAGTTGCCGTCGGGGAACGCTGTGAACGCACTGTTAACCGGGGCCACAGGCTACAGTTGAGAAACACCAAGCTGGGATTGCGGATTTCATACTGTGGACATCAGTCCTCGGCGACAGAGATGGATACTGTGACAGCGCTTGGGCTACATCGTTGTAGGTTCGATTGACATCGTGATATTCCTGGTGGGAGGAGGAGAGGGGTCAGCTTCTTGGCTTCGATCGATGAGCGAGTCCGGGCGGCGCACACTTGTTAGGACGCTGTAGAGCCAGTTGAGCACATGTTGTTGGACCACCATGTTGGCTGGTGCGGCTGCGGCACGGGGCTATCGACGCATGGCCTTCACTGTCGAGATGTGTTTGTTGCCGCAGCCTACGAACAGCAGCGCAATGCTCCCGTGTGGAGGTGCCAAGCCCCTCCGATCGCGTGTCTTGGCGCGCCATGACGAAGTCAGTGCTTGGCGGTGAGGTGGCCCAAGCTCCCCAGATCTTGCCTGCCGCGACCAATTCGGTTGCTGACGGTCTTGCTGCGGTCGACCCTGGATCGACTGTGGCGCGCTTCCTCGTGTGACCCCACATGCACACCGCGCCACATGACGAAGGGTTGGGTTCGCCTGCAGTTTCGCGACCATGAACCCCGGTTTGTTGACGCTGCATTGACATTGACATTGACACCTTTCGAGTTTCAACACGTTTAATGTTATTCCGTTACCAGCATGACTGATACTTCAACATCCTGCGCCCAAGCCCGATAAACCCGCGACCAGCCGGAATACGCGGCAATGCCGGATGACGCGCAAAATGGCAGAGGTCACACTCTCGGCCCGGCCGCGGCCGTTGTCGGCCCAAGGCACGGAAAGGTCCTCAGAATCGGCCAACAGCAACTCTTTGTGACTGCGATATTTTCCCCGTTCCCCACCATGCCACAATTGGAAGAACAGGATTAGTGTTTCTAGAAACCCGATGCCGCAAGTGGAACAGCCAGGATAAACGAAACAGCCCTGAAGAGGGGCGAACTTTCTGGTCGTCTGAGGTTTGGCGATTACAAAGGGGGCCCACTCCTCCGAGCCAGAGTCTGCGGCCGCTACTGCTCGACTCATCATCATCCCTCCTTCCTTTCCCAAACACCGGCCTGGACTGAATTTTTCCTTCCCAACTCTTTTACATGCCCACGCCACATCCCAGTTCTCGCACGGCTGAGGAGTATTACAGAACTCATTCTGTATACTCCTTGCGTCAGGACTCTTCTCGTTTAACCTCAATCGCCTAAGAATCAGCAACATTATTTTCCGCTCCGCATTGGCTAGTAGCAAGCGAATTGGCTTGTCCTTATTTCCACAGCCATAAGAAACAGCATCTAAACTCCAGCGAATTTATTCCTCCCCCTCGGGCCCGTCCCCCCAGCGGAAGGCATGCTTCCTTCAATCCCGGTCTTGGCCGACTATGGAATCTCTCCAGCCCACGGGTTCCTCCCGAACGTCCTGCCGTTGACGCGACTCCCGGACCCCTACTACAACAAGTGGGAGGCCATCGTCGCGAACCTGCAGGGCCTCATCCTCAGCAGGCGGCTGCGTGGAGTCGTCGATCGCCTCCCAGTGCTCTCCACCATCGGTCTGGAACATGACGCAGAATGGCGCAGAGCCTACATGCTGCTATGCTTCATGGCTCACGGCTACATCTGGGGTGGTGACAGCCCCAGTGACCGCCTGCCGGCCCCCATCTCGGTCCCCCTGCTGGAGATCGCTGAGCACCTCGAGGTGCCGCCCGTCGCCACCTACGCCGCGGTATGCTTGTGGAACTTCAAGCCGCTCTTCATGGACGAGGAGATCGATAATCTCGAGAACCTCGCCACCCTGACGACGTTCACCGGCTCGCTTGATGAGTCGTGGTTTTACCTCGTCTCGGTGGCCATGGAAGCCCGCGGAGCCCCCATCATCCCTCTGATGCTCACCGCCATCGCCGCCGCCCGCGAGGACGATGCCACCACCGTGACGAGCTGCCTTAACACGTTCGCCGAGCGGTTGGATGACCTTTCCACCCTGTTGCACCGTATGCACGAGAGCTGTGACCCGCACATCTTCTACCACCGGATCCGCCCCTTTCTCGCTGGGAGCAAGAACATGACTGACGCCGGCCTACCCCACGGTGTCATCTACGAAGATGGTTCCGGTAAAGAGACGTACAGCCAGTACGCTGGTGGCAGCAACGCGCAGAGCAGCCTCTTCCAGTTCTTTGACATTGTTCTGGGCATTGAGCACCGCCCGACGGGCGAGAAGAAGCCGCAGGGCGCCGGGAGCGAGGAGACGGAACGCCAAGGCCGCGCGCCGCCCCCCAACCACAACTTCATCACCGAGATGCGCCGGTACATGCCGGGCCCGCATGCGCGCTTCCTCAGCGACGTGCAGGCAGTAGCCAACCTACGTGACTACGTCGAGCGGAACAGCGCCAACCGCCCGCTGGCCGTCGCTTATGACGCCTGCCTGTCCATGCTGCGGGCCCTGCGCGACCGCCACATCGCCATCGTCACCCGCTACATCGTCATCCCCTCGCGCGAGGTCCGCGCCCGCAGCCGCAGCCCGGAGGCCACGCGTCGCAGGGTGAACCTCGCCACCGGCTCCCGCCAGCGCCCCCAGGCGCCGGGTATTGCGTACCACGCCGAGGAGCCGGACGCTGCGAGCGGCGGCAAGAAGAACCTCAAGGGCACCGGCGGCACCGCGCTGATATCGTTCTTGAAGCAGGCGAGAGACGAGACGGGTGAGCCTGCCGTCGAAGAGTGGACCAAGCGGTTCATGAGCCGCCAGCCGCGGACCGAAGGCCAGGGAGACTTCTTCGCCGGTAAGCCCGAGGAGGGGGCCGGCCTCGAGGTTGCGGCGAACACGGAGGAGGTGACGGTGCCCGGGCTGGCGGGCAGCTGGACTATGGATGATGACGTCGGTGGCATTTGTAATTACTAGGGGTAGAGGAACTTGAGAGCGGGAGTTTAGAGCGTTAGCAGAGTAAAGCGATATCGCTAATAGCATTTTTGACCAACATATGTCATGTCCGTTGTCATCCACTCATAATGATCACAAAAAGAGACAACACTATCCATGCGGCACAGTTTAGTCCTTGTACTAAAAAGTATATTTTCCGTTCTAACGTTTATAATTTGTGAAATCCGAGCAAAGCAGACAAAACAAACAAGTTGTAACAAGACACACTCACATGTTCTAGCTTACCCACTCTCCCCATCAAGCAGCCAAAGCCACCCCATCATCGTCCCTAATCCCCAGCCTCTGAAACTCCCTCTCCCACTCCTCCTTCTCATCCGCCGTCACATCATTCCCCCTACGGAACCGCTCCTGCTCCTCCCCCTCCTCCTCCACCCGCCTCACATCCCTCAACAACCGCCTCGCCTCCCGCTCCCTCTCCCTCCTCTCCTGCTGCGCCCGCGCCGCCTTGGCCATCTTGCGCGGCGTCGTCCCCATCAGCCACAGGCCCATCTTGGCCGCCGTCGGCATCGTCTCCAGGTTCACCCGCAGCACCTGCCTCCCCCTGCTCCCATTCCTCCTCTCACCACCGTCACTGACCTGATCACTGACCTGGTCATCATCATACTCCATCGGCGGCTCCACAAACGGCAGCCGTGACGGCTCGGCGTCTGCGCCCGAGGGCGGCAGCCGGTCATACCCGCCGTGGTAGCCGCCGAGGCGGGAACCCTCGCTGGCGCGCGGGTCGTGTTGCGGTGGTGGTTGCTGCTGGTGCTTCTGGAAGACGGGGTTGGCGCGGGGCTGGGAGGAGGCGCGGGAGTCGGGCCGGAAGAAGGCTGAGGAGTTCCGGAACTTTGGGGGGTAGGTGTCGGAGCGGTGGGAGGCTCTGCTGGGGGGGCGGGGGTCGTTGGGGTTGAGGGAGTGGGTTGAGCATGACGAGATGGATGGGGTGGGTGGGTGGTTGGGGCGTGGGGTGATGCTGGGGTTGGGGTTTGGGGAAGACATACTGCTTGGTTAGCGTTGGGTGGTGGTTTGGATGGAGGTGGGTGTGGGTTGTGGTGTGGTTTGGGGGTCGGGCATGTCTTGCGGCGTTCAAAGATGTCTCCGATGAGTAGGTTTTATACCGCTTTGCTGAAGAACTGGCCACAATGAACTTATTCCGTGCTGGCTGAACAGGCGTGGGAGGTGCATCAGTTTTGACGGGCCACATTGTTTAGTCCATGAATCCCACAACGGAACAAAGGAGTACCAAAGCTTTGGGTTAAGAAACCTTTTGGCAATTGCGTGGGGCTCTAAAAGCGTAAGGCTCAAGAAATTCTGCAGCAACAAACGGGTTAATTGGGTTACCGGGACCATGTCCTAGGCGGCGGCTTGTTGTCTCCATCGTCTCCATCGTCTACAGGTGCCAATCTAGGTACCTCGACCTGAGACGTGGTCATGGTCTGCGGGAGCCGTTGGTCGTCCCCCCCGTTCCACCCAGCAAGCTTTCGTAATTTGAAGGACGGAAAAAGCTCGGGAGAGAGGTTTATGAGAGCGGCCCGAGTGGGTTGGTTCTTAACCCAAGGAGCGCTGGGCCTGCACGAAAATGATGGATGACGAAGAACAGAGGTATCGTGTATGCGCATCGAGATTGCATCCGCCAAACGCCGCCCATGAGTTACTAGATAATCCGATATCCGAGCATCCGGTCCATCTAGTTTGTATCGTACAATAGTCTTCCAAGTCTCGTACATGTATCCGTCCGCATCGTCGTATTCCTCGTTTTTCGGGATCGTGATATTCGGTCGGTTACTCGGGGCTAAAATGGGTCAATACAGGAATCGCGTGGGAGGCGGAGGGGTCACAAACCAGAGGATGGCTCCGGCAAACCCGCTAGCTAGGAAACTGACAGCGACCTGTTCATCGATTAGCGGGGTCTTGATATCACGAAGATGGGTAGCAACTCACGCCAAAGGCAGCGACGCTGCGAAAAATGGGGGCGTTCTCGGAGACAACGAACGCATTGTAGACGCCAGTGATGGGGTTGTAGGAGCGGCGCGAGCCGCCGAGACGCTTGGGAGCCATTGTGATATGGTGAGCTGGTCGGCTGGTGATCTTGCGCGATGGGTGCGATGGATGGAGAGGTCTTGGTCGTGGCGGGACCCTGGCGGCGATGCAGAAGCCGAAATTTTGGGCGAGCAGGGATACGGGACGCACGGACCCTGCTGCACGGACCACCACTGCCTTGGCACGTGCTTGATCAAACTGAATTGGAGGCGGAGGCTCAGTCAACAACTGCCCTTTCCTCCACGAGTCTTGGCTTTTCCTCTCGTAGAAGGAACGGCAGTCCCCAAGAGCGTTGTCGGCTACTAAATACTTCCAGACGTTTTCTACATCGGCATTCCCCCCCACCCCGTAAACACCAGAGAAGTTCAACTCCTATAACTTAATACAGATTAAATGTAGAACTTGCTGTTCTGGCGCCATTTTCCGGTGTCTTGATAGTGCAGGGCGCTTGGTCACAGCCAAGTACTGAGTACCTCGCCCCCTCCAATTCTATTAGTGGACCCTACCACTCTCCAATAAACGTTCTAGTCTTGGGTACCTGTAGTTAGTTCGAGAAAGTATTAACTTCGGAATCTAGGAATCCGTTTTCTTCAACTTGTAACAGCGTTGACGAGTCAAGGTACCTTAGGTCGGTACCTAAGCGCCCCCAACTTCGATAAGAACGGTGCAGCCTAGCATCTTCTCTAACGCCCCTACCCCGCAACACCATGCCGACCACACAGCCGACCACACATCCAGCACAGGAGGATGACCACGAAGCACGATTCACATCATGCTCCCGAATTATCCCCAACCTTTTCCTCGGTAACGTGGTCGCGTCATACCACATCCCCACACTCCAGGAGCATGACATCTCGGCCGTGGTGTCCGTCATCGAGGACAACAATCCCCGGTGGGAGCTGCAGGAATACCGCGCGTTGATCCCAGCCGAGAACCACCTCATCGTCCCCGCTGGCGACACAGACACTCAGGATTTGCTTGTTCACTTGCAGCAGATATGCGACTTCATCGATGCCCAACACGAAGTGGGCAGACGAGTGTTGGTGCACTGTATCGCGGGGGTGTCGCGGTCGCCGACGGTAGTGGTGGCGTATCTGGTGAGGAAGTGGCGAAAGGGGCTGGACAAGACGCTCAAGTACGTCAAGGGGAAAAGGAAGGAGGTGCGGCCGAGTCCGAATTTTATGGAGCAGTTGAGGGTGTGGGAGGAAGTTGCGTATGAGATGTGGGAGGATAGCGACGCAAAGACGGCCAAAGATCCGTATCAGGCCTATCTCGAACGGAGAAAGGAAAGGTTAAGGAAGAGGCTATGTGTGAGCTAGGAGAGTGGGTTGAACTTGAAGGAGATGAGGTTGCGGCTCGGGACTATGAACGGCAATGGCAATTGTGAGTGCCCAGATTCGTCTCATACAAGTGACCAGACCACCATACGAGCTTCAAAATGATGCGTTAGTATTGACTCCACGCCAATTTATTATGAAGATCGAGTGCAGCAGGTATGATATTCGGGCAGCTAAAATGTACTATGGAGTATCGAGAAAGAATGACCTTTTTAGATATTGCTATTCCTGGATGGGGGAACTCAACTTCTAATTACTTCTACTTAACATGTGTTGGGGCGATTGTAAGCTTCCCGCAGCCCGGCTACTTCGAAGACTAGGATAACCCTACAGATTAAGCAAGAGGCAGCGTAGCGAACAAGAATAAAAAATGCATCCTCGGGTGCAATAAACATGACTCCCGAGAAGACGATGGTGCCAAAGACAAGGTGGACAAGGCAGAGCAGCGAGTGAAACCAAGAAGCTGCCAGAAAAAGAACCGACTCATCAGCCCACTGAATACAGACAGGCCCACCGTTTTCCTGCTTCCCCAAAAGGGTGAACTCGAGGGCGAAATAGCGTTTGATGCTATGGTGCCGGAGGCTCCATTCCGAGGCTGGCAGACGTCTGGCCCGGATATGGAGAATTCCAGCGCCAACAAGATGCACAGCAAGTCCAATAAAGGTCCACACCAGCGGGTAGTAGATAAAGCTGGGCGTGAGCATGTTTATTGCCTGGGTGCCGAGTTCCCAGTTGACGATGGAGACGTTTGCTGCCGCCGCGGCGGCGAGGACGTACTGAAAGGCCACTACTGACCGGCCGCCGTAGCGGCGCAGGCGGGACGCGGACGTGTCCCAGTTCTGGCGGTACCGGCTGGCCCGCTCTGCCGCTAGGACCTCGCTGGGTTCGTATGCGTCGAAGGCTCGGCTCATGTGGATAGCGGGCGACCCGATGGCCAAGATGGTGGTGAGTAGCGGTCGCTTGCCAATGACAGCGAGAAGCGACATCTCGAGCGAGCTGGCTCCGGCCAGGGTGAGAAGGGTGGGTGCAAGGCCGAGGACGAGCTGTGAGACGGACAGGCTGGCTTTGGTGAACTCAGAGGAATTCTCTATGAGGCACTGGATGACAGGCAGCGTGTATCTTGAGTACTCTCCTCCTCCCGCGTCCCACGGAGTGCTGACATTGCTCTCGGTTCCGTAGAGATAGATATCGTATTCCCGCGTACAGTTTTGATGCAGAATGCTGTCGAAGATGAAGCCGAACCGCGGATACCATGTTTTAAACTGGTTGTAGTCCCGTACGATCGCCTGTACACTTTGCGTCAGGGCAAGCATCAGGGCCACGGTGCTGACAGGATGGCGAAAAAAACCCATCGTTGCATAGGTGGTAGGTAAGGTAGAGGCGAAAGTGAGCGGGTTGGCCAGATGGGCCATCAACCCAGCAAAGCTGGCAAGCGACATTGCGATTCAATACGCGAGATATGTTGACAGCCATCGTCTATCTTATACTTAGGTACCTAGGTAGCATTACGATCTGTCGTGGTTCCCCCAGCCTGAAGCCCGAATATCATTGGTCAAATGATGATTCAAATTGTTGAAGGCTCTCTCATGCCACTGAGTCCAGCTGTCATGATCCCATTGGACTCGCGGCGATCATTTCCTCCTGCTCATTAGCGTAGTTGCCCGTGGTCCTTCTTGGGGTCGGAGATCCGCGAAGCCACACCAGCGAGAACCACCTAATTGGGGAGGTCTGGGCCTTTACGGCGGTTAAGAACTTACAATCACCGAAGACCTAACCGCCCAGTAGGTACTCGGGATGTCCCGAGAGTCAGAGCTATGAAGTTACGGCTGTGATGTGTGATGGCGGTGGCTCCCGGTCGCTGCCTGTCCAAAAACAGATCACATTGCTGCCGATTGACAAATTAACAACTGGTGTACTTGTAGGGAGTATACACATAGCGGGGGGTCCTGAATACTTGGCGGGGGGTCTACGGCCTTACTTCGGGGAAACTTGGCGGGGGGTCCAGTTTTTCCAACCCCCCGCCAAATCGTTGAGTCATCCATCGTGCATTGACCGCTTTTTGTTACGGGTAATTGAGCGAAATGTTACCGCTATATACTGGGCGTATATAGTTAGTATTTGCGAATAGAAATTCAAAGGTTGGATTCGTAGGTATATACAGTATGTATAGGCCGGATAAATGATATTCCGACCTACGTTTTGTATTACGTTGTATAAACGTAAATTTAATTATCTATCGAAATTATAACTTTAAATTCTTTTAACTTTCAACCAACTACTCTACAACTATAGTTATATTTTTACCTATAAGTTTATTTTATTTATCGCTAAATCGCTTATTTACAATATCATATACTAACTATATTTTTATTATAGATTTACCAACTATATATATATAAAGAAAACATCTATTAGAATTACTATATACTCCCTCTAAGTATATATTAATAATAAGCGTTTACTAGTCTTAAAAAATAGCTACTAACGAGATACCTATATATATCTATATAATATATAATACCTTTAGTATATAATATATATATTCTATATATACCTTATTAATATTTAATAGATAATAACTCTATATACTATATAGAGAATCTGTCTATCTAGTAGAGTTACTACTATAGTATATTATCTACTTTGTATATATTCTGTATATACCTGCCTAATAAAAGCTTTTAGGTCCGATCGAGAACTGTAACTATAACTAGGTCCTACTATCCTATAAGTAGGTCCTAGAGGTAGGTAGTAGGAAGTATAAGTTCATTCATAGTCTATATACTATATATATATTAATAATTAGTAGTTTCTACTATTACTATTACTGAAAATACCGAGGTCTCCGAAGATAGTACTATAATATCTACTATTAATAGTATAGTATATATCTAAGTCCACTATACTCTCAGTATATACTTACATTATATCCTTAGTTATAACATTATTATTAATCCCAACAGCAATATTATATATAATATTACTTACAGTAACCAGC
The DNA here is from genome assembly GCF_033439085.1 of Chaetomium fimeti. Classification (NCBI taxonomy): domain Eukaryota; kingdom Fungi; phylum Ascomycota; class Sordariomycetes; order Sordariales; family Chaetomiaceae; genus Chaetomium; species Chaetomium fimeti. Next base: position 446,731 of record NW_026944337.1, read on the forward strand.
CCGGTATAAGTTTCATATATATATACTCTATATAGCTATAATAGCTGATATTTCCTTTTAGCTTTGTTACTATATTTGTATAGCCTATCCTAGTATTTATAAGTATAAGATACCTATACCTACTTTATATATATTTATAACTTTAATAGTTAATCCCTTATACAATAATACCAGTATTATAGAGATTCTAGTTAGTTAGAAGTATATATTTACCACCTACCTAGTATATATATACTAACTATAATAATACTCTTTGCAAATAGGTTCTAACATAAGGTTAGTAATATACTAACTATACCTATAAGCCTAGGTATATCTAGAATATACTTAGTATATATACTATAGATACTAACCTTCTTATAGATATAGTTTAGTCGGCTCTTACCTATATAACTTTACTACCAACTATAAGATAATTATATAAGTCTAAGCCAAGGCTAGTATATACCCTGTATATACTAATATCTTAATACTTATAATCCCAACTTCGCTAGGAAGTTTAGCACCCTCTTTCACCATATTATAAGTTACCCACCTACCGTATATATACTAACTATACCATTATCTCCTAGCTATATTTTACTATTTATCTATATTTCATTCTAAGTTACTTTCCCTACTTAGTTTATTTCCCCCCCCCTAGGCTCTGTATATACAGCGCCTAAAAAGCGATAACAGAAACAACAGCCTCGTTTACTACTACAAAGTCAATAAACCTATACCCTCCCCCCAGTAAATCCACCTACCCCCTCTCAACAGCAATCTACCCCCCCCCCCTCCTACTATTCTACCCACCGTAGAGCTACCTACCGAAGTATATATACACCCTATACAAGCTTAGGTCCTATAGCCTATACGGCTAACCCAGCAATTATTATATATTTCTATTAGTTAACCTATTTCGTTTTTAGAAATTGATAACTAAGCTTCAGCTATATTATATATATCCTATATATACTAACTATTTACTCCCTTAGTCTATTTATCCCAATAATACCGGTACAGCTAGCCCAACCGCTCCTAGCAGTACCAAACGTAAGGTATTATTTTATACCTTAATACATTAACAAAGTATATACTAACTATATCTAGTATAATGATAATAATAATAGCAAGTCCGAGCCCGAGACCCCTACTAAGAAGAAACCTATAGGTAAGTTACTCACCTACTCAGCATATATATAACTAACGCTTTATAGCTATAAAGCTTCCGTAGAAGCCGGTCTAGAAGAAGAACTAGCCTAAGCCGGGTTTACACTAAAGTTTTTGAGATTTAGGTAGGTGAGGCCCTGTAGTGCACGCACTGACAGGGCTTACAATGCACTTTGGGGAAGCAATACGCAGTACTATTGCTTAGCTACTAGTAGTAATTATAGGGCCTAGGCCCTGTAACAGTGGTTAATTTAGTGGGTAGACCACTATTGTTTTGGGAATGCCTCTGTATTTGCTATCTTAACCACTGGAGTTGGATTTACTACTTCCTTCTCATATACCCACCGACCGGGGTACAGTGCCGAATTCGGCCCAGCGGTCTTAGTGGTAAAAAACTGAATCCCGCAAAACTCATTTATATAGGTTTAACTAAAAATGGGCTCACCTGCTCGCAACCGTACCCAGAAGTGCCCAGACCCACTTGCACTACTACCTTAAAAACCGGTATAGGGTAGGCCGGTTGGGGCTAAACGGTGTAGGGTAGGCCGCTTGGGAGCTAACCACCGGTGTAGGGTAGGTCGCTTAGGATGCTAAGAGGTATAGGGTAGGCTGGTTGGGAACAACCGGGTGTAGGGTAGCTCGCTTGGGAAACCTAGGTGTAGGGTAGGTGTAGGGTAGCTCGATTTGGGAGAAGCTAGCACTTAGTGAAAAGAAGAACTAACCTTCTTTAAACTAAGATAACTAGCTACCCAGTAATCGTACCGCTACAACCAAAATACCAGTATATAGCTACAGGCTATACAAATTCAATTACAGTACTGTAGAGCCCCCTAGATGGCCACAGTACTAGTAATCTGAACTCTAGGGTTTAATACCCCCTCTTTATAGGCCTGTATACTTAGTAGAGTATAGAAGGTTTAAACCTTAGCTATACTAGTGAAGAGAATAAAAAAGACTAACTAACTAAACTAAAACTAAAGAACTATAGTAGTTAGATACTATTTACAGGCTTTTCTAGCTGTTGAAGCTATATATAAAAAGGACTAAATTATAGGACCAATTTCAAAACTATTTATAAAGGGAAGAAATAGTAGGGAATGGATAGGCTATTATAGTAGGTAGTCTAATCTAATAACCACTATAAATGCCTCGGCTTCTTTAAACCTAGTAGGTCTATAAACACCCTAAAGAGTTAGCTCGCTAAAGCCTTTGTAAGCCCATCGGCCGGTATACATTTAGTATTAAGAAAACTAATGGAAACTAAGCCCCCTCTAACCTTCTTACATACATAGTGGAATTTCAGCAGTATATACTTAGTTCTACTATGTAGAGCTGGGTCATAGGCTGTAGTTATAGAGCCAGTATTATCCTCAAATATAGGCACTGGGCCTATAATTAGGCGCTCTAATTCTTTAAAGAAATCCATTAGCTACTGAGACTCCCGTATAGCCTCTGTAAGTGCATCGGTTTCGGCCTCAACTATTAAAAGGGCTATAGTAGAAGCCCGTTTCGATTTCTAGGTTATAGGTCCACCGGCCAATTTAAATAAATAGCCGTAAATGGATTTAGACGTTTCTTTATCGCCTACATAGTCGCTATCTGAAAAGCCCACTAATTATAGGCTCTTTGCCCCCTCTAAAAGAGTATTTACTATATCCTTTTTAGTAGGACTATAACAAATAGCTAAATCCTTACTACCGTTTAGATACCGGAATAGGTTTTTAGCGGCATTAAGATGCTCTATAGTAGGGCCCTGTATAGCTCGTAAGAGCCACTATACCGTAAAGGCTATATCTAGCCTTATTAGGAGTATTAGGTATATTATAGTACCTACTATCTTCTAGAACAATTTATAGTTGGACCTATTTATAGGGCTGCCTTTACTAGATATATTAGATTTATAACTAGTAATTCCTGATTATAGGGGTATAGAGATTAATCGACTAGAATCTAACCTGAATATCTTTAAAGCTTTTTCAATATACTGTTTTTAATAGATATATAGTATTCTCTTTTCTCTAACCCTCTCTATTTGAACTCCTGTCATGATCACTGTGCCAGACGCACGGAAGCGGGGCGCGGGACGCCCCGAGCCAATCGTCAAGGATGGGAGCGTCAGCCAATAAGAAGCGGATCGTGTGGGAGAATTCACGATCCATGGGATCGTGGAATAGATAAGACGATCCAGGATGGATCGTCTTGAGGATAAGACGATCCAGGAGGCATAGGTACGAAGGTACCTACGGACCTAGATAGTATATAGTCACTCGTTCTGGAGAGCTCTGGGAGTTCTCCAGTTAGCAATCACAACTACAGTTCGCTACAAGCTCGAGAGCCTACTGTTGAGACAAGTCTTTGTTGTGCACCCTTTGGCTGCACCGAACCTAAGCACCCTTGAGAGAATACCTTCGACCGATACTGAACCCTAACAGGACGGGTCCAGAGACAGGTTCGTCACACGTTGCTAACTCCCTTTGATCTGTTACAGTTCAGGCTCGAAGGTAAAACGACATGGCAACTCAACCGACGCCGGGCCAGATCACGGCCGCGCTTCAGAGAGTCACCGAACGACTCGACGAAACTGAAGAAGAGCTTGCGAAGACCAAGGCCAGCAACGCGGCATTGGCAGCCCGACTTGCGGCGACCGAGGTCCACACCAAGGACCCGGCCAAGACGAAGGTCAAATTGGAGCAACCCGAGAAGTACGGGGGCGACCAGGAAGCCTTGCCAGGTTGGATCACGGAGATGCGGAACTATCTCGACCACAACTCGCACCAGTTCGCCACTGAGGAGTCCAAGACCAGGTACGCCGCCACCCGACTCAAGGACAAGGCCCTCAAGTGGTTCACGGGAACACTGAGTGATTTCCTCGGCGGAGCAATCCACAAACCCTTCACCAAAAAGGTCTTCGAGAACTACTCCGAGTTCGAGAGTGAGATTCAGAAGGTGTTCGGTGACAAGGACGAGAAGTTACACGCCCAGGAACGGCTAGGACGGCTGAAGCAGACTAGGTCAGCCACCGCCTACGCCACGATTTTCCGACAAGACTCCATGAAGGCAGAAATAGACGACGAGGGGCTGATGCACCTGTTCTACGGAGGACTGAAGGAGGAGGTCAAGGACGAGCTCTACAAGGAGAGCCGACCTGACACGCTCGACGAGTACATCGCCATGGCTGTCAAAATTGACGACCGACAGTTCGCCCGCAAACAACAGAAGAAGGGCAGCGAGATTCAGCGATCCGCAGGCTACCACAAGCCCAACGACAAAAAGAAACGCCAGCACCAGAGCACGTCATACGGCACGCACTCGGGACCCATGGACGTCAGCGCTGCCCAGGCACAATGGGCAGGAAAGAGAGATGGTGCCAAGGACAAATCAGGCATCACTTGTTACAATTGCGGCAAGAAGGGGCACTTCAAACGAGACTGCCGCAGCAAGAAAGAGTGGAGACCGGTTCCAGGGAAGGAAGCTGCCACCATCGACCAAAACACGGTCGGAAGAAGAACCCGATTTCTGGAGGTCGCAGCCGCCAGCTACACGCAGGACGACCTCGAAATCGACATTGACCGAGTCATCGAGCAGGACGATGAACTCACCGACTCGGATCAAGGAGACTTGATGAGCAGCAACCACCAGGAGGAAAACGACACCGCCCACCATGCTTTCATCGAGACGGATGACGAGGGAGAACTGGCTCCCCCGCGGTACATCCAACAAGTCGCTGAGGAATGGGGCATCACCCTGGTTCAGCAGGAGGACGGGCAATGGCGAACCCACGAGGGTGAAGGAGGAGTCAGCCCGAACCTCACCTTCCTACAGCAGAGGGTCCTAAGCCAACGGCAAAGGATCGAGGAGTTGTCGAGAGAAAAAGAAGAACTCGAGCAGCTTCTCCAAGAAAGAAACGACCAGTACGGACAACTTTGCGCGGAACTCGATTTCGCCAGAGAACGAGTCCAAGAGATCACCGAGGCCAACAACAGGGCCGGGGATCACGTCGAAAAGACATTAAGAGAGGCACAGGCCTTGCAGGACGACATCCGCCAGGCACTCCCGGATCACACTCCGTGGGATGGACCCACCGAAGAAGCGGAAGAATACGAAAACGGGGTACGATACCCCGAGCGACTTTTCGACTACGCACAGGAGCAAAATGCGACGAAAGGAAGGAAACAGCAGAGCTGGGAAGAATATTGGACTCGACATCAGCACATCGTGCGCACCGGACGACAAACCGCTGACCTTGAATGGTGGGGTTTCCGGGGCGAGAACAACACGGAGGGATTCCAGTTGCTGCCAGAGGACCATGAGCGGGTGGACCCACGAAAGGAGAATCACACCTATCTGCCCTGGTTCCAGTGCATCGCGCACGAATGTCGGTACCACTTCCAGGACAAATTTCGCAACAGTTTCTGGCCCACGAGGGAAGAAAAGGGGACGCAACCCCTGCCCATCAGATGGGTATACGACAGCGGCGACGCTCCCGCAGGCATGTTGTGGGACACCCAACGCACTCACGAGGGCAGGCTGAGGGTTAAACCCAAGGCAGCCTGGCCCCGACGCTGTATGGCGGGCGTAGGAGTCAACGAATGCCGAAGCGCAGACTGCCTACCACACGCCGACGAGAAAATCTGGGGATACATGGAACAGCAATCCCAGAGGAAGCCACACCAGAGGACGAGAGCGTCCCGAAGGAACGAGAGGCGCCCAGTTGAGGCATGGGCGGCCCAATGGCTCCAAGAACACCAGACGATTGACGCCGCAAGCCAAGGTGCGGACAGGGACGCCTTGAAACACCACAAGAGCTTGGGAAACGGCTCAGGGCCCTCCGAGGGGCCCGGAAACCGCTAACTCCACAGCAACGGAGACAGGCTGCGCAGTACAGGAAGAACTGGCGCAAGCAGAAGCCTTACAACGACCTCCCAGCAGACGAACACGAAGTAGCTGCTGTACGAAGCACCAAGCCAGACAACAGGCTCTGGATCACAGCGCGATGGGGGAAGATCGAAGCCCTCGCGTTAGTGGACGGAGGAGCGCAGATGGATCTCATCTCGCCCGCATTTGTGAATCAACTCAGAATCCCATGGAGGATCAAGAAGCAACCACACGTCGTCAAGGGACCATTCGACACACAATGGGTACGACGAGAGACAGAACCACTCGACATTGAGGTGGAAGGAAAAACCACCCAAGTGGTGTTCGACATCGTAAACATGGGGCCGAAGAAAGACATGATTCTCGGGCGCCCATGGCATGAGGAATACGACCCAGACATCAGTTGGAAGGGAGATGGCCATCTGCGACCGCGGGAACAGCGGGAGCATCCGACCAACTCGATGGGAGAACGCGCAGAACAGGAGCCACGGGAGAGCAGCGGGTCAGAACGAACCCCCTCTACGGGCCCACCGCAGGAAGCAGCCAGTGCAGAACCACGCACTCTGGAGTCCGGAAGAAGCGGCACACGACGAAAGAAGCAGGCACGGGAGGAACGAACCATCGCCGTCGTCTCAGTCGACGAGCACGGAATGCTCAAACACGAACAATGGGTCAATCAGCTCGAAGCGGCAAGCATCGAGCTGGCAGCAGAAGAAGTCAGGGAACTCGAAGCAGCGAGCATCGAGCCTGGGAACAACAAGTTCGCGTACTACGAGGGTACAGCGAAGAACGCAAAGACGGGGCAGATCCCAGACGACTACAAGGGGCACCCGGCGTTCACGGCAAAACATCTTGCAGGGCTACCAGACCACGGACCTTGGGATCACGAGATCAAACTCAAGGAAGGAGCCCAGTTGAAGTTTTTCAAGGTGTACCACACCAACGAGAAGCAAGATGCAGAGTTGAGGAGTTATCTCGAAAAGAATCTCGAGATAGGACACATCAGACCATCGACATCTCCAGCAGGCTACCCAGTCCTCTTCGTTCCAAAGAAAGATGGGAAGCTCAGGATGTGTGTGGACTACCGACAGTTGAACAACGAGACGGTGAAGAACCGATACCCGCTGCCACTGATTTCGAGGCTTCGAGATCAGCTGTCAGGAGCACAACACTTCACACGACTCGACCTTCCAACAGCGTACGCCCACATCCGCATCAAGGAAGGAGACGAATGGAAGACGGCTTTTCGGACACCCTACGGGCACTACGAGTACCTCGTCATGCCGTTCGGGTTGACCAACGCACCAGCGACATTTCAAGCCGCTATCGACCACGCAATTCGACATTGCCTCGATAAATTTGCAGTCTGTTACCTGGATGACATTCTCATCTACTCCAAGACACTCGAAGAGCACAAGAGACACGTGCGGCAGGTGCTGGACTGCACTGCACGAGCACAAGTTGTCAGTCAACAAGGACAAGAGCGAGTTTCATGTCAAGAAAGACAGTGTTTCTGGGTTACGAATCTCCCCAGGATGGGTCAAGATCGAACCCGAGAAACTGGAAGCTGTCAGGACGTGGCCGACACCGACGAACGCCACAGGAGGTCAGAGGATTCATCGGATTCGCCAACTTCGTCAGGAATGTTCATCAAGAACTTTTGGCGACATTCGCGAGACCTCTACACGAACTCACGAAGAAGGATGCCACATTCCAGTGGAAGCAGGAGCACGAGCAGGCTTTCCAGCGGATCCGCGATGCGATCATCGCCGACCCGGTGCTCATGCTGCCTGATCCAAGCACACCTTTCGAAGTCGAGGCTGATGCTTCGGACTTCGCGATCGGAGGACAACTTGGTCAGAGGGACAAGGACGGCAAGCTTCACCCAGTTGCGTTCTTCTCCAAGAAACTCGAAGGACCAAGGCTTAACTACCCGATCCACGACAAGGAGCTTCTCGCAATCATCGAAGCATTTCAGGAATGGAGACCATACCTCAGCGGCACGACACACGAAGTCCAGGTGTACACGGACCACAAGAACTTACGGTACTTCACCACCACCAAGGTGCTGAACGGACGACAAACTCGGTGGGCAGAATTTCTGTCCGAATTCAACTTCACGATCCACTACAAGAAAGGCTCAGAAAACGCACGAGCGGATGCCTTGAGTAGGAGAGCGGATCACCACGACAACACGTCTGAAGCCTCACCACCATTGCTACATCAACAGACAGACGGATCGCTACGGCACGCTTCCCAACCGACTGAAGACTACGAGATCGCAGCACTTCAGCAGCAGTCGGAAGATCCCGAAGCCAGGCCTCTGCAACCGTTTGTAGAATGCTGTGCGGCCTTCAGAGAACAAAGATTGGAACAAGACTTCCAAGGAATCATCGCGGACGACGAACGCGATGCATGGCAAGAAGAGCCAGAATCCAAGATCGCGGGATTGCGACTTGAAGGAACGAGACTCTGGTACCACGACAAGGCCTATGTCAGGCTGGGTGACCAAAAGGAGCTCATTCGAAAGATCCACGAGTCGAGACTCGGAGGACACATGGGAATCAGCAAGACAATTGCGAAAGTCAAGCAGAACTACGACTTCCCAGGAATCAAGCAGACGGCAGAAGAGGTCCGGGCGGAATGCGACCTCTGCAAGCGGAGCAAGCCAGGACGACACAAGCCGTACGGGCTACTACAGCCATTGCCAGTTGCAGAACGACCATGGAGTTCGGTGACGATGGACTTCATCACCAAACTACCAGCCTCCAAGGACTCAGTAACGGGAGTAGAATACGACAGCATCCTCACGATGGTGGACAGACTCACCAAGTGGAGTTACTTCCTCCCTTACAAGGAGACATGGTCAGCAGAACAACTCGCAGATGTGATCTACCGCAACATCACCTCGGTCCACGGCTGGCCGGAGGAATGGATCACGGACAGAGACACCAAGTTCGCATCAAAGTTTTGGCAGGCTCTGATGACGAGACTGGGTACGAAAAGTAAGCTCTCAACCGCTTACCACCCACAGACGGACGGACAGACGGAACGACTCAACCAGGTCGTCGAACAATACCTACGGTTGTACGTCAATTTCCAGCAGGATGACTGGGTCGAGCTGCTGCCGACAGCGCAACTCGCCTACAACACCACCGTCACGGAGACCACCAGGGTCACACCATTCTTCGCGAATTTCGGCTACGAAGCAGATTTGCGACAAGGGCCCGAAGTTTCGGTGCCCAGAGCGGCAGTCAAAGCCGACAAAATGAGCTCGCTGCACGCGATGCTCAAGGAAGAACTCGAATTCGTACGAACACGGATGAAGAAGTTCTACGACAGAAACAGGCTCGAGGGACCTCGCCTAGAGGAGGGGGGCAAAGTCTACCTCATTTCTCGAAATCTTCGCACGAAGCGACCAAGCAGGAAGCTCGACTTTCGCAAAGTCGGACCGTTCAAGATCGACAAAAAGATTTCGGAGAACAATTACGCTCTCGCGTTACCCTCGACAATGCGACTACGGACCAACGTTTTCCACATCTCACTTCTGGAACCAGCGCCCAAGGGCGCACGACTCGACAAGGACGCCGAGGCAGAAGACGAAGAGGAAGAGTGGGACGTTGAGGAAGTCCTAGATTCACGCATCACGAAAGGACGGTTGGAGTATTTGGTCAAATGGCTGGACTTCGGCCCAGAAGACAATTCATGGCAACCAGCTACCAATCTCAACTGCCCCGAGAAACTTCAGGAGTTCCACCAGAGGAACCCGGATCGACCAACGGGAACCCCACGGACAGGTCGACCCCAGCAAGAGGGTCACCCAAGGACCAATCGAACCCGGAGGAAGGGTCGCCAGAGGAACTAAGTCAATCGTCAGCAACCAACAACGGGGGGGGAACAAGAAAAACGAACCTTGAAAGCCACGCAGGGTCGTGAGGGAGCCCGACGGAAGAAGGGTCTGCCGACGGGGGACCGGCAGCTGCTTTTGCCGCCGCCTCCTCCGCCTCCTTGCGCTCCAGTTTCTCCAGCTCCTCGATGGAATCGAGCCCCCGAGCAATGGCGCGCTGCATCTTCACCAGCCACGTTCTTTTCAGATTTCGGAGACGACGCACTTTGGCGTTGGCTGCCTCCGCCAGAGCCTCCGCCTGCTCCAGATCCGACTCAACTTGATCATGTTGAGCCACGATACGCTGAAACATTTGGGCTGTTACACCCAAGGCATCACAAAACGGTTCGTGTCGACGAGTGCATTCGTAACAAGAAAAAGAATCGTCGGAGGACACCTTGCACTCAATACCGAACTCCTCGCACCGAGAACAAGGCTTGTGCATAATGACTCCTAGGCGCAAGATACGCGCTAGCAACTCGTCACGTTTAATAGTTTTGGGATGAGGCGTAGAGGGTTTGGGTTTCGTTTTGCTTACGCGGTTCGACATCTTGTCAGCATCATCGCGGCAGTAAGGCGAGGACAGAAAGAAGGACAGGGAACCACGCACATCAGGGATGGGCTGACTGGCGCTACTTAAGCAGAAAGGTTGTTGGGGCCTTTCGGGTCGAAAGGCACGGAGGAGGGGCATCGTGTCATGATCACTGTGCCAGACGCACGGAAGCGGGGCGCGGGACGCCCCGAGCCAATCGTCAAGGATGGGAGCGTCAGCCAATAAGAAGCGGATCGTGTGGGAGAATTCACGATCCATGGGATCGTGGAATAGATAAGACGATCCAGGATGGATCGTCTTGAGGATAAGACGATCCAGGAGGCATAGGTACGAAGGTACCTACGGACCTAGATAGTATATAGTCACTCGTTCTGGAGAGCTCTGGGAGTTCTCCAGTTAGCAATCACAACTACAGTTCGCTACAAGCTCGAGAGCCTACTGTTGAGACAAGTCTTTGTTGTGCACCCTTTGGCTGCACCGAACCTAAGCACCCTTGAGAGAATACCTTCGACCGATACTGAACCCTAACAGGACGGGTCCAGAGACAGGTTCGTCACAACTCCTAGGAAAAAGGCTGCCGGGCCTCTATCTTCTATAGTATAGACCTTGTTGAAACGACGTTTAAAGGCCTATATTTTCTTAATATCAGGCCCTATAAGGAGGCAATCGTCAACGTAGGTAACTATAAAGATCCTAGCAGTAGAATTATAGAAGATAGCAGAGTCTGAAACTAGTGGTTCGAAGCCTTCCTTTCTTAATAAAATATTAAGATTAGTTTACTATAGTCTAGGACTCTGTTTTAGGCTGTATAGGGCCTTAGAAAGAAGTATAACTTAGTTCTCCTTAGAATTATATCCTTACTTCTTTAGTAAAGCCTTAATAGATTTTAAGGCCCTACAAGCATAGTCTATAAAACCGTCTGGAATTTATATATAGTTTTCTTCTTCTAATTCCCCATTTAAAAATGCCCCTATAAAATCGATTTGTTCGATTTCCCAGTCCTCTATAGCTGCTATAGCCAGTAGGATACACTATAAAGGTGGTATAGTAGTAGAGGCAAAGGTTTCGTTGAAATCTAAACCTTCGATTTGTTAAAATCCTCTAACTACTAATCTAGCCTTATATTTAACAATTTGGTTATCCTTGTTTTTCTTTACCTTAAGGACTAACCGGCTAGTTAACGGTTTACGGGCTTTTAGGAGGTCTTTATAGGGTAGGAACTTAAAGGTTCCCTAGCTAACTAGTTAATCAAATTCACTATATATAGCCTCTAACCAGCGGTCTTTATCTTGAGATTTATAGACCTATTTTAGTATTTGGGGCTCTAAGGTAGTACCTTTCAAGGCCTTATAACAATTAGAAAGATAATATATAGTTGAACTGATAAAACTATTTAACTATATTCTATCTTTAGGATCGATATTATAATTAATATCGATATCTATATTAGATAGCGGGTTTACTAGAGGGGGTAGTATAGATTCGGCTATTATAGGATCTTATAGATTAGATACTATAGTAGGTCTATTAGGCTTACTATTTAGCCTAGCCCTATCACCTATAGATTTAGATTAATCTATATTAGTAGTAGATATAGAGGGTTCGAAATTTTTCAATACTATAGTAGTAGATAATAGATCCTCTATAAGATTAGTGGGTTTATAAGGCCCACTAGTAGATTCAGAGGTAGGATTTTCCTCTATATCTACTATATTATCCCCTTCTCGAACTATACTATCCTCTTTATAACCACCTATAGAGGAGGTCTCCGAGGGTACTGTAGTAATTTGTAGAATAGTATCATTTTCGTCAACTATTTTAACAAACGGTGATTTTACTACAGCTCTTCTAGCAGGTATCCAAACTAGGCAGGTCTTATTTCCCAGTACTGCTAAAAGCCTACTAGGCTCTGTACGAGCCTATAGTTTCAGGGACTTAGGCCTCTTTTCATTGGGTATAAGTAGTTCTATTCTAGAACCTATAGCCTTATACCACCCTAAGTCGGGTATATAGGTAATACCAGGCTCTAATTTATCGAAGAAGGCCTGGTAGGGTGTAAGGTCTTTATTAGTTACTGCTGTGGAATTGACGAGATCCACTATACTAGATAGTATATAGTACTAGAGGTACTGCGGCAACTGTAATAGAACCACTGTAGATCTAAGCCTATCTAAAACCACCCGAATAGATCGTTCAATTAGACCGTTCTGTTCGTAGGCATAGGGGCTAGAGGTAGAAAAATCGATGCCCTTGCGGGTTAACCAGGCCTGTAAATGGGTATTAATTTCAGTGCTACCATCGAAATGGAATTTTCTTAGGTATTTTCCCCACTTGTTTTTTAGACTACGAAATAGGCCTTTAATTGCGTTGAAAACAGTAGGACCCTCTTTGTTTGGTATTAAAATTACCTACCGGAATCGCGATTTTCGATCTATTAGAAATAGGGCTACAGGAAGCCGATTGTATGGAATTAGCTTGATTTTTACTATATCCCCCTCTATTATATCTAAAACGGCCGGGGGATCTGGAATTGACTTCCAGTCTACCCTCCTAGTTACTTTAGCCTTAGAGTAGGCTATACATCGAAAATCAACCTCCCTTATAGGGTCTAAATCAGGGATACCACTAGTATTTTTAGTAGTTTTCTTTAGTAGGTATAGGCCAAGGTGCCCTAGCCGAATATGCCACTGTTTAGCCACTATAAGTAGATCTTTATAGGCCTGAGAACCAGGTACTATAGTAGTAGTTCCACTACTTCTATCCTGGGGCCCCCTCTATATACAGGGCAAGTCCTCCTCTAGAAGGCCCTAAGATTCGTTGTCCCAGGGCTCTATTTGTATACGGGGCCATTCCTCTACTATAGAGCCCTAGGGTAGATCCTATAACCCTATATTCCCAGAGGCACCTAGGCTTATAGATCCTTCGTTAGAATTACAGGGCCTATTCCTCCGGGGTATACCCTGAGATTCAGGGCTCGATGGCCCTGAAGAGCCGATAGTACCCCTACTATCTAGCTCTATACTACTAGGTTCGTTATCATCGTACCTAGTATAACTATCCTTCTAAGATTGGGTTTTAGAAGGTAGTTCAACCACTAAATCTTTAGTAATTTAGGCTAGGCTATACCCTATACCAACTATATTAATATAGCTAGTAAGATAGAGCCTTGGCCGAAGGTGACCTTTAATTTGAAGGAAGAAGCCCGATCTCTAGAAGTCCAGAGCTATAATAGTAGACCCTATAGGGCCCTTCAACGTTTCCCGGTCCAAATAGCCTCCGGCCTTATAGTACCAGATCCTACTAAATAGATTAATATCTATAGAGGGTATATAGAGGGCCTTATTAAGGACTAACTCTAAGTATTTTGGGGGACTCTTTTGGACCAGTACTTTGAACTTTGCAGTTCTAATACCTTTGGGTTTTACAGGGCTACTACCTGTATAAATAGGTAGTATTTGACCAGTACTTTTAGTAAAACTAGTAAACCATTTCCTATTATTTATGATATGGTCTGTGGAACCAGTATTATAGAGTAGAGCATCAGAGGTAACCTAGTAGCTACAGTGATCTTTATAGGCTAGCTTCGAAGATTTCCTACTAGTTGGTTTAGTAGTAGATTTTGAGGCCTAGTGGGTAGCATTGAAGAAAGAAGGTAGTTCTTTAGTATCTGAATCGGATTTAGAACTACTATCTTCGCTACTATTACTGTAGTGCCCTGTAGTGATATTGTATGCCCCTGTAATACAGGCAAAGGAATCGGGCTGGGTACTGTGGTTCGAACTGGATTTTGAACCCTAACCCTTCTTCTTCTTCTTCTTTTGGCCGTTTTGACCACTATTTCTACTACTGCCGTTGGTATTTTGTTAGCTTTGGGGACCCTTTTTCCCCTGTTTTTTAGGGCCTTTATAGGGGCCTTTAGCACCCTTATTTTCGCCGTAGGCCCTATTAGCTATACCTTTATTAGTAGTAGAGGCTGGAATTCTATGCTCTTCCAGAAGGTCGGCTATTAAGAAGCTCAAATTCAGGTTTTCAACACCTTAGCCAACTATCCTCAGGGCCCGCATTTAACTACGTTACCGTTCAGCCCACTATAGGAAGGCTTTTTCCATAGCCTTTAAGTAGTAGTTTACTTGGTTTATAGGCTATATTTCAACCCTATTTAGGGTTAGCCAGCTAGCTAAGTTGGAAAATTCAGCGTTGAAATCCACTAAAGAACTACTAAATTTACTAAAATCCAACTCGTAGAACTTCCTATATAGTTGGTCCCATTAAATTCCAGTAGAGTGTAAATACCGTAGTATTAGAAGCCTATAGGCCGCTACAAGGTCTGTTTGCCAGGCTATAGCGGCCTGTGGTCTAGGGCCTATACTATTCCGTAGTAGCATTAGAAGTAGAGCTAACGTTTGGTCGCTACCCCCTATAAATCCCTCTAGGTTAGAAGGAAAGGTAGGTATACCGATAGCCCTAAACATAATATTTAGGCCCTATTTCCAGATATCGAAGTTATCTAGCCCTATAAGACGTAGATTTTCAGGGAAATCGTACACCTTTCTTAATAGTTCTTTTACCAACCTACTGTTTAAATTATCTTACAGTATAGTAGGTTACAGGGCAGGGCTTAGAGGCACTGTATTTAGCAGTAGTACCGTATAAGGTAGTACTACTAGTGGCTCCGGAGGGCCCTAGCTAGTATTACAGGCCTGTTGGGCCTGTAAAGCGGCCTTTACTCTATTTTCTACTTTAAAAGCAATAGCTTCTGTAAGCTGCTGTTCGGTAGGTATCTGGGGCCGTTATTGTTATTAAATAGTAAACTATTGTAAACTATCCGTTAACGTAGCTATAGTGGTATGTAGTTGTGCCATTTTGGGTAGCCTGGGCCTCTAATCGGGTTTACAACTCCTCTATTTAGGCTTAGAGGCTCCCAGCGCCCCCAGGCTATGCTATAGTGCCTCTGTACAGGCCTATAGGCTACAGCGGCTATACCAGTTGCCATAGGCTGGTAAGTACTATCCTATTACTACCTTCGCTATAGTTATAGGGCCTATACCACTATATAGGTCTAGGACTTTAACAGTATAAAATACCGGGTTATATTCTATACTGTAACCACAGTAAGTTTTTTATATGCTACTAGCCTTAATATAGTGTAACTACTATTCGCTCTTATAGTGGTAGTCTAGTTATCTAGACTAACAACCTTACAGTAGGTTGTTAGGGCCTTAAGTTCTACACAGTACAGCTCTTAGAGGTCCTTATTTTATATAGTTTAACTACAACTACTAGCTACAGTAGTAGTTAGTACCTTAAGGTACTACGTTTTACCTACCTACTAGAATCGGTAGAACCAATACAGTTAATTAGGCTGTTGGGAAGGCCTATAAATATAGTACCTTCAATAGGTATAATAACCCCTAGCTTTCAAAGTTAAGCTAGATTTTTCTATCTCTTTAAGAAAACCAACGTTTTAAACTTTATTGGAAAAGTTAAAATATAGGCCCCTAGAAGCTCTATATTAACTGTCAGCTATCTAGTATAGTTAATAACCTTGTACTAGGAGGTCTATCTATAGGTCGAAGTTCCTATAGTAGTTTCTAGCTTAGAGAAACGAAGAATTTAAAGATTCCAAACTGTAAGCAGTAGAAACAGGCTAAGCTTATAGCGTTTAAAGGCTCTAAATTGCAGGGCAATTTATAAGCCTACAGCTGGAAATAGTACTTTTCCAGGCTCATAACCTTTTAAGATTTAGGTAGGTGAGGCCCTGTAGTATACATACTAACAGGGCTTATAATATACTTTAGGGAAGCAATATATAATACTATTGCTTAGCTACTAGCAGTAATTACAGGGCCTAGGCCCTATAACAGTAGTTAATTTAATAGATAGACTACTATTGTTTTAGGAATACCTCTATATTTACTATCTTAACTATTGGAGTTGGATTTACTACTTCTGTGACGAGAAGCAGATATTCCATGGGGTCAGGCCACCAGTCAATACAACTATAATATCGAAACTGAGACAAAGAGAAAAAGAGAGGTGGTGGGATCGCTAGCGATCGTTTCGTGGGGAAGTAGGGCGAGGCGCTATGCGCGCTAACCCCGATTGAGCCACAGTGCCATCACAGGCAACCACCTCTCGTGACAACCCCCCCCTCCACGAAAAAGCTCGTCCGCGAGCTTTTGCTCGGAAAAGGTCCATCACTTTTTCTTCCTGTTGGATCGCCTCAACGGCGCGCCCACCATGACTGGTTCGTTGTCATCCTCATGATCCGCCGCGAACTCGTCGCGTTCGGCCATTTCCAACCATATTTGCAATCGTGTGGGCGGGCCAGACTTGTCGGGGTTCGCGTCATGGAACTGTTTCAACGCTTCCGGCGAGTTCTTGAAGTCGGCCGCGGGATACCATTCGGGGTCGGCTGCCCAGCCCTTCCAACGGACTTGGTACTGCAATTTTCCATAGTAAACACGGCTCGCCAAGAGTTGTTCGACCTCCCATTCCATGTCTTGATTCGGACCAACCTCTTCGGCATCCGGGGACTCGGGTGCTTGGCCAGGAAGAGGGTTGTTTAGGTGTAATCGTAGTCGGTCGGGAGGGAACGTGTCGGTTCCCTTCCACGAAGCTGGGACTTCCAAACGGTACGCGTGGCCAACCTTCTCGATGATGCGGAAGTGCTGCCGCGTAACGGGGAAATCGAGCTTATCGCTGGGTCTGCTCGTCATTTCGGTGCGCTTGATGATCACGACGTGGTCGTCGACGTCGAAATCTGGTACGCGGCGATGTCGATTCGCCTGCTCTGCTTGCTTCTCCTGCGCTTTAAGGATGTTGGACCGCGCGAAGTCCCCAAATTCCTGGATCTGGCGCGCCCTCCGCTGGGCCTCTTCGCGATTGAGACGCTCTTCGTGCGGCAGATCTGTCAGTCCGGTTCGTGATTCCCAGTCGAATGGTAAGGGCATCGCGAACCCAAACATCACTTCGTGGGGCGACAATCCGGTGCTGTCGTGCGGGAGGCTCGACTGTACCGCGTCAAGAGCTGGGATTGCCCGGGACCAGTTGTCTTGGTAATGGCTTACAAACGGTCGTAACCGTTGGTTAATATACTGGTTAAGGTTCTCGACTTGGCCCGCGGTCTGCGAATGACCGGGTGTGGCCAGTTTCCAATTGATCCCCAGAATCTTTGACAGTTCGTTGGTAAAGTCGGCTCGAAACTGCGGCCCCTGGTCACTGATGACCTCCATCGGGAGACCGTAGACTCGATACGGGCCTTCATAGTACATCTTCGCCGCATCGCGAGCCGTGGCTCCCTTCGTGCAGGGAATAGTCCATGAAGCTTTCGTGAGGCGGTCAATCATGACCAGAGCGTTGTCAAATCCGTACTTGTCTTTCGGAAGTTCGTTGAAATCCATCACAACGCTCTGCCATGCTCGCTGCGAGGGGGGGATTGGGTGTAGCAATCCGGGGGTCTTGTCTCTCGGGTGCTTCGCGGCGCGGCACACACAGTTAGCGATATACTGATCGATATCGCTGCCCATTCGGGGCCACCAGTACCGGGTGTTGATCAACTTGCGCGTCTTGTTTATGCCCGGGTGGGCGGTCGTCAAGCGCGAGTGTGCCTCAGTAATGATGCGGGTCCGCAGATGGTTGACGGCTGGGACCACCAATCTACCGCTCATCAACAGCAAGCGGCCATCCAGGAGCGAGTATTCGGAATCCTGCTCGCTGCGGGCCTTCTCACGGTATGGCTCCAACTCCAGGGCAGATTGGTTGTAACGGAGGAGCTCGTCGATGAGCTCGAAACCCGAGTCTGCGGGCGCCTCTATCTCCTCGTCAAGCGCCATCAACTCAACTTCAAGATCATCAGTGCGGGTTGCTGCGCCATCCTCCAGCACGGGGGTGAAGATTTGCAAGGTGCGATAGGCTTCCCTCTTCGCCTTCTGCGTCACTGTATCCTCGCTCTTGCGGGAGAGAGCGTCTGCCGCAGCATTCTCTTTGCCCGGCCGGTACGTGATTTGGAAATGGTACTGCGCGAGCAGCTCAGCCCATCCGGCTTGTCTAGCGTTGAGCAGGCGCTTCGTGCCAAAATACTTCAACGCTTCGTGGTCCGTGATGATCAGGAACGGGTCGTCCCCTTGGAGGCCAACAAGCTCGGCTCGCCAGCACTGCAGCGCGCGGATCACCGCCAGGAGTTCCTTGTCATGGATATGGTAGTTGTGTTCCGCGCCGTGCATTGTCTCTGAGAAAAAGGCGATAGGATGCCATTCGCCGTCCGGCTGTTGCTGGGTAAGTACGCCTGCTACCACTCCCTGTGACGCGTCGGTTTCGACGCGGGTTGGCTTGTCGTGAGAGAAATGGGCTAAAACAGGCGCGTTAAGTAGCCGGTCTTTCAGCTCCTCGAAGGCACACTGGCAATCCGCATTCCAGTCAAATGGTACGTCTTTCCTTGTGAGGTTGTTTAGTGGGCGCGCTGTTCGACCGTATTCGCGAACGAAGCGTCGATAGAAGTTGCAGAAGCCAAGGAACGATTGGACTCCCTTGACAGTAGTCGGCTGTTCCCAATCCCGAACAGTTTCAATCTTCTTTGGGTCGACAGCGATGCCGTCGGTTCCAATAATGAATCCCAAGAACTTGGTGCTGGTGACGTGGAATTCGCATTTATCGATGTCGGCCTGTAAGCCCGCCTCGCGGAGGCGCTCCAGAACCTTCCCGACGTGCTCCTTGTGCTCCCGGAGGTTGTTCGAAAAGATCAGGATGTCATCGATGTATGCGCTACAGAAATCGTCCAAATAACCCATCAAAGTGTTGTTGATGAACCGTTGAAAGGTCGCTGGGCCGTTGGTCAAGCCGAACGGCATCACTTTGTACTTGTACGCGCCGTATCTCGTGCGGAACGTTGTGAGTTCTTCGTGTTCCGGGTTGATCCGGATGCGGTGGAAGGCTTGGCGAATATCGATCTTAGAAAAGATTTTGGCTTGGGAGACCCGCGCCAGAGTCTCGTCGATCAGCGGTAATGGGTACCGGTCCTTCCTTGTGATCGCGTTGAGCTTTCGGTAGTCGACGCAGAAGCGTAGTCCACCGTTAGCCTTGATCGCGAACAGGATGGGCGCGGCCCACGGGGAATCGCTTGGTTCAATGAAGCCTTTCCGCAGGTTCTCGGTGATATATTTCCGAGCGGCTTCCAATTCCTCCAAAGAGAGCTTGTACAGCGGCGAATATCCCAGATCCTCCGGCCTGCCAGTGACATCGATCTTATGGTCGACTTGCGGGCGGTATGGGGGCATATCGTCGGATTCCGCCTTGCTGAACACGTCGAGGAAGTCATGGTACTCGCTCGGGATCGCGTTGACTGCTTTCTGACGCAGGTCGTGATCATCTCGGGGCATCGACTCTGCGAGCTTGTCCTCAATCATCCTGTCGATCTCGTGAAGAGTGACGCAGCCGGTGGGCAGGTTGCGCGCAATCTGCCTGAATGCAATGGCACCGATAACGGCCATATCGGGTGGGCGATCCTTGTACCAGCCGATGCTATCCCTACGTAGAGTGTACGGTCCGTATTTATCTGTGCCACGCTTGTAGTCGATCGCGGGTTCCTTTCGCCGAACGCGTGGTTTAGGAGGCTGCTCCTTTGGCGGGGGAGGAAGGCCTTGCAGCGCGCGCTGCATCTTCTGCTGTTCAGGGGGATCGAACCGAACGGTCTTGGGTATCGGGTCGGATCGCGATAGGAGGTGGGTAATCGGGGACGCAGATGACGTCGGCGGCCGCGGAACAGGCTGGCGGCTCGCCTGCGCTTCCAGCTGTGCGATTCGCTGCGCGACAGCTCGCCCATCGCGCCTTCGTTGGTCTTCCTTTTCCATCAATGCTTCGCGGCGCTGAATGTCTTCCATTATAGCAGGATCGGGGCGTCCGGTCGGGGGTGCGCCGAGCTCGATATCAGCCTTCTTCCACCATCCTGGATCAGGGAGCCATTCAGTAGGGAAGATCAGTCTCCGGCGTCGGCTGTCGGTAAGGATGTCGTGATAGTCAAGCCACTTGTCACCAACGATCACATCGTGCTTGGAATCAATTACCAGCAGCGGTTCGTCGCGGAGAGTGCGGTTCTGGATGGTAAAATGCCCGACGAGCACCACGTCGACCAATTGGCACGCGCCTTTGTTGTCAAACCCGCCCACGGGTCGGGGCGTGAAGTCGGTTCGAGTCTTCAATTTCAACTGCTTCAACAGTCGTTCTGCATAGGCAACACTCACAAAGAGGTAGCCATTGGCTCCCGTATCAACCAAAACGTCGGTGGTGGTTAACGAAACTCCATTATTCGCTATGGAACAAGAGGTGAGAAAGGGTCTTCCTCCCAGCAACTTGCTAACGAAATCCGGTCGAGCTTCTGTCACACCGACTGTTGATACCAACCCTGAGAGGGAGTCGAGACTACCCAGGGTATCTAGTTTTCCGAGTCGGAGGCGCTGTCAGGCAGCTCAACCACCTTCGCAAGCTTCTTCTTGTTGGAGGCGGGTGCTCGGGGAGTGGCAGGCTCCTCAGCAGGCTCCTTCGCCGCCCAACGGCTTTGCAGGTTCGCAATGCGGGACTCGCGCTGCGCTTTCCAGTCTCCAGCTGCGGCTCCGCCGCCTGTCTTCTGCGGGCATTCCCGGGACGTATGTCCCTTCTCGCGGCAGACGAAGCAGCGGCCTTCATCATAGAGCTTGCGCACCTCCTCGGGTGAGAGCTGGGGAGCCGGGCTCTTGGCTTTGGGAGCTGCAGGTCTGGGATCCGAGATCTTCGGGGTCTTCGCGGCGCGTGGCGCGCCATCGCGGCGCGGGGCATGGCCATTGCCTGTCTGGCGGTAGGAATGCGAGATCTCTGCGCCAAGTCGGACATACTGATCGAACGTAACAGCGGGATCGAGGTACGACGGTGCCAACGCTCTCTGGAGGGTGCCGGGAAGTCGGCGCTTGAACTCAGCCTTCCACTCAACCTTGCTCTTGCCACATTCACCAGCAAGTCGTACAAAGTCGTTTTTAAAAGCAGTGAAGCTGTCACCCGGCTTCATCTCTAGCTCGATGAAGTCTGTCAGGGACTTCTCGGATTGGAGCGGGTCGTTGTATTCCGACCAGAGGTGAGCCATCAGCTTCTCGGACGTGTTGATTACGTCAGGGTGGGTTTCGCGGAGATAGGGAGCGAGCTCGCGAGCTGCCTTCCCACCTACCCTCCCCTCGATGTACCCTTGTCTAGCAGCATCGTTCGAGAAGTGGTCGCCATTGGCGGCGAGCTTATTCTGGAGGTTGCGGTACCAGGTCTCAAAGGTCGTAGTATCTTTAGCCCCGTCGTTGAGGAAGATAGGCGGGTCGGGTTGCTTTGCGCTGCGCCCCTTGCTCCCGCCAGATGCGGTTTCAGTGCTGCGAATAGAATGGTGGGTAGCGACCGTTCCCTCGCGCGCTTGCATCATGAGATCGGCGATGATCTGGTTAAGGCCCACGACCTCTTCGGTTCGGCTGTTCAAGTCTGCGTCATGGGTCGTCTTCAGATTGTCGGCGATGATCGGGACCCAATCGTGGATGTACTTCAAGTTACGGTCCAGGTCTTTGGCGATAGTATGGAGCTCTTCGACTTGCTCCGCGTATGCTGCGGTCAACAGTCCGCGCATCTTGACTTCCTTGAATACTTCGTCGGGGAAACGGGCAGCGAGATCCGCGAATTCGGTGGCATTGACTGTGCCATTGATCACGCCCGCGAACATGGCATCCGGTTTCTTGGGGTCGTCGTCGACCATCCGGGTAAACGGCATCGCAGGAGCCTTGTCCTTGTACTTGCCAGCGAAGTGGTCGGCAAATGCAACAAGCTTCGCACGCAGGTCTTCCACAAGGCTCTCGCGCGTCTCAGTGTAACGCACGTCTGGGAGTTGTGTAGTGACATCGCGGGTGAACTTCTCAATCGTAGCCGGCTCGGCGTCTTCGTCATCTTCGGCCACGAGGGGCTCTGCCTGGTTCAGCGGCACGTCGTGGATTGCCGACGAGCGGCGGCGCAACGGGGTATCTTTCTTGAGATCGTGACGATTGATCTCTTCGATCACGAACCGTACTTCCTTCCGGGCGCGATCGTCAGCGGCTGACTCGCGTGCCATCTTGGCGGTCTTCGGTATCCAACCCGGTTGGTTCGGCTAAACGCAGGTGGATGGATTTGGTTTGTCGGGTCGATTGAAACAACGCTTTCAATCTTTGATCTTCGGTTCTTCGGTGGGATATTAATTATACCTTCCCAGGTAAGAGAGATTGGTCTCAGTTTGTGACGAGAAGCAGATATTCCATGGGGTCAGGCCACCAGTCAATACAACTATAATATCGAAACTGAGACAAAGAGAAAAAGAGAGGTGGTGGGATCGCTAGCGATCGTTTCGTGGGGAAGTAGGGCGAGGCGCTATGCGCGCTAACCCCGATTGAGCCACAGTGCCATCACAGGCAACCACCTCTCGTGACAACTTCCTTCTTATATATCTACCGACTGGGGTATAGTGCCGAATTCGGCCTAGCGGTCTTAGTAGTAAAAAACTAAATCCTGTAAAACTCATTTATATAGGTTTAACTAAAAATGGGCTCACCTGCTCGCAACCACACCCAGAAGTGCCCGGGCCTACTTACACTACTACCTTAAAAACCGGTACAGGGTAGGCCGGTTGGGGCCAAGCAGTGCAGGGTAGGCCGCTTAGGAGCCAACCACCGGTATAGGGTAGGTCGCTTAGGATGCCAAGAGGTGCAGGGTAGGCCGGTTGGGAACAACCGGGTGCAGGGTAGCTCGCTTGGGAAACCCAGGTGCAGGGTAGGTGCAGGGTAGCTCGATTCGGGAGAAGCCAGCACTTAGTGAAAAGAAGAACCAACCTTCTTCAAACTAAGATAACTAGCCACCCAGTAATTGTACCGCTACAACCAAAATACCAGTATATAGCTACAGGCTATACGAATTCAATTACAGTACTGTAGAGCCCCCCAGATAGCCACAGCACTAGTAATCTAAACTCTAGGGTTTAACAAAAGTGCTTGGAGTAACTCTCTCGATAGTCCGCCGATGCTCTATATATACTAACAAATTAATAGACAAGGATAAATAGAATAATACTAGTAATAAGGGCAACAATACTAGTAATAAAGGCTAGGATAATACTAGTATATTTGTTAATAGCCTACCGATACTATATATATACTAACTACCTCTTAGGTAATAATAATAATATTAACCCTAAAGGTAACTAAAATAAAACTAATAACCTTAGTAAATATACTAATAGTCTGCCGATACTCTATATATACTTACTATTTATTAGGTAATAAGGATACTACTAATACTAAAGGTAACTAGAAAAAGACTAGTAACTCTAGTAAATATACTAATAGTTTACCGATACTCTATATATACTTACTATTTATTAGGTAATAAGGATAATATCGATCCTACTAATAATAGTCCCGCTAATAATAGTATAGCCTAAAAGCTATATACAATATCTACTATATATATATACAGTATATACTATATTCTAGATTAGGAATGTTTAGGCATTTTCAATTACTTAAACTAGTTAGGCTTATACCTACTATACTCTCTCTATACCTAGTATATATATCTTAATCCATACTATATTATACAAGCTCTTCCTTAAGTTGTTAGATCTGCTTCCGCTATTTAAGGAGCTCTTTCTAACTTTCCAGCTCCCAGATCCTCTCTATATTCTACCTATACTCTATATATACTATATCTTCCGAGATACTACCAGTAACCTATCTTCTATATTAAAATAGTAGAGGCAACAAGTATATACTTCCTATATATAACCGTATATTTGTATTCCTCGTTCCTAGTATATTAGGTATAATTAATAGAGTAGGTTAGATTAGTAGGAGTATAGATATTAGGGAACTAACCGGTAATAGAGGTATAGATAGGTATAGTATATACTAGGCAGCTATAACCCTTTCGCTTATATTATAAGGGTTCCTTAGATTTATAGGTAGAGATAGGTAGTTCTAATAGTACTAGGCTTATACCTATAACCCCTGTTCTTACTTTCGAGCCTACTTGGAAATTCGAGCTTGGTTAGACTAGTTTCGCCATATAGAGGGTATACCAAACATATACTATACCTATACATCCTTTGCCTTTTAAAGTACAAACTATTAAAATCTACTAAGGTTAGTATATACTCTATATATATAAATACTGTTTAACTCTTACCTTAATACTATAAAGAGTAATAGTAAACTATATCTAATAGTATTATTCTCTTCTATATATAAGATCTCAACAGGGTTTATATTCTTATATATATATACCCAGCTTATACTAGGTATCTTTAATTCTATATATATAAGTATAGAGATAACCCAAGGTTTCTTCTTACCCTTAAACCAAGGTTTAAGGTCTGGATACTTTATATATATACGGCCTATATATACAATATAGTCCTCCTTTAATACTACCTCCTAGAGACCTTCAAGCTCCTAGAAGCCTAGGTAGTATAGATATCGTTTCCGAAAGTTCCACTTAATATAAACCTTACAGAAGATAAACATATACTAAAGGTACTCATCCCACCTTCAACTTCTATTAATAGATATTAGGAATTCGCTAAAAACCTAGATATTATTATAAACTAGCTATATCTACAGTATATATAGTATCCATACCCTTTACCTATATACTATCTATATCTATAGCTACAATATAGATTCCAATACTATAATAGATATAATACTACTTAACTATATAGCTAGTAATTATAGTAAAGGCTTTAAATACCTTACAAAATATAACCTAATATATTTCTAAGCTAGTAGCATTTATAAAGGCGTAGATAAAGGTTTCGCTCCCTAAAGACATTAGTATATACTATATATATCCTAGTCTTAACTTATAATTAATAGTTTCATCAAACCCTATAATAGAGAAGGTCTTAATACTTCCTCTAACTATTTTAAATAAAAGGTTAATCTTAATAAACCGTTAGGATAGGAAGTGCTCCGCCTAGGGATATATACAGCAGATAGTAATCTACTAGTCGGCTTCAAGCCGACGATATTCGCTGTAGCTAATATAGTAAATCCAATACTCTTTAACTAGGCGTTCCTAGTCTAGGAGAAACTCTCGATAAATACCTAAAACTATTAGTATCTACTAGATATACCCAGTATATACAGCATATATACCGGTAAGATATAGCCCTTATAGATACTGTAAAAGCCTTTTACAACGAATTAAGGCTGTAACCCGGTCTTAGATATTAAGTACCGGCAGGATCGTACTTTCGATATTTAGCTAGGTATACTTCGATCGTAGAGCTAGGAACTAGGGGAATATAAAGAATTATCCTAATTCTATATTAGTATATATACCCTATATAGTCCGGAGGTAAGGTATATATCTAGTAAATATAGTAATATTATAGTTCTATATAATCTTATAAAGTTCGTTAATAACCTATAAAGATAGCCGAATAGGTAGTAGTAGGTAATAATTATAGCACCTACAGCATACTAGTATATAGTAGCCAAACCGTTCAAACTCCTTTAGTATATAGATATCAAAGGTTATATAGTACTTATAAGGCTTTACCTTCCTAGGGCTCTATAGATAGTTAAGCCCTATATATAGTCAGTATATAAGCAGCTAAATACTTAATATATACATACTATAAACTAGTTATTTTAAACTTAACTATCTAACCTAGAAGTATATCTCCTATACCTTATATATACCAGCTATATAGAGATGCCTGAGATATAGAATGTTAATTCTAGCGGTTGTTCTAGCTAGAGGCTATAATCTGTACTATAGTTGCCCTTCGGAGCTAAGACTACAACCGATTATAGTAACCTTAAAGAATATCGTCAGTATATACTATATATATCCCTAACCAGCCTACCTACTCTATTACATTCGAAGACCGCTAGGCTATATATATAGCACAATAGTAAGTTATCTAACATCTAGCAACGGTATATATAACAGTCCTATAATATATAGAATACCTAGAACGTACTAGCTACTAGGTTAGTATATCCGGAGTATATAGGGTTAGATAGTATATTTACTCTTCTATTTATTTATAAACTAACTATTTAGGTAGTATTATATCTAAAGGTTTACCTAGCCTTTCGTTTATTTTCTAAAGGTTCTCTAATATTATATTTGTTGAACCCTAGAGTTCAGATTACTAGTGCTGTGGCCATCTGGGGGGCTCTACAGTACTGTAATTGAATTCGTATGGCCTATAGCTATATACTGGTATCTTGGTTGTGGCGGTACGATTACTGGGTGGCTAGCTATCTTAGTTTGAAGAAGGTTGGTTCTTCTTTTCACTAAGTGTTGGTTTCTCCCGAATCGAGCTACCCTGCACCTACCCTGCACCTGGGTTTCCCAAGCGAGCTACCCTGCACCCGGTTGTTCCCAACCGGCCTACCCTACACCTCTTAGCATCCCAAGCAACCTACCCTGCACCGGTGGTTGGCTCCCAAACGGCCTACCCTACACCGCTTAGCCCCAACCGGCCTACCCTACACCGGTTTTTAAGGTAGTAGTATAAGTGGGCCCAGGCACTTCTAGGTGCGGCTGCGAGCAGGTGAGCCCATTTTTAGTCAAACCTATACAAATGAGTTTTACGGGATTCAGTTTTTTACCACTAAGACCACTAGGCCGAATTCGGCACTACACCCTGGTCGGTAGGTATATAAGAAGGAAGTAGTAAATCTAACTCCAGTAGTTAAGATAGCAAATACAGAGGCATTCCCAAAACAATAGTAGTCTACCCACTAAATTAACCACTATTATAGGGCCTAGGCCCTGTAATTACTGCTGGTAGCTAAGCAATAGTACTGTACATTGCTTCCCCAAAGTGCATTGTAAGCCCTGTTAGTGTGTGCACTACAGGGCCTCACCTACCTAAATCTCAATAATATTATTATACTATTCTAATAGTTAAACAAACTCTGGATCGGCATATTCGTAAAGATATATACCACTATAATAGTACTATATATACTATACCTTATTAAATTCGTTATTCCTTCTAAGTATAGTAAGTATATATAGGGTATATAGGCTAAGCTCCTTACCCGAGTAACAATATACAACTTATATTATACTATAGACTACCCTTTACTAGCTAACTAAGTAAGAACTATATCTAAAGGGGGTTAGTATATCCCTAGTATATAGAGGGTAAAAAATACCAGTTCTTTAATCTTTATAAATATACCTCGGATTTCCTCAAAGCTTATACCCTTACCCTTACCGAACAGAATAGATAAATAAACAAAGTATACAACCCCTCCTAATACAGTATACGGGTAAACAGGGTATATATTATAGTCCACAAACTCTATAACCTTAATACTAAACTTCTATAATATACTAATAAAGGAAATAGGCTTCTATAATAGCAATTAGTTTATAGCTAATTAAATAAAGGGTAGAATACCTACTCCAACAAACTCTCTTACTATATCCAGACTATATCTAGTCTAATATATTAGGTTCAGTATAAAGTTATCTATATTCTAAAGCTACTTTATTATAGTATTGTCTATACTTATACCCTCTATATACTAGGTATATATATATATAAACCTCTAGCAATATAGGTTATTAGAATCTAATTCACTTATAATATCCGATAACTCCTACCTATCTATAAATAAATTATAGAACAGTATTAATATACTATAAGTATTAGGTATATATAAGTAGAGATAGTACTATAATAGAATAATAAGTTATATAGTTATTTAATAAACTTAAAAGAGAGAATTAAACTATATTATATATAAATTCTATATTACTATATATATACAGTATATATATACCTATAGTACTAGTATCGGATATAACCCTACCCCCCTTATATTATCCTCAATTTACCGTTATATACCCAGTATATTAAAGGGCTCTACCTCCTTTAAACTATATTCAATATAGAAGCTCGGTTAAAAGCTTACATTAATCCTCAATCATCTAATACTCTTATAATTATTAGATATATAAAGCATATAACAAAACACATCACTCTCTTCCTTACACCACTATCTACTACCTTATAAACGCAGATACGATATCAGCCACATACCGCACAACCTTACACATATACACCCCGTATATATGTCGTAACTTTTCAATTAATTATACGATAATAAAAAAGTCAATGCACAGTGGGATGACTCAGCGATTTGGCGGGGGGTCGGAAAAACTGGACCCCCCGCTAAGTTTCCCCGAAGTAAGGCCGTGGACCCCCCGCCAAGTATTCAGGACCCCCCGCCAGCTGGAACCTGACTTGTAGGGAGGGTGCGGGCCGGGCTGCAGACCTACCCGTGAGGGCCGCAACCAATACGGAGGCTTGAGGTGCAAACTGGAAAAAAAAAAAAGCCCCACGAAGCACCCGCACAGGCCGCAATGCAAATGGAAGTTTCTCCAACCACATTAGTTAGTTGCGAACCCCCACTCGGATCACAGTATTCTTTCAACCACAATAACCGTTCCGTTCAGTCGACTCCACCGAGTTCAACACAAAAGATTTACAGTCAGTTTTGAACGTAGTTGGTTGTTTTCGCAGTTAGTTCAACGCAGTCGATTGTTTTTGCAGTCAGTTTGATGCAGTCAATTGTTTTGCAGTCAGTTCAACGCAGTCAATTGTCTTTTTTCCAGTTTGCACCTCAAGCCTCGGTCGGCAACTTGAACCGCCCACAATGCAAACACCTGCTCAATCACGTGTGCTGGTGACATCACCCCACCACGACTGCCCTTTCGACTCGCAAACCCTCGACAACGCTCTCTGAAGCAGCGCTCGGTGTTCTCATTATCTGTCCTACCAACGCATTCCATGCCGTTGCGTAACCTTCTAACTCGGCGGGCTTCATCAGCCTGGAGTGAATAATCAGAATATATAATACCTGCCCCTTTCCCATTCATTTTCACGTTTTCCACAGTTGTGCAGACGGCGTGCTCTCAACGCTGATAAGCCAGTTGTTTATACCCATTCTTCTCCTAATACCCAGACCCAGTTTTAGCAATGGTTGAACAAATGACACTTACCCCCTCGCCCTCCCCGGCGCCGGCGACATCACCTCCCGCAACATCCGCGGCGTGGGACAGGCCACAACGTCCCGATTTGCCACATCCACGCTCGCGCCCTTTCCGCCCTGGGTCGGCGAAAGAAAACCTCGCGCGGAACTTCATCTCAGACACCATGGCCGACATCAACCGTTGGTTCGTAAAACGTGCCGGGGCAGCTAGAAGCGACAACGACCCGGGGTATCAGCCGGGAGACGACGAGGGCTATAAATCGATAGACGGCTTGTGTAGAGACCTTGATCCGGTGATCCATCTCATCTGGAGGTCCGGTACTCGTGAGTGTCCCACTGTCCCATCGTAGACTGGATACAGGTGATCGAGATGATCGCCAATGGTGTTAACGAGCTATTCCTTGATTAGCAAGTCTTCAAATACCCTCGCTCCTCAGCATCGCCAGCGAGTTCAACACATGGATGCTCGGCTTCCCGCCATCGCCCGACCACATCTTCCCGCTTCTGCGGAAACTGGACCACTGCTTCGCCAGCCTGCTCTCGGGCGAGGACATCGTCACCCACGAGCCCCTGCCGGGGTTCGAGAACGGCCTGCGCAGCGGCATGAGCCCGACCGACATGGTCCGCTGCAGGAGCACGGCGCTGAACGCCAGGACAGTCGTCATTGCTGTTCTGGCCAAGATGGAGCGAGGGGAGGCGGGCGATGACGAAGGTGAGAGCGGGGTTGATAATGATGATGGCGATGATAATGAGCGTGACGTGGAGGCCGACTACATGGATGCGGCGCAGGTATATGAGTATACCTTGGTTAAATTGGGCGAGACTGTCGGTGGATCGGGGGTGGCCGATGTGCCCATGTTTGCGTCTTAGCTAGACCCGGTGCTGCTGATGGGTGGGTAATTTGATTTCGAGTCTGGTTTCCGCTCATCGACCATTCATTCCCGCAAACTCATCTTTTCTTAAGACTAGATGCCTACAGCCCATTACCACTTGCCCACCTTACCTTCTACGCGGCTGGAAACTGACGATTTCAAGAATCTCAACGAATCCTTCCTACACGACAAGATCAGCGGGCAAAACTTTTGTTTATTACCACGTCCTGGCAGTCGATCGTCTCATTATTTACACCAAGCTATGGAATTGCGACCTCTCCTCGACAACCCAGTCGAAAGCTACTTCTAATGTCTAGGTACCTACATCGCAACAAGTATTTTCGTCGCCTAGCCAAAGCCAAAACCATGGAAGCCCACGGATGACCAATACCATACATGCGCCGGCTCGTCGACGCAACCTCGGGGCGCCAGTTGACAGACCAAGATATCAACTACGTGCTCGAACACTGTAAAGACGCCCCGTACTCGACCCGTTTGCGTTCCAACGTCTCCTTGACTCGGCACCTTAGCGAATTAGCTTGGCGCACATCTCCAGGCCGGCGACCAAAGCGTACCTCGAACGGCTTCGCTTTTGGGATTGGATAGTGTGAGTACCTATCCAACGACGATGCTTTGTCCCCCTTCGCTAGGTTTGCAGCGACAGCCTAGGAGCCTACCGATGGCGGCGGGACATGTTTCTCATGCTGTGCTCCATGGCCACGCCGCCGCCAAATGTTGTACATACCGGGTGCAACAAACAGGATACCAGCACCTACCTGTTCTGCTCCCGCTACGAACTTTGAACCGACGGCCGCATTAATTACTTTGGTCACAGCCCTGCAACAAGAAATGCTAGATTGCCCGTTGGGCCCCACATAGGGCTTTGTGCCGACAGATGCAGCAAATTCACCGCGCCGCCTCGGACTTCCAGGTTGTATTTGAGCACATCCTCGAGTTGACTTTTCCGAACCCCGGCATGGCCAAGATTGTTGGCGAGGATGGGGCCGTGGTTGTGACCTCGGAACTAGTCGGTGGTCACTTCTCGGGAGAATATGTGGTGTCGGTCCCATCACAGTGGTGCAACGTCGCTGGACCATGGGACGGCTGCCAGATTCCCGAGTCACATTTCTGAGCTCGCCATGCGAGCGAATCCTTGCCCGGGCGCTGTTGAAATTGCAGGTCGTCTGCCGTCAGTCCCTCCCTCTTCATCCCTGTCCTTTCATGTGCGGGCGGCGAAATATCGCTCCTGTCCACCCGTCAGACCGTCACTCCCCAAGATTCACCCGCCGAACTCAATCGTTTGATGGGGTTGCTGATTATTTCTTTCACTCACACCACATCCTCCTATAAAACCACCACCCGCGTCGCCTTCTTTCTCCAAAAGCATCGAGCGCGCCGTCGTCCGCCACAGCGCCGCCATCAACACCACCATCATCAACTCCCTCCCCGGCGACGAAATCGGCGTCGCCACCCTCCCCTGCGGCGCCGAGTTGGCCCTCAACCGAGTCAAGCCGACCGCCCTGCAGTCCAGCTGGAAAGAAAGGCTCAGCCCCTGGCGTGCCTGGCCTTCCTCGGGCCATCCTGGGACACTCCATGGAGAGCGCATCCACAATCCACAACGCTACCCCACGAGCCCACGCGACAGCCAGCACCCCGCCAGTGCCCGCCCCCCGTGCCGCACTCCCCCTCTCTCCCCCAGGTACCTGTAGTTATGTGGGTGAGTGGGTGTACATGTATGTATGTGGGTGGTCCCACCTGGGGTTCCACAACACCCATCATGTTACGTTGCCCCCCTTGGCGCTGCAAAATGACATCAGTTGGAGTCGGTTGGAGTGACAAAAGGGAAGATCCCTTCCTACATTTGGTGATTTTTTGCCGTCTTAGCCGAGTAGTCCTTCCCAGCACACCGAGGCGTCTTGTCAGCACAAGTCCCTTCGGCCAAATTCTCCTCTTACCAAGGCGTAAATCTCTTCAGGTCGCTCCATTCACAGCATGCATCCCGCCAGGTAACATTTGGTATTTGTGTGCCGCCAAGAACTGGGATTGATCCTGCAACCAGGGATGTCGCTTGTTCACACTTTTCGCTCAACTGCACATGTGCCTGCCCAGTGGAATCCTCAGATAAAAAGACACGCAGAATCCCTTTCTTTTCCACTTTCCTTCGAGAAACATTGAACTTTCTGGTCTATTTTCGCCATAGTTGCTACTGTAACGTAGTGCGGTGTAAAGCTGAGATTACAACGACGCAGCTAGCTGCAACTCCGACCCTCATGTCACGACCCATTGTCGTCAATTCATCGTACTCTGGCAGCCTCGTCGCGTGTCCGCAGTGAATGATTGATTTCGGTACCCCTATTCTCGCCGGTATCCCCCACAGAATACCTACGTATCCCACGACATACGTATTCCACGACGACCGACATTCCACAGGGACCCCCCAACATGCTGTCCTTCAGTAAGGACAAAGACGGGGAGAAGGCGGCTAGTGCGCCGAACTACACCGAGGACTCGGACGTCCAGGAGGGCATCGTGACCGGGAACAGCGACAACCTCCAACGGCACCTGAACAACCGCCAGATCCAGCTCATCGCCATCGGAGGCTCCATCGGGACGGCCCTCTTTGTGAGCATCGGCACCGGTCTGTACAATGGCGGGCCCGGCAGCTTGCTCCTCGCCTACTCGATCCAGTCCATCTTCCTTGCCATGGTCAACAACTGCATCGCCGAGATGAGCACCGCGTACCCCGTCAGCGGCGGCTTCATCCGCCTGGCCGGTAAATGGGTAGACGAAGCGCTCGGCTTCATGGTCGGCTGGAACTTCTTGTGCACCTCCCTCTTGACACCCAACCCGCCCGCATCACCATCGATGCGGAATTTGTACCTAGGCAGAGCTAACACTGTGGCACCAAATGTAGTTTCTATGAAGCTTTGCTGATTCCTTTTGAGATCTCGGCCTTTACCCTGGTGTTGTCCTTTTGGAGCCCTACGGTGACTGAGCCTGGCCCAGTCGCTGGTATCTGCGCGGCCATCATCATCTGCTATGCGTAAGAACCTCAAGGACGTAGCCCGAGCGGGATTCACCCCCGGGCCGTTTTTACCCTATGCAACTCAATGCAGCCCCTCCCTGCCGGTGAAGTGTGAATGCTAAAACTTGTCGTGTGAATAGCGCCATCAACATTCTGGCTGTGAGAGCGTATGGTGAATCCGAATTCTGGCTCTCGGGCGGAAAGGTCATTTTGATCTTCGCCTTGTTCTTGTTCACCTTCATCACTATGGTGGGCGGGAACCCTCAAAATGATGTCTACGGTTTCGTCAACTGGCAGAGACCCGGGGCCTTCATGGAGTATTTGAGCCAAGGCACCCTAGGTCGCTTCGAAGGCTTCTTGGGAGCCCTGTGGTCAGCATGTTTCACCGTCGTGGGACCCGAGTATATCTCCATGGTATCGGCTGAAGCAATGCGGCCCCGAGTCTACATCAAGAGCGCCTTCAAGACGGTTTACTTTCGGTTCTGTCTTTTTTTCGTCGGCGGCGCGCTAGCTGTCGGCATCTCTTGCTCTCCAAGGGATCCGGCTCTAGCGGATGTCGTACTCGGCAACACCTCCGGCGCCACTGCATCGGCTTCACCCTATGTGATCGCCATGGGGAACCTCGGCGTTTCCGTTTTCCCTCACATTGTCAACGCGTTAGTAACACGACACGACATGAAATCACCGCGTCCGGTAGACAAGTCAAGTTCGATGCTAACGCTTCTTTTAGTCTTCTGTTGACCTCCATATTTTCCGCCGGCAACACATACACCTACTGCGCCATTCGTACCCTCTATTCGCTCGCGCTTGAGGGGAGAGCCCCGAGGTTCCTCACCTACACAAACAAGAAGGGTGTACCGATTTATTGCTTCTTCGTCGTCATGATCTTCCCGCTGCTGTCGTTCATGCAGGTTTCGAGCAACTCGTCGGTCGTCATCACTTGGTTTGCCAGTCTTATCACAGGTGGAGGTATATTTACACCCGCTCTTGCACCCCCACCCCCTTTTGCCTATCGATGCTAGAGGAATGTTGCTGACACAATACCACCAAAACCCAGGACTAATCAACTACATCGTCATGACCACAACCTTCATCTTCTACTACCGCGCCTGCAAGGCCCAGGGCATCGACCGCCGACAGTTCTCCTACTTCGGCTGGTTCCAACCGTACTGCGCCTACCTCGGGCTCGCCTGGATGCTCGCCGTGGCCCTCCTGTACGGGTACCCGTCCTTCAAGCCCTGGTCGGTCTCGACCTTCTTCTCGAGCTACACGATGCAGCTCTTCATCCCGCCGCTCTTTATCTTCTGGAAGTTTTTCAAGGGAACCAAGTTCGTCAAGCCGCACGAAGCCGATCTCGTCTGGGAGCGCCCGGTCATCGACGCTTACGAGGCCACCTTTATCGATCCCCCGGCCGGCTTCTGGAAAGAAATGGGCCAGATGATCGGCATTGGGAGAACCAAGGGCGGGAACGAGAGGCGGGTTGGCCACAATGGACAGGATCTCGATCGCTCTAAGCAAAGTGGCGATGCGTCACAGCCGGTGATGGGGGCCTGAGAACTGGTTGAGAAGACCGGGGCGAGTACTGATGGCGGCCGAGTTCATGGTATCCGAGGATGGGGGAAGCCTTGATGTTGCTCGGTGGCGTGGCTGTTACATGTACTTATTTGGGAGGCCAAGGTTCAGATTTGCAATGAGCAAGAGAGCATTACGTCGACTACCAACTTTGACTACACCGAATCATTAGGTGGCCCGTGGGGTATGGTGTTTGGTGGGAGAGATTAACTATTGCTACCTGGTAGGTGAGGTACCTATGTATGTCGGTTTAGGTGGGGAGGTCCCTATTTTGGACAATGCCCCCAGGAACTCGACTGCCGCGGACTTGCTCCTCATAAGGCACCTCGCTACCTTGGTATGGTGGAGAAATGGCGCCCGAAAAGTGCAAAGCTGAAAACCGATTAACCATACACGGGTACATTATTAGCATCGTACCATGCTGTGCGACACCGGGAGTTGCAGTGGTAGGTCAAAGTGCTGCATGGACTCGCAGCTATCACAGCTGAAAACAGTCTTCCGCGGGCACCCAGCCTGGCGCCAGTCGGGCCTTCTACCCATGCCCGGGGAATTATCATTGGGCACGCCTGCACCTCCGTCCAGGTCGTGTACCTCGAATGGGGGTTGAGCGGGATGTCGAGGAACCTCCATTTGCATGTCCGATTCTGTCCCTTGATGCAACCTCTTCCAAAGACCGGCGGCCTTGTTGCTCTTGTGCTCCTTTCCTGCCCATCCACCACGTCACAAGTCTATCTCAGCACATATTGATATTGTACACCACCCACTTCATCCCTAATATCACATTAACGCAAGCTACAGTCTAGCTCAACCGAACCACACGTACAAATGGCAAGCGACCTTATCGTAGCCGCTAGAGATAATAGACTGGGCGATGTCGAGAGACTGCTGCAGGAGGGAGCCGATATCGACGCAACTGACGGGGACTATGGGCAAACGCCGATATCTTGGGCCGCAGAGAGGGGCCACTTGGACGTGGTCAAGACTCTCTACGAGCGCGGGGCTAGCCTTCTGATTGCTGACCGGAACGGCTGGTATCCGACGGATTGGGCTGTTCGGAATTCCCGAACAGACGTGGTTTCTTTTTTTCTTACCCGACAGCAGGACGCGTCCCATCGGTATTATAAGGGCCGAGGCCTTCTCTTTGTGGCCGCCCAACGTGGCTCGGTCGAGGATGTGAATCGTTTTGTGGGGGGAGAGCCTGATCAGGTCGACAGCGATGGGACGACACCGCTCATGGCCGCCTCCCAAAATGGCCGCTTCGACAATGTTGTCGTTCTGTTGAAAGCTGGGGCGGATCCACTCCGGAAGAACGAGGATCAACGCACCGCCTTCTACTGGGCTGCGAAGGAGGGTCATACTGAAGTCATACGGGCCCTATTGACGGAAGCCTGCGCTAAGCCCCGCAAGATAAGTGAGCTGCCCAACGATGAGGCCATCGCTTTTGCGTTCGCCGAGAAGGGGGAGGACGAGGAATGGAACGAGTTTCTTGACACCCACCCTCACCGCGCAGCGCCAGAGGAAGGCGATCGCACCTCAACCGCGCTCCACTTCGCTGCGCAGCACGGCATTGAGAAAGCCGTCCAACGGATGTTGGCGCTGCCGTCCGACGCCGGTATGGTGAACGCCCAGGATGCCCAAGGCCGTACTCCGCTCATTTGGGCTTCGATGGGCGGTCATCTTGCGATTGTCGACGCTCTGCTTCAACATCATGCCAACCCCAAGTTGTCGGACGACGAATACAAGGAGACGGCACTCATGTGGGCTGCAGAAAATGGCCACGGTCAAGTCGTGGAGCGACTCTGCAGAGAACTTGATCGTCACGACGTCAACGTCCGAGGCTGGCGCGGATATACAGCCATGACCTTTGCGGCATCAAGGGGAAATGCCGCGGGCGTACGCGCTCTGATTGAGGCCGGAGCTGACCTCAGTATTGTCGACGATCGTTGGGGACAGTCTCCCCTCTCCTGGGCCGCCGAGGGCAATTATCTGGAGGCCGTCACGGATTTGATCAAGGCTGAGGCAGATCTCTACGCTGAATCCCACGGAAACACACCGGTATCTTTTGCTTTAGATAACTTGGAAATACTCCGAGCTTTCATCCAACAGCCAAGGGATACAATGAGGGATGGAGGCGAGAAAATACCTCGGGTGCGCGTGATAGAATTGGCTTTACGGTATTCCTGTAATCTCGATGACGACACATTCTCAGACACACCGGACCTGTCTTCTGATGACACATCCTCCGGTACATCCTCTTTACACGGCGGGGATGAGACCCATCACCCCGTTTCGAGCTTCATCCTGGACCAGAAGGAGTATCTCGAAGCCGTGGACCATGACGGCAGGAACCTGGCTTCGTGGGCGGCTCAGGGCGGAAGTCCCAAGGAGATGGATATGCTACGTGCGAAGCGGCTCGACTTCAACTCGAAGGATAACATCGGCCGTACGTCTCTCCACTGGGCAGCAGAGGGCGGAAACCGCAAGGTAGTCAAGTGGTTGCTACACGAACAAGTTGCCGTTGACACTGCGGACGAGTTTGGACGGACCCCGCTTTCCAGAGCAGCCGTTCAGGGTCACGACAAATGTGTGCGAATGCTAGTGGACCGCGGGGCGCACCCGGACAGCCCGAACAAGAACCGGAGAACGCCGCTTTCGCTGGCTGCTGAAAAGGGCCACGTTGAAGTTGTTAACCTTTTGCTGTCCCTTCGTGATGGCAAGACGAAGACGAGCGAGGGTGTCGTCAACAGAAGCAAGAAAGGGCATGGGGGAATAGGTGCCAGGGACGGCGGCGCAGGTGCAAAGGACAGGCTGGGTGACGGAAACAAGGACAGCACTGGGCGGACGGGTCCTGACAATGGCGGCGCGGCTGTGGCGGTGGATTCTCGAGACGTGGAAGAGCGAACACCCCTCTGGTATGCGGCCATAGGGCACCATCTGACGGTTTTCAAGACGCTGCGCGCTAACGGGGCAGACCCGGGCGTCATGGACAAAAGCGGAAAGGCTCTGCATGAAATTCTTGTTAACAAAAAGAGCGCGGGGGGGGTCGAACCTGAGGTGATGGCGGCATTGGATGCGATGCTGGAGCAGCTGAGATCGGCCCAGGCTCTATTGTCCAAACCTTTGGATGGCGCAGCTGATTTGGATGAAGAGTTCAAAGCGACCATCTTGCGGGTCCCGGAAAACGAGAAACTTGAGCTCGAATCAAGGACACAGCTTTCCGTCCACTCTCTCCTCCGAGGGGAAGGGCTTCCCGATCCCCAGGGGGCGAGCTGCGCGTGGATGCACCTCCCTGCCAACAATGTCGGTACCTATCTTACTCCTACTAGTCATTTATACCAAGGGCTTGCTAACATGAACGGAATTGATCAAAACGATTAGATGCGATGGGTCGAGGTACGTTAACGTGACACACGGCTTGTTGAATGCCGTGCTGAAACCCCTTAGGTGTTGATGACCAGACATTACGAGGCTTGCGGCGAGAGCGAACGTTGGAATGCCAGTGTCGTGCTTCAATCCAAGCTTTGGGAACAACAACAACACAAATCCCGGAGGGGCGCCCATTACGCGAGGTTCATGCGACCGGCATGCCACCGTTTCGTTCTTGGTACGTTTTCTTTGCTATACTTACATGTAACTCCCATTTGACACCCAACGCCGTGGGGAGTTGCTGATAGAAGTCCAATATGCAGCGGGACGATCGGGAACGGTAAGTAAGTCTATGAACGAGAAGCCCAAGGAGAACGTGAACGAGAAGCCGAAGGAGAGCGAACCGGAACGAGAGCGAGACGGATTGAAAAGTGCACAACCGCCCCAAGAAGAACGGAACGCGGAGGGCAAGGGTCAGTCGCAGCCCCAATCGAGCAAATTGAAACCACGGGGACAAGACGCAAGCGAAGGCGAAACGGGTCGTAAAGAGCGCGATATCAAGGAAAGTAAAGTTGTCGAGGACAAGGGCACCTCGTCAAGCCAAGGCTTGGTTTTGTTTGTGAGTGTATCGGATGTTTTAACTTGACTCACTCTTGTCACACAAGGCAGAAGCGCAGTGCTCTGACAGTTGGGCGTAGATGCCGTATCTACATTGGGAACCCCAGAACCAGCAACGGAACATGAAAGAGATCATGAATTTGAAGAAAGAAGAGAGGAAAGCTAAACGAGATCTCATTCTCGCGGACCCATCCCTGAAGGATCCGAAGGGAACAGAGAAGCTCCACTGGGTCTACCTCGACGAAGAGCACCCGCTACATGTCCGGCGAACCCTCGACCAATACTACTACCACACACTGCCAAATACAGAAGAACGTGACAACGACCAGACCGGCATCAGATATCACAACGATCACCTGAAGTCGACCGATCCGAAACAGGCCAACAACCCGACACCAGTCCTCACCATGGTGGATCAACTTTGGATGTGGGTGCTACCACGCTGCGGGAAATTACCCCCTACAATCATCACAGCCTTTCCACAACGGTCTAATAGGATGAGATCTGGTGGGTTCAAGAACATGACGGCCCTGGTGTCCAACATCATCGCCCAGTTTCAGGAGACGCCAGAAAGGACCGTTGACGGTCTAGCTAAAGTGATAGCTGCCGAGTGCTCGCGAATCTACTTTGATACAATGAGCAACAGGGACGAATCACTCCAATTCTCGGAAATTTATACCACCTCCATGGGTGGGATCGTGAGTAATCCATGCGCCCCAGCTTAGTATTTTGCGATGGGCCGTGATAATTCGGTTCTAACTGACTGCCATGTTCTCAGACCGAGAGAGAGATTGGTCGCTTTAGGGCTTTTCAGCACTACATCAACCCAGCTAGTGCGGCGTTGGCTAGGCCGGTCTCCCACCAAGATCAGGAGACGCCGAAAAATCCGGAGTTAGAGTGCTTGCTGGAAATTGCAAACGACATCAAGGACCTCCGAGAAATCAAAGACATCCGTGACGAGCTCAACATCATGTCATCGGTCTTCCATACCCAGAATGAGGTCATGAAGGCCATGGAACACATGCTGCGGGAGCAAAAGGACAAGCGAAACGACACGACAGGGCGGCCGAGGCGGATGAATTCGGACTTGCTCCACAGAGCGGCCACTTTAAATGGCAATTCTGACTACAGCTTGGAAGCCATCAATGACCATCGGATGTATCAGTCACGAATGCTGACGGTTGTCGACCGGAACATCCGTGAGGTGGATCGCCTAGACCTATTCGCGGAAAGAGCTTCTCGAGCGGTGAGCCACCATCCTCCCTATCAACTTCTTAATCCTAGTCCGTGTCTTCAATAACCGCGCGAGGGAGTGCTAACGAATCCGACATTTCCCCCTTTAGATCCAGCAGCTGTTGGACTTGAAAAACAAGCAGGCAAATCTCAAGCTGACACAAGGGACCGACAAGCAGGGGAAGACGGTCCTATACTTCACCGTGGCAACTATTATCTTTGTCTGAACACCCCTTGTTAGGCCTCACTTGACAACACTTGCTGACTCGTTTCCCAGCTTCCATTGTCATTCATGTCTTCATTTCTGACTATCGAGGTCAAACAATTCCCCCGTGGGGATGATGGCAAGCTTTCAATTGATTTTGTGCTCCAGGTTATTTGTGCGTCCCCCCTCGGTATAATCCCTGGTATCGTGTTGAGACACCGCTTTAGGTTACTCGGCGCAGGTTGCTGTCTAGACCAACTTAACTGACCGGTGGCGCTCTCGGGCGGCTATTAGTTGCGGTTTCTGTCATCCTCATCGTCCCATCAGTCCTTGTGGCATTCAACCTTGACCACGAGTCGCGAGCGAAGCGCAGGGCGTCCGTGAGGGCGTTTTGGCGCCGGTATATCGTTCGACCCGTCGATCATGGAAGTAATCCAACGGCGCGATCAAATCAGGGAGCGGCCGTGCAAGCCACCCCGAACGATGACAACGGCAGCGCGCCCGAGCAGAAGCCGGGCCAGGAAGCGGCGGTGAAGGAGGAGGCCATTCCAAATAATGAGGGCAGCACCGTAAAGGCACGGAGAAAGTGGATACAGGGACCGAAGACGTGGTGGATCGACCGGCAAGCGAGGCCGAAACAACCCGATGCTGAAAGTGGTGAGGGTGTTGGGGGGAAGGACCCTGTTTGATGGTTCGGGAGGCACTCTCAGGTCGGGTGCCGAGCGTATTTGGTTGGCAGCGCAAGGGAGATGAGGCTCTTGGTTTTTAAAACTAAGGAATACGTGGGTGACTGCTCATAGTTAGAAGTCTTCTTGCAACCCGACTTCCTAACCGGCTAGACCAGCCGTCAAGACCCGAGAACGGGTTGACGCAGCCAAGTCTCGCTGCTCCCGTGTAGGTGCATAACTAAAAGCATCCGAGTATGTTGGTGACCTCGGTGAGTATGTGGGGATATCAAGGTAGTGTATAATGTATGGTGGTGTGAGCCCTCGCCCATTTCTGTAATGCCGTATGGAAAGACGGGGAAACACTTGCCACGGCCGTGATCTGCTCTTTTCTTGTGGGGGTACTATATACACAATAACGAAACCGCACCGTTCACGGGCGCCAAGGGCTTGACCTGCGCGCATCTTGGGCTCGGCCGGCTGATCATTTCTACATTGTTATTAATCGCGCGGCTAGGTAAGTGTCTTGTAATCATGGTTTCATGGCCTCACGCTTGCAGTTGGAGTCCAGTCAGGTTCGTGAACCCCTGAACGTGCATCCCGAACCCCTTCCCCCGCAGAGGCGAGAGCCCCTTTCATCACCAGCCGCAGAACAGCACAGAAGAGTTGGGGGCGGAGTCGAGAACCTGCTCGCCCTTCTGGAGCCCTTCTTCCTCCACTTCTTCCTCCACTTCTTCCTCCACTTCTTCCCCGCAATCCCCGAACCCCATTCCAGACCTGGGAATTCGGCTCGTCAATTTCCGTGAACCGGCTTGGCCGCCTTGGCGGACCACCAGGTTGCAACGCTGAACGAACGGTCAACCAACGCTAAACCGTCCCTCCGCTGCCGCATGGCAACCGAGATCGATCTTGGTCCTGTCCCTTGCAGGTCCTCATGCGGCGGAAACGCGGCCCCGCTGCCCGTTTTCCGCCTTGTTTATCCCAACGCGCGCCGAACCAGCACCGAAAGGGATAAGGCGCTCCAATGACGGTCAGCAATGACACCGACGGGGGTCCATTCCGTGCGGAGCATCCAAGATCGTGGTCCCGGGGACGCGGGGAGGGCGAACCGACGGGGTGGAAGAGAGGTAATCGTGGGAGTATATGAGATGGCGCCCTCCCTCGTCCATCAGACCTCTCCTCCTGCTCTCCCCAGTCCACCCTTGCTTGACCTTTCCCATCACGAGTTTTACCGACCCGTGCTTTTCAAGACTCGACACAATGGCTCGCGGCGCTGCTTTCCTCGGTCTGGCCTCGCTCCTCCTCGGAGCGGCCAACGGCCAGCTGCCCGGTGAGGGCGAGGAGGTCCACCCCAAGATCACCACCTACCGCTGCACCAAGGCGGGCGGGTGCACGGAGAAGACCAACTACATCGTCCTGGACTCGCTCTCCCACCCCGTCCACCAGGCCACCAACGAGCACGGCTGCGGCGAGTGGGGCCAGAAGCCCAACGCCACCGCCTGCCCGGACCAGGAGTCGTGCGCCAAGAACTGCATCATGGAGCCCGTCGACGACTACAGCCAGTACGGTGTGACCACCGACGGCACCAACCTCCGCCTCCAGCAGCTGCTCGACGGCAAGCTCGTCACCCCTCGCGTCTACCTCCTCGACGAGGCCAAGAAGAACTACGAGATGCTCTCGCTCACCGGCAACGAGTTCACCTTTGACGTGGACTCGACCAAGCTGCCCTGCGGCATGAACAGCGCCCTCTACCTCTCTGAGATGAAGGCCGATGGCGCCCAGAGCGACCTCAACCCCGGCGGCGCCTACTTCGGCACCGGGTACTGCGATGCGCAGTGCTACATCACGCCCTTCATCAACGGCATCGTAAGTTTTGGATTGCCCTTTTATGATAGGCCAACGGGAGAAGAATGAAAACAAGCTAACTCTGGCAACCAGGGCAACGTCGACGGCAAGGGCGCGTGCTGCAACGAGATGGACATCTGGGAGGCCAACAAGCGGGCCAACCACATCGCCCCCCACCCTTGCAACAAGAAGGGCCCCTACCTGTGCGAGGGCGTCGACTGCGAGGAGGAGGGGGTGTGCGACAAGGCCGGGTGCGCGTGGAACCCGTACCGGGTCAACGTGACGGACTACTACGGCGCCAGCGACGCCTTCAAGGTCGACTCGTCGCGGCCCTTCACCGTGGTGACGCAGTTCCCCGCCAACCGCAAGGGCAAGCTCGAGGCCATCCACCGCCTCTACGTCCAGGACGGCCGCGTCATCGAGTCGTACGTCGTCGACGCCCCCGGCCTGCCCTCCACCGACAGCATGACCGACGAGTTCTGCGAGGCCACCGGCTCCGACGGCTTCATGCGCCTCGGCGCCATGCAGGGCATGGGCGAGGCTCTCACCCGCGGCATGGTTCTCGCGCTCAGCATCTGGTGGGACGAGGGCGGCAACATGAACTGGCTCGACGCTGGTGAGGCCGGCCCCTGCTCCCTGGACGAGGGCAACCCCTCCAACATTGTCAAGGTCGAGCCCGAGCCGGAGGTCACCTTCAGCAACATGCGCTGGGGTGAGATTGACTCCACCTACGAGACTGAGTCGTCCGAGGGCAAGGGCAAGGGCAAGAACGGCGGCGGCAAGGGCAAGGGCAAGTCGTGCTCCCAGTAAGGGAAGGCTTCGGCTGGTTGTAATTACTACTTGTAGAGAAGGGATAGACGTCAAGACATGACTATTTGATTTCTTGATACATATTGATACATGTAACCAGTGAAGAATTGACTTGAATCTGGCAATGTTGCCTACTGTACCAAACCTCGTTCGATGCTCAACTCTTACGACGAGTGTCCCCAGAATGTACACGGTAAGGTAGGTAGATAACCGCCACACCTAAGTCAACCCACAAAATGAACCCTCACCTCCAACTCCAGATGAACTCTCCAGTCCACTACCATAATGGGCTTCCTTTCCCTTACCTTGGTGTTGATTGACGGCCATAAAAAGGTCCTCACTGCTGGATTCTGCCCCTTTGA
This sequence comes from Chaetomium fimeti, assembly GCF_033439085.1. Lineage (NCBI taxonomy): Eukaryota > Fungi > Ascomycota > Sordariomycetes > Sordariales > Chaetomiaceae > Chaetomium > Chaetomium fimeti. The sequence continues at coordinate 490,816 of NW_026944337.1, forward strand.
ACCCTGATCTCACGGAGAAGGACGTGTGCATTGGAGAGAACGGTGTAGAGATAAATCCATTCACAGTGTGGTTTAATGGTCGGAACACAATCTCAACACGGTAATGCCTTCTTGGAGTCGATCTTGGCTCAGCAACCCCAACCCCCCGACCCCCGGACGGGTTACGACACAAGAACTCCAACTTTGCCCAAAGCAGCAAGCCAAGCACTTCCCCACACAGACAATGCGGGGAATCTGCGCGGGTTCGGGCCCGTCTCCATATTCCCCATCTAGACCCTTGCCGGACCTGCTCGAATCTGGCATCTCGGGAAGGCCGTTCCGGAGGACAACACGACACTTTTACGTAGTTCAGACGCATTGACGGCCTATTTACTGGGAACCATGGCCAATTTTATGGAGGATACGTTCAATTGCCGAATGCTTTCCTCCTAGAATTATTTGCGAATTTCTTTCTCGACCGTTGGTGACTTGGTTGTTGTTGACGGACCTTGCTGAACCCCAGGTCCAAACCGAGAGACTCCGCCGAGTTTGTTGATCCTCCGGCTTCTCTTCCTCCACCCCCACAACCCACCCTCAACCCTGTGATACCCACCACCACCACCACAACCACCACGACCATGAAGTTCGAAGCCCTCCTCGCCGCCGCCTGGCTAGCAGCCACCACCACAGCCATCGGCCCCGCCACGCCGGACCAACCGCCGCGACTCAGAGGCAAGCCCGAGCGGATGGCCAACTGGCCGTGGCCCAACCCCTTCAAGTCCGCCGAGCTCGCCAAATTCACGCCCGCCTGCGACGTGCTGCGCACCTTCCGCGCCCAGGAATTCATGCTCGACGACCTGGCCGCCAAGGCGCCCAAGGGCCTGCTCGAGTACCGCGACGCGCTCAAGGACGTCTTTGCCGCGCGCGAGTACCCCGGCAGCTGGGACGGCATCGACCCCCACGGCTACGATCGCGATCTGCTGACCATGGATTATAATGATGTCCCCCTGCGCGTGCGCGAGTGGATCGAGGACCAGGAGCGTACGGATGGCCCGGGCAAGGGGTTGTTCGCGGTCTATCAGCGCCCTTTGCCGGGGACCAGGGTGTTGCATACGATTAAGGTGCCGAAGGAGACGCCCGTGACGGAGGAGTGGCGCGCGAGGGATGAGATCCGGGTGGCGTTGTTTGCGCCTGGCGCGCTGTATGAGGTGCTGCCGTTGTGGGTGGTGGAGGGGAGCAAGTGTGAGGGTGAGTGATGACTTGTTTCTTTTTCGTTTAGGTTGGTCTCGTGGGTGTTAGATTGTTGCTAACGTACCGGGATCGTGCAGGGCCGCTTCTCGACCTCTCCAAGTACAGCTCCAAGCTCGTCGACGGCGGCGTCATTGCGTACCCGATCCACCACAGCTTCCCCAAGCGGGCCCAGGGCAAGCGGGAGATTGAGTTCCAGATCCAGGCGCAGGTGCTGCAGCTGAACGAGGGTGAGACTTTGGAGACTGAGCAGGCCGAGAACGTCGAGGAGGCTGAGAAGGTTGAAAAGGCCGAGAAGGTCGAAGAGACCGAGAGCACCGAGAAGGAGGAACTCTAATTTTGCTTCAACTAGCATCAGAGAGGGAAGAAGGTTAACATTATACACCATCCATGCACCTGTACTACATTTCATTTGTCGCTGCATATCACGAATACCATATTATACTCTATTGCTACTTTCAGGTGTGGTTGATGCTGCACATAGCCCTGGTGTATTGGAGACTGTCATGGGTATAATCTAACTGCTATCTCATCCAGCCACTCTACTTAAGACCGAAATTGTCTGTCCTCAACCCCTGGCTTCCCACCATCTCCTCAAATACCCCAAATCCGTGCCCAGCATGTGGGCTAAATTCGTCCCCGCCGCAACCACACCGTACAAATTCGGCCTGGGAGGCGCCATGCTCATAGCTGTAACCAAGTCATAGACCAGACCAACTTCCTGCACCCACCGCAACCCGTGGTAAAGCCACGCCGAAAGTTCCCACGACTCGTGGTGTGTCATCCAGATCGTCATCGCAAACCTGGTCATCTCGCGTCTCCTCGCGCTCGATTCGTCCGAGGGGGGCTCAAAAAGCTCGGGCACGATGGACAAGGCTACATACTGTGCCACCAGGAGCGGGCCCACGAAGGCGGCGCATGCTCGGAAGCGTTTTGACGGCCTGGCCCCTGGAACATGTAGATTAATAACGCATAGAGCGGTGACGGCTATGAGGACCCCATAGTCGAAGATCTCTTCTCGTTTAGTTGGGCCATTCTCACGATCTATCCACGCCCAGAGATTCTCTTTGAACCTGATGCCGGGGTTGCAGACATACCGATAGTAAGATTCCCAACCGTCCCTCTGCGTGGGTAAGTTCGTTACGTTGGCAGTTGACAGGGGAACTGGGGTAGTAGCAACAACCGTTGAGTTTGTAGCGACAGAGGCAAGTGCCGGGATAGCCAGAGCAAGCGGCGCAACAATGACCAAACTTGAACGCATGGTTGGAGGCCGGCGCTAACCCGTCCAAAGGGTGGCTGAGGATGGTGTGGACGGAACGGATTGTGGAAATGAAAGTCTTTATAAGTGCGTGAGGACAACACTTTCTCACACGTTGCATGGCATGGGGGGGTTTCCTTTGATTCACATGTGTCCTTTGACATCGTCGCATGTTGGCTGTTCAAATGTCATCGCAACGTCTTTTGTGGCATGATTTAAGTCCGTTGTTTTTGCAACATCCGTGAAGCGGCCCCCAGCCGCGAAGTAAACTCCACAATCCAATGCCACTATTTACACCGGCGGGTAGGGTTGCTCGGTGTGTTTTTGCTATCTATGTTCCTAGGTAGCTAGTATAGTCCCCGACACCTAAGCTAATAGTATTAACTGGTAGTTTTAATTTCTTTCCTCTTTTCCTATCCAGTTTGTGGTCATTTTCGCGCCTCCATCTTCACCTCGCACCCTAGATCGACCCGGCACTTGCAACCTCGGAGTTGATAAAGCTCGGGCAGTCATCCTTGCCATCAAGTTCTGCGATCCTGCCTCGATTCCGGAAATGGTTGGTGCGCTTATAGCTATTAGCCGATTTCAGTTGGAGAACCCAGAATTGCCGCCGCCAGTTGCCGGTCTTCGTCAGGAACACTGTTTAATGGACTGTCTTTTCGGTGGGTTTATAAACTTGGCCTTGAAGTTGTTTTTTTACCTAGGACTTTTACACGATTCCTTGCTTATGGTCACTGCCACTTGATATCTAGCGCAAGTTTGTCCCCACGTCCGGCCATGCGATCATTGCGCCTCTTCTGGGCCTTGATCCCTCTACTTAGCACTGCGGCGGCCCGATTACCAACTGTGACCCTAAAGGATGCTGTCTATGTCGGCACCACCACCCACGTAGCCTCGGCCACAGCTACTGTGGACAAGTTTCTGGGGATCCCCTACGCAACAACCCCCGAGAGGTTTCGGGCTGCCCGTCCTCGGCCTCCGGGTTCGCTATTTGTGAATGCGACAGAACAGCCGCCGGCATGTATCCAGCAATGTGAGAAACCCTTCCGGTTACTCCATGCACGAATTTGTGTTCTGACTCGAGACAATAGCAAGCTCCGAAAGCTCCCCTGAGAGTGAAGATTGCTTGTTTCTGAACGTGTTTGCGCCGCATCTTGGGTGTGGCAAGCCCAAAGCAGAAAAGGCTGTTATGTTGTGGTTCTATGGTGGTGCTTTGTCGTTCGGCTCCATCACGGACGTCGACGGCTCGTCTTTCGCTGCCAACCAAGACATCATCCTTGTGGCCTGCAACTATCGTCTGGGCGTTTTCGGCTTCCCGGGGAATGTATCCGGACTTTCACCGGACGAGCTGAATCCCGGCTTCCGCGACCAAAAAATGGCAATGAGATGGATTCAGGAAAACATTTCTCGCTTTGGCGGTGATCCGACCAAGGTGACCATCTTCGGCGAATCGGCCGGCGCAGTCTCGGCCGATAGTCATCTGATAAGCGAGCTCAGCGACCACCCTCCGTTCCGAGCCGCCATTCTGCAGAGCGGAGGTCTTCACACTTTCAACCGAGTTGCGCTGGGTGTTGGTGTGTCGGTAACGGGTATGGGTACGGGAAACAAGGCCGGGGAAGCGCCGTTCCTGACACTAGCCAAATACTTGAACTGCAGCGAGGAGAATGCGGTCCCGTGTCTCCAATCTAAACCCATGGCGTTGGTCAAATCCGCCGTCCTCACCTTGAATCTTCTATTTTCGCCGGTCGATGACGGGGGCAAGACCAGTGTTGCTGATACCGACTCGGCACGGCGGGCAGGGCGTACTGCCAGGGTGCCTGTGCTCGTCGGCAGTACCTTTATGGAAGGCAACATATTCTCCGATAAAACGTTACAACAAAAGACACTGGAGGGTTGGGCGGATGTGATCTATCCCAACAATCCGACCGCAGCGGCTGCCGTTGTCAACGCATATTCCGTTGGGTCCAGCTGGCAGGCTCAAACTCCAGATGACGCCGTCAGGCTGTTGCATTCGGACTTCCACTTTGCTTGTACCACTACATACGACAGCAACATCATGGCCACCATTGACATACGTAAGTACTCACATCTGCCCGTGGTGCAAGTGACGGATGCTAATGCAGTGACCAGCAACCTGGCGCTACCTTTTCAACGCCTCTCTCCCGAGTGGACTCGCATCACACGGCAGCGAGATCAGTTTCGTTTTTGGGGATCCTCAAAGCACTCCAGCAAACCAAGAGCTGAGTGCAAAAATACAAGGAGCGTGGGCCGACTTTGCGAAGGATCCATCGTCGGGCCCCGGATGGACAAAGTACTCGCCTACTACACCGTCTCTTGGGGATCTCGGTGGTGAAGGAGATCGGGCTTCCATCACCGTGATTGACCCGGCCGTAGTGGATTCTAGATGTAGCGTCTTTTGGGACGCTTATGATCCGAGTAGACCTAGATAGAGTGCGGTCAGGCCACGGTTGACTCCTGTCTTAATACCACGCTTCTTACTCCCCGTACCGTGAGCAAGGTTATTTGGGGTATGGTAGGTTTGTTCGGCGTGTGGTCTGTGGGTTTGGATCATACTCAATATCTGGTAGGGCTTCTCGAGGCAGTTAACTCGCACGTGTCAAACCTTCCCCGATTGTTGAACAAACTCGGTTCTCGAATACAACCTGAACTTAAAGCCTACCTAGTATCTAGGTAGGTACCTTGAGGGGGACGTCTATCAGCCGATGGCGGGCTTGGCGGCACCTTCGTTCCTGCTTCCAGAGGCGGCAAGGCGCACTGCACTCGTCAAGCACAAGCAGCGAACCAGGCTTCAGGCATCAACCATGAATGGTTGGGCAGGAGCGACTTCAGGCTAGAATCGCCACAATTAGGTTCTTTTACTCCTTCAATTCTCCTGCTGCGCGATGGCTGAGGTTGCTGGGCTCGCCATCGGTATCATCGGCCTCGGCGGGCTGATCGGTGCATTCAAAGACACCATCGACCTCTTTACCCTCGTAGTTGACACGCGCCATCTGGGCCGCCAATACGAGATTTTGGACACGAAACTTGACATCGAGAAAACACTTCTTCTACAGCGGGCAGATCGCGTCAGACTGCTTCGCAATGACTATGACAAGCGGCTCGACGATGCGAACACCCAGAGGCTTCTGACCCGAATACTTGCATCTATCGGCTCCATCTTGTCGGATTCGGAGGGCTTGCAGGAGCGATATGGCCTGCGATCCGAAGATGATGCATCTCTGGCTGCGGACCCCATCGCACCAGCATCATCCCACTTGGTTGCTTCCGGTCTACCCTTGGAGGCGTTGACGAGGGAATTGCCCAGCCCGCCCACCGACAAGGCTCGCCGCAAGTCAAGTATACTTGAATAAATCAAGTCAAATCAAGTCAAATCAAGTCAAATCGGCTACCCAGTCAAGTAAGTAAGACCCTCTACTTACTTGAGTTTACTTGAGTTAATTGAGTTAGCCACTATTCGCCACAGAAAGTGGCTGGCACTGCAATATGCCCCCAGCCTGTGCCTGTGTAACCCCTATCCCTGACTTGCGCCACCCATAATTGAGTTCGTTTACAGGGACATTCCCATCGCCACTTTCCCCAGCCCACTGAACCGAACCGACCGCGATTCGGTAGATTGTAAGATCATTCGATTTAAGTATATTTTTGAAAAAAAGTTGGTGAATTTTAATGGGTGTAAGTCAGAAAAAATCTAGGGGGTAGATGGGGGTTAGGGCTATATATGGGGGTGGAGACTTGACTTGATTCAACTTGAGTAAGTTCAAGTAAGTCAAATCCAGTCAAATCTGAGCCAAGTCAAGTCAAGTTTGCCTTCATACTTGACTTACTTGACTTGTGGCGAGCCTTGCCCATCGACGTCAATCGGCCCTCTACATCCAATCGGTCCCCTGTAGTCATGTCGACATCATCGACACAACAAAGCCGTTGGCGCATCAGTCAACCGCGGATGGACAAATTTGTCCGAGACTTTAATGCTCTCCAACTGCGCGCTGGCTCTCGGGAGAAGGCGGCGTCGGTCCTTTGTAAGGCGCGCTGGGTCATTCGAGACAAGCAAAAGTTTGAGCATCTGATTCAAGACCTCGCACATTTCATCTCGAAGCTCAGCGAGGTTATCCCGGCTACAAGCTACGACCCGGCCTCTGCCTCTGACAATGCCATGATTACCAGCGACCTTGCGCTCATCAAGACGAATTTGGGGCATCTGAAGATAATCCTGGAAGCATCCGAGGGCCAACACCGGGCCATAGCTGAGTCTACGCAACACGCCATCGACAAGACACACCAAGATCACGTGCTGGACACATTGTGGTTTCGAAGAATTAACGACCGAAAGGACAGCATCGCCGAAGCTCACAGAAAGACGTTCCAATGGGCGCTAGAAGAGCCACCGAAAGGTACAGATGCCTGGGATAGCCTCCCGGCCTGGCTCCGGCATGGATCCGGCATTTACTGGATATCGGGGAAAGCGGGGAGCGGGAAGTCGACACTCATGAAATACATATACAGCCACGGCCTCACTGATACCATGTTTTCCCAGTGGGCCAATGGTGGCCGCTATGTCCGATGCCACTTCTTTGTCTCCAACCTCGGTTCCGACGAGCAGAAGACGCAGGACGGGCTTTCGCGAACCTTGTTGCATCAAATTCTGTCGCAGAGGCCGTCCCTCATCCAACACGCGCTCCCCAACATGTGGAAAGAGTCCCTAGAGAGTCAAAGGACAGAGAGCATCGGCTTACCCTCTGCAACCGAGACGCGTCGCGCACTTGAGGTCATCGCTGGCCACGCATCCATTGTAGGACGGTGCTGTCTCTTCATCGATGGCCTCGACGAGTTCGTGGGCGACTATGCGGATGCCGTCGACTTCGTCAAGCAGCTTGCCAAGAGCGAGGACATCAAGGTTGTCGTCTCGAGTCGGCCAGTTCCAGCATGTGTTGACGCTTTTCGGTTTTTACCGCGTCTACAGCTACACCATCTGACGCAGACCGATATTCAAATGTATGTCAACGAGGTCGTCGGCGGCCACCCGTCCATGCAGAGCCACATGAGACGTTTCCCACAAGATTCCCAGAAGCTCTTGAGTGAACTGGTGCAGAAGTCGTGCGGTGTATTTCTATGGGTCATCCTCGCGTGTCGGTCCGTCCTTGGCGGTTTTGCTGACAGTGATCGACTCTCGGAGATCCGTCGCCGCGTCGATGAACTCCCACCCGAACTCGAAGACATGTTTAGGCACATGCTCGGCAAGGTCCAAAAACGGCACCAGCGGCAGGGCGCGCAGCTGTTCAAGATATGCCATACTTACCAGAAGACAAACTCCCCGTTCTTGCGCACGGATTTATTTGCGCTTGGTCTCGCATTGGTTGACGACTATCACACGGGTCCGATATCGATCAAAGCCGTGACCGCCGAAGACGACCGTGAGATTTGTGAGGAACTTGAAGGCCGACTGAGAAGTCGCTGCGGTGGCTTGCTGGAGATGAAAACTGCTAGAACCCCCCCAGCTGGAAAGGAAATTGGCCCAAAGGTGTCGTTCATGCACCGCACCGTATTTGAATTTCTCAATAACGCCGACGTCTGGAAGTTGGACTGCTTACGGACTCAAGATGCCGCCTTCGATGCCGCTACGGCATTGTCCCTCTATGGCATCCACATGGCCGTACAAGCGCTGTCCGAGACAAATGACGTTCAGGCCATGGACCATCTCGAGGTAGGGCTTTGGTGGGGAGTGGTGGCCGATCGGGAGAGGCCCGGCGACACTCGGAATTGCTTCTTTCACCTCGGGCCCTTTCTCGACGCTCTCAGTCAGCCGGGAAGGCAGTTGTGGACGGCGACCATGCAGAGACTTAAACAGCTATACGCCACCATCATTCCCGCGGCCCCTCCTGGACACCCTTCGGCCCGCTTCATGTTGGCTGTTGAAGCCGGAGCGTTGAACTTTGTCCGGCAGCACCCTGACTTCGCGGCGGCCAAGGCTCGGAACCGCCGCTGTCCGTGTCAAACATGCAGGCCAATTCTCATCCACGCGGTCTCTAAGCGGTGTCTCAGTCATAAGTTTAACGACGAGCCGTCAGACGGGATATTCAGCCGTACCGAAATGACCCGACTGCTCCTCAAGTCTGGATTTGAGGGCGCCGATCTTCTCGAGGATATCTGTGTGTTGTGGATGGACAATCTTTGGCTCTGGGTGGATGAGTCCGGACAGCCCGAGGGCTCCAAGCTAAGCGGACGGGAAAGACTGCTTCTTCAGAGCACAGCAAGAGCGTTCCTGGAGGCGGGCGTTGATCCCAAGTTAATCCACCCCTTCCTGAAATCAGTCGACCCAAGCTACGTGGGAACGGAAATGGAGATATAGGACTCGGAAGATCGGTCACTCAAACAACTTAGGTCCTTTTTAGGGCTCGGAAGAGTAACTGACGATTTTAAGAAACACCTTGTTGGTGGTAAAGCAAGGTACCTACTAACGCGCCGATGCCGGGAAGGGGAACAAGTGTCGGGGCGCTACGCTGAAGGATTGAAGGCTGTGCTTGTAAATTGTGGACGGCGGCTCGATCGGCGACTTGAGGGGTGTAAAGCTTTATTATCAAGCCCACGACTGTTCATTTGGGCCACCATTCTTTTGGGCGTGGACCAGTGGCTTGCATGGAGATGTCGGGGGTGCATCGTCTGGATCTTGTTATTGACGACCGCCCGCGGAACGGTAACCCGCTGTTTGCTGGCTCACCAATATCCCCATCCCGTTGAAGCATCAGTACGAAGGTAAGGGTACTGTGAAGCCTGTTCTGGTTCCATCCCCTGATGTTAATACCGCATAGTTGCCGGACTCGCCACAGCTCACCCACCTCAGACAAGGCTTATTCAGGGACCTCCTGTGTATGCCATTCGCAGAACGTGAGGAGATTTGCGAGATCTCACCCACGGATGCACGCCACCGCTCTGTGACGAACCTGTCTCTGGACCCGTCCTGTTAGGGTTCAGTATCGGTCGAAGGTATTCTCTCAAGGGTGCGTAGGTTCGGTGCAGCCAAAGGGTGCACAACAAAGACTTGTCTCAACAGTAGGCTCTCGAGCTTGTAGCGAACTGTAGTTGTGATTGCTAACTGGAGAACTCCCAGAGCTCTCCAGAACGAGTGACTATATACTATCTAAGTCCCAGGTATCTCTGTACCTGTCCTGTGTGTGGTAGCTCATGGTCGCCCGTCTACCCAAGTCTACCCGTGGTAGCTCGTGGTAGACTGCGATCCAAGGCTACCGCCTGTCCCGGGTAGCCAGCGTCCCTGGGCTACCCAACGGGCCCCCGCGTCTTGGCTTCCCAGCCGATTGGGTGAGGGCAGTCCTGCTGCGCCCCACGCGGTCCCGTTATATGGTTGGTTCGTGACACGATGCCCCCTCTCCAACATCTCTCGCCCCGAGAGATGCCGCACTTCCTCTTGAAATACGCGCCAACGTCCACTTCCTTGCTAGTGAGTATGTTTCCTTGACCTTATCGCAGTCCCTTGGCCATGATGGCTAATCGTCTGGGTAGCGCTCGCCGCGACCTGCAACGTGAACGCCAAGTTCTTGCCGCGGAAATTGATCGTTCTGGTTACGAAGTCGCCATGCCTTGCCAGCGGTGTTGGGATGCGAAACCGCGAAAGCGATGCATGATGCTGGAGGATGGGAGGAAGTGTTCGAACTGCGTCAAGATGGGTAAGAAGTGTAGTGGGCCAAACGTGGCCGACACTCGTAAGTGACATGGTTTTTTTTTTTTTTGCGTGTGTGCTGATCGTGGTAGTTTTGTCAAACCTTTCTGAACAAGAGAAGGTGGCGAAAGAGATTGAGGCGGTGGAGCAAACGCTTGCCGAAGCTTTGAGCCGTTTGTCGCGCCTGCGCGGCCAACAGCGGTCTCTTCGGGATCGGGGTGTTGAAGTGTTTCGTCGTGGGATGGAGCGTCTGGAAGAGGAAGAGGACCCTCCTTCCCCTGCGCCCATGTCTCCCACACAGCAGTTGGTTGGCCAGGTGCAGACGGCGGGTGGTGTCGATGTGTTGGACTGGGAGGCCATTGGCACCTCCTCTCGTGATCCACCCCCTTGGCTACAAGGGTTCGTTTGTTCCCTCCTCCCCTTGGTTCCGTACTGACCGTCTTAGTTTCTCCCTGGACGACCCTTTCCTCGCCGGGGTCGACTTGTCCGCGGGGCTTCCCTTGGTCGATCCGGGTTCCTCTGGTGGAACTCCTGAAGTTTCTCGGGGCAGTTGAGATTCGTAGCTGGTTGCCATGAATTGTCTTCTGGGCCAAAGTCCAGCCACTTAACCAAGTACTCCAACTGTCCTTTCGTGATGCGTGAATCTAGGACTTCCTCAACGTCCCATTCCTCCTCTTCGTCTTCTGCTTCGGCGTCCTTGTCGAGTCGTGCGCCTTTGGGTGCTGGTTCCAGAAGCGAGATGTGGAAAACGTTGGTCCGTAGTCGCATTGTCGAGGGTAACGCGAGTGCGTAATTGTTCTCCGAAATCTTTTTGTCGATTTTGAACGGTCCGATCTTGCGAAAATCGAGTTTCCTGCTTGGTCGCTTCGTGCGAAGATTTCGAGAAACGAGGTAAACTTTGCCCCCCTCTTCTAGGCGAGGTCCCTCGAGCCTGTTCCTGTCGTAGAACTTCTTCATCCGTGTTCGTACGAATTCGAGTTCTTCCTTGAGCATCGCGTGCAGCGAGCTCATTTTGTCGGCTTTGACTGCCGCTCGGGGCACCGAAACATCGGGCCCTTGTCGCAAATCTGCTTCGTAGCCGTAATTCGCGAAGAATGGCGTGACCTTGGTGGTCTCCGTGACGGTGGTGTTGTAGGCGAGTTGTGCCGTTGGCAACAGCTCGACCCAATCATCCTGCTGGAAGTTGACGTACAACCGTAGGTATTGTTCAACGATCTGGTTGAGTCGTTCCGTCTGTCCGTCCGTTTGTGGGTGATAAGCAGTCGAAAGCTTACTCTTCGTACCCAGCTTCGTCATCAGAGCTTGCCAAAACTTTGATGCGAACTTCGTGTCTCTGTCCGTGATCCATTCCTCCGGCCATCCGTGGACCGAGGTGATGTTGCGATAGATCACGTCTGCGAGTTGTTCTGCTGACCATGTCTCCTTGTAAGGGAGGAAGTAACTCCACTTGGTGAGTCTGTCCACCATTGTGAGGATGCTGTCGTATTCCACTCCCGTTACTGAGTCCTGGGAGACTGGTAGTTTGGTGATGAAGTCCATCGTCACCGAATTCCATGGTCGTTCTGCGACTGGCAATGGTTGCAACAGCCCATATGGCTTGTGTCGTCCTGGTTTGCTTCGTCCGCAGAGGTCGCATTCCGCCCGGACCTCTTCTGCCGTCTGCTTGATTCCTGGGAAGTCGTAGTTCTGCTTGACTTTCGCAATTGTCTTGCTGATTCCCATGTGTCCTCCGAGTCTCGACTCGTGGATCTTTCGAATGAGCTCCTTTTGGTCACCCAGCCTGACATAGGCCTTGTCGTGGTACCAGAGTCTCGTTCCTTCAAGTCGCAATCCCGCGATTTTGGATTCTGGCTCTTTTTGCCATGCATCGCGCTCGTCGTCCGCGATGATTCCTTGGAAGTCTCGTTCCAATCTTTGTTCCCTGAAAGTCGCACAACATTCTACAAACGGTTGCAGAGGCCTGCCTTCAGGATCTTCCGACTGCTGCTGAAGCGCTGCGATCTCGTAGTCTTCAGTCGGTTGGGAAGCGTGCCGTAGGGATCCGTCTGTCTGCTGATATAGCAATGGTGGTGAGACTTCAGATGTGTTGTCGTGGTGATCCGCTCTCCTACTCAAGGCGTCCGCTCGTGCGTTCTCTGAGCCTTTCTTGTAGTGGATCGTGAAGTTGAATTCGGACAGAAATTCTGCCCATCGAGTCTGTCGTCCGTTCAGCACCTTGGTGGTGGTGAAGTATCGTAAGTTCTTGTGGTCCGTGTACACCTGGACTTCGTGTGTCGTGCCGCTGAGGTATGGTCTCCATTCCTGAAATGCTTCGATGATTGCGAGAAGCTCCTTGTCGTGGATCGGGTAGTTAAGCCTTGGTCCTTCGAGTTTCTTGGAGAAGAACGCAACTGGGTGAAGCTTGCCGTCCTTGTCCCTCTGACCAAGTTGTCCTCCGATCGCGAAGTCCGAAGCATCAGCCTCGACTTCGAAAGGTGTGCTTGGATCAGGCAGCATGAGCACCGGGTCGGCGATGATCGCATCGCGGATCCGCTGGAAAGCTTGCTCGTGCTCCTGCTTCCACTGGAATGTGGCATCCTTCTTCGTGAGTTCGTGTAGGGGTCTCGTGATGTCGCCAAAGTTCTTGATGAACATCCTGACAAAGTTGGCGAATCCGATGAATCCTCTGACCTCTGTGGCGTTCGTCGGTGTTGGCCACGTCCTGACAGCTTCCAGTTTCTCGGGTTCGATCTTGACCCATCCTGGGGAGATCTCGTAACCCAGAAATACTGTCTTTTTGACATGAAACTCGCTCTTGTCTTTGTTGACTGACAACTTGTGCTCGTGCAGTGCATCCAGCACCTGCCGCACGTGTTTTTTGTGCTCTTCGAGTGTCTTGGAGTAGATGAGAATGTCATCCAGGTAACAGACTGCAAATTTATCGAGGCAATGTCGTATTGCGTGGTCGATAGCGGCTTGAAATGTCGCTGGTGCGTTGGTCAACCCAAACGGCATGACGAGGTACTCGTAGTGCCCGTAGGGTGTCCGAAAAGCCGTCTTCCATTCGTCTCCTTCCTTGATGCGGATGTGGGCGTACGCTGTTGGAAGGTCGAGTCGTGTGAAGTGTTGTGCTCCTGACAGCTGATCTCGAAGCCTCGAAATCAGTGGCAGCGGGTATCGGTTCTTCACCGTCTCGTTGTTCAACTGTCGGTAGTCCACACACATCCTGAGCTTCCCATCTTTCTTTGGAACGAAGAGGACTGGGTAGCCTGCTGGAGATGTCGATGGTCTGATGTGTCCTATCTCGAGATTCTTTTCGAGATAACTCCTCAACTCTGCGTCTTGCTTCTCGTTGGTGTGGTACACCTTGAAAAACTTCAACTGGGCTCCTTCCTTGAGTTTGATCTCGTGATCCCAAGGTCCGTGGTCTGGTAGCCCTGCAAGATGTTTTGCCGTGAACGCCGGGTGCCCCTTGTAGTCGTCTGGGATCTGCCCCGTCTTTGCGTTCTTCGCCGTACCCTCGTAGTACGCGAACTTGTTGTTCCCAGGCTCGATGCTCGCTGCTTCGAGTTCCCTGACTTCTTCTGCTGTCAGCTCGATGCTTGCCGCTTCGAGCTGATTGACCCATTGTTCGTGTTTGAGCATTCCGTGCTCGTCGACTGAGACGACGGCGATGGTTCGTTCCTCCCGTGTCTGCTTCTTTCGTCGTGTGCCGCTTCTTCCGGACTCCAGAGTGCGTGGTTCTGCACTGGCTGCTTCCTGCGGTGGGCCCGTAGAGGGGGTTCGTTCTGACCCGCTGCTCTCCCGTGGCTCCTGTTCTGCGCGTTCTCCCATCGAGTTGGTCGGATGCTCCCGCTGTTCCCGCGGTCGCAGATGGCCATCTCCCTTCCAACTGATGTCTGGGTCGTATTCCTCATGCCATGGGCGCCCGAGAATCATGTCTTTCTTCGGCCCCATGTTCACGATGTCGAATACCACTTGGGTGGTTTTCCCTTCCACCTCGATGTCGAGTGGTTCTGTTTCCCGTCGTACCCATTGCGTGTCGAATGGTCCTTTGACGACGTGTGGTTGCTTCTTGATCCTCCATGGGATTCTGAGTTGATTCACAAATGCGGGCGAGATGAGATCCATCTGCGCTCCTCCATCCACTAACGCGAGGGCTTCGATCTTCCCCCATCGCGCTGTGATCCAGAGCCTGTTGTCTGGCTTGGTGCTTCGTACAGCAGCTACTTCGTGTTCGTCTGCTGGGAGGTCGTTGTAAGGCTTCTGCTTGCGCCAGTTCTTCCTGTACTGCGCAGCCTGTCTTCGTTGTTGTGGAGTTAAAGATTTCCGGGCCCCTCGGAGGGCCCTGAGCCGTTTCCCAAGTTCTCGTGGTGTTTCAAGGCGTCCCTGTCCGCACCTTGGCTTGCGGCGTCAATCGTCTGGTGTTCTTGGAGCCATTGGGCCGCCCATGCCTCAACTGGGCGCCTCTCGTTCCTTCGGGACGCTCTCGTCCTCTGGTGTGGCTTCCTCTGGGATTGCTGTTCCATGTATCCCCAGATTTTCTCGTCGGCGTGTGGTAGGCAGTCTGCGCTTCGGCATTCGTTGACTCCTACGCCCGCCATACAGCGTCGGGGCCAGGCTGCCTTGGGTTTAACCCTCAGCCTGCCCTCGTGAGTGCGTTGGGTGTCCCACAACATGCCTGCGGGAGCGTCGCCGCTGTCGTATACCCATCTGATGGGTAGGGGTTGCATCCCCTTTTCTTCCCTCGTGGGCCAGAAACTGTTGCGAAATTTGTCCTGGAAGTGGTTCCGGCATTCGTGCGCGATGCACTGGAACCAGGGCAGGTAGATGTGACTTTCTTTTCGTGGGTCCACCCGCTCGTGGTCTTCTGATAACAACTGGAATCCCTCCGTGTTGTTCTCGCCCCGGAAACCCCACCATTCAAGGTCGGAGGTTTGTCGCCCGGTGCGCACGATGTGCTGATGTCGAGTCCAGTATTCTTCCCAGTTCTGTTGTTTCCTTCCTTTCGCCGCATTCTGCTCCTGTGCGTAGTCGAAAAGTTGCTCGGGATATCGCACTCCGTTTTCGTATTCCTCCGCCTCTTCGGTGGGTCCATCCCACGGTGTGTGGTGCGGAAGTGCCTGGCGGATGTCGTCCTGCAAGGCCTGTGCCTCTCTTAATGTCTTTTCGACGTGATCCCCGGCCCTGTTGTTGGCCTCGGTGATCTCTTGGACTCGTTCTCTGGCGAAATCGAGTTCCGCGCAAAGTTGTCCATACTGGTTGTTCCTTGCTTGGAGAAGCTGCTCGAGTTCTTCTTTCTCTCTCGACAACTCCTCGATCCTTTGCCGTTGGCTTAGGACCCTCTGCTGTAGGAAGGTGAGGTTCGGGCTGACTCCTCCTTCACCCTCGTGGGTTCGCCATTGCCCGTCCTCTTGCTGAACCAGGGTGATGCCCCAGTCCTCAGCGACTTGTCGGATGTACCGCGGGGGAGCCAGTTCTCCCTCGTCATCCGTTTCGATGAAAGCGTGATGGGCGGTGTCATTTCCCTCCTGGTGGTTGCTGCTCCTCAAGTCTTCTTGATCCGAGTCGGTGAGTTCATCGTCCTGCTCGATGACTCGGTCAATGTCGATTTCGAGGTCGTCCTGCGTGTAGCTGGCGGCTGCGACCTCCAGAAACCGGGTTCTTCTTCCGACCGTGTCTTGGTCGATGGTGGCAGCTTCCTTCCCTGGAACCGGTCTCCACTCTTTCTTGCTGCGGCAGTCACGTTTGAAGTGACCCTTCCTCCCGCAGTTGTAACAGGTGATGCCTGATTTGTCCTTGGCACCATCTCTCTTTCCTGCCCATTGTGCTTGGGCAGCGCTGACGTCCATGGGTCCCGCGTGAGTGCCGTACGACGTGCTCTGGTGCTGACGTTTCTTTTTGTCGTTAGGCTTGTGGTAGCCTACGGATCGCTGAGTCTCGCTGCCCTTCTTCTGTTGTTTGCGGGCGAACTGTCGGTCGTCAATCTTGACAGCCATGGCGATGTACTCGTCGAGTGTGTCGGGTCGGCTCTCCTTGTAGAGCTCGTCCTTGACCTCCTCCTTCAGCCCTCCGTAGAACAGGTGCATCAGCCCCTCGTCGTCTATCTCTGCCTTCATGGAGTCTTGTCGGAAAATCGTGGCGTAGGCGGTGGCTGACCTAGTCTGCTTCAGCCGCCCTAGCCGTTCCTGGGCGTGCAACTTCTCGTCCTTGTCGCCGAACACCTTCTGAATCTCATTCTCGAACTCGGAGTAGTTCTCGAAGACCTTTTTGGTGAAGGGTTTGTGGACTGCTCCGCCGAGGAAATCACTCAGTGTTCCCGTGAACCACTTGAGGGCCTTGTCCTTGAGTCGGGTGGCGGCGTATCTGGTCTTGGATTCCTCAGTGGCGAACTGGTGCGAGTTGTGGTCGAGATAGTTCCGCATCTCCGTGATCCAACCTGGCAAGGCTTCCTGGTCGCCCCCGTACTTCTCGGGTTGCTCCAATTTGACCTTCGTCTTGGCCGGGTCCTTGGTGTGGACCTCGGTCGCCGCAAGTCGGGCTGCCAATGCCGCGTTGCTGGCCTTGGTCTTCGCAAGCTCTTCTTCAGTTTCATCGAGTCGTTCGGTGACTCTCTGAAGCGCGGCCGTGATCTGGCCCGGCGTCGGTTGAGTTGCCATGTCGTTTTACCTTCGAGCCTGAACTGTAACAGATCAAAGGGAGTTAGCAACGTGTGACGAACCTGTCTCTGGACCCGTCCTGTTAGGGTTCAGTATCGGTCGAAGGTATTCTCTCAAGGGTGCGTAGGTTCGGTGCAGCCAAAGGGTGCACAACAAAGACTTGTCTCAACAGTAGGCTCTCGAGCTTGTAGCGAACTGTAGTTGTGATTGCTAACTGGAGAACTCCCAGAGCTCTCCAGAACGAGTGACTATATACTATCTAAGTCCCAGGTATCTCTGTACCTGTCCTGTGTGTGGTAGCTCATGGTCGCCCGTCTACCCAAGTCTACCCGTGGTAGCTCGTGGTAGACTGCGATCCAAGGCTACCGCCTGTCCCGGGTAGCCAGCGTCCCTGGGCTACCCAACGGGCCCCCGCGTCTTGGCTTCCCAGCCGATTGGGTGAGGGCAGTCCTGCTGCGCCCCACGCGGTCCCGTTATATGGTTGGTTCGTGACACGCTCGCTCATCCATTCCATTTACGGCCTCATCGTTCATCATCCTAGACAAGTCAGCAAATGCACCGGACCCAACTTATGGAGCCCGGCACCGTCACCCGGCGCTCGATGGGGTCCGGGGGTGGTCCCCCATTTGTCGGAACGGAGGCCGGGCCAGCCACGGACTGTCAAAGACCAAAGGGCCGAATTCAAGGCTCCAGAAGACATGACGGGCGTCGTGTGAGCCAATAATAAGGTGCTGGGCCGACCCACTTTACAGGTATTATATTAATTTATCACGGCGGTACCTGATGGTCCGTAAAGCACGGGTTGGGTGCTCGCTAGCTCAGCGTTGGCGGCTGGTGTGATCGTCATGAACAAGGGTTATTGGACGCCACTGTGTCCGGCAAACGCCAGTTCGTCTTGGCGTACGCGCGCGCGTAGCACACCGCCGCTAATTTTTGCGGGCGCGCACCCAGACGGTAAGAATCCGTAGACGGCGCCATCAAACGCCTACAACAGCCGCAATTGAAGCAATTCGCATTGCTATAGCGATTGATCTTGATCGTTTTATTATTATATCTGTTTTTTAACTGGAATCGACTGCTTATACTGTATATATACCTATAAGATAGTCCGGTATTTTATCTATAACTAATGTATAATTATCTATTTAATATTTAATATTGGTAAATTAACTTTTAATATTACTAATATAGTTAGATATATACTATATTATTATTAATAGTTAAAATAATAATATAATATATCTAGAAATCTATTTCCTCTAATAAATAGTTACTTTAATATAGTTATACTAGTACTATAAGTATTAGAGGTATATCCCTAAACCTACTCTAGTAAGTATCTGTCACGAATATGCCCACAAGTGGGACCCCCGAGGCGCGGGACGCCCCGAGCCAGTCGTTTAACGAACCAATCACAGGGTGCTCTATGGAACACCCGGGAGCCAGGAAAGGGGGCGGCCAGTCAGGAGCTGCTCTCATGGGCTCTCGAGAGCTATCAAGAGCGGCGAGCTCTAGAGGGCTCTCGAGAGCTGTCTAGAGCTCAGGAATTAGATAGTATATAGTCACTCATTCTGGAGAGCTCTGGGAGTTCTCCAGTTAGCAATCACAACTACAGTTCGCTACAAGCTCGAGAGCCTACTGTTGAGACAAGTCTTTGTTGTGCACCCTTTGGCTGCACCGAACCTAAGCACCCTTGAGAGGATACCTTCGACCGATACTGAACCCTAACAGGACGGGTCCAGAGACAGGTTCGTCACACGTTGCTAACTCCCTTTGATCTGTTACAGTTCAGGCTCGAAGGTAAAACGACATGGCAACTCAACCGACGCCGGGCCAGATCACGGCCGCGCTTCAGAGAGTCACCGAACGACTCGACGAAACTGAAGAAGAGCTTGCGAAGACCAAGGCCAGCAACGCGGCATTGGCAGCCCGACTTGCGGCGACCGAGGTCCACACCAAGGACCCGGCCAAGACGAAGGTCAAATTGGAGCAACCCGAGAAGTACGGGGGCGACCAGGAAGCCTTGCCAGGTTGGATCACGGAGATGCGGAACTATCTCGACCACAACTCGCACCAGTTCGCCACCGAGGAGTCCAAGACCAGATACGCCGCCACCCGACTCAAGGACAAGGCCCTCAAGTGGTTCACGGGAACACTGAGTGATTTCCTCGGCGGAGCAATCCACAAACCCTTCACCAAAAAGGTCTTCGAGAACTACTCCGAGTTCGAGAGTGAGATTCAGAAGGTGTTCGGTGACAAGGACGAGAAGTTGCACGCCCAGGAACGGCTAGGACGGCTGAAGCAGACTAGGTCAGCCACCGCCTACGCCACGATTTTCCGACAAG
The DNA here is from genome assembly GCF_033439085.1 of Chaetomium fimeti. Classification (NCBI taxonomy): domain Eukaryota; kingdom Fungi; phylum Ascomycota; class Sordariomycetes; order Sordariales; family Chaetomiaceae; genus Chaetomium; species Chaetomium fimeti. The sequence goes on from NW_026944337.1 coordinate 509,977, forward strand.
ACTCCATGAAGGCAGAGATAGACGACGAGGGGCTGATGCACCTGTTCTACGGAGGGCTGAAGGAGGAGGTCAAGGACGAGCTCTACAAGGAGAGCCGACCCGACACACTCGACGAGTACATCGCCATGGCTGTCAAGATTGACGACCGACAGTTCGCCCGCAAACAACAGAAGAAGGGCAGCGAGATTCAGCGATCCGCAGGCTACCACAAGCCCAACGACAAAAAGAAACGCCAGCACCAGAGCACGTCATACGGTACGCACTCGGGACCCATGGACGTCAGCGCTGCCCAAGCACAATGGGCAGGAAGGAGGGATGGTGCCAAGGACAAATCAGGCATCACCTGTTACAACTGCGGGAGGAAGGGTCACTTCAAACGTGACTGCCGCAGCAAGAAAGAGTGGAGACCGGTTCCAGGGAAGGAAGCCGCCACCATCGACCAAGACACGGTCGGAAGAAGAACCCGATTTCTGGAGGTCGCAGCCGCCAGCTACACGCAGGACGACCTCGAAATCGACATTGACCGAGTCATCGAGCAGGACGATGAACTCACCGACTCGGATCAAGGAGACCTGATGAGCAGCGTCCACCAGGAGGGAAACGACACCGCCCACCATGCTTTCATCGAAACGGATGACGAGGGAGAACTGGCTCCCCCGCGGCACATCCGACAAGTCGCTGAGGACTGGGGCATCACCCTGGTTCAGCAAGAGGACGGGCAATGGCGAACCCATGAGGGTGAAGGAGGAGTCAGCCCGAACCTCACTTTCCTGCAACAGAGGGTCCTAAGCCAACGGCAAAGGATCGAGGAGTTGTCGAGAGAGAAAGAAGAACTCGAGCAGCTTCTCCAAGAAAGAAACGACCAGTACGGACGACTTTGCGCGGAACTCGACTTCGCCAGAGGACGAGTCCAAGAGATCACCGAGGCCAACAACAGGGCCGGGGATCACGTCGAAAAGACACTAAGGGAAGCACAGGCCTTGCAGGACGACATCCGCCAGGCACTTCCGCATCACACACCGTGGGATGGACCCACCAAGGAGGCGGAAGAATGCGAGAACGGAGTGCGATACCCCGAGCAACTTTTCGACTACGCACAGGACAGAATGCGGCGAAAGGAAGAAAACAGCAGAGCTGGGAAGAATACTGGACTCGACATCAGCACATCGTGCGCGCCGGGCGACAAACCTCCGACCTCGAATGGTGGGGTTTCCGGGGCGAGAACAACACGGAGGGATTCCAGTTGTTATCAGAAGACCACGAGCGGGTGGACCCACGAAAAGAGAACCACATCTACCTGCCCTGGTTTCAGTGCATCGCGCACGAATGTCGGTACCATTTCCAAGACAAATTTCGCAACAGTTTCTGGCCCATGAGGGAAGAAAAGGGGATGCAACCCCTACCCATCAGATGGGTATACGACAGCGGCGACGCTCCCGCAAGCATGTTGTGGGACACACAACGCACTCATGAGGGCAGGCTAAGGGTTAAGCCCAAGGCGGCCTGGCCTCGACGCTGTCTAACAGGCGTAGGAGTCGACGAATGCCGAAGCGCAGACTGCCTATCACACGCCGACGAGGAAATCTGGGGATATATGGAGCAACAATCCCAGAGGAAGCCACACCAGAGGACAAGAACGTCCCGAAGGAACGAGAGGCGCCCAGCCGAGGCGTGGGTGGCCCAATGGCTCCAAGAACACCAGACGATTGACGCCGCAAGCCAAGGTGCGGACAGGGACGCCTTGAAACACCACGAGAGCTTGGGAAACGGCTCAGGGCCCTCCGAGGGGCCCGGAAATCTCTAACTCCACAACAACGGAGACAGGCTGCGCAGTACAGGAAGAACTGGCGCAAGCAGAAGCCTTACAACGACCTCCCAGCAGACGAACACGAAGTAGCTGCTGTACGAAGCACCAAGCCAGACAACAGGCTCTGGATCACAGCGCGATGGGGGAAGATCGAAGCCCTCGCGTTAGTGGATGGAGGAGCGCAGATGGATCTCATCTCGCCCGCATTTGTGAATCAACTCAGAATCCCATGGAGGATCAAGAAGCAACCACACGTCGTCAAAGGACCATTCGACACACAATGGGTACGACGAGAGACAGAACCACTCGACATTGAGGTGGAAGGAAAAACCACCCAAGTAGTGTTCGACATCGTAAACATGGGGCCGAAGAAAGACATGATTCTCGGGCGCCCATGGCATGAGGAATACGACCCAGACATCAGTTGGAAGGGAGATGGCCATCTGCGACCGCGGGAACAGCGGGAGCATCCGACCAACTCGATGGGAGAACGCGCAGAACAGGAGCCACGGGAGAGCAGCGGGTCAGAACGAACCCCCTCTACGGGCCCACCGCAGGAAGCAGCCAGTGCAGAACCACGCACTCTGGAGTCCGGAAGAAGCGGCACACGACGAAAGAAGCAGACACGGGAGGAACGAACCATCGCCGTCGTCTCAGTCGACGAGCACGGAATGCTCAAACACGAACAATGGGTCAATCAGCTCGAAGCGGCAAGCATCGAGCTGACAGCAGAAGAAGTCAGGGAACTCGAAGCAGCGAGCATCGAGCCTGGGAACAACAAGTTCGCGTACTACGAGGGTACGGCGAAGAACGCAAAGACGGGGCAGATCCCAGACGACTACAAGGGGCACCCGGCGTTCACGGCAAAACATCTTGCAGGGCTACCAGACCACGGACCTTGGGATCACGAGATCAAACTCAAGGAAGGAGCCCAGTTGAAGTTTTTCAAGGTGTACCACACCAACGAGAAGCAAGACGCAGAGTTGAGGAGTTATCTCGAAAAGAATCTCGAGATAGGACACATCAGACCATCGACATCTCCAGCAGGCTACCCAGTCCTCTTCGTTCCAAAGAAAGATGGGAAGCTCAGGATGTGTGTGGACTACCGACAGTTGAACAACGAGACGGTGAAGAACCGATACCCGCTGCCACTGATTTCGAGGCTTCGAGATCAGCTGTCAGGAGCACAACACTTCACACGACTCGACCTTCCAACAGCGTACGCCCACATCCGCATCAAGGAAGGAGACGAATGGAAGACGGCTTTTCGGACACCCTACGGGCACTACGAGTACCTCGTCATGCCGTTTGGGTTGACCAACGCACCAGCGACATTTCAAGCCGCTATCGACCACGCAATACGACATTGCCTCGATAAATTTGCAGTCTGTTACCTGGATGACATTCTCATCTACTCCAAGACACTCGAAGAGCACAAAAAACACGTGCGGCAGGTGCTGGATGCACTGCACGAGCACAAGTTGTCAGTCAACAAAGACAAGAGCGAGTTTCATGTCAAAAAGACAGTATTTCTGGGTTACGAGATCTCCCCAGGATGGGTCAAGATCGAACCCGAGAAACTGGAAGCTGTCAGGACGTGGCCAACACCGACGAACGCCACAGAGGTCAGAGGATTCATCGGATTCGCCAACTTTGTCAGGATGTTCATCAAGAACTTTGGCAACATCGCGAGACCCCTACACGAACTCACGAAGAAGGATGCCACATTCCAGTGGAAGCAGGAGCACGAGCAAGCTTTCCAGCGGATCCGCGATGCGATCATCGCCGACCCGGTGCTCATGCTGCCTGATCCAAGCACACCTTTCGAAGTCGAGGCTGATGCTTCGGACTTCGCGATCGGAGGACAACTTGGTCAGAGGGACAAGGACGGCAAGCTTCATCCAGTTGCGTTCTTCTCCAAGAAACTCGAAGGACCAAGGCTCAATTACCCGATCCACGACAAGGAGCTTCTCGCAATCATTGAAGCATTTCAGGAATGGAGACCATACCTCAGCGGCACGACACACGAAGTCCAGGTGTACACGGACCACAAGAACTTACGATACTTCACCACCACCAAGGTGCTGAACGGACGACAAACTCGGTGGGCAGAATTTCTGTCCGAATTCAACTTCACGATCCACTACAAGAAAGGCTCAGAGAACGCACGAGCAGATGCCTTGAGTAGGAGAGCGGATCATCACGACAACACGTCTGAAGCCTCACCACCATTGCTACATCAACAGACAGACGGATCGCTACGGCACGCTTCCCAACCGACTGAAGACTACGAGATCGCAGCACTTCAGCAACAGTCGGAAGATCCCGAAGCCAGGCCTCTGCAACCGTTTGTAGAATGCTGTGCGGCCTTCAGAGAACAAAGATTGGAACGAGATTTCCAAGGAGTCATCGCGGACGACGAGCGCGATGCATGGCAAGAAAAGTCAGAATCCAAGATCGCGGGATTGCGACTTGATGGAACGAGACTCTGGTACCACGACAAGGCCTACGTCAGGCTTGGTGACCAAAAGGAGCTCATTCGAAAGATCCACGAGTCGAGACTCGGAGGGCACATGGGAATCAGCAAAACAATTGCAAAAGTCAAGCAGAATTACGACTTCCCAGGAATCAAGCAGGCGACAGAAGCAGTCCTAGCAGAATGCGACCTCTGCGAACGAAGCAAACCAGGACGACACAAGCCATATGGGCTGTTGCAACCATTGCCAGTCGCAGAACGACCATGGAGCTCGGTGACGATGGACTTCATCACCAAACTGCCAGTCTCCAAGGACTCAGTAACGGGAGTGGAATACGACAGCATCCTCACAATGGTGGACAGACTCACCAAGTGGAGTTACTTCCTCCCTTACAAGGAGACATGGTCAGCAGAACAACTCGCAGACGTGATCTATCGCAACATCACCTCGGTCCACGGATGGCCGGAAGAATGGATCACAGACAGAGACACGAAGTTCGCATCAAAGTTTTGGCAAGCTCTGATGACGAAGCTGGGTACGAAGAGTAAGCTTTCGACTGCTTATCACCCACAAACGGACGGACAGACGGAACGACTCAACCAGATCGTTGAACAATACCTACGGTTGTACGTCAACTTCCAGCAGGATGATTGGGTCGAGCTGTTGCCAACGGCACAACTCGCCTACAACACCACCGTCACGGAGACCACGAAGGTCACACCATTCTTCGCGAATTACGGCTACGAAGCAGATTTGCGACAAGGGCCCGAAGTCTCGGTGCCCAGAGCGGCAGTCAAAGCCGACAAAATGAGCTCGCTGCATGCGATGCTCAAGGAAGAACTCGAGTTCGTACGAACCAGGATGAAGAGGTTCTACGACAGAAACAGGCTCGAGGGACCTCGCCTAGAAGAGGGGGGCAAAGTTTACCTCATTTCTCGAAATCTTCGCACGAAACGACCAAGCAGGAAGCTCGACTTCCGCAAGATCGGGCCGTTCAAAATCAACAAAAAGATTTCGGAGAACAATTACGCACTCGCGTTACCCTCGACAATGCGACTACGGACCAACGTTTTCCACATCTCGCTTCTGGAACCAGCACCCAAGGGCGCACGACTCGACAAGGACGCCGAGGCAGAAGACGAAGAGGAGGAATGGGACGTTGAGGAAGTCCTAGATTCACGCATCACGGAAGGACAGTTGGAGTATTTGGTCAAATGGTTGGACTTCGGCCCAGAAGACAATTCATGGCAACCAGCTACAAATCTCAACTGCCCCGAGAAGCTTCAGGAGTTCCACCAGAGGAACCCGGACCGACCAAGAAGGGCCCCGCCGAAAGGTCAACTCCGGCAAGGAAAAGGTCGTCGGAAGAACTAAGCAAGTCAGCGGCAGGGACGGAAGGAGGTCAGGGTAGGACAAACCCCTGAACCCAAGCAGGATCAAACAAAGAAGAATCGACGCCCGAGGAGCTAACGGGTGGAACGTCGGCGGAGGACGGAGGGCCCGAACTGGAGGATGCCTCTTCCTGCGCCACCTCCGAAATGTCCCGCAGTTCACGAGACACGGCTTTCTGCACGCGCTCCTCCAAGGCACGCTTCTGCTTGCGCAGACGCAACAACTTGGCTAGCGTCTCCTCCTCTTCAAGGTCCAGTTTACTTTTCTCCGCCACAAACGCTCGAACTGGAAGATGGTCAGAAACCAGAAATCGGCGACAAGGAACACACGTACAAGCACCCGGATCAATTCCCCAGACGTCGCAGGACGGACGGTTGAAAAGGTTGCAGGGACCACAGCGCTTGGAAGTGCCGGAGACACTGCAGTCCAGCCCCTTCTCGAGACAATAAGAACACTTGGGCATTAGGAAGGAGGAAGTGGTATTGGCGAGACGGACGCGGCGTTCAGTACTCGTTCCACTTCCGCGCTTTCGTTTCTTTACACTGTCAGTCATGATGAAAGGACAGAAGTGGGGAGGAGAGGAGGAATTACCAACCAGATTGGACTGGGGTTGTTGGCACTATTTCAGAAGAAGGCTGGGAACATGGCCGACGGGACGTCGACCCTGGAGGAGGGGCATCGTGTCACGAATATGCCCACAAGTGGGACCCCCGAGGCGCGGGACGCCCCGAGCCAGTCGTTTAACGAACCAATCACAGGGTGCTCTATGGAACACCCGGGAGCCAGGAAAGGGGGCGGCCAGTCAGGAGCTGCTCTCATGGGCTCTCGAGAGCTATCAAGAGCGGCGAGCTCTAGAGGGCTCTCGAGAGCTGTCTAGAGCTCAGGAATTAGATAGTATATAGTCACTCATTCTGGAGAGCTCTGGGAGTTCTCCAGTTAGCAATCACAACTACAGTTCGCTACAAGCTCGAGAGCCTACTGTTGAGACAAGTCTTTGTTGTGCACCCTTTGGCTGCACCGAACCTAAGCACCCTTGAGAGGATACCTTCGACCGATACTGAACCCTAACAGGACGGGTCCAGAGACAGGTTCGTCACAGTATCCCTTTAAAACTAATATATCTATACCTATAGAAGTTAATAGAATACCTCGAAGTAAAGCCCGATTTATATATTAACGAAATGTAAATCTTCTTAATTAAAGAATACTATATATTTGTTAGCGATATAATAATCTGAAAGAGATTAAAATAAGTAGGCTAGACTAATAAGAAGCTTATATACCGCCTATCTCAATATAGCGAACCTCTCTACCTTAACTAGATATATAGGGTTATATAGTTTACTACTAAGATATTTATATTTTATAACGAATCTAGAATGGATAGGTGTAATAGGATATATTATACTAGATAGGTGTAAAAGGGGGTTACACTATATGTAAATACATTGATAGATTGTGGCAAGCGTTTCTATATCCTCCTAGCGATCTTTATAGATAGGATATTTAATATCTTAATATTTAAGAGGTATATTAATTAGGATAGCTTTATCAAATGGCTTTATTAGAATATATTACTGAAGATAAACACCTTTCCTAGCGTAAATAGTATTCTAGTAATAGATAATATATTATAGCATTACAATATATATATCTATAAATTAGTAAAGGAGTATAGTATATTAATCTAGTATCTACCACTATATTTGCCTAACTTTAATCCTATCGAGGCGTTTTTCTACAATATTAAGGTATATATCTAATACGAATATCAGTCCTATAGTAGTAACAGTTTAATAGAGATATAGTTTAAGGAGTTCCTCTATTAAGTAGTTAATACCGTTAGGAGCAGGGAGAACAGGCTATACAGTTACTACTAAATAGCTTTACTAGTATTTAGAGAGAGTAATTAGAGTAGAAATAATCTTATTAATTATACTAAACTATATACTAAATAGCTGTAGGAGTTCCTCGAAATAGGTATAGTAGTTTAAGTATTTTAAATTAAGAAATCTATCCTTCTAACTATATATTAAATTATAGACCTTCTTATTAAACTTATTACCCTTCTAACTATATATTAAATTGTAAACCCTCTTATTAAACTTATTACCCTCCTTCTAGACTATTAATCTATAACTTGGAAGCTTTGGATACTATTGAGATATTGTCTTTGAAGCGTTCGTTGTTAACACTATCTTCATCAACGCTATTATCGTTATCGGGAAGGAAGAAATCGCTTAGAAGCATATCGGTCGGATCAGGTAGAGGGGTATCTAGATAGCCGAACAGTTAGCTATATAGGATTTAATAGAGGGAGTAATATATACTAAATAGTATATATATATTAAATAGATAACTTAGAGATAATAAAGTTAAAGAGGGCTAAACTAGTTAATCTTATTAATACTTATCCTTATTAAGAGAAGCTAGTTTAACTTCTTCCTTTAAGAAGGTTTTAACTAACCCTTTTAATAATACCACTAAAAAGCCCGGTAGATTATAGTCATTAAAGAACACCTCTAGCAATACCTTTAATACTACTAAACTATAGCCTTTATTAATTAAACAATGTTTAATAGCATTCAATACTATATATACTTATTCATTGTAGGTATCTATTAAATATTAATATATAAATTAACGAGCGAATTTATTAATTAGTTTAGCCGTTATTTTGCTTATAGGGGGGGCTAGTAGTAACGAAGATTAAATAGAGATATCAAGTATTATACCCCAACAGCCTAGGTGTCACGGAACGACCTGAGGGGCGGCCCGGGGCGGCCACAGCCGAAGGCGCAGGACGCCGACAGCCAATCGCTAAAAGAACCAATAGGAACGGTTATCACCGACTGTCAGTGATAATGAAAGATTATCACCAGTTGTCAGTGACAACGGAGGATTATCACCATGAGGACGGTGATACTAGATAGTATATAGTCACTCGTTCTGGAGAGCTCTGGGAGTTCTCCAGTTAGCAATCACAACTACAGTTCGCTACAAGCTCGAGAGCCTACTGTTGAGACAAGTCTTTGTTGTGCACCCTTTGGCTGCACCGAACCTACGCACCCTTGAGAGAATACCTTCGACCGATACTGAACCCTAACAGGACGGGTCCAGAGACAGGTTCGTCACACGTTGCTAACTCCCTTTGATCTGTTACAGTTCAGGCTCGAAGGTAAAACGACATGGCAACTCAACCGACGCCGGGCCAGATCACGGCCGCGCTTCAGAGAGTCACCGAACGACTCGACGAAACTGAAGAAGAGCTTGCGAAGACCAAGGCCAGCAACGCGGCATTGGCAGCCCGACTTGCGGCGACCGAGGTCCACACCAAGGACCCGGCCAAGACGAAGGTCAAATTGGAGCAACCCGAGAAGTACGGGGGCGACCAGGAAGCCTTGCCAGGTTGGATCACGGAGATGCGGAACTATCTCGACCACAACTCGCACCAGTTCGCCACTGAGGAATCCAAGACCAGATACGCCGCCACCCGACTCAAGGACAAGGCCCTCAAGTGGTTCACGGGAACACTGAGTGATTTCCTCGGCGGAGCAATCCACAAACCCTTCACCAAAAAGGTCTTCGAGAACTACTCCGAGTTCGAGAGTGAGATTCAGAAGGTGTTCGGCGACAAGGACGAGAAGTTGCACGCCCAGGAACGGCTAGGACGGCTGAAGCAGACTAGGTCAGCCACCGCCTACGCCACGATTTTCCGACAAGACTCCATGAAGGCAGAGATAGACGACGAGGGGCTGATGCACCTGTTCTACGGAGGGCTGAAGGAGGAGGTCAAGGACGAGCTCTACAAGGAGAGCCGACCCGACACACTCGACGAGTACATCGCCATGGCTGTCAAGATTGACGACCGACAGTTCGCCCGCAAACAACAGAAGAAGGGCAGCGAGACTCAGCGATCCGCAGGCTACCACAAGCCCAACGACAAAAAGAAACGCCAGCACCAGAGCACGTCATACGGTACGCACTCAGGACCCATGGACGTCAGCGCTGCCCAAGCACAATGGGCAGGAAAGAGAGATGGTGCCAAGGACAAATCAGGCATCACTTGCTACAATTGCGGCAAGAAGGGTCACTTCAAACGTGACTGCCGCAGCAAGAAAGAGTGGAGACCGGTTCCAGGGAAGGAAGCCGCCACCATCGACCAAGACACGGTCGGAAGAAGAACCCGATTTCTGGAGGTCGCAGCCGCCAGCTACACGCAGGACGACCTCGAAATCGACATTGACCGAGTCATCGAGCAGGACGATGAACTCACCGACTCGGATCAAGAAGACTTGATGAGCAGCAACCACCAGGAGGGAAATGACACCGCCCATCACGCTTTCATCGAAACGGATGACGAGGGAGAACTGGCTCCCCCGCGGTACATCCGACAAGTCGCTGAGGACTGGGGCATCACCCTGGTTCAGCAAGAGGACGGGCAATGGCGAACCCACGAGGGTGAAGGAGGAGTCAGCCCGAACCTCACCTTCCTACAGCAGAGGGTCCTAAGCCAACGGCAAAGGATCGAGGAGTTGTCAAGAGAGAAAGAAGAACTCGAGCAACTTCTCCAGAGAAGGAACGACCAGTATGGACAACTTTGCGCGGAACTCGATCTCGCCAGAGAACGAGTCCAAGAGATCACCGAGGCCAACAACAGGGCCGGGGATCACGTCGAAAAGACATTAAGAGAGGCACAGGCCTTGCAGGACGACATCCGCCAGGCACTTCCGCATCACACACCGTGGGATGGACCCACCGAAGAGGCGGAGGAATACGAAAACGGAGTACGATACCCCGAGCAACTTTTCGACTACGCACAGGAACAGAATGCGGCGAAAGGAAGAAAACAGCAGAGCTGGGAAGAATACTGGACGCGACATCAGCACATCGTGCGCGCCGGACGACAAACCTCCGACCTTGAATGGTGGGGTTTCCGGGGCGAGAACAACACGGAGGGATTCCAGTTGCTGCCAGAGGACCATGAGCGGGTGAACCCACGAAAAGAAAGTCACATCTACCTGCCCTGGTTCCAGTGCATCGCGCACGAATGTCGGTACCACTTCCAGGACAAATTTCGCAACAGTTTCTGGCCCACGAGGGAAGAAAAAGGAATGCAACCCCTACCCATCAGATGGGTATACGACAGCGGCGACGCTCCCGCAGGCATGTTGTGGGACACCCAACGCACTCACGAGGGCAGGCTAAGGGTTAAGCCCAAGGCAGCCTGGCCCCGACGCTGTCTAACAGGCGTAGGAGTCGACGAATGCCGAAGCGCAGACTGCCTATCACACGCCGACGAGAAGATCTGGGGATATATGGAACAGCAATCCCAGAGGAAGCCACACCAGAGGACGAGAGTATCCCGAAGGAACGAGAGGCGCCCAGTTGAAGCATGGGCGGCCCAATGGCTCCAAGAACACCAGACGATTGACGCCGCAAGCCAAGGTGCGGACAGGGACGCCTTGAAACACCACGAGAGCTTGGGAAACGGCTCAGGGCCCTCCGAGGGGCCCGGAAACCGCTAACTCCACAGCAACGGAGACAGGCTGCGCAGTACAGGAAGAACTGGCGCAAGCAGAAGCCTTACAACGACCTCCCAGCAGACGAACACGAAGTAGCTGCTGTACGAAGCACCAAGCCAGACAACAGGCTCTGGATCACAGCGCGATGGGGGAAGATCGAAGCCCTCGCGTTAGTGGATGGAGGAGCGCAGATGGATCTCATCTCGCCCGCATTTGTGAATCAACTCAGAATCCCATGGAGGATCAAGAAGCAACCACACGTCGTCAAGGGACCATTCGACACACAATGGGTACGACGAGAGACAGAACCACTCGACATTGAGGTGGAAGGAAAAACCACCCAAGTGGTGTTCGACATCGTAAACATGGGGCCGAAGAAAGACATGATTCTCGGGCGCCCATGGCATGAGGAATACGACCCAGACATCAGTTGGAAGGGAGATGGCCATCTGCGACCGCGGGAACAGCGGGAGCATCCGACCAACTCGATGGGAGAACGCGCAGAACAGGAGCCACGGGAGAGCAGCGGGTCAGAACGAACCCCCTCTACGGGCCCACCGCAGGAAGCAGCCAGTGCAGAACCACGCACTCTGGAGTCCGGAAGAAGCGGCACACGACGAAAGAAGCAGACACGGGAGGAACGAACCATCGCCGTCGTCTCAGTCGACGAGCACGGAATGCTCAAACACGAACAATGGGTCAATCAGCTCGAAGCGGCAAGCATCGAGCTGGCAGCTGAAGAAGTCAAGGAACTCGAAGCAGCAAGCATCGAGCCTGGGAACAACAAGTTCGCGTACTACGAGGGTACAGCGAAGAACGCAAAGACGGGGCAGATCCCAGACGACTACAAGGGGCACCCGGCGTTCACGGCAAAACATCTTGCAGGGCTACCAGACCACGGACCTTGGGATCACGAGATCAAACTCAAGGAAGGAGCCCAGTTGAAGTTTTTCAAGGTGTACCACACCAACGAGAAGCAAGATGCAGAGTTGAGGAGTTATCTCGAAAAGAATCTCGAGATAGGACACATCAGACCATCGACATCTCCAGCAGGCTACCCAGTCCTCTTCGTTCCAAAGAAAGATGGGAAGCTCAGGATGTGTGTGGACTACCGACAGTTGAACAACGAGACGGTGAAGAACCGATACCCGCTGCCACTGATTTCGAGGCTTCGAGATCAGCTGTCAGGAGCACAACACTTCACACGACTCGACCTTCCAACAGCGTACGCCCACATCCGCATCAAGGAAGGAGACGAATGGAAGACGGCTTTTCGGACACCCTACGGGCACTACGAGTACCTCGTCATGCCGTTTGGGTTGACCAACGCACCAGCGACATTTCAAGCCGCTATCGACCACGCAATACGACATTGCCTCGATAAATTTGCAGTCTGTTACTTGGATGACATTCTCATCTACTCCAAGACACTCGAAGAGCACAAAAAACACGTGCGGCAGGTGCTGGATGCACTGCACGAGCACAAGTTGTCAGTCAACAAAGACAAGAGCGAGTTTCATGTCAAAAAGACAGTATTTCTGGGTTACGAGATCTCCCCAGGATGGGTCAAGATCGAACCCGAGAAACTGGAAGCTGTCAGGACGTGGCCAACACCGACGAACGCCACAGAGGTCAGAGGATTCATCGGATTCGCCAACTTTGTCAGGATGTTCATCAAGAACTTTGGCGACATCACGAGACCCCTACACGAACTCACGAAGAAGGATGCCACATTCCAGTGGAAGCAGGAGCACGAGCAAGCTTTCCAGCGGATCCGCGATGCGATCATCGCCGACCCGGTGCTCATGCTGCCTGATCCAAGCACACCTTTCGAAGTCGAGGCTGATGCTTCGGACTTCGCGATCGGAGGACAACTTGGTCAGAGGGACAAGGACGGCAAGCTTCACCCAGTTGCGTTCTTCTCCAAGAAACTCGAAGGACCAAGGCTTAACTACCCGATCCACGACAAGGAGCTTCTCGCAATCATCGAAGCATTTCAGGAATGGAGACCATACCTCAGCGGCACGACACACGAAGTCCAGGTGTACACGGACCACAAGAACTTACGATACTTCACCACCACCAAGGTGCTGAACGGACGACAGACTCGATGGGCAGAATTTCTGTCCGAATTCAACTTCACGATCCACTACAAGAAAGGCTCAGAGAACGCACGAGCGGACGCCTTGAGTAGGAGAGCGGATCACCACGACAACACATCTGAAGTCTCACCACCATTGCTATATCAGCAGACAGACGGATCCCTACGGCACGCTTCCCAACCGACTGAAGACTACGAGATCGCAGCGCTTCAGCAGCAGTCGGAAGATCCTGAAGGCAGGCCTCTGCAACCGTTTGTAGAATGTTGTGCGACTTTCAGGGAACAAAGATTGGAACGAGACTTCCAAGGAATCATCGCGGACGACGAGCGCGATGCATGGCAAAAAGAGCCAGAATCCAAAATCGCGGGATTGCGACTTGAAGGAACGAGACTCTGGTACCACGACAAGGCCTACGTCAGGCTTGGTGACCAAAAGGAGCTCATTCGAAAGATCCACGAGTCGAGACTCGGAGGACACATGGGAATTGGCAAGACAATTGCGAAAGTCAAGCAGAACTACGACTTCCCAGGAATCAAGCAGACGGCAGAAGGGGTCCTGGCGGAATGCGACCTCTGCAAACGAAGCAAACCAGGACGACACAAGCCGTACGGGCTATTGCAGCCACTGCCAGTCGCAGAACGACCATGGAGTTCGGTGACGATGGACTTCATCACCAAACTGCCAGTCTCCAAGGACTCGGTAACGGGAGTGGAATACGACAGCATCCTCACAATGGTGGACAGACTCACCAAGTGGAGCTACTTCCTCCCTTACAAGGAAACATGGTCGGCAGAACAACTCGCAGATGTGATCTACCGCAACATCACCTCGGTCCACGGATGGCCGGAGGAGTGGATCACGGACAGAGACACGAAGTTCGCATCAAAGTTTTGGCAAGCTCTGATGGCGAAACTGGGTACGAAGAGTAAGCTTTCAACTGCTTACCACCCACAGACAGACGGACAGACGGAACGACTCAACCAGATCGTTGAACAATACCTACGGTTGTACGTCAACTTCCAGCAGGATGATTGGGTCGAGCTGTTGCCAACGGCACAACTCGCCTACAACACCACCGTCACGGAGACCACGAAGGTCACACCATTCTTCGCGAATTTCGGCTACGAAGCAGATTTGCGACAAGGGCCCGAGGTTTCGGTGCCCAGAGCGGCAGTCAAAGCCGACAAAATGAGCTCGCTGCACGCGATGCTCAAGGAAGAACTCGAATTCGTACGAACACGGATGAAGAAGTTCTACGACAGAAACAGGCTCGAGGGACCTCGCCTAGAGGAGGGGGGCAAAGTCTACCTCATTTCTCGAAATCTTCGCACGAAGCGACCAAGCAGGAAGCTCGACTTTCGCAAAGTCGGACCGTTCAAGATCGACAAAAAGATTTCGGAGAACAATTACGCTCTCGCGTTACCCTCGACAATGCGACTACGGACCAACGTTTTCCACATCTCACTTCTGGAACCAGCGCCCAAGGGCGCACGACTCGACAAAGACGCCGAGGCAGAAGATGAAGAGGAGGAATGGGACGTTGAGGAAGTCCTAGACTCACGCATCACGAAAGGACAGTTGGAGTATTTGGTCAAGTGGCTGGACTTTGGTCCAGAAGACAATTCATGGCAACCAGCTACAAATCTCAACTGCCCCGAGAAACTTCAGGAGTTCCACCAGAGGAACCCGGATCGACCAAGGGAAATTCCGCGGAAAAATCGATTCCAGCAAGGGGATTCCCCAGGGACCAGTCGAACCCCGCGGAGGGGTCGGCGGAGGAATTAAGATCGCCCTCAACCAAAGGCGCCCCCGCCGCATCAAGAGACTCTTGTCTCTCGGCCGCTTCAAGGTCATCCAGAGTTGACAAACCACGAGCCACCATATCAACACCACGGTCCACCAGGAATTTCTTCTGTTGACGCAGGCGACGCAAACGGGCCAGGTGTTCCGCAAGAGCTCGCTGGTCTTCCTCCAATTTCCGCTGAGTCGCCTCGAGGGACTCCTCGGTGTCCCGCTCCTCGCGCTCGATCCGCCGCTGCTCCTGCATAATACGATCCACTGGGGACGTTGGAGTGAGCCAGGGACGTGACGGGTAGGGGGAGACTCACGTTGGGAGATGGGGACACCAGAGCCATCGCACGATCGACCGCGTTGAACGCACGCACTACAGCGTTTTACTTTCGGAAGCATGCGGCACGTCAAGCTCTGGGAAGCGCACCAAGAACAAGGCATGACGACAAAACCGTTCTTTCCGATGTTTTCGGCCAGGGAAGCACGATAACGCGCAGATTTGGATCGACGTTTCTCCACGGACATGTTGTCAGCATCAAGAACTGAGGGAAGAGGATGGAAAGGAGAAGTTACCAATAAGTGGGGGAAGCGCCGTAGTTAGGGATCATTAACCAACGTTAGGAATGGAGAACCAACGTCTTTCGGGTCGAAAGACATGAGAGGGGGGGCATCGTGTCACGGAACGACCTGAGGGGCGGCCCGGGGCGGCCACAGCCGAAGGCGCAGGACGCCGACAGCCAATCGCTAAAAGAACCAATAGGAACGGTTATCACCGACTGTCAGTGATAATGAAAGATTATCACCAGTTGTCAGTGACAACGGAGGATTATCACCATGAGGACGGTGATACTAGATAGTATATAGTCACTCGTTCTGGAGAGCTCTGGGAGTTCTCCAGTTAGCAATCACAACTACAGTTCGCTACAAGCTCGAGAGCCTACTGTTGAGACAAGTCTTTGTTGTGCACCCTTTGGCTGCACCGAACCTACGCACCCTTGAGAGAATACCTTCGACCGATACTGAACCCTAACAGGACGGGTCCAGAGACAGGTTCGTCACACTAGGTAGGAAGAAATTAAAGTATTAGATTACTACTATAGTAGCGATAGTTTAGTAATAGTAGCTGTTAGTAGAGGTAGGTAAGTTAGGTTATAGGTACCCTAGACCGGCCTAGTAGAGGGGGCACCCAGGCTAGAATTGTTACTATTATTATTAATGTTAATATAGAACGTTAACATTAACTAATAGCATATACTATATAGGATCCTCCTAGAGATAAATAACAGCTAGCTACTACTTTGTTCAGCGGCTTATTATTATTATTTATCTACCTTATTATATTATTTCTTATAGAGGAAGATAGATAGGTTATCATTTATAGTCTTCCCATTCTAGATCGCTACTATCTATATAATAAGGTCTTGATTTATAAGTAGGATATACTTATTATTACTTTAATTATACTAGTACTAAGTAGCTGCTATACTGTTTCGAAAGTTCTTATACTTTAAACCGAGATTACATTTCTATCGGTAATAAAGTATATCAAATATAATAGATAAACGTAAAACCTTATCGATATAGCTCTAGATAATATCGCTTTAGTAGTATATAAACAACTTAGCTAGTATTATATTACTAGTAGATTTATATACCGAAGGTACCTTTAGGGTATTTCGATTAGGTATTAACACTATAAATATAGCTCTAGGTAGCTATATACCTATACACCCGGATCGGAACCCGGAGGTTCGGGAGATAGGTTAAACTAGTATTGGAAAGCCCTAGATCGGTGTAGGTATAGAGGTAATAACTAGATCGTTGTTATTGGATAGTACCTCGAGCTCGAATTCGAACTCTAAAGTTAGCTCAAACTTAATACCTCCAGCCTCTATCATCTAGCTCATAAACAAGTCAAAGTTAATATAGCTAATAGATAAAGGTAACCGAGGTACTACATTAAACATTACAATATCCCTATACTTATATAGACTAGCTATTTTACCGAAGTAAACTTTATAAACAATATAGGTAACTAAGCCTTCTAATCCAGCCTTCTATACTAGGAGCTATATATCTTCTATTAAATTAATATAACTAGGCTAAGTAATATATTTGAGATTAAATCTGTTAAATAGTTTAGTAGATTCGAAGTCTATTACTTTAACTCTAATTACTTATCGATATAAATATTGTAAAGGTACTAGTAGGAGGGTCTTAAAGGTTAAAAGATATTAGTTATAGAACCATTTAATATTATATTAAATCTTAACGACAATCGATATTAGAAGAGGTAGGGGGGAGGGGGTTTATTCGTTTAGTTTAATAGCTATTTAGATATTACTCTAGCTATCGGCTAAGGTAGGTTAACCGGTTTTAACTATATACTAGTAAAGATAACTTTGTTATTATTATTGTTATTATCGAAAGGATCGTTAAATATATTTCTAAGCCCAGACTATAATTCTAAAATTATAGTTAAACCTTAGATAATAATCTAAGGTTAACTTTATTATACCTATACCGGTAAATACAGCTCTTCAATATTATATTCCAACTCTAGTATTTTAGATAATATCTCGGTTAACTTTCGAATAATAATTTAAGGGGCTTTCTTTGTAGGTACAGCCTTCTTTATAGGGGGGGGTCTCTTTATAGCCTTCTTTATAGGTATAGCCTTCCTTATAGTAGAGGGCCTCTTTACAGCTAGCTTTGTAGGTAACACTTTCTCTATCAATACCTATATCTGTTTCAGCTGTACGTTTATAGGTTATAAATCGGTTAAGTCGATAGATTTGGATATAGTTAAAGGGAGGGTATTAACAGTCTTCTTTAATATAATTCGAGTTATCTTATATACTAGGATAGCGGTTAACTTACTACCTACCTCAATACCAGAAGATACTAGATCTATAGCATTACCAACTATATTAGCCTAGGTATATTTTAAATACTTTATAGTAGATATCTTAAACTAAATAATATAATAAAGTAGATAATAAAGTTATAAGATAGTTCTAAAGGGCTAGCTAGGCCGTTTAAGGATAGATTTTAAGGGTATATATATAGACCCACTAATTTCTATCTAAAAAAACAGATATAATAATAAAACAATCAAGATCAATCGCCACAGCAATGTAAATTACTTCAATTACAGCCGTTATAGGCGTTTAATAGCGCCGTCTACGGATTCTTACCGCCTGGGTACGCACCCGCAAAAATTAGCGGCGGTGTGCTATATGCGCGTGTACGCCAAGACGAACTAGCGTTTGCCGGACACAGCAGGATCGCCCGCCCCGCAAACTTTAACTTCACATCTCCAGTATCAAGGTTGCTAACAATGCGGGGAGTCTATGACTGTCCATCTTGCCTGGTTTTGGCCCGCAGGGTGGGCCGCCGTAGATGCTGCGTTTGCCGGGCCGTCGGGGACGTGTCGGTTCTGAATCCGAGAAACTCGGCGAGTGTGGGAGAAGATGCTACATGGACGCTACCTCATTACTGGACTTGGCGCAGTTTTGATTAAAGCGATCGTCACAGGCAGGTGGCCAATATCCCACCCGTCTTCACCACTCCGGATTTCAGAATATGCCGTCTCATTCTGGTATCTAGCGTCTCATCGGGTCCCGCGCCAGAGCGGGAAACCTGGGGGCGGTCAAGGATATAAGAAGGCTACATTCGCTACCGGCTTCTGGGACAACTTCTTTGCGTCCGCACCCGAACTCACTACGCTATTTATCCCTGAGTCATCATCTTTTAATAGATTCTTTGATCAGCACGACCTGTGTTCAACATGAAGTCCTCTGTCATTCAGACGGTTGTGGCGGCCGCCTCCGTGGCGTCAGCTCACACTATCATGCAGGCTGTGAACGGCCTGGAGATGGGCAAGGGAATCTATATGCCGGACAATGACAACACGGTATGATTCCCCCCCCTTCCCCATGCTGGGAACATGTCTAGTGCCGACTCCCGAAGCAAGTCCGCGGGATGCTGACCCAACTACCGCATTCAGCCCATCCAAGACGTGTCGACCGACTCCATCGCGTGCAGTGGTTCGCCAGTGAAGAAATGGAGAAGCTCTCCGGATGTTATCGAGGTGCAAGCCGGATCGCAGGTGACGGGACTGTGGCTCCACGAACTGGGCAGTAGGTGTTTGGTTGCTAGCATCCGATTAGGCCTCAAAACGGGCGCGCTAACCTGTCGGAATAGGCACTGGCCCGGATGAGTACACGGACAACAAGGTCATCGCCTCGAGTCACCATGTACGAAGTTCCGCTAAGATCTATCCCGGGAACACCCGCAACTAATATGCTGTCTCCCTAGGGACCTGTCATGGCGTACCTCAAGAAAGTCGACGATGCCACCAACAACCCAGCCGGTGGCCCTGGCGACGGTTGGTTCAAGATTAGTGAAGTGGGCTACGAAAACCGTGTGTCACTCCCACCTGTCTCTCTCATACATCTTGCTAATCAAGTTGCCTCCTGTCAGAGGTATGGGGTGTCGACAAATTGGTAAGTCTCCATTACGTTCATGTCCATGACGCGTCTTCTAATACTTCCCTAGATCGAGGACGAGGGTATCCAGACGGTTACCATTCCCGAGTGCATCGAGGACGGCGACTACCTCTTGCGCTTTGAGCTCATCGCCCTCCACTCCGCCTCTGCGCCCATGGGTGCCCAGTTCTACGTAAATGACTCCACACCTCGCTCTTCCTCGTCCTGGAAAACACACGGCTGACAGAGTGTACGCAGCTCTCATGCGCCCAGATCCGGGTCTCTGGCGGCACTGCCAGCAAGACTCCCGAGACGGTCTCCTTCCCCGGAGCTTACTCCGTAAGTCTTCTTCTCGCGCGGCAGCGATTTGGCATTTCGTAGAGCTGACAAGCCGGTAGAACTCCGACCCGGGCATCCTGGTCCAGATTTGGGAGAACGACCTCCCGTACCCCGCCGACTACACTGTTCCCGGTAGGTTGGATGTTACATTGGTGAAAGAAGAAGGGCCCGCTAACAAAATACCAACAGGTCCCGCAGTTTTCACCTGCTAGAGCCGGAAGGTGGTCTGGGGTCCGTCGGCGCGTACATTCAGAGCTAGAGAGTGGGAATTTTGGAATTCAGTACGATCGAATTCTACTTGGGCCATAGCAAATGAAACGTATTCGAACGCGGGAGTCATCTAGCAGTGAACGATTCTGATTCACATACGTGCTGGTTTGTCCACTCTTTCGAGGGGCGGCTGTCGTGAGTAACGGGGCATTGCTCGAAGTGACTGAGTACGTATTTGAATCAACTACCTTTGTACTTTGGGTAGGTACCTATCCATTTATTTTACATAATGAGCCAGTAAATAATAACTGCCTAGTTGGCAGAGTGCTTAGTGGAAGTTTATAATGTTAGCAGTTACCAGTCCGCAGCCATTACTAGTAGGTACCTACCTAGTATACAGTTCATGCGATCTTGCGGGACTGGACCCTGTCGAACGTCAAACGTAAGACCTCTTCGACCTTAGGTAACTATCTCGCTAGGTTGGTGTAACATCGTGAAAATGTAAGGAATACTACTATTCCTTAGTCGTAGGGATGGCAAACAAGCTGAACAGTAAAAAGAGCTCGGAACCTGGTTACGTAGAGCTTCCTTTGAGACAAATAGGATTGGGGAATAACATGTATATATTAGGTACCGAGATACCTCAGGTAGGTAGGTACCGATTTAAGGGGAGTTTGTTAGTAGGACGTTTAGCTGAGGTACGTACTGTGACGGCCCGGCGCAGTCACAACAAGGTTGGTTACGTAATGAGCCACTTATACACTGCCCCACCCTCGGCACCGGGGGATCCACCTTTGGCGCATCCACTCTCGACACATCCGCCAATCAGCACGCTTGGTTCTGAAGCATCCACTTTCATTCACTGAATACCAAGACAGGTCCCTTGTTGATTAGATACAGGGGCTCTGTATCTGGGAACTATCCAGGAACCTGTGAAAGCAACAGCAACAGCGACCGACCGGAACCGACCGTCCCCTCGTCTATAAAAGGCCGCTGTTTCTCCCCTGGAACCGCACTTAGTTTAGTTCTTTACTTTTAGTTGTATTTTCGTTATTGGGTACAACCTTCAGGCTCGTCCTAAGTTCATTTGTGCACGCCGTGACACTACAACTAAAAGTCACTTCACCGGCCGGCGACGGCGACAGAACATCCATCAAGATCTCGACAGAAGACCCGCGGGGCAACACAACAGAAGACCTATTCAGGCACACTCGACTATGGCAGTCCCATCAAAGGATCCAAAGGGGAAGCACCCTGAGGATAACGGCTCCGAGGAGCATCCAGACAGCAACCCCCTGGCAGTAGTCCGGGAGCGGGTTAAACCCCTCGAGGGAAACTATAACCGAACCGACGATGAGTCGGACACCATTGCTTTCTTCCGGCAGATTGGTTTAACTCTCAGCAGCAGGCATTCGATGGCCCACGTCGACGGGCATATAGGCAGCTACCCTCTCCCGGACCTCTATAACCGACTCGCACAGAAGGACCTTGAAGGCGAGGACATCGTTAAGGAATTTGCTAAGAGGACTGATAACCTCCTTAACCAGACCCCTCTCCAGCTCTGCGATTCAGACGGAGAACTCGACGAGATCAACCAGCACTGGGTCCGCTTGGACCTAGGCCGTACTCTCTTGCTAATCCATAGGCTCTTCGCACAGCGGGATGCAGCGATCTCTCTTTCCCAGACTCTCCACCGGGTATCGATCGATAACCAGCTCCTGTTCCGACAGACCTTACAGCGGGTTCGAGAGCTGGAGGCTAACCCCGACGCGGCAAAGGAACAGCAGATCCTGGACCTCATCGAGGCCCGCGACCACTTGAACTCCCTGCTGGCCGAGGCCCAGGAGGAGGCAATTGCGGCTAGCAGGGAGGCCCGAGGGCTCCGGTCGAAGCTAGCTCAACGCAGCGACCCGAATCACCCCCAGGCCAGCGTGGAAGACGACGACCACAACACTCAAGGCTCCCGGCACCGGAGCGCAAAGATCAAGGACCCGGACCCTCTGACGATGGACGACGACCTGACACTTAGGGTTTGGAGGGGCCAGATGAACCGGAAGCTCTCCGGAAACGCCGACTGGTTCCCTACCGAAGACCATCGATTCGCCTACGTCACTGGCTTGGTCAAGGGCACAGCACTCCAGCACCTCCAGACCTATATCGATGAGACGAACGAGGACCGTTTTACCACTGTTCAAGAAGTCTTTGAGTACCTGGAGGATACCTTCAAGGACACAATGGAGATCCAGAAGGCCGAACAGAGCCTGGAGCAACTGACGATGTCTGGCAGCGACAAGTACCAGGACTTTGCTTCGAAGTTCATCCTCTACGCGACTCAAGCCAAGGAGCCGAAGTCAAAATGGAAGAAGGAGTTTAACCGGCGGCTAACTTACAAGCTGCAGACCGCTCTCGCCCGGGATTACATCAACTCCGGGATCGACTTCGAGGCCTTCCGGCATCTCGGTGCGGAGATGGCCCTCCTACACGAGCAACAAGACTTCGCTCGCCCAAAGAAGAAGGAGAAGGTTTCTACTAGCGGCACAAGAGCAGGCTCTGGTGCTCCTGCTCGCGGTGGCACCCCGGCTCGACAAGGTTCAGGCACCCCAGCCCCTGCTGGAGGCAGAGGCGCCACTCCACGCCTCAGCCAGGAGGAGAAGAACCAGCTGATGGCCGAAAACAAATGCTTCTACTGTAAGGAAGTCGGCCACTCGTCCAGGGACTGCACGAAGCGAATGGCAGCAGAGATCCGGCGCCTCGGTACGGGAGCTCCCACCACAGCTCCGACACCCGCTGCAGCACCTACTCCGACTACTCCTCCGGCCCCAGAGGCGGAAAACTAGCTGCCCTGGGACAAGCCTCCCTACCAGGGCGATTTGATGTACGACTATCGACAATCAAGGTAGACCTCCAGAAACTGATAGGCGGGGACAGCCTCACCGTCCCCTGCACCCTAACTAGCAATGGAATTGGAGTTACCTTAACTGCGTTGGTTGATACAGGAGCAGACCTCTATACCGCGATCGATCCCTCAGTGTCCACCGAGATAATAAAGAAACTAAACCTCATCCGCGTCCCCCTCGGGCGGTCGATCCCCGTAACCGACTACCACGGACGCCCCGGCACCCCGATCACCTCAGCACTGGTCTCGAACCTCTGGGTTGACGGCCGAATGGAATACTCGGCGCCCATCCTCGAAACCCCTCTCGGACCAAGCCAGCAGATGATCCTGGGCCGAATTTGGCTGGCGATCCACGGCGTGCTTCCCGATGCAAGGCACCGACGACTCGTCTGGCCACCCGAAAGGTCACGTGACACCCACCACCGGGTAATCGAGATTCCCTACGAAAAACTGCGTGCGCAGCCTGTCGACCCGGCACACCAGCAGGATATGCAGCGGCGCGACGGCGCGATCGAGAAACAGGACCGCCGACAACAGGAACAGCGGACCCTGAGCCTCTTGAAAAGGAAAAAACCCGATCCGCCTACCCTGGACCTACCCCGCACCGAGCAGCTACCCTGCACCGAGCCCGCCGGCCCGTGCGACCCACTGCACCCTGGTCGGGGAGGACATAAGGGGGCGCAGAAAGCGACAAGCACGGACCACCATTACAAGCACGAACAAAAGATGGCAAAGGCGCTGCGGGAACCTTACAGCGCTGACCCCCCTAAGGAACGAACGGTTGCAGAAGGGCTCCAGTGGGAATGGAGCCAATACGAAGACACGAAAGGCCTTGAGACCGCTGCCCGCGCAGTAATGATCAGCGCTGTAGCCATGTCTACGATGCTGAAGAGGAACCCGGGGCACCAACACAGCTTCGTATCAGTGGGAATCAGCTCTATCAACTCCATTCAGAAGGTGATCGATCACAAGAAAAGGCTCCTCGAGGGAGAAGACGAAGATACACAGAGGGCGATGGAGGCGGCAGCAAGCAAGCATCCCTACCTGGAAGAATACGCCGACGTGTTCTCGAAGAAGGAATCAGACAACCTACCACCACACCGAGAAGCGGACCACAAGATCGAGGTGGAAAGCAAACAGGGCTTGACAACCAGTCCACTGTACGGGCACACCCTGACCCAGCTGGAAGCCCTGAAGGCCTATCTAAAAGACTGCTTGGAGCGCGGATTCATCGAGCCCTCCTCGGCTCCCTTCGCCTCCCCGGTACTGTTTGCATTGAAATCTGACGGGTCATGGAGGGTTTGTGTGGACTATCGGAAGCTGAACGCGCTGACAACCAAGAATCGGTACCCCCTCCCGCTAATTGACGATACCCTGAGACAGCTGGGAAAGGCCAAGATCTTCACCAAGCTAGACATCCGACAGGCGTTCCACCGCATCCGAATGGACCCAGAGAGCGAAGACTTAACCACCTTCCGCACCCGCTACGGGCAGTACAAATATAAGGTGATGCCGTTTGGGTTGTGCAACGGCCCGGCAACCTTCCAGAGCTTTATCAACTCACAGGTGTTCGAGTTTCTAGACCATTTCCTGACGGCTTACATCGACGACCTCATCATCTACTCGGACAACGAAGAAGAACATCAGGAGCATGTCAAAAAGGTACTCCAGAAGCTCCGAGGAGCTGGCCTACAAGCAGACCTCAAGAAGTGTGAATTTCACACCACCGAGACTAAGTTTTTGGGATTCATCGTGGGAACCGACGGCATCCGAGTTGACCCCCAGAAGATCGAAGCCGTGACCTCTTGGCAGACCCCAGCGACGGTGAAAGGAGTTCAGGCCTTCCTCGGGTTCTGCAACTTCTATCGCCGCTTTGTGGAACGATACGGCAACATTGCGAGACCCCTACAGAAGCTGACAATGAAGGATCGAGCTTTCCAGTGGACCGACGATTG
Source organism: Chaetomium fimeti (assembly GCF_033439085.1). Lineage (NCBI taxonomy): Eukaryota > Fungi > Ascomycota > Sordariomycetes > Sordariales > Chaetomiaceae > Chaetomium > Chaetomium fimeti. The sequence continues at coordinate 534,961 of NW_026944337.1, forward strand.
TCAGGAAGCCTTTGACCACCTGAAGAAGGCTCTGACCACGACCCCACTCCTTGTCCACTACCAGATCGAGCGCGAGACCCGCCTGGAGACAGACGCATCCGACGGGGTCATCGCGGGAGTTCTCTCCCAGAAGGTTGACGAGCTTTGGAGACCTGTTTGCTACTTCTCCAAGACAATGAACGGCCCGGAAGGCAACTATCCCATCCACGACAAGGAACTCCTCGCTATTGTCCGTGCCTGCGAGGAATGGTATCCCCTGCTCCTGGGCATCCAGAAGAAGTTCGAGGTCTTGACAGACCACCACGCCCTCCAATACTTTATGACCAAAAGATTACTAAACGCCCGGCAAGCAGGTTGGTCGGAGTTTCTAGCACCCCTAAACTTCGAGATCAAGTACCGGCCCGGCAAGATGAACGCGGCAGCGGACGGCCTTTCCAGGAAGACGGAGGACCTTACCACCCAGAAGGCGATCCAAGCCGCTTACCGAACACAGACCCTTTTGCCGGCTCACAAGTTAGACCCACAGGTGTTGAAAGAGTTTCAGGAGATCAGCGAGCAAGAACAAGACCTCCTGAACACGCAGGAGCCTCCGATCAGCGTCCAAGCCTGCAAGATCTGGAGCATCGACACCGACGACGTTGAAGGACGTCCCCAGGGGGTAGACCTCATCGACAAAATCCTGCAAGCGAATCGAGGAGCCGAGAGCCTCGAGTCGTTCCGAGAGATGGCAAGCAAGCCCGGCAATGACACTGACTGGACCATTCAAGAAGGACTCCTCCTGAAGGGAGGAAGGTTGGTAGTAGCAGGAGAGGACAACCTGCGTACCCACCTGTTGGCCGAGATCCACGAGCAGCTCCCTACTGCTCACCCAGGCCGAAACAAGATGCGGACCCTCGTTCGGCAACGGTACTACTGGCCAAAGATGTTCTCGGACATCGATACTTTCGTCCGCAACTGCCTCACCTGCAGGAGATCACACAAGCCGCGCGACAAGACACCCGGGCTCCTGAAGCCCCTAGACATCCCGAACCGACCCTGGCAGCACGTTACGATGGACTTTCACAGCATGCCCGAAGACAAGCAGGGCTACGACCAAGTCTTTGTGGTAGTAGACCGACTGACCAAAAGAGCCTATTCCCTACCCTGCTACAAGACAACCACCGCTAAAGAGATGGCAGGCATGTACTACAAGTACGTTTGGAGAAACCACGGGGTTCCAGATTCGGTGGTCTCGGACCGAGGCCCGCAATTCATCTCCCACTTCTGGGACGAGTTCTGCCGAATGCTAGGAGTCAAGATCAAGCTCTCCTCTTCCGAGCACCCACAGACTGATGGACAGACCGAAATCATGAACCAGTACCTCGACCAGCGATTGAGGCCCTTTGTCAACCACTACCAGGACAACTGGGCCGAGCTCCTGCCTGCAATGGACTTCGCCCAGGCCATCCTCCCGCACGAGTCTATAGGGCTTTCTCCCTTCGAAGTGGAAACCGGATACCAACCACGAATGTCATTCGACTGGGAAGCCCGTTCCCAACAGTCCCTTTCGGAAGCGGAAACACTCAGCAGAGAGGACGCAGTGAAGATGACCTCCAGGATCCAGGAGGCCGTCCTCCTAGCGAAAGAGCACCTCGAAAAGGCCCAAGCCACCCAGAAAAAACAGGCTGACAAGCACAGACGCCCGGAAGACTTCAAGACAGGTGACTACGTCATGGTTACGAAGGGAAACTGGCAAACGAATCGACCGAGCGACAAGCTGGACTTTCCGGTCTCAGGGCCGTTTAAGATCTTAGCTAAGAAGGGAGCTTCCTATCTCCTAGACCTGCCCGACACCTGGAAGATGCACCCGGTCTTCTCGCCCGACAAACTGAGGAAGGCTCCGAGCGACCCGCTCCCGGGGCAAGTCCCTACCCCGTTACCACCAGAGGAAATCGATGGGGAGCTGGAATACCAAGTAGAGAAACTGATGGGCTCTCGACTGACAAGGGGGAAACTGGAGTACCTGGCCAAATGGATCGCCTTTGACGACGACCCGGTCTGGTACCCAGCAAGAAACTTTAAGAACGCCCCAGCGGTGGTTCGGAAGTTCCACGAGGAGTTCCCAGAGGCAGCAGGCCCTCCCAAACGACTAACACAATGGGAAAAGGCACACCTCGAGGAACTAGATGAAGAAGACCACCCGGAAGACGACTTTCCGGAGTCACAGGCAAAGGAAGGACCGACACGATCACGAAGAAGGTACAAGTCATGAGGACACGACTCTCTTTTCTTTGGGGGGGGGTAGTGTGACGGCCCGGCGCAGTCACAACAAGGTTGGTTACGTAATGAGCCACTTATACACTGCCCCACCCTCGGCACCGGGGGATCCACCTTTGGCGCATCCACTCTCGACACATCCGCCAATCAGCACGCTTGGTTCTGAAGCATCCACTTTCATTCACTGAATACCAAGACAGGTCCCTTGTTGATTAGATACAGGGGCTCTGTATCTGGGAACTATCCAGGAACCTGTGAAAGCAACAGCAACAGCGACCGACCGGAACCGACCGTCCCCTCGTCTATAAAAGGCCGCTGTTTCTCCCCTGGAACCGCACTTAGTTTAGTTCTTTACTTTTAGTTGTATTTTCGTTATTGGGTACAACCTTCAGGCTCGTCCTAAGTTCATTTGTGCACGCCGTGACACGTACCGAACTACCTACCTACCATAGCGCGCCGAGGGGGGGGTACAAAATGGTTACGGTTAAGATTTTGTATGACGAAAATGACTTTTCCATATGAAAGTGCATTCGAAAATGGAAAATAACCATTACGATAAGCCTATAGTCGAAATGGTCAAAACTATGAAAAATAATTTCCATTAGAAAATGACTTTTTAGCTGGAAAATTATTATTTAGTAATAAAATAAATATATAATAACTAGGGGGGGGTTTGAAAATGGTAGTTGTTAATGTTTTCCGGTTCTAAAATGATTTCCCTATAACATTAGCTTGTAATGGTGTTTAGTAACAAAATATTTCAATCTGAAAATTATTTTCTGGTAGTAAAAGCATTTTAATGTAGTAATATTTTAAGCCGAAATTATTTTCTACGAAAAAAATCATTTCGGAATCTTTGTTTTTAGTATTGAAAAAATGTCAGGGGTCTCTGACTGAAGAACTAGAAACTGAACTCTTTGGAGAATTACTGAAGAAGATGCTGATGCAGATACGGGCTGCGAAACTAAGGCGATTCACAGGCGAACAAAGATTCAATTCCTAGCTAAACACTCTTGTTCAGACCTGAGGTTAGGTCTGGGGAGCAACTGGAACTGATCCTTAGGGAGCTTCCCCAGGATCGGGCTCGGCTATGCTTAAAAGGCTCCTTGCTGAGCCTTATGACATTATCATCCATTCTGGGGCTCTGAGGCCCTGTTCCGTGACAACTAAAAACATTGAAATACCTCTTTTAATACCTCTTTTCAATATCTCTTTTCAATACCTCTTTTATAGATTTACAGATTTACAGATTTACGGATTTACGGATTTACGGATTTACGGATTTACGGATTTACAGATTTACAGATTTACAGATTTACAGATTTACAGATTTACAGATTTATAGATTTACAGATTTACGGATTTACAGATTTACAGATTTACAGATTTACGGATTTACGAAAAAAGAGAGCTCTTTGAAGATTCGAACTTAGAACCTCTTAAAGAGAAAACTCAAACTTTACTAATTAGGCTAATTACATTTCTATTAATAGTAACAAGAAAAAGTTCCAGCTTATATAGGCTATCTAACTATTAATTAATATATTATAAATTAAGAGAGAGGAAACTTTTTTTTCTTCTAAGTTCTTTTAGTAAAGTAATATTAAAAATAAATATAAAGCTCTAAAATAATTTTAAAGCTATAAAATAGTTTTAAAAATTAAAATAATATTTATTATTAAAGTTATTTTAAGGTTATAATTAAAATAGTTACTATTTTATAGATTTAAAGTTAATTTTAATAATATTTATTTTATTATATATTTATTTTACTATTAAATAATAATTTTCTAGCTAAAATATTATTTTCTATTGGAAATTATTTTCTATAGTTTTGACCATTTCGACTGTAGGCTTATCGTAGTGGTTATTTTCCATTTTCGAATGCATTTTCATATGGAAAAGTCATTTTGCTCATGTAAAATCTTGACCGTCACCATTTTGTAACCCCCCCCCGGCGCGCTATGGTAGGCTTGGATCGCGTGGTTGGGCAGCAACTTGTCCCGGCTCCATGTTGGCTGAAATTTGAACCTTTAACTACCCATTTTCTTCGAGGACAACCGATGCACCGCCGGCCGAGACCCTGGATGCCGTGATTCCGAATAGACGATGGATCCAATTAGTGCCTTGTCAATTGCCACGGGCATCGTCGCTTTTGTCGACTTCGGGGCCAAGTTGGTCTCGCTCTGGCTAGAGATTCAAGGATCCGAAGATGGTCGCCCCGCAGCATTGTCCGCTCTCGAGACCGAATCACGGGAGCTCTGGGCAAATGCATCCCATGCTAGAGACAAGGTCGCGAGCCTCCAGGCGCGATATCCCGGGCAAGCCGAATCGCTCGCTAAACTCGCCGCCCAATGCACCCAAGCTGAGAAGGACTTGCGGACTCTCACAGACAGCTTGAGAGCCAAGCCTGGCCATGGTTTGCGCGCCCGGGGCGCCCAAGTATTGGTCTCCATCCGCGGCATCCAGAAGCAGGGCGACATTGAAGCGCTACAGGGCCGACTGAGGAGCATTCGCGAGCAAACAATGATGAGCCTGATCATGTGTATCTCGTATGTTTTTCATTCCTCCTTCTTTTTTTTCCTTTTTCTTCCTTGTCGGCACGAGTTGGAGGGGAAAATGGGACAGCAACCGTATTCCGATTGTTTCTTATCAAAACTTTCAGCACCAAATTCCCCGGCTCAATGGTAAACGCTAACTAAAATCCCGGATTTGGCAGAAAACGATGTTGCAGAGAGTTGCGCAAAGCTTGACAACGTCGACAGCAGTATTGAGGAGGTCCTAGACATTCTCCATCCCATAAGAATGACCATCGACAACCTTCAACCGGCGTTCCACAACATTTCTCGAAACCGGCCTTTGACGACCACGCTTGAGAGGGATAATATCGCGAAGGGACTGTGGACTAGTATAGTCACAGCTGACCAGCCCCATTCCCAAACCTTTCCTGGCCATATTGGGGAACCATTCAAGGATAACAGCCACATCTACAACAAGATCCTGAGGAGCCTTGAGTTCGAGGACATGGCAGCTCGGGAGAGCCAAATCGACAATGCTTTCCCCGAAACCTTTCAATGGCTTCTTGATGACAACGGTTCCCAGACCGGCAAGCCTTCGCCGACACCGCCGACGAAATTCAAGGAATGGCTGGAGTCACATGACAACGAAACCCCGTTTTGGATTACAGGCAACCCAGCTTCCGGGAAGAGCACGTTGATGAAGTTTATCTGCACGAATGATCAGGTCCAGACTCACCTCCGGGTGTGGTCTGACCAGTTTCGACTGCTCACATGCAGCGTCTACCTTTGGAATCCAGGATCATTGAGGCAGAAAAGTCAAGTCGGCCTCCTATCCATGATGCTCCACCAGCTTCTCTACCAGCGACCAGACCTTTGCCGCGTCGTCGCCCCGAGGCGGTACTTGTACTTCCAAGTTGCCGGAACAGATTCGCCCCATCCACCGGATTGGACTATCGAAGAGCTCCGGGACGGTATTACTGGATTCGTTTCCCAGATCGAAGGTGCCAACCGCCTTGCCTTTTTCATCGACGGTCTTGATGAATATGAAGGCAACCTCGAAAAGCTTGTATCCTTCCTCAAGCAGCTCCATCACAGCCATAAGGTCAAGCTTTGCGTCTCCAGCCGGCCTTGGAATCTGTTTAAGGACGAATTTCGTACATACCCGTCGTTGAGAATGGAACTTCTTACCAAGCCCGACATCGAGAAGTATGTCCATACGCGTATAGGTAGCACCCCTGCGTTCCAAGAGCTACGTGCACTTCAGTCTGCTAGCGTTGAGAATCTGGAGTCCCAGATTATCGAGAAGGCGGAAGGTGTCTTCCTCTGGGTGGTCTTGGTCGTCGAGAAAGTGATCGCCACAGCTCGTGAGAATAATGACCTTCACGAGATCTCGAGAGTTTTCAATTCCTTGCCACCTGGACTGGAGGAATTGTATGATTCGATGCGCAGACGCCTTGGCCCCGCCCACCGCAGTAGGGCGGCGACAATGTACCAGCTGGTCTTTCGATGGAACGAGATCGCAAGCCGGCCTTTTGGTGCACTCGAGTTCTGGATGGCTATTAACTGTCACAATCCCAGTGACTTGCCGGCCTGCCCTCTGGACGATCAAGTTACGGAAATCTTACCTATGTTGGAAAGGCGGTTGGCTGGAGCGACCGGTGGGATTTTACAAGTTCTTCGCGTGGATACTCCCGAGAGAAACCTTGTTCGGTCATCCCAAGCGACATCCGTTGGGTTCCTCCATCGAACGGCGTTTGACTGGCTGAAGGCTATCAGTTATAAAATCGTCCAAGACGGCCCTGTGAACTACGACCCGGGGCTGACGCTCACATCCGTTCTCGTTTCTCGACTGAACCATGACGTTTTCGGTCTAGAAACTTACCACTCTACAGTTGACATCGACGACGCCTATGCAGCTGGGCGGACTTGCAATCCTTCACCTGCCACCAGGTCCAAGCTACTCGGTATCATTGAACAACTTCTCGTGCACCGTAGCCTGAAGCCTGGCAGGCACTATCTCAACCCAATGGAGATTGACGTTCTCTCGTCCCATCCGGACTCGACCGTTCGTTCCTATCTCGCTGCTCGCTTTCTTTGTTGGCCATACCTTCAAGCAAAACTCGAGAGTGGTTCATGTACCACGGGCCTGGAATTACCCCGGAAGCTGCATCAGGTTCCTACAGCATTTTGGGATACGTTACGAAAAGACTTCGTGGCCAGAATCCTTGGGTTTGTGGTTGGGAGTACCGAGCCGCGAGGTGAGACATGCGAGGTTTTCAACATGAGATTGAAGACGTTTGAAATCCTTCTACAAATCCAAGTTGCACCCCGACGCATTTTAGAGGCTAAAGTTAGCCCGAGGGTTGAGGATGGTAGCTCCCCGAAACGGTTCTGGCAAGCTCTCCAGGCTGGCCTTGAGGGGAAGGGATTTGTCGAGCTAACTGCTCCAACGGAGGAGGAATCAGACTGGGATTTTGACTTCCGGCCACCCCTCAGTCATATAAGGGCGACGACGCACATTAAGAGGGGTTTTAGGGAATATATGCACGACCAAAAGGTGAAACTCGTGCAGGCGATGCCATCTGTGTTGATCGAGATCTCCGTGGGAGACTATACGGTGCGGGTGGGAGGGGGAACTTTAACTACCACAGCGGGGCCCTGGGGGGATCAAAATTGCTAGCCTGCTGGTCAAGGACGGGAGAGAAGAGACGAGATTGGCGCAGAAGAAGGAAAGATGAACGAAGGGAGCGGTGACAGTAAAGACCGCCGGTGGAACCGCTAGGGTCAACAACCGTGGAGAAAAAAGAGAGGAGAAGAGAAACAACCGGAGGGGGGGTAACGGCTATTATTATGCTCTTCTTGCTGAGCAGTTACCTCATGACCGTTTGTGGACGGGCTGTGGCCGGCTCGTTTGATTGGATGTATCTGTCTTTCACCTTTCAGTGTGCCCACTGGTCACCGCCTATCTGAAACCCCATGTTGTCGTGTTGGCGAAGTCTGCTTTTTCGGCCGGATGGAGGTTTTGCAGCAGACCGACATTTTGAGACGTCTGCACGTCCCAGCTGCCCCCACCCCTACCATCGACCATGAACTTCCATATTAGCGTCTCGTCGTCACTGTCGTGTGCTGGCACTGTTCCTCCCCACGCGTAGAAGACGCTAGCTTCCGCGTCGGTCCGGATGGTTGGGAGCATTTCTCGGTATCTCCTTGGCTTTGGGAATGACATTGATGACGACGGAGCCGCTGTGCTCGGATTCAAACATGTCGACGAAAAGGGTGGCGTTCGAACCGCTCTTAATAAGCCCTCCCGCCTCGTTATCGTGCTGGACCAGTTCCCCCCAGTCATCCTCCCCGACTATCAAGGCGTCCTTCCTTCCAGATCCGTTGTTCATCGGCTTCGAGACCAAAACAGACATCCACCTGCGAAGCTCCATTCTCTGGCTAAAAGGCAAGTCTTCGTATTGAGGGTTGTGCTTCCTCGCACTATCTTCTCGGTCCGTCGTCTTTCCGTATGCTACCTCGAGCGGGCTGCATCACCCAGAACTGGCTGTCTAGAGGGGGAAGATGAATGTGGCAGGACACGAATGGCAATGATACAATTCTCCATATCCCCACCCAGGCTTGGAAATCGGCTGACCCCAATGCAGACGCCGTATGGTATAAATAGTGACTAACGATGGGTAACTATAATTGTGGCCCGCCCTACTCCTCCTAGAGCCACCTTCTCAGATTGGCCGGTAGACACTGCACCCACCACATGTCCGCAACCTTTAGTTCATCGCCATACCAGGGAGAGTATCAAACCCTGGCGCACTCAACGTCAGTCCCACCCAGAAGCACCTCAGTCACATAATCTTGGGGAGCGACTTACATCCGTCCACGTCCTCTTTCACCTTCTTGGGGATCTGACACTTATTGGCACTGTCGATGCTCTGCGACTTTTGGTTACCGCAGTCGGCAGCAAAACAGCCGTTGGGAACGTCCATAGCCCGCTGAAGCGCGTCACCCTTCCAACCAAAGACGTAATCGCCGTGCTGGCCGTAGCCGGTCGTGTCACCGGTGCTCAGGACAAAGGGCTGGCCCGTGGCCGGCCACAGGGACCTGTCGTTGAAGGCGGTGGTGTCCCAGACGATCTCGAGCATCAGCTGCGGGATCTTTACGGGATGCGACGCCGGGCAGTCGCCCGTCGAGAGGAAGGTCGAGGGCCCGCCCGTCGGGTACGCGACGTGGTCCTTGTGGTTGGGCGAGTCGAGGTTCTTGCCGTCCCAGCACGTCGGATAGAGCACGTTGGACCGGATCCCGCCCGGGCACGCCTGCGGTGGGAACCCCTCGAAGTCGCGCCGGCTGTCGGTGCAGGGCGCCGCGTCGTCTCCGCCAAAGTTGGGGCCGCTGAAACAGCGGAAGCAGCTCTGCGACTTGTACAGCGGCGTGCGGCGGGCGACGTCACCGACAAACATACGGAAGCCCTAGGTATGTTAGCTCGGTACATATGATAAGGAAATATCATTCTTTTGTAACAGACCGGCTTGAAGGCGGTGACTTTGCCCTTGCCCGGGGAGATGTAATAGACGGTTACGCCGCCGTTGGTCTGCGTCGTGAACCTGTCGTTAAACAGGAAGCGGTTTGGCACTTGCGGCACGCGCTTGTAGCTGCCGTTCGGGGCTTGGAAGTACATATTCGCAGTCCAGTAGTTGCTGAAGTCGTCAGCGGGGCCACAAGTCGTGCAGGTTGCAAGCTCGGCGATGTCCGTCTTTGGCATTGACACATTGAATGCGTTGCCTCCGATAATCTGATGCGTATGCGCGCTTGGCATCCTATCTGGCTCCACGAGAGGGTCGAGACGCTCGATCGTAAGCTGCGAGCAGCCGAATCGAAGATGGTTTAGCCCGTTGAGGAACTGGGCATTGGCGAGCGCCACCAAGGCGAGACTAGACCACAACATGGTGCCGGGTAGAGGGCGATGATGAAATAGACTAACAGAGACTGTGAAATCCTGTGAGTGATGCCGTGAACAAGGAGGAAAGCATTCAAGAGAAGGGCATAGCAGGGAAGGCGGTTAGTAAATACCGACGATCTTGCCGCGCCTTATTGCGTCCAGCAGCACAGTAGTGGTTGTTCTCAACTGCCAGGTCACACCCCTCCAGTGCACCCAACGCCTTGGTTATTGACAAGCTCTTGGAGAGAAACTCGAACTTCGGCAAAGGACCGATTGGGTGGGTATTTGCCGGCAAATGTCGAGGAGGCGGTATTCAATATCATAACTCCTCCAATCGGCACGACTCCTGCTTCTGAATAGGGGATGTCAATCTATTCCCAGATGTTAACCATGTTCCGGTATCCGAGATAAATAACGCCTGCTACTACTTCTATTGGGGCAGTAATTGCCGGCAGGTTTGGTATAATTAGGTTATCGAGGTAGTACCTGCCCTAGGTACCTACAGGATTGGTACTAGGTCGTTCTCGCTAAGGTATCACACAACTAATTACAACTCTTCCAAATCAGTGATGCGAAAAATATAACGACTTTTAATCTGTCGATATCCACACCTCGAGCCCCATTGTACTCAGTGTGTCATTGTGGTAAATATTCCGATGACCCTCAGGGAAGAGTTCGTGATAAGACCGTGACCCTTAACGTTAGATAGGTACCCTGTTCACGTGTTTCTACGATTGAATAATCAGGTACTTGATTTCCCATCGATGCTGCCTGATCACTTGACATCATCTCGAGCAGTGCAGCTTTAGGATGGCTACCTCGTTGCCACAGGGAACTTAATTCGTCTATAAGCAAATACGTAAACGCCTAATACAGGACGAATAACAACTATACCTAGCTCGGTATAGATATTGTAACCATGCACCCAAATCCTCATTACTGTCATACTCCACCCCTTGTCCTTTTTAGGCAACTGACTTAAAAGCTGCAAGCGAAATCAAGCTTCCGGACCGCGTTATAGATTTGTGGTTGTCTAGCTTCTCTTTGGTCCCGCGGCGGGACATGCGTAGGTACCTAGCCTTGCTGAGCGTCAAATGTGGAAGCGAGGAGGAAGGGTTTGTCCCGCGGTTAATGACCATCAGCGCTGCTCGATGCCGGCTTCAAAATGGTGCATTCGGGTAAGCAGTTTGCAGGTGTAACACAGGCCGCGGATGCAGTTTGCCCGTGTCTGCGCTTCCAGTCGCGGTCAGATCTAACGCAGCCCAAGCAAGATGCGGAAAACGAGTACAACCACACCCACCGTTGCGTTGTCATGAAGTTCAGCTCGGTTACTGGTGCCAATGCCTTAGATGCAACCCACCCACTCCGATACCGAGGTCCGTCGGTCGAACGATAACTAAGGCTCAGCAGGTAATTGGATGAAGCCCTCGAGCTGAGAAGCGCGGGCCCATATTCACTCCGGGAGTGAGACTCTGACAAGTAAGCAATTTCAGCCAGACAAAACAGTAAAGCGTCCAAGCGCATGCCGGAGTGTGAGCCGACCTGTTGTCGTCCTCATATTTAAACGCTCAAGTTTCCTACCTTCGTAGCTCTGATTCCCAATGCTCTATGGACTGATCAAAAAGTACACGAAACCATACCTCCTTTAATACCTACTAGAGGAGATTTTCAACAGTATCCCGCTCGAAAATGGGCCCCCATATCCTCCTTCTCGTCTGGCTTTATACAGTCCTATCCCTCGGCGCCGCCGTCTCCCCTCTTCACGATCGGAACCTCGCCCCGCGGAAAGTTGACGCCACATTCATGACCTTCCCGGTGCCCCGCTGTAGCTCCGCCGGCAAGGTTGAAAGACACATCAATGGGCGTTGTGAGCGCTTGGAGCCTCGTGTCAGGGCGCTAGTAGTCAGGGAGGTTCTCGATGGTTGTAGGAGTAAGTTAGATTCTTTCGAGTGCGTGGGGCTTGCAGTGCAGCTAATAAGGGGGCTACTATAGCTTTTGGCTTTTCGACCCCGACCTGCTCTGGGCTGAGGACTGTGTTGCGTGAGGATCGGTGCTATAATGTGACGAGTTATGCGTCGACGAGGACACTCTGCAACCAGCTGGGATGATTGAGCTGGAAGTTGGAATGTGCTTGTTGAGAAAACGTACGGAATGCATATGGTAAATAGGCTGCTTCCAGAGAGAAAAGCAGAAAGAGGGTCGATCTTAGTTCAAGTCAAAGTAACACACTCCCACACGGGCTTTGCCATCCTGTAACAAGAAGTCCGTCGGCATACATGCTCACTCTGATCTTCACCTCCGGCACGCCCTCCAAGTCCTCGACAAGCATAACCCAGATAGTCATTGCCGCGTTTTCGAGGTCAACATCAGTTGGCGGCCAGAAGCTGTGACCAATGTACACAATCTCATGCTCCCTCCCTTTACCTTCTACGCCGAATTCAGCGGTATATCGATACCTCGGACTCTCGGAGTTCCTGCTTGTGAACACCGGTATATTAAGATTGAGTCAATCTCACTGGACCCCGGAGCGGTTGGGTATCACCATAATCAGCTGCAAGAAAAAAAAGATGTACACGTACAAAGGTAGATAAGCTAAAGTAGAACTGCCGAATAACCTACATTTTGGGTTGAAGCACAATCTTGGAACGTGTCAATCGTCTCACCTCGTCCTGAGTTCCCGCCGAGCTTTCATTCCCTCGCTTGACCCCCGCTAACATTCACAGTCGACGGAGGGGAACGCTGCCCTGCAGCGCCTGCGCCAGCCTGATCATGTCGCTGAACCCGGGGCAGCTGTAATGTGTCGCCACCCGGCTGTCGTCGCGGCCGTTGCCCCAACACTCCGTTCTGCTGCTCCGGATCCTTATCCTCAGTCGTAGCCTCCCTCTTGAACCATCCGCGCCATGCCAGAACGGAGTGTCCCGTACACTTCGCGCAGCCAGCTCCACCTTCCGTATCCGTCCTCTCCGCCTGTCCCCCCCCGTTCTTTTTATCTCTCTCGGCGGCCTTCTCCTCGGCCTTCTTCCGCCTCCTCGCCTTTCGAACTTCGTCCCTGAGCAGAAAGACTTCCTCCTCCGTCTTTTGCACCAGCGTGGTGGAGCGCCATCCGTCGTTGAAATCAAGCCACTTTTTGTAGAGGCCTGTTTTGACGACCACTAGGGTGGTGGTGTATGCGTAGAAGGACCAGATAACGGCGCGGAGAAAGGGGTAAAAGGCGACTACGAGACAGACGGCAACGATGCCGATTGATATTGGGACTGGCAGTAGTGTTAGTCAATGGTTCGAGTGCATCGAGGGAGGGTGTGGCCTACACATGAGCTGAAACTGGTTCTTCACGGTCCAATCAGTGTTGTCTTGGCCAAAATCTTTGTTGTTCATCCCAAAAACGCTGGACATGAACGATAGTGGCAGCTGGAACCTGGGTTAGCCGCCGGTACTGCAACGTTGATATTCTCGGACGGTTCACCCACGAAAACGATGGTGATGATGGTAAACATCATAATGGCGCGCCCTTGACGGACGGCTTCCTCTGCCTGTCTCGCAGACTCCCAGGCCTGCACAACACTCGCCTGTTGTTGCTTGAGGGAAAGGAGATCGGTTACCTAGACAGAATTAGCCATGATATGGACATGATTTCGGTGAGTTCATCACCTACACTTTGAGCCGTGCTCTTGGCACTCTCCCGGAGGGCCTCTAGTTCGCCGATGTGATCGTCAACCTCGCAGAGCAAGTCTTGTGACTGCATGTGGAACCAGGCCAGGTGGTCTTTTCTTCTCGCCATATCCACTCTCCGCGCTTCGCTTTCCTCTTGCTGTTTCTGTGTTTCAGTCCGCTTGCCTTTCTTTCTGTCGCCGGCAGTCTCGGGCCCAGTTGACAACCGTTTGCTCGGGTCCGGGCAGTCAAAACCGTCATCTCTGTACTGAGCTGATAGCTGGCTGTCAGGACCGTTGTTCCTTAGTTGTCCATCAGGATCCAGTATGTTTTCGACGTGTTTGCAGTACCGTCCGATGATCTCCCTCTGGCGTCTGGTGAGATTGATCATGATTTCAAGCTCGTCCAGAATGTCTTTGATTTCTCGCTGCAGCTTTCCTTCAGGGTGGATGTCGAGAAGAGGCACATGCAGCTCGGCTGTCTCGCCGTAGTGTTTCGAGATGGAAGCCGAACGGTACACGCTGGACGCTTTCTTTGTCCAGTGCCAGACGTGTTGAAACGACGTTGTGTGTTGGTTGGTCTGTGGATATTGAAGGGTGCAGAGGGTCAGCAGAGAGTCAACACGTCTAAGCACCGCCGGATATTGTACTGACCACATTCCCAATTGCCTCCGAGAAGATATCCATGACTTGTGGTTGACTCTCCTGCTGCCGTGTTAGGTAACTAGACGTGGTAAAGGGAAGCGGGACCTGAGGCACGTACATGTGTTCTGGTTCGGTCCAGAAAGGTGTTGGAGCACTCATCGAGGACAATCAAGCCAAGATCGTAGACGGATCTGACCTGATTCTTGCGGGCGTTCCGGAGTCGGTTCCGTATAGACTTGTGTATTCCATGAGCGTCGTGCTTGTTATAGCCGTATCTTCTCGGGAAAGACGTGATGATGGTCTGTTCGTCCAGTATCCACATCCAAAGTTGATCAACCATAATGAGCTTGGACGTCTTCTTGATGTCGCTAGTGCAGTGATCACAACCGTCCTCATCGGTTATGGACCAGTGCTCTTGCCATTGCCAGTGGCATTTCCCTTTACAACCTTTTGCTCTCCATGGCGGCCAGTGGGACTGGGCCTCGGGTTTGTCATCGGAGTCGTCACAACAGCTCACATGGAACCTTTCGGGGATCTCGGAAACGGCCTCGTCGGGCTGATTGGCGGCATTACCCTTCAGAAGACCCCAAACCTGAGGCCATGTCCCTTGGAGAATCCCCCAGAGGCCTTGTTTTGGGGGCTGCTCCAAGGGAATCTTCTTGAGCTTGTGAGCGAGTTCAACGTCCATACTCGTCTGTCGGTAGACAACTTGATCTCGGTCGCGAACCCTGGTGCTCCTCAGCGTCCAGTAGTGAGATTGATCCAGGGTCCTGCGTGGATGCAGGGGTGGGGTTTTGTACAGGTAGTCCTTGAGCATCCGCCGGTCTCGGAAAGTAGACATGGCCTCGTAGAGCCTGGCAGCATCAATGAGGTATTGCGCTAGGGGGCCCAATCGTCCGGCTGGTGCTATGAGTCGTCCATTATCGACCTTCATTCCGTTTTGAGTCGTCCTGCCTACCTCCACCCTGTTGAGAACGTCGGCAATGGACCATAGAGGCGCGCCTATCTTTGGGGCGATCGCTTGTGACGGGACCGGGGGCGGTTTGGGATGCTCCAGTCTCCTTTCCGAGTTCTTGTCGGTAATCTTCTCCCTGGCCTTTTTGCGCTTCGTCTTGTCTTCGGATTCTCTCTTTTTCTGCTTTTTCCGTTGGCTCTCCGACTCTTCTTCCATCATTTTGCAGACAGCGCTCCTCATCCTATCTGTCTCCCAATACATGTATGGCATCTGATTACCAAAAGGTTAGCTTTCGGGTCCCGTTCTGGAGAGAATACCTATACAGAGATACACACAAAGAGAACGATGTTGCTCGGGTTATCCTCGATGACGTCGACCGCTGGAGGCACGTCAGCGATCAAGTCTAAATGCAACAATGTATCGGTAAGACAGGGGTTAACCAGTATGTACCTGTTGATACCCGCTCACACAGCGGCCGCATGTACCTTGCGTGCACGATGCCGCTTTGGGTACCATGCTGTTGGCCGCGCCACAGCTGTGGACGAAGGAGCATCTCGGTCTGCGTTTTGATGACGGGCTGAAGTTCAATGTGACTTTTGCTAAGATTGGGTCGCGGGTCACCATAGTATTCGGCGATCACACGCTGTCGCCAAGTCAGCCACTGGGACGACGACGCTGCCACAGGTATCAAGTCTGTAGGAACGGGACATGGGAGTTACCTCGACCCACTGCAGTGTCAAATTAGTATAGCAACAACAAATCAAGAATCACGCGAGGACTCACCTCCATATTATTATATGGAATGTGGAAGTACCGCACCCTCGTCTTGTCTTTGCCATCGCACTGCCGTTTTGACAACACCGAGGTATTAGCCCCGGGGCTCTGTGTATCATCAACCGGTTGTCCAAGGAGCAGACTCATTGCCAACCGCTGGTCTGGGAATTTGCCCCTGAACCGCGCGTCGTCCAAGCTTTCGTCGACTTGCCTGACGGGTAAGTGACGTTTCTTCGGGTCAAAACTGGCTGTCTCGTCGGCGGTTCCGGTTCCGTCTGCGGTCATGTTTCCCTCTGCTGCATCCCGGGTGTATCTGTAGGAAGATGGTCAGGTTTGACATTCACGTCAAGTACGTACAGTGGAACAATCAAAATTGGGGGGATACTGACTGGATAAGATATGCATTGACGTCCCGCTCGAGTTCGTAGTCCTTGACTTCTTCTTTTAGGTACTGCTTACCACGTAGCTTTTCGACAATTGCCTTAACATCCTTTCGGTCATCTCCAATCTTGACGTCGCCGGGGTGCATGGGCTGTTTGTCCCTCCTCCACTTTTTGACTTTCCCGATGCCATCCTTGAACTCCTTGCAGGCCTGCCATGCCTCACGGCTGTCGTTGACATGTTGAACAAGACTGCAGCTCCCAGGTGACGTGGGCTCCTTGGCCAAGGCCTTTCGCAACACGTCGGTCCTCTTGTACTGCGCTTCGATTGAGACGGCCAACGACTTGATGGAATTTTCGATCTTTTCCGTTACTTGTGCATCAAGGGCAGCAAGTGCATCGCTGTCATTCTGCGGCGGCTGCTCTTTGGCTTCGAGATGGGACAGCTCGTCCTTGGCTTTCTTCCAGAACTCATGGTTTTTGTTCAGGAAGCCGACTCGTTCACTGATCTCGATGCAGCCCGTGTAATGTTGAAGCAGGTCTCGAACCGCTTCAGGGCCATGGTAGGCTGTCGATAAACATGTGACACTATCGGGTTCTTCGTCAAGGGTCGGTCGTCTTGACCGGAAGCTGTTGTTGTAGACCGAGCTTCTCCGACGCGAGGCATCTCTACATCCTCGTTCCATAGACCGTCTGCGAGGGGGGGCCATTTTGGTTGTGTCGAGGCTGGAGACAATGGTGACAGACGGAACATGCCTGTTTAGAAGACGGACTCTCCTTTTCTACCGGTACGAAAGTTGGCACATCGATGACAAGGCTGCGCTCACGCATGCGCGCGGACTTTGGGAAGGCCGGTTCCCACATCAGGGTGCAGATAATATTGAATGCGTGCAGATGGTGGCGGCGAATGGCGGGACACTGCCCAATGATGTACATACGAGCTGACTGATGGTGTGTAGGACAGAAGGTTCAGCGGCTGTCGTCAGCCGAAATGAGGCTCTTCACAGCGGCTTCAACTGGTTCGGCCATAGAGAAGGCTTTCCGCGCCGCAGATTTGTGTGGCCTGGCCGAGCGAATCAGCTACGACGACTTTGGAAGTCGGTCCTGCCGATCAAAATGCAGAAATACCTGCTGCCTTCCGGCTTTCTGCTGCTGTGTCCGGCAAACGCCAGTTGGACATGCCGGCAGGCCCCGCAACTTTTGTGGTGGACGTGTCGAGGCTGAACGCGATCCATCTGGGGGGACCACCCGTGACATCCTTACCGTTGAGGTAGATATAGCGGGCAAATAAATCGCCGCTCTTAGCACCGGGCAGAAAAGTCCCATCTTGTTCGTCTTGAGTAACTACGTCAAGTGTTAGTGGTGTCAGGGTTTTCAAGGCCGGCGTGAAACAGTGTTGGGGAGCGGTTTCGGCGCGTAAACCCAGTAGCATTGGGTGGTGGTTGGGACGACACTGAAGCATTAACCTCTCAAAATAGGTACAGGCGTTTCCAGCTTTTTATACCGCATCCCGCAATGTGAAAGCCCCCGACACTATCGCACCGTCTACTTACCTACCTAGGTATGTAGGTACCTAGGTAGCTAACTTCATCTACCCACTTATATTACCGCTTTACTGACACTATAAATCCGCACCCAGCTCTCTCCACAGCTCCTCAAACCTCCCCCCGCCGACCATCCCAGTACAAACCTTCTTCTCCACCATGTCTAGTGGCCGTGCCCAAGCCCTCGACTTTGCCGCTGCCACACTCCTCCGTAACCTCCCGACGAACCACGCCCTCGTCTCGGAGCCCGGGCGAGCAGCGATGGCGCCTAGCATCATCGGACACGAAACCATCTCGGTGAAGGAACATGGCCTGAAGGGGAACCGGCATATTGCTTGCCGGAGCTCGCCCGCGAGCTGTGTCAGCCCGCCAGGGGTGAGCTGATTCTCCCAGCACAGCCAGAGGAGGATCTCGGCGGAGAGGGACGTGGCGACGACGTAGGGGTTTTCTGGGACTGAGCGGCGGAGCTCTCGCGCTTCGTGGAGAAGGTGCGCCCACTTTTGGTCGATTTCGTTCTTGAAGGGAGATCTTTCGTGGTGGTAAGCTGTGATCAAGTCGCGAAGGTGCAAGAGATGCTGGGTCATATCCGCAACCTTTGTGATGGCGGGGATGCCGTACGGCTGGACTGCATCTAGTAGTCGCTTATCGCAGCACAGAGGGAAGCCGAACACGGCGTTGATCGCATCGCTGGTTACCGCGTCAGCACACGGTATATTTGGAATCGGAACGGTGCGGCATACAAGATGATCATGTTACTAAACCAGACTGGCAAATCAGTTTGACCTCGCTGCGCTCTTGCGGTAATGAGCTGAGCCAGACCACCAATGTGAACGTGCCAGGCTTCATCGTCCAGACCGAATCGCTCCCCGACGGCCATATGCAGAACCGCTGCCATCACGGCGTCTGTGAGGGCCTGCTCCGTCGCGATGCGATTCATGATGATGCTCAAGGCGGAGGAAGAGCAGGCCAAAGCCTCCTTCTGATACGCTGCATTGGGCGACCAGATCCGGAAACCGATGGACAGAGAAACTTGGGCGAGTGCCGCCTCTGAGACGAGCAGCTGCAGCCACGCTCCCTCTTGGGAGCTAGCGGGGTAGGTCTCTCCGTGAAGAAAGAAGTGTGACCAGAAGTCGGACACTGACAGGCACCGTATCAGTCACTGTTAATCCGGCTCTTGGGAGAAGGGCTATCCTTACGGAACTTCTCCCCGCCAATCGAATATTTCTGCGTCTTCAAAACTGGGGGTTCAAGTCTGTCTTCGGTGTGGCATAGCTCATGCTCCGCCCTCTGGAGCTCTGCCCTTCGCCGTCGTCGTTTTGCAAAGTTGCTTCGGGTTACATGGCCTCGCATGAGCTTTGTATCGGCTCTCGACAGGCCTGGCCTTCCTGTGGTGGTCACAAAGACCAAATCCGTCGTGCTCATGATTTGACGACTTTGCCCTGGTGCTGGAGATTGTTCTGTTTCCATGTCGAGAGCGGTGATGGCCTGGGCACGAACAGTTCAACTGCTCCTTCTGGAAAATGAGATTGGGGAGTCCGGATGACGTGGGACTGGGTTTGTCATCCCACACCGTCTGTACAGTGGAGACTGCATGCAGGGCGGAAGGATTCCAAGACCAGACCTTACCGAAATAGGAAAACAAGATTCGGTCGTTGTTGACTTCGGCTCTCCAGCATGCCTGTTCTCCGAACCCTGAGATAGTCATCGACACAACGAGGACCCCACTCTCAGCTAATTCAAGCATTCACGTCGGATAGGTAGAAAATATGTCCCATTCTCACCAGGTACCACGGTAACACATTCACAGTAAAGCGCCTACCCCATCTCACGAGCGTTGTCACCCTGATGGCTCCCATTAGATGCAACCCGTAACTGTGAAATATCCCTATATATTCTCGCCCCCTCACGGGAACATGTCTCTCAAATCTGTGCCCCCGTAGCATTCAAAGCCTTCCCACCTCACATTTCGCATCCCATCCAAACCTCGTGGCTCACAACCGATACCCTGAAACCTACAGCAATGGCACGACAGTGGATTCTCGACAGCCAGGAAGGCTTTGAAGCCTCGTTGAAGTTTAAAGAGGGTGTCCCAATCCCCGGTCAGGCCGACCTACCCGCCAACGGAGCCCTCGTCAAGCTATTTGCGGCCAGTCTGAACTACCGCGAGTTGATGATCGCCGACCCTACGGTAAGGAGCAAGCCCTTCTCGGACGACATGAACAAGACCAGCGCTAACAACCTACCTTCCAGAGTCCCATCGGACCAATCAACACCCCCCTCATACCGGGCTGCGATGGCGCCGGCGTGGTCCTCGCCGTGGGATCCTCGGTGCGCGACTTCCGCGTCGGAGACAAAGTCATCACCTACCCCGCCCCGGCCGTCCCAGAGGCCCAAGACGGCGACGACAGCGCCGCACCCGGCCTCCCCGACGCGTCGCTCATGCTAGGTCAAGGCATCGACGGGACGCTGCGCTCGGTCGGCGTGTTCACGGAGAAGGCCCTGGTCCACGCGCCGGCATCGCTCGGCTGGACGCTGGCCGCCTCGCTTCCGTGCAACTGGGCCACGGCTTGGAACGTCCTCTTCGGGCTCGGAGGGAAGAAGGCCGGCCCGGGGACGTGGGTCCTCGTCGGTGGGAGCGGCGGGTTGAGCGTCGCGGCGCTGCAGCTTGCCGTCGCGGCTGGGGCTACCGTGGTGGCGACTACGAGCAGCGAGGAGAAGGAGGCACGCCTGCGGACGCTGGGAGCGGCGCATACGGTTAACTACCTCCGGGAACCTAAAGAGTGGGCCGCGAAAGCGAGGGATCTAACTCCAAGCGGGAGGGGATTTGACATTGTTGTTGATGTTGGCGGTGACGAAACCCTTCTCCATAGCTTGTCGGCTGTACGACTTGACGGTGTCGTTGCACTTGTTGGGCTGCTCGGGAACAAGGACGCGCCATCTGTCCCGTTGGTCGATGTCTTCCAGCATGGATGCATCGTACGCAGTCTGATCCTGGGCAGCCGCGAGCAGCTCCGGCAGGTTGTTCAGTTCGTTGATGAGAGGAAGATCACGCCGGCTATTGATGATAAGGTGTTTGAGCTAGCTGAGACTAAGGACGCTTATCGGTTCTTGAGCGAGAAGAGGCATTTTGCTAAGGTGGTTATTCGAATCGACCATTAGCTGGATTAAGGGGTTCAGGCGAGCTTAAGGTAGTCATTGTCACAAACCAACCACAAAGTTGCTGGCGTTGCTTCATTCATCAGTCTCTGTGGAGGGAGGCAATCTGGCAATGTGGTGATGTTGTCTGTCTAAACTACCAACGGTGGTCACACGGCATCACTCTCAACAAGGTTGTCTGCGATATCTCCGCACTAGAGTTTGCTTGTAGCCTCTCCGACGTGGCCGTTTCGCGGGTAAAGACACTCGGCGGGCTAATGTTTGAGAAGCCCTTCGACCGCAGCAGGGTATATCGCGGGACACTATCCCAAGCTGTGAGGGTAAAGTTGTTCGATCACGATAACAGGCATTGAACTATTGGTGTTGATGCTGTGGCGAGGGAGGATCCCTCAGAGGAGTCTAATTAGTACCTAGGTAGGTATATAGTTCGCGAGGATCCTTAATCACTGTCCTACTCCTCCCGATCTCGCTTTCCGTGTATTTTCATCTTTGATTGTTTGCATATTATTCTCAGCTCGAGTACGCCCGCGAGATTGGTTTTCCCTCGGTCCTTCGGTTGGTGCTGCTGCATGGCGTAGCTTGCTTACGGAAGACGATAGCCGCCACAGTAACATAACCCAGATTAGGCAGCTGTGTCGTGCAAACGCCTGGACGTCTTGGCGTGCGCGCGCGTGTGGCACACCGCCGCTAATTTTTGTAGGCGTGTACCTAGGTGGTAAGAATCCGTAGACGGCGCCATCAAACGCCTACAACAGGCTATAATTAAAGTAATTCGTATTACTGTAGCGATTAATCTTAATCTTTTTATTGTTGTATCTGTTTTTTTGGATGGAAATTAGCGGGTCTGTACGTATGTCTCTAAAATCTATCTTTAAACGGCCCGGCCAGCTCTCTAGAGCTATCCTATAACTTCGTTATCTACTTTGTTATACTATTCGGTTCGAGATACCTACTATAAGGTGTTTAAAATATACCTGGGCTAATACGGTTAGTAATGCTGTGGATCTAGTATCTTCTGGTATTGAGGTAGGTAGTGAGTTAACTGCTGTCCTAGTATATAAGATGATTTGAATTATATTAAAGAAGACTGCTAATACCCCCCTATTAACTATATCCGAATCTATTAACTTGACCGAATCGTAACCTACGAATGTACAGCCGAAACGGATATAGGTATTAACGTAGAAAGCGTTACCTATAAAGCTAGCTATAAAGAGGCCCTCTGCTATAAGGAAGACTGTACCTATAAAGAAGGCTATAAAGAGAGCCTCCTCTATAAAGAAGACTGTATCTATAAAGAAAGCCCTCTGGAGTGTTATTTAAAAGTTAACCGAGATACTGTCTGAAATACCAGAGTTGGAATATAATATAGAAGAGCTGTGTTTGCCGGTATAGGTATAATAAAGTTAACCTTAGATTATTATTTAGGGTTTGACTATAATCCTAGAGTTATAGTTTAGAATTAGGAATATATTTAATGATCCTTTTAATGATAATGATAATAATAATAAAGTTGTTTTTACTAGTATATAGTTAAAACCGGTTAATCTACTTTAGCTGATAGCTAGAGTAATATCTAAACGGCTGTTAAACCGAACGAATGAACCTTTATCTCTCCTAATATCGATTTTCATTAAGGTTTAGTATAATATTAAATAGTTCTATAACTAATATCTTTTAACCTTTAAAACCCTTCTACTAGTACCTTTACAATATTTATATTAATAAGTAATTAGGGTTAAAATAATAGATATTAAGTTTATCGAACTATTTAATAGTTTTAATCTTAAATATACTGTTTAGTTTAATTATATAAATCTAATAGAAGATATCTAGCTTCTAGTATAGAAGGCTAGATTAGAAGGTTTAGTTATCTATATTATTTATAAAGTTTACCTTAATAAAGTAGCTAGTCTATATAAGTATAGGGATATTGCAATATTTAATATAGTACTTCGGTTACCTTTATCTATTAGCTGTATTAACTTTGACTTATTTATAAGCTAGATGATAGAGGTTGGAGGTACTGAGTTTGAGCTAACTTTGGAGTTCGAATTTGAGTTTAAGGCGTTATCTAACAACGATGATCTAGTTGTTACCTCTATACCTATACCGATCTGGGGCTTCTCAATGCTAGTTTAACCCGCCTCCCGAACCTCTAGGTCCTGATCCGGGGGGGCGGGTATGTAGCTATATAGAGCCGTATCTCTACCTAGAGCTGTATCTATAGTACCAACGTCCAATCAAAATACCCTAAAGACACCTTCGGTATATAAGTCTACTAGTAATATAATACTAGCCGAGTTATTTATATACTACTAAAGCGATGTTACCTAGAGCTATATCAATAGGGTTCTATATCTATCTATTATATTCGAGGCGCTTTATTACCGATAGAAATGTAATCTCAGTTTAAAGTATAAGAACTTTTAAAATAGTGTACTAGCTACTTGGTATTAGTACGATTAAGGTGATAAAAACCATCTCCTATTTATAAATTAAAACCTCCTTATATAGGTAATAGCGATCTAGGGTGGGAAGACTATAAAGGATAACCTACCTACTTACTTCTATAAGAAATAGTATAATAAGGTAGATAAATAATAATAATAATAAACTACTAAATAAAGTAGTAGCTAGCTATAGCCTATCTTTAGAAGGATTCTATATAGTATATATTATTAGTTAATACTAACGTTCTATATTAATATTAACAATAATAGTAACAATTCTACCCCCTCTGCTAGGCCGGTCTAAGGCACCTATAATCTATCTTACCTACCTCTATCAACAGCTACTATTACCGAACTATCGCTACTGTAGTAGCTATTGAATATCTTAATTTCCTCCTACCTGGACCGCTAGAGCGGAATACTTAATATCCCTATTCGATCTTTATTACTATTAGCCCTCTCTATAAGTAAAACAACGGCCAAACTAATCAATAAATTCACTTACTAATTTATACGTTAACATTTAATAGGTGCCTATAATGAATAAGTGTATATAGCATTAAGCGCTATTAAACGTTGTTTAATTAACGAGGGCTATAGTTTACTAGTG
Source organism: Chaetomium fimeti (assembly GCF_033439085.1). NCBI lineage: Eukaryota > Fungi > Ascomycota > Sordariomycetes > Sordariales > Chaetomiaceae > Chaetomium > Chaetomium fimeti. The sequence goes on from NW_026944337.1 coordinate 558,836, forward strand.
TTGAAGGTGCTGCTAAAGGTGTTTTTTAATGACTGCGGTCTACCGGGCTTCTTGGTAGTACTATTGAGAGGGTTAGTTAAGACCTTCTTAAAGGAAGAAGTTGAATTAGCTTCTTTTAACGAGGGTGAGTATCAATAGGATCAACCAGTTCAGCCCTCTTTAACTTTATTATCTCTAAGTCATCTATTTAACCTAGATATACTACTTAATATATATTACTCCCTTTATTTAATCCTATATAGCTAACTATACGGCTATCTAGATACCCCCCTATCTAATCCAACTAATATACTTCTAAGTAACTTCTTCCTTTCTAATAATAATGATAGTATTAATAAAGATAGTATTAACAACGAATATCTCAAAGATAAGATCTTAACAGTATCTAAAGCTTCTAAATTATAGATTAATAGTTTAGAAGGAGGGTAATAAGTTTAATAAGAGGGTCTACGATTTAATATACAATTAGAGATATAGATTTCTCAATTTACTATACTTAAACTACTATATATATTTCGTTCAGCTCCCGCAGCTGTTTAGTATATAGTTTAATATAATTAATAAGACTATCTCCAATCTAACTACTCTCTCTGAACGCTAGTAAAGCTATTCGGTAATATCTGTATAGTATACCTGTCACGGCGTGCACAAATGAACTTAGGACGAGCCTGAAGGTTGTACCCAATAACGAAAATACAACTAAAAGTAAAGAACTAAACTAAGTGCGGTTCCAGGGGAGAAACAGCGGCCTTTTATAGACGAGGGGACGGTCGGTTCCGGTCGGTCGCTGTTGCTGTTGCTTTCACAGGTTCCTGGATAGTTCCCAGATACAGAGCCCCTGTATCTAATCAACAAGGGACCTGTCTTGGTATTCAGTGAATGAAAGTGGATGCTTCAGAACCAAGCGTGCTGATTGGCGGATGTGTCGAGAGTGGATGCGCCAAAGGTGGATCCCCCGGTGCCGAGGGTGGGGCAGTGTATAAGTGGCTCATTACGTAACCAACCTTGTTGTGACTGCGCCGGGCCGTCACACTACCCCCCCCCAAAGAAAAGAGAGTCGTGTCCTCATGACTTGTACCTTCTTCGTGATCGTGTCGGTCCTTCCTTTGCCTGTGACTCCGGAAAGTCGTCTTCCGGGTGGTCTTCTTCATCTAGTTCCTCGAGGTGTGCCTTTTCCCATTGTGTTAGTCGTTTGGGAGGGCCTGCTGCCTCTGGGAACTCCTCGTGGAACTTCCGAACCACCGCTGGGGCGTTCTTAAAGTTTCTTGCTGGGTACCAGACCGGGTCGTCGTCAAAGGCGATCCATTTGGCCAGGTACTCCAGTTTCCCCCTTGTCAGTCGAGAGCCCATCAGTTTCTCTACTTGGTATTCCAGCTCCCCATCGATTTCCTCTGGTGGTAACGGGGTAGGGACTTGCCCCGGGAGCGGGTCGCTCGGAGCCTTCCTCAGTTTGTCGGGCGAGAAGACCGGGTGCATCTTCCAGGTGTCGGGCAGGTCTAGGAGATAGGAAGCTCCCTTCTTAGCTAAGATCTTAAACGGCCCTGAGACCGGAAAGTCCAGCTTGTCGCTCGGTCGATTCGTTTGCCAGTTTCCCTTCGTAACCATGACGTAGTCACCTGTCTTGAAGTCTTCCGGGCGTCTGTGCTTGTCAGCCTGTTTTTTCTGGGTGGCTTGGGCCTTTTCGAGGTGCTCTTTCGCTAGGAGGACGGCCTCCTGGATCCTGGAGGTCATCTTCACTGCGTCCTCTCTGCTGAGTGTTTCCGCTTCCGAAAGGGACTGTTGGGAACGGGCTTCCCAGTCGAATGACATTCGTGGTTGGTATCCGGTTTCCACTTCGAAGGGAGAAAGCCCTATAGACTCGTGCGGGAGGATGGCCTGGGCGAAGTCCATTGCAGGCAGGAGCTCGGCCCAGTTGTCCTGGTAGTGGTTGACAAAGGGCCTCAATCGCTGGTCGAGGTACTGGTTCATGATTTCGGTCTGTCCATCAGTCTGTGGGTGCTCGGAAGAGGAGAGCTTGATCTTGACTCCTAGCATTCGGCAGAACTCGTCCCAGAAGTGGGAGATGAATTGCGGGCCTCGGTCCGAGACCACCGAATCTGGAACCCCGTGGTTTCTCCAAACGTACTTGTAGTACATGCCTGCCATCTCTTTAGCGGTGGTTGTCTTGTAGCAGGGTAGGGAATAGGCTCTTTTGGTCAGTCGGTCTACTACCACAAAGACTTGGTCGTAGCCCTGCTTGTCTTCGGGCATGCTGTGAAAGTCCATCGTAACGTGCTGCCAGGGTCGGTTCGGGATGTCTAGGGGCTTCAGGAGCCCGGGTGTCTTGTCGCGCGGCTTGTGTGATCTCCTGCAGGTGAGGCAGTTGCGGACGAAAGTATCGATGTCCGAGAACATCTTTGGCCAGTAGTACCGTTGCCGAACGAGGGTCCGCATCTTGTTTCGGCCTGGGTGAGCAGTAGGGAGCTGCTCGTGGATCTCGGCCAACAGGTGGGTACGCAGGTTGTCCTCTCCTGCTACTACCAACCTTCCTCCCTTCAGGAGGAGTCCTTCTTGAATGGTCCAGTCAGTGTCATTGCCGGGCTTGCTTGCCATCTCTCGGAACGACTCGAGGCTCTCGGCTCCTCGATTCGCTTGCAGGATTTTGTCGATGAGGTCTACCCCCTGGGGACGTCCTTCAACGTCGTCGGTGTCGATGCTCCAGATCTTGCAGGCTTGGACGCTGATCGGAGGCTCCTGCGTGTTCAGGAGGTCTTGTTCTTGCTCGCTGATCTCCTGAAACTCTTTCAACACCTGTGGGTCTAACTTGTGAGCCGGCAAAAGGGTCTGTGTTCGGTAAGCGGCTTGGATCGCCTTCTGGGTGGTAAGGTCCTCCGTCTTCCTGGAAAGGCCGTCCGCTGCCGCGTTCATCTTGCCGGGCCGGTACTTGATCTCGAAGTTTAGGGGTGCTAGAAACTCCGACCAACCTGCTTGCCGGGCGTTTAGTAATCTTTTGGTCATAAAGTATTGGAGGGCGTGGTGGTCTGTCAAGACCTCGAACTTCTTCTGGATGCCCAGGAGCAGGGGATACCATTCCTCGCAGGCACGGACAATAGCGAGGAGTTCCTTGTCGTGGATGGGATAGTTGCCTTCCGGGCCGTTCATTGTCTTGGAGAAGTAGCAAACAGGTCTCCAAAGCTCGTCAACCTTCTGGGAGAGAACTCCCGCGATGACCCCGTCGGATGCGTCTGTCTCCAGGCGGGTCTCGCGCTCGATCTGGTAGTGGACAAGGAGTGGGGTCGTGGTCAGAGCCTTCTTCAGGTGGTCAAAGGCTTCCTGACAATCGTCGGTCCACTGGAAAGCTCGATCCTTCATTGTCAGCTTCTGTAGGGGTCTCGCAATGTTGCCGTATCGTTCCACAAAGCGGCGATAGAAGTTGCAGAACCCGAGGAAGGCCTGAACTCCTTTCACCGTCGCTGGGGTCTGCCAAGAGGTCACGGCTTCGATCTTCTGGGGGTCAACTCGGATGCCGTCGGTTCCCACGATGAATCCCAAAAACTTAGTCTCGGTGGTGTGAAATTCACACTTCTTGAGGTCTGCTTGTAGGCCAGCTCCTCGGAGCTTCTGGAGTACCTTTTTGACATGCTCCTGATGTTCTTCTTCGTTGTCCGAGTAGATGATGAGGTCGTCGATGTAAGCCGTCAGGAAATGGTCTAGAAACTCGAACACCTGTGAGTTGATAAAGCTCTGGAAGGTTGCCGGGCCGTTGCACAACCCAAACGGCATCACCTTATATTTGTACTGCCCGTAGCGGGTGCGGAAGGTGGTTAAGTCTTCGCTCTCTGGGTCCATTCGGATGCGGTGGAACGCCTGTCGGATGTCTAGCTTGGTGAAGATCTTGGCCTTTCCCAGCTGTCTCAGGGTATCGTCAATTAGCGGGAGGGGGTACCGATTCTTGGTTGTCAGCGCGTTCAGCTTCCGATAGTCCACACAAACCCTCCATGACCCGTCAGATTTCAATGCAAACAGTACCGGGGAGGCGAAGGGAGCCGAGGAGGGCTCGATGAATCCGCGCTCCAAGCAGTCTTTTAGATAGGCCTTCAGGGCTTCCAGCTGGGTCAGGGTGTGCCCGTACAGTGGACTGGTTGTCAAGCCCTGTTTGCTTTCCACCTCGATCTTGTGGTCCGCTTCTCGGTGTGGTGGTAGGTTGTCTGATTCCTTCTTCGAGAACACGTCGGCGTATTCTTCCAGGTAGGGATGCTTGCTTGCTGCCGCCTCCATCGCCCTCTGTGTATCTTCGTCTTCTCCCTCGAGGAGCCTTTTCTTGTGATCGATCACCTTCTGAATGGAGTTGATAGAGCTGATTCCCACTGATACGAAGCTGTGTTGGTGCCCCGGGTTCCTCTTCAGCATCGTAGACATGGCTACAGCGCTGATCATTACTGCGCGGGCAGCGGTCTCAAGGCCTTTCGTGTCTTCGTATTGGCTCCATTCCCACTGGAGCCCTTCTGCAACCGTTCGTTCCTTAGGGGGGTCAGCGCTGTAAGGTTCCCGCAGCGCCTTTGCCATCTTTTGTTCGTGCTTGTAATGGTGGTCCGTGCTTGTCGCTTTCTGCGCCCCCTTATGTCCTCCCCGACCAGGGTGCAGTGGGTCGCACGGGCCGGCGGGCTCGGTGCAGGGTAGCTGCTCGGTGCGGGGTAGGTCCAGGGTAGGCGGATCGGGTTTTTTCCTTTTCAAGAGGCTCAGGGTCCGCTGTTCCTGTTGTCGGCGGTCCTGTTTCTCGATCGCGCCGTCGCGCCGCTGCATATCCTGCTGGTGTGCCGGGTCGACAGGCTGCGCACGCAGTTTTTCGTAGGGAATCTCGATTACCCGGTGGTGGGTGTCACGTGACCTTTCGGGTGGCCAGACGAGTCGTCGGTGCCTTGCATCGGGAAGCACGCCGTGGATCGCCAGCCAAATTCGGCCCAGGATCATCTGCTGGCTTGGTCCGAGAGGGGTTTCGAGGATGGGCGCCGAGTATTCCATTCGGCCGTCAACCCAGAGGTTCGAGACCAGTGCTGAGGTGATCGGGGTGCCGGGGCGTCCGTGGTAGTCGGTTACGGGGATCGACCGCCCGAGGGGGACGCGGATGAGGTTTAGTTTCTTTATTATCTCGGTGGACACTGAGGGATCGATCGCGGTATAGAGGTCTGCTCCTGTATCAACCAACGCAGTTAAGGTAACTCCAATTCCATTGCTAGTTAGGGTGCAGGGGACGGTGAGGCTGTCCCCGCCTATCAGTTTCTGGAGGTCTACCTTGATTGTCGATAGTCGTACATCAAATCGCCCTGGTAGGGAGGCTTGTCCCAGGGCAGCTAGTTTTCCGCCTCTGGGGCCGGAGGAGTAGTCGGAGTAGGTGCTGCAGCGGGTGTCGGAGCTGTGGTGGGAGCTCCCGTACCGAGGCGCCGGATCTCTGCTGCCATTCGCTTCGTGCAGTCCCTGGACGAGTGGCCGACTTCCTTACAGTAGAAGCATTTGTTTTCGGCCATCAGCTGGTTCTTCTCCTCCTGGCTGAGGCGTGGAGTGGCGCCTCTGCCTCCAGCAGGGGCTGGGGTGCCTGAACCTTGTCGAGCCGGGGTGCCACCGCGAGCAGGAGCACCAGAGCCTGCTCTTGTGCCGCTAGTAGAAACCTTCTCCTTCTTCTTTGGGCGAGCGAAGTCTTGTTGCTCGTGTAGGAGGGCCATCTCCGCACCGAGATGCCGGAAGGCCTCGAAGTCGATCCCGGAGTTGATGTAATCCCGGGCGAGAGCGGTCTGCAGCTTGTAAGTTAGCCGCCGGTTAAACTCCTTCTTCCATTTTGACTTCGGCTCCTTGGCTTGAGTCGCGTAGAGGATGAACTTCGAAGCAAAGTCCTGGTACTTGTCGCTGCCAGACATCGTCAGTTGCTCCAGGCTCTGTTCGGCCTTCTGGATCTCCATTGTGTCCTTGAAGGTATCCTCCAGGTACTCAAAGACTTCTTGAACAGTGGTAAAACGGTCCTCGTTCGTCTCATCGATATAGGTCTGGAGGTGCTGGAGTGCTGTGCCCTTGACCAAGCCAGTGACGTAGGCGAATCGATGGTCTTCGGTAGGGAACCAGTCGGCGTTTCCGGAGAGCTTCCGGTTCATCTGGCCCCTCCAAACCCTAAGTGTCAGGTCGTCGTCCATCGTCAGAGGGTCCGGGTCCTTGATCTTTGCGCTCCGGTGCCGGGAGCCTTGAGTGTTGTGGTCGTCGTCTTCCACGCTGGCCTGGGGGTGATTCGGGTCGCTGCGTTGAGCTAGCTTCGACCGGAGCCCTCGGGCCTCCCTGCTAGCCGCAATTGCCTCCTCCTGGGCCTCGGCCAGCAGGGAGTTCAAGTGGTCGCGGGCCTCGATGAGGTCCAGGATCTGCTGTTCCTTTGCCGCGTCGGGGTTAGCCTCCAGCTCTCGAACCCGCTGTAAGGTCTGTCGGAACAGGAGCTGGTTATCGATCGATACCCGGTGGAGAGTCTGGGAAAGAGAGATCGCTGCATCCCGCTGTGCGAAGAGCCTATGGATTAGCAAGAGAGTACGGCCTAGGTCCAAGCGGACCCAGTGCTGGTTGATCTCGTCGAGTTCTCCGTCTGAATCGCAGAGCTGGAGAGGGGTCTGGTTAAGGAGGTTATCAGTCCTCTTAGCAAATTCCTTAACGATGTCCTCGCCTTCAAGGTCCTTCTGTGCGAGTCGGTTATAGAGGTCCGGGAGAGGGTAGCTGCCTATATGCCCGTCGACGTGGGCCATCGAATGCCTGCTGCTGAGAGTTAAACCAATCTGCCGGAAGAAAGCAATGGTGTCCGACTCATCGTCGGTTCGGTTATAGTTTCCCTCGAGGGGTTTAACCCGCTCCCGGACTACTGCCAGGGGGTTGCTGTCTGGATGCTCCTCGGAGCCGTTATCCTCAGGGTGCTTCCCCTTTGGATCCTTTGATGGGACTGCCATAGTCGAGTGTGCCTGAATAGGTCTTCTGTTGTGTTGCCCCGCGGGTCTTCTGTCGAGATCTTGATGGATGTTCTGTCGCCGTCGCCGGCCGGTGAAGTGACTTTTAGTTGTAGTGTCACGGCGTGCACAAATGAACTTAGGACGAGCCTGAAGGTTGTACCCAATAACGAAAATACAACTAAAAGTAAAGAACTAAACTAAGTGCGGTTCCAGGGGAGAAACAGCGGCCTTTTATAGACGAGGGGACGGTCGGTTCCGGTCGGTCGCTGTTGCTGTTGCTTTCACAGGTTCCTGGATAGTTCCCAGATACAGAGCCCCTGTATCTAATCAACAAGGGACCTGTCTTGGTATTCAGTGAATGAAAGTGGATGCTTCAGAACCAAGCGTGCTGATTGGCGGATGTGTCGAGAGTGGATGCGCCAAAGGTGGATCCCCCGGTGCCGAGGGTGGGGCAGTGTATAAGTGGCTCATTACGTAACCAACCTTGTTGTGACTGCGCCGGGCCGTCACAATACCCTCCCTACTACCTACTTTATTAACTATTTAATAGAGGAACTTCTTAAACTATACCTCTATTGAATCGTTACTACTGTAGGATCTATATTTACGTTGGATATATACCTTAATATCGTAGAAAAACACCTCGATAGGATTGAAGTTAGGGGAATATAGTAGAAGATACTAGATCAATATACTATACTCCTTTGCCAATTCGTAGATATATATGTTGTAATGCTATGAAGTATTATCTATTATTAAGATATTATTTAGGCTAGGGAATAGGTTTATCTTCGGTAATATATCTAGTCGAAGCTACTTAATAAAGCTATCTTAATTAGTATATTCCTTAAAGATTAAAATATCGAATACTCTATCTATAAAGATTACTAGGAGGATATAGAAGTATTTACTACAATCTATTAATATATTTATATATAGTATAATACCTTTTTATACCTATCCAATACAATATATCCCATTACATCTATCCATCCTAGATTTATTATAAAATATAAATATCTCAGCTATAAACTATATAACCTTCTGTAACTAGTTGAGATAAAGTAGTTTACTACGTTAAGATAAGCGGTATATAAGTTTCTTATTAGTTTAACCTACTTGTTTAAATCTTTTTTTAATTATTATATTATTAATAAATACTTAGAACTCTTTAACTAAAAAGATTTATATTTTATTAATAAATAAGTCCAACTTTGTTTTAAAATATTCTATTAACTTCTATAGATATAGTTATATTAGTTTTAAAAGGTATCTCCTAGGGCGAATTCAGAGGCGGATATAAACCTCTAATACCTATAGTACCAATATAACTATATTAAAGCAGCTGTTCGTTTAATAGAATACCTCCCCAGATATCTTATATTATTGTTTCAACCTCTAATAATAGCGTAGTAAGCATCTAACTATATTAGCGATATTAACGGCCGGCTCGCCAGCGTTAAGCATCAGTTGGATAATAGTGTGTTAATCGCGGCTGAGATACCGGACTATCTTAGGGGTATGTGCATGCGGGCGCCAATTTCCATTCAAAAAAACAGATATAATAATAAAAAGATCAAGATCAATTGCCACAGCAATGCAAATTGCTTCAATTACGGCCTGTTGTAGGCGTTTGATGGTGCTGTCTACGGATTCTTACCGCCTGGGTGCGTGCCTGCAAAAATTAGCGGCGGTGTGCCACGCGCGCGCGTACGCCAAGACGTCCAGGCGTTTACACGACACAGAGGTATTGCAGGGGGGGGCAGCTAGTGCAAAATAGACAGACCCCCCAGCGTTACAATTGTAACGAATTTAGCCAATTAGAACCTCGACCCCCATTTTATCAATCCTTCTAACCACCAGTTTTCCAGCTCTCTCCACAATAGGACCTAATGTATATGGAACGAGGTTAGGTATAATCGCAGGGCACTGCATTGGGTGCAATTGCCAGGCACTACACCGAATGCAATTGCAAGGTACTGCATTTAGTGGGTGCAATTGTAGGGCACTGCATTTAGTGGGTGCAATTGTAGGGCACTGCATTTAGTGGGTGCAATTGCAGGGCACTGCACCGAGTGCAATTACAAGTCACTGCACCGAGTGCAATTAGAGGGCACTGCATTTGGTAGGTACAATTATAGGGCACTGCATTTGGTGGGTGCAATTGCAGGGCACTGCGCCGAGTGCAATTGCAGGGCACTGCATTTGGTGGGTGCAATAGGTTGTCGGGCACTGCGTTGGGTGCGCCTCGGTACCGAAGCACTATCAGAAAGTTAAAAATTGGGCTAGAGGTTGAGCTCAATAGCGATATAGCCGGTATCCCAATATGGTATATATACATATCATGTGATAATTATGTCGTAAATCGCTAAATGTCAACCTGTTGTGTGGGATGTACCTGGAATTAGTGGTGTAATTCTAAATGCTGCAAAAGCTGGGTAAGCTGGTTATGTTACTGTGGCGGCTATCGTCTTCCGTATTGCTCCTGTTGGCTGCACCATTCTCCTCTCCACAAAACACCCAGACGCGCAGCGACAAAGCACAGCAGTGACCTCGAAGTAGTTCCATCCGGATGCCTCCCCCCGCCGGCAACCGCAGCCATGTTTTGGAAGTTACCGCGTGAAGTATTTGACTTGGTCGTCTCCGGGGTTTGTCCGCCCTCCACCACATCCATTACCTTATCCATACATGTAGAGATGTAGCTGACTGGGGTTATTGCAGCTTCCACACAATGACCAGGTTGCCCTGTCCACCGTCTCTAAAGGTCTTCGCGCGGCTCTTGCTACCGTCATATGGAACAGAATCCGTGTTGACGTACAGCGTCGTGGTACGGACCAAAGTCAACCGAGGGTGAACAGCGAGGCGGTGACACGATGCGCCATAGCCTTCCGTCAACCTTCAGCCGCCATTCGCCAAGTCACCCAGCTGGAGTTGCTGTGCGGCTTCGGCACTCGCCACTACTTGGGGACGCCATGCCCTCATCCTCGACCTCCACCTCAGGGGGGGCAGCGTGGACAACATCTCATCCGCCTGACAAAAGCCCACGCAAAACACGTGGCGGATATCCATGCGGAACGTCAGGATCATTATAACTGTGTAGTGGAAAACACGATATCAATTATTGAGTCTCTCTATGAGGGACAGTTACAAGAGTTCAGGTAATATACGCACCGTCATACCCCGAAGCACGTAATACTCTAACTAATTAGATATACCTCTTCAATAGCTGGGACTTGTGCACTTGTGTGCCCCCTGCGCTACTCGAGACCCTGGCTAAACGGCATCGTCATCTTGCCTCCCTCCGCTTGACGACTGACTATATGTGTCCCGGCCCTCCCGGAGACGAAAACAAGGTTGTCGATTTCTCCCCTTTCCGGCACCTCAAGCGAATCTCTTGGAAGGGTCTCCCATCACACAACGCATGCCAGCTACGAGAGGCACTCCGGAATAACAGTCATCACCTAGAGGAGTTGGAGCTGGACCTGTACAAGGCATACCCCAAGATATTCCCGCACCCTGGTAGATGGAAGGGGGAGGCCTACTGCCTCGACTTCTGGCGGGGCATGCCGTTTGATACGCGGTTTCGGGATGACATCCTGTCGATGAAGACCCGGCAATCATCAAAGCCCGCCTTCCCGTCGCTTCGCGTCCTTAAACTTCGATCGGCCCCCCTAGATCTCGAAAACGCGACAAGGGCGTTGTGCCGCGTAATCGATTTCGCAGCCCTGGAGTCGCTTACGCTGTGGTATTGTTGCGGTTGGGAAGTGTTCCTGGACACTGTCCAGGAATCGACTGGAACGAAGCCTATCAAACTTCGGACCCTCGAAGTCAAGTGCACCGAAGACCGTGGCGAGTATGCTGATATTGCCCGGTTTGTTGGCTCCTTTCAGGGGTTGTCAGACCTGTTTGTGAGCCTTTCGGGTGAAGACTTCCGAGAACCAGACCCTGATCTATGGATCGCTCTTCCGCAGCACCGCGTCACCCTCAAACGGTTAGTTTTTCACTCGAGGTTCACCCCCGGGATGCGAGTCGATTATTATTGCGACTGCACCAATTTGGGGCTTCCGAGGTTGGATCCTACCTTTAACCCGATGAGTGATTTGGATCTGGAGTGTCTCGGCTTGTCCTGTGATCCGGATTTACTGGTTAGTGTGTTAATTCTTGCCTCCCGTTGCTCCGAGCCGTCCGGGTAGGCGCTCAGCTAACCAAAACACCTTTTCACGCAGCCACCACTTCTTCGGCCTTTCACCGCCAAGTCCACGCTCAAGATCTTTCACCTTCGACAAACAGGCGCTGATCTCAACAGGGGTGAGAGGTGCCGAGCCCTGGACCTTCCGCAGATTGACGAGCCGGACTGCCAACCCGAGGAACACAACCGTGTAACAACCTTGCGGTCCTTACCATACGACACGCTGGAAGACGCATTGCAAGATTCGTTCCGTGCTCTGCTTGATTGGGCGTTTGGACCGCACGGAATAGCGTCCATTCAGCTGGTTGCGTTCGGCGACTTTGCTCAGGGGCGGAACAAACTGTATCTGCATAACCTTTTCGTCTGCCGAGCTGAAAGTCGCGTCGACAAGGGTGGCCCTCCCTATCGTGTTTTTGATGCGCGGGATCGGAAGCACGAACACGAGTGGGCGACGATCGTTCGCCCACACTGGTCGTTTCTGGAGGCCTGTCCCGTCGGTTCCTTTCAGTCAGACTCGTATTATCGTTTCTAGGAGTTTCAACTCCAACGTAACCCGTCGGGGACGGATCTTACCTTTGTTGTGTTTGGGGGGGTTACCGGAGGGCCGTCTTAAAGGCTGCTACCATCTTACGTTCGTAGAAGATTGTGCACTCCCTGGGCATCACAGTACCATCCTATGCCGTTGGCAGCTCCAAAAAGATACTGAATCACCATGATCTCTCCCACCGGGAATTGAACCCGGGTCTCGAGCGTGACAAGCTCGCATACTGACCACTATACTATGGAAGACTAGCAAGTGTGGACACTCGCTATAGCCTGGGCTGGTTGTTGGTGAGAGGGCAGGGAGAGGGGTATAAGAAAGCGAAGAGAATTTTCAGCTGTCCCCTTCTTGTGCTGGAGTAGGTATTTCCACTGTTTCCACACCGGGCTCCTCTAAGTGGCCCCGGAGGCAGGGCGGGGATCTAGATCTCTAACTCCACCTCTAAGTTCTATATAGGGTTCCAAGTAGAAGACTATTACGCTCTTTAAGTATTAATTCTCTGTTGGATGACTATAAGAATGTATTTAGGATAGTATGTGGTCGAATTTCTGAGTTCGATGTGTATAGAATGGGAGTTAACAATTAACTACATTACCGAACTCACTAAATGGTTAGTACCTACCTAGGTACTGTTAACTTCGTCCCCACACGCTGACACAAAAGCAGGAGGTTGCAGTGTGGGTAGCAATTTCACGACAGCGGAGTTAGGGGGAAACCTACTTCGTACAACGCTCCTCACTGGATATGCCGGGTTTATAATCACCCAAGATTCCACCGAGGCTACCATCGAGCCCGGCTGGGGTTGAACAACCGGAAGGAGGTTTGTATAGCAGACGAAAGCGTGTAAACACCCCCTTGAGACTCACTCGGAACACTAACAGCGGGAAGCTAACCTAGGTACCTTACCTGGTATCTCAAACCCTACTTTCTCGGGCTCTTGGGTATGGGATTTAGGGGCGGTACCGCCTTAAATGTTACCTCTGTGCGCTTACACGAAAGAATTTGAGGCAATTGTACCGAGGTAATGACGTGGGTGGGTACCTAAGTTACTTAGTTACTCCGGTAGCCTTTGTCTCAGATCTTTGCTACACTTAATTGGTATTTTTGGGCAGGGGGCCGTAAAGTATGTCAGGCCCGGGTATTCGATGTAATTCTAAACTGCCCCAGAAAAGGCAGGAAGAATGGGGGTTGTCTCAGCATGGAGAAGCGGAGATGGCGGTGTTCTGGGAAGGAGCAGCCGCGCACGCCATTTTGGGCGGGCTGACGAAAGAAGGGGGAACCTGGAAGTGACTTCGTCGCGACGCACCTCTCCTTCCGTCCCCCAGAAACTCCCTTATTACGCCGTGCGGTCAGTTAAATGACCCAAGCAGCACGATAAATCCCCCCCACACCCTTTCCCTTACTTCAAGTGTCTTTCCCATCAATTTCACCATCCACGCTTGCCTCTCTCTGCAGCGACCCCGTCCGATGCGCCAATGAGAACACGAAAGCGAGAAAAGCGAAAGCACTCGATGCTGAAAACGCCATTCTCAATGCATCACAGTACAATGCACGAACCGCTGCCTCCAAACTAGGGGAGAGCTCACTTAGCGCGAAAAGTGACTGGCGTAGTTTCTCGATGAGCTATGGCAAAGTCAGCGATACCGGTCCAAATCTAGGAGACATCAGTTGATGTAAACACTGACCTCCTCCGTCGCCGAATCCCCCCGAGCCTCAGGCAACCTCGCCAGCAAAACATTCTGAACAATTGCCGACGTCACAGTAACACCGTAGATGGTGCCCATGGATCGAATCAAGTAGACGGTGGACGTAGCCACAGCTTGCTCTGCTCGAGGTTAGTCATTTGCCACTGTAGCTATCCGACGCGCACTGCCTACCTCTGTGCTCAAAGATGGAAACAAAACTGAACAGGACACTGGGGTTTGTCAGGCCGAGCCCCAGATTCGCAGGCACCAGATACACAAACTCCTTCCACCGATTACCCGTCATCCCGAGCGTCATCGCGAGCATGTTCCCAAGCAGCATCGTCGCCGTACCGAGACGAACGTTTAAGGACAACGGATAACCGCGGTGCATCAACGAGCCCGCAATAACGCCGCCAACCGGCGTTGCGAGGGCTGGGACAATCAGACGCAGGCCCGCCTCGGACGGAGAGTCACCCTGGACGGCTTGGAAATACAAAGGCACCATGAACATGTACTGCGCAAAATCAGCATGACGCGGGGATTGAAGAGGTGGGAAAAGCACTCACGGCATATGCGGCCATACCGGAGAACACGTTGGTTAGCTGGACGGCGGTGGGCTGCCCACCCCGCAGCATACGCAGCGGGATCATGGGTATCGCCTTGGTCGTCGCCTCGATTCTCACGAACAACACCAGCAGAGCGACACTCCCACCCAACGCGCCGATCACAAAGGGACTTCCCCAGGGAAAGTCGTTGCCGCCCAGGCTCAACCCCAAGAGCTGTGCCACGAGACCGACGACAAGGACGAGGGCCCCAATCAGATCCAAGCGCCGCATTACAAACAGAAACGGGTGTTTGGGATCCGTTACTGGGATGGCACAAGGGGGATTCTCCAGGACGATATAACCCACGACCAGGGCTACGATGGATACCGGAACTTGCAACAGGAAACACCACCGCCATCCAATGCTTTCGGCCATCACACCCCCGAGAGACGCCCCGAGAACCGCACCGAAACCGACGAGAATATTCTGCATGGCCTGGTACATACCCCTCTGTTTCAACGGGATCATGTCCGAGTTTATGACCGTCGCTACCAATCTTTAGCACGGTAATGCCTCGAACGGAACCCGGTATGCACTTACCCATTGTGATCAGTCCTCCGCCTCCGAAACCCGTTACGGCCCTCATTATGTCGAGCCCCAGCATACTCTGCGAGATGGAACAACCGAAGCAACCGATCATGAAGGCGAGCGTCGATACGAAGAAGCATATTCTCCGCCCAAACATGTCGGAAAACCGGCCGTACAGCGGCTGGAAGGCTGTGCTTGTGACCAAGTATGATGTCGTCAGCCAGGCCGCGTTGTTGGCAGCGTTGAAGTCGGAGCTGATCGCAGCATAGGTGGAAGCGGTTATCGTGCCGTCGAACCCCGAGAGAAAGACATTCGCCCAAAGAGCTGCCGAGTTGCTTGAGTCAGCACCGCACTAGGTTCGTACGACTTCGCTCTGTCTTAGTTCTCACGAACCTGTTTCGATCCACCAGAAGCCTGCAGACGGCTTCCATACCTCCTCATCAGCACACTTCGGAGCGGTTTCATAGCCGGGCCCCGTTTGTGATTCCAGAAGGGGTGTTGTTTCGTCAATTTCTCGGACTGAAACAATACTATTGTCCCATTTGTTGTTTTGTTTTGTGTTTTTGTCGGCCATTCTGTTGAAATTGGGCTTGTGACACTGAGATACGAGTCGTATCCTCCTCGTCCTTTCTTTTATTTTTCTGTTTGACAATGTTCCGTCCAACTGGGCCACCGAAAGGTCTTCGACAAAGAAAAGTGCAAGGCCTATTCCGGTGGCAATGCCTTCGGCGAGGGTAGGCCCCGAGTCGGCATTAATTAGCCAGGCTACGAACCGCCCCTGGTCCCCATGGACAGAGTTTGGCTGCCGCCGACGAAAAGGGCAAGCCGAGCCGCTGCAGGTTGCGTGCATGCCCGGTGCAGAGATCGGCCGCCGTACCCTCCTGCCGCGCGTAAGCCCGACACCGGTGATAACTGATAACCAATTCCACGGTAACGCCGACGGTTAGCAGGCTCGGCTGTAGCCTGTGGTTCTCGCGTACGTCCACAAAACCATCATCATGACTACCTAGCTTCTCCCGGGTCGATGGTTTAACAGTACGAAAACCTCGACAATGGGACCGAGGCCCGTCAATTCACGGCGGACATAATCATTCTTGTCATTGGAGTGGGTTTGACCAGGGTTTCAGTCCGCAACCCCATCCTGCACCTTATCACGGCAGGTCCCGTGAGATGATGCTGCATGGGATGCATCCCATCCGGTACTAAACTTGTCCGGATTTTTTGTTTCCGTCATTTAATCGTTTCCTCTCATGACCGGCATTCGCCGAAACGGCCGACGTGCACTACCGAAAGTCTTCTACACACCTTTCGAGCGAGGTCCAGCTGAGACGAGTTCTGCGGCCGAATCACGCATTTTAGGACTTGTCGAACGCCGAGCTCGATTCACTCGAACCGTCAGCTTGTTCCGCTATGCAAATCTTTTCCCGGCCTCGCCCTGTCACTCCTGCATGTCTCGATTGGCGAGAACCCAGCTCGAGTCCGGGCTGAGATGCGGTCGAGAGACCCTTGGCGATCCTTGACCCTCAAGGCAACGGCCCAGTTCCCCGCACCAACCGCGCTCCTCCCCGTCCCCCCAGCCATCAAGGTTTCCAAGTCTTCAAAATGTAGTGTGGTGTGTTGCCCACAATCTCAAAATCCTGATCTGTCCTTCATTCTCCGCATTGTTCTGATGCTAGCTGCGGTCACACAACTCGGCGTAACACGCACACCGTGATGCTGTGCTGCCCCAGTCCGTCAGGAATAACGAGTTACCCCGGTCTGCGGGTAAACGAGCCGGCATGTCCCCCCACGCTGAGCCCTCGCTTATGTCAACGGGCCAACATGATTGGCAACGCCAATGGCGACAGCCGGGACCCCGGGGCCGGCCGTGAGGCCAGGGGGGGTTGTTCATGTGGTGGTTGGACATCATCTTATGTTTTTTTTCTTGGTGAGGGGTCGGTATGCTGCCAATGGAACGGGGCCAGACCGCGGCCTTGCCGGTTGCTCCCATGCAGAGTAACACTGCACTTGAGGCTGAAGCATTGTGGAGGTGCGGAGAGCGAGCACGTCATCCCTGGCGTGGGTGCGGCAAACGCTGGGTCACTGGGTGTTTGAGACGACGAAGAGAGCGGATTCGAATCTGGTCTGGAGTTCTGGGCGATGTTGGGGGTTGCCACGTTGTCCTGGCACAGACTGTGGTGCGCGTTGGGGTGTGCGGAGGGCATCCATCTTATGCTACTCTCTGTGGTTAGTACTGGTGGCTTATTCAATGATTTCAACAGATTTAAGTCAAGTACGGGGTTTTCTTTCCTTAACTGGGTGCCCCCTGTGGCTTAATATCATTTGATCCGGCTTGCTTTGTTCAAATTTATCCGCTTTGCAGCGAGCCTTAATCGGAAGTCGTACATCAGGGGCTCCCTTCTAGACCAACTGGTAGTCACCACTTGGACTTTCACCTCTTTTGGCTTGGCCCACGGATGGTATGTAAGGTATTTAGAGATTATGGACATTTCTAAACTGCTTTGTCATTCATCAATGTAGAAATTTTGAAACCATGAATACCTTGTTTCCCGTATGTTGTCACTGCTGAGAAACACGGGTATACGTAAGATTACTTGCATTGTTCAGTCCTCTAGAGGAGGGGATGCCCTCTATCTATATATAGAGAACAGCTACAGGGCTCCCTTGCCTTGTGGCCTCTGCACCCATTTCAGCAGTCACACTTCCCACGAGCCCCTGCTCGGCACACTCGCCACGGGTGTATTCAGGGCTGTCTCATCGTGGCTTTGTGGGACATTGACTTCAATCTCCTCCAAGTAGCCACCATCACAGCCGGCGCGAATAATACGGCGCTCCGTGTATCAACAAACGCCTCTGGGAAGAACGGGAAACATGCAAAATGTGGAAATCAACTTTAAACGTTCTTGAATTAGGTGCCTGCTATCTAAAGGTATTAATTAGCGAGACGGACCGGTTACAAGACGAATTGTTAGATAAGAGCAAAGCAAAGAGCAAAACGGAAACGAAGACAGGGGTGAAAACAGACAAAACTAGACAGACAGGCAGACAAAAAGAAAGGGGAAAAGACAGACAGACGGACAGACAAAAGGAAAAAGGAAAAGACAGGGGGGCAAAACAACAAAACGACAAAAAGGAAAAGACAGACAGACGGACAGACAAAAAGAAAAAGGAAAAGACAGGGGGACAAAACAACAAAACGACAAAAGGAAAAGTAACCCCGGGCGACGGGTCCATGGTGCGATGCGGTGGGCCTCATCACTCTTCGCGATGAGCGTGGCCACGGGGTGGCAGTTTCAGCGGCACGCGCTGAACAAAATTGTTGCGGCCATTCTTTTTGTCCATCTTGGCTTGGATCAACCAACCAAGGAGGGCCTTTCGGGCATGGCACCCCTCAGTTCCATGGCAAGGCAGTAGCGTTCCTTTGAGCAACGGGGTGCGGCTCGTCCCCTCAGAGAAGACGCCGAGAAAGAGGTAGACACCGTCAAACAAGGCGGCGTATCGTGTGTTGAAGTCGTGGCTGTGTACGTAGCTCGTGATTTGTTTGATCGCCCTGTAGTCCTCGCCATTAAGGTAGGCGAAAAATGTCTCCTGCGATTCTCCTTCTCGATCGGCCGCATGTGCGCGGGTCTCAGTGGCGCGGCGGAAGACGCCTGGGTCGACTCTGCCCGTGATTTTCATTTCTAGCATCGCAAATGTCTCGCTCGCACCCGTGGATCCTGCTGCTCTCCAGATATAATCAGGGCGGGACTTATTAACCTCCACCTCGGATACCGATTCCACAGCGTTGGGGAAGACGCTGTCGATTGCCGTGTTGACGGTGTGAGTGAGGTGGGTAGCGGCGTAGGTCACCACATCGGCCTCCCTCCTAACACGGAAGGTCGGATCCAGAGAAGGGCAGTGGTGCAGCTTCAACTTGTCCATGACGCCAGGTCCTTTGAGGTACAAGTTGGCCACCGACTCGTAGTGGTGAGCGGGTACCTCAGTCCAAAACCGTGGTGGTCCGGTGACCTCGACGATCGCACTAGATTCATGATTGCCCAAGCTCGCCTCATAGTCGTTGGCCATCTTGAACTGAGGAAGTGCCGCTGTCAACCCTTGGAGGACGGTCACCGCAGTGGACTGGTGCAGGTGCGGTGACGGGAACAGTGCCCTGGATGGAGGTTGTTGAGACTGTTGAGACGGTGACTGCTCAGTGGTGGAGGGGGGTGTTCGCCGGGCCGGCGTCGGCCCGGGCTTCGGCGTTGCAGACCCAGAGGCCGGCCTAGGGGGTGTTCCGGTGGGCTTTGGGGTGCGTGGAGTGCCGCTCTGGGTCTGAGACCCCTGCAAAACGGGCGTGATTGGCCTCGCGGGTTGGTTTGAGGATGATGTAGGTGTATTTGGCTGTCGGATGGGCAGAGAAACGGCATGCTGCGGCGACGAAGTTGGCTTTTGAGGTGCCCCGGGCGGCGACGGCTGCTTGTTTGCCCTGGGCGTGGTTGGCCCTGCGGGTTGGTTTGAGGACGATGTCGGTGTACCCCCCCTTTGGATGGGAAGGGAGCCGATATTCTGCGGCGACGAAGTTGACTTTTGAGGTGCCCCGGGCGGAGACGGCTGCTTGTTTGTCCTGGACGTTGGCAACGGGGTTGAGGGAGGATTTGCCGGAGGCGGGGGATGGTTTTTGTCCTTCCGGGGGGGCATATTGGGCGGGGACGTGGGCTCGACTGGATAGGATTGGAAAATATTGCAGAGTTGATACTTGCGTGGCCGGTTGGTGAACCGAGCTTAAGGTGATATATGGGAGACAGTGGGAGTTAGAAGCAATCAAAACCTCGGTACCGGATCCCTCCTTATACGTCTGTTTGGTATTTTTCCTTAGGAGCAACAAGGTGAGGCCGGGAACCCGTCTTCCCACTTCGCTCATCCTGAAACTACTTGTGGCGGCGAGGTGGCCGTCGGTCGTAGTCCAAAGGGCCACGTCCATGCCCAGGTAAGTACCTCAGTTGCAAGTACCACGTATACCAGGCACTGCCCCTATCCGTCCCGTCGATTCTAGGGCAGGCACATGCTGCTCGTGTCCCTAACTTCCTATCAAGTCGTACGTTCAAAATGAAACGTTGCTCAAAACATGGTCGGCCTTGGATACGGGCCAAACATCAGACACGCTTATGTCCCAACCAGGCGGTGGATAGTGGCGGGCGGCGGTTGGGCGGGGCGTCAAAGCAACAGGCAGGTGTCTACCCAGCTAGTGTCCATGTCCCTAGCGGCGCTGACAGGTACCTCAGCAACATACGCGCGTGATGCAGGGCAGCTTCGTCGACGGGCATGGGACTACTTCCATTTGGGGGGGGGTTTCAATATCCAGCTTCATCCCGTCACGAGGCGGCGTCGGCCTTCCGGGCTTCGCCGTCTTGACGGAGCTGACGTCCGAGCCGTGACTTGGGCCTCCCGCCCCCTTGTGACAAGGCACGGGCGGCGTTGCCGACCTGAGACTACCCCAGTAGGGAAAGGGCCCAAGGGGTGAGGGCGACGGAAGGGTCGTCATTTGAGCCTCGCCGGTATGTGTCGTTGCTCGTTGGCCATCCGATGTATCAAGCCGGCGGCACGACAACACGGCCAACATGGCCAACACGGAGCTATAGTCTATTTCTAGCAATGTTGGTGCGAAACCAAACCAGGAGACCCAACTCCCCGGGCGGCCGGGCCACACAATGGGACGAAATGTGGGGTTTTGGCGGGGGTGGGCGTTCAAGTTTCTGATTGGACGCACATATCGCCTGGTTGGCAGCTTTTCCACCATACTTTCGGGTTGGTTGTTCCAACTGCTTTGAAACCAACGACCAACCAACTCGTCACCCAGGGCTGAGGAGACCACGCGTGGCCACCCCCGACCTCAGACACGGCGTGAAGCTCTGAGCAGCCGGTACTCTATCGTTACTCGAACTGGTACCCTCGCGTCTTCTTTTGTGGCATCGTGGATCCAGGATATCCTGTTCCCGTCTCTGCGAACTTGGAAATCAACCACCCAGTGATCCCGCCCCGCTGACCCAACTCCAACTCCTCAATCGCTGGGCGTGAGTCCAAGTTCTATATCTTCGCGATGGGTATGGTTCACGATGCTCCTGGGAGCACTAGATACGGCGTTAACACAACCCTTCGCATCCGCAAACACGTACCCCCCGAACCCTTTACCGGCGACTACGGGGAAAGCCCCCGCCCACCCGTCGATTGGAGTCGCTGGAAAAACCAGGAACCATGGAAGGTTGACCGTGTCGAGTTTGCACTCGCGAACCCACCACTTGAGACGACACCCCCCGGCTCGGTCGAGCGCACCTTGACCGTGACGGGCGTGAAAACCATCCGGGATGGAGATGGAGCCCACGTCGTCACCTGCTTTCTTGACGAGGACTCTTCCACCGAGTACGTCGCCAAGATCTACGACGGGGTCGACTATGACTTGGGAGACCCCGGGCCGAGCACCTATGGCTACAATGACTGTATGTCCTTTGCCGAAAGGGACTACAGCATCGAGGCCTGGGCCTACCGGATCATGCAACCCGTCATCGGCGGGACGTTTGTGCCGGCTTACCATGGGTCCTGGACCTTCCCCGTCGGCGAGCGATGGGTCCGCATGATTCTCATCGAACTCATTCAGGGTGAATGTATGCTAGACATGATCAGGCGTGCCGAGGATGACTTGGGGCTGAGAGTGGACTACACCCTGCTCCCGCCCGAAGACTTCCGTCTCCGCGTACTGAAGAACATTCACGAGGCGAAGTTGTTCATTTGGTGGCAGGCCGCTGTGCGACACGAGGATGTCGTGCCACGCAACGTCATGGTCAAGCCTGACGGCAACGTCGTCATCATCGACTTCAACAACGTGTACATCTACGACTTCACCCCGAGCTACGACAATCACCCGCGCACGAGGGAGGTGAACCGGTGGCCCTTACCGCCCTCCATGATCGAACGGCTCTGGCCCTTCCCGTTCGGGTATAAGCTCGACTATACATGGAAACACTGGATACCTCAGCGGTGGATTGAAGATCCGAGCGTGGCGGCCGAATGGGTGGTGGAAACCTACCGTGACGACACCAGGTTTAGGCCACCTTCGGCATTCTGGCTGAACGATGAGTTGCACGAGGAGTCGGGTCCGAAAGCGTTACGCTTGTTAGAGAGCCTCGGTCGCAAGCCAGCCGCCAGCCAGTGCGCCGGGAGCTCTTAATCCCCGGCGTTTGCGAGGAGGTAACGGAAGGAGTTCTTTCATCCAGCCTACCGCGATCGCGAACAGACATCGCCGCATTTCAAGTTATACATTTGTGGGGGTCATTTGTAACTACCGAGATCAAAGATTTGCCAGGACAACCTGGGTCTTGACAAACAACAGCCTTGATCATTGCAGAAATGGACTTTCTTAACGAAACGACTGTGCCTCGCGTTGCATTCCCCATACTCACATTAATTAGGTAACTACGTACCATCAGGGATGCAGAGCAAGTTCTCGCCTCCCTCGACCTGCCAGCATTCAGGCGAACGTAGGTAGGTACTTAGCCATTAATTACTCGGGAGTCGGGAGCCCGTGGAACTAGTCCAGTAGCCTGTCAGGTCCAAAGCTGCCAGGTAGCTAGCGATCTCAGTAGGCTACCATAGCCATTGCCAGTTCACACCTCAAGGTAGAAGCGGTTAGCCGTTGCCGCCACAGCTCGAGCCCGGTCGATGGGTTATGCGCATAACTACCTAGATAGATACCGACGTGGCGGTTCCTCAAGCATGCCATGGGAGAGCACCTTCTTGTACGGCTCAGACGGATTCACACTCCGTCATGACAGCGGGCAAGTCCGAGGGGTCCGCGGCGGTAGCCACGCCATGGTACTTTCCAGCGAACCAAGCCAATTGCGACACTGACGTTGGTGGTTTAGCCTTCGGCACTGTTCCTGAACCACGTTAGCCGATCACTGTTACAGTTATAAACCACACCCGAATCTCGACTTCGAAAAATTCCTCTTTCGTGAGTGGGCCGGTGCTGCAGGGACGCTGGCCTGTGTCGCGGGTGTGCTGCCCTGTGCTGGGGGGTGTGCTTCCCTGTGCTGGGGCCTTGCTGGGGGCGTGCTCGGTGTGCTGATTGTGGCGATGCTGGGCCAATCGACTTTCTCGACAATAAACATCAACCGAAGATCGGGTTGTATCGCCATGTTGCAATATTAAACTCGAAAGATGCACGCACCGGCCCGCCTCCACCAATCACACGCTGCATTGACACTGTCTCAGCATGTTGCCAGACCTTATCCAATGTTCAAGAACAAGACTCAAAGGTGCGGGGAACACGTTGAATAACAGTTCCTGGTTCAGGTTGCAGCGAGCTGAAGTGCACTCGTCTCCCTGGAAATAAGCTCGGGACGATTGTTGGGCCGCTAGAGGGGCTGCTATACCACATCCGACATAGTAGAGGCGACAAAGTAACCACACAACTGTCGACGCACAGAGGCAACTATAGACGCGCCAATGGGTTCAAGGCCGGAACTCCGCATTTGTGTATAATAGCTTTCTTTTTCGTGGGTTGTATCGGGGTGCGGGCGTGGTGCTGCGGGTTGAGGTTGAGGGTGTGTAAGTCAGCAAATGTTGTAATAGTTTGGTAATGGAAGAGGAGGGAGGCGGATAGAGTGCTATAAGAAAGGCGTCATGGGAGGCCTGGGGTTTACTTTTTGATCTGGAAACTTCAAATCTACGCCAAAACCTAACCCGTAAATCAAGATGCGATTCTTCACCGTCCTAGCTGTCCTCGCTGGCGTCGTCACCGCCCTGCCTCAGCCGGCTACAGAACCCGAGTCTCCCGCGGATGCCGCTCTTGTAAGTCTGTTTATGCTTATTTATGTCTGCGCAAAATGAACCGAAGGTGGGGTGCTTTGACGATACGATTAGTCTAGGAACTGACATAACAATATAGAATAAACGTGCTTGCAACGTCAGTAAGTGAACCACTACTACATTCATCACTTATAACTACGAGCCGCTAGGAGACATTTGCTGAGATGTAAGGTGATAGACTGTGTGACCTCTTGCTGTAAGGATGCTGGTTGCAACGGTTATCTGCACTGCGGCGGCTCATACGTAGGTTTCTTCTACCAATTCTGTCACCCAAGCACTACGAGAAGAGATTTTTCATCTCCATTTCTCGATTGCCTCTTTTCCTACTCCTCTTAAATCAACCGCCATAGTTTACTAACGACGCCGATTGGAACGTACCTAGTGCTACACCAGTGATGCAGGCCACTCGTGGTGCGAATGCAATTGCCGCTATGGCTGAGCTGTTTCAAGGCAGAGACAAGCTACAAGTTTCCGCATAGCTAAAAAAAACAAACGAGGGTGAAGTTGGACATGGAGATACTCTAGGTAGGCAGCAAGGAATGATATACCATTGCTTACTTGACCGCTACGTTCTGTCTATCTCATCATGTCCGCTGATACCACCACCAACCCCCCAACACAGCTATAGACCCAACCACCCCTGGCAGAAGCAACCTGACCGTGCTCCCATAGAATTTGCCCAATCTCCTCTTCACCTCCTCCTGATGCGCCTCTTGCTCATTCGCCATCGGAAACGGCACATCCGGCACCGGCACCCCCAGAAACTCGCACAGCGGCTCCCAGCCGTCCCCCATCTTGTACTCCAGCCTCCTATCCTCCGGCACCAATCTCCTAATCTCCTTGAAATACTCTTCATACGTCCTCCGCGCATTCTCCTCAATCTCCGGCCTCGTCTTCGCCCCAAACAGCCCAAAATGCACCTTCCGCATCGCCTGCACCGCCCGAATTCCCATGACATGCCACCCAATCCACCCATTCACCGTCGCCATGGGCTGCATCATCACCCGATCCAACACCTCATCCCGAAAACTAGGCCACCACTTTTCAAAGTCCCTCTGCACCACCACGACCTTCGCCTCGGGGTATGCCTGAACCAGCTCCACCGCAAAAGGCGACGCCAGGTCCGTCACCACGTCATAACCACCCCAGAGCGCGTCCCAATCTGCCCTGGTGAAGGGAGGGCGTGGGCGCGCCGAGGGAACGTCTGGCCAGGTGGCTTCGGCGGCGTGCTCGATCTGGGTCCAGGGGGACTTGGTCACGTCTTCGAGGAGGCCGTGGTGGGTGTTGAAGCCGAGGAGTTGGTAGGCATGCGCCATGGACTTGGTGCCCATGCGAAAGAGGGAGGCGTTGATGATTTTGAGGTTGGTTTGGGTGTTGCCAGAGGAGGAGGGGGAGGGAGTGCCTGGGGAAGTGGTGGAGGATGCCATTGTTGTGGGTTGTCGGTTGGTGAGCGGTGAGTGTAGTGGCTCGGTGAGTAGGAGCGAGTTGTGAGGGTGATGGTGATGGTAATCAGTAACCTAAGAGAGAGCGGGCTGTGAGGGTGTGAGGGTGTGGGGGCGAGGGGCGCTCAAGAAGTGCCATGAAAGAGTGACACCTGTGTCGCCATTGAGAGAACCGTTTTTATTGGTGGTCGCGGCCAAACTCCGGCGGGATGAGCTGCTGTACCACGTGCTGCTTTTGCTGCCTCGGGCTCAACATCCGAGTCTCGTATATAGGTACTGTGTAACATGCAGTTGTTGGGCATTCCGCATGCATGTCTTGGCGTCTGTTGGTCGGTTGTATGTACTTTGTGCAGTCTCTCGCACAGCCCCGCTGCATCCCAGGTATTACCATAGTACAGGAATACATACCTATTTGGAAACCGATGTGCTTCGGCTTGGCCCCTCCAACCCCCCTGACAGGCCATGTTGAGGACTGCCTGAACAGTCAGTCTGCAGAGAACGAATATCAGTGTTATCAACTACGCCGTACCGGGGGCAATTCCTTGGAGCAAAGGAATTAATATGGCTAAACTGGTCAAATCTGCCCCTTCTGTTCCGATTGTGCCGACATCTCACATTGTGTTTCGTCTGGAGGGAAGTCATGGACCATGGTGGTTCACAGGAAGGACAACAGTTAGCTAGCTGTAGATTCAATTCCAGTTCCGCGGTTAATTCCAATCAAGGCACATGCATCATGATGCATGCAACTGGCAATGCCATTCATCAAGGTACCCGAGCTAGATTTGTAGATACAGTCACAGCCGCATCACCAGCGCCGCTGAGATTCCTCGTTCGTGACTACGACCTGCGTGTCTCTGGTTACCCTGATCTCGTTGAGTGCCACAAAGTCATGCGCCTTGACAATATGCTCAGAACTGGCCCCCGCAGATGGCGCCTTGGAGTCCATCGAGGCCTGGGACTTCTTGAATCTTGTGGTCGAGAGCGCAGACTGAAGCCTCGAGTAGATGGCCAGCTGGGTGATATGTCCCGTCCAAAACGAGCGGAGCGCGGGTGCGCAGCCAACAATGATGGCAATGGAGCACTCGATAATCCTGCGGCGGAGGCGGGCGTCAGTTCAGTTGATGAATGATGATGCAAAGCAGGCTAAAATGACTTACTGGCCCAGCATTTGACCAACTTCGGCTCCCGAAGAACCCCGACCAGCGAGAGAAACTCCTCGAAAGTAAAGCGTCACACCACTTGCAGCGATTCCAAGAAAAGCCGCCAGAAACACCACGGCCAATGCAACCTTCTTCTTCCGGTCCAGGTTCAACCCGGCAATCACGGGCAGAGGAAGGACAAAGATGATAATGTCGACAACGACCGAAACAGACCCATTCCACACGCCGATGCGTAATGACGGCTGAATGCAGCCCTGCAGCCAAACCAGGTCCAGCGTCTTGTTCTCCGGGCTACATACGGCGGCGCCGTAGATGGCGGCGCCCACGAGCATTACGAGCGGCACCGTCAGCAAGATCCATGACACGATGCGCACGCCCCTATGGACGCCAAAGATGCGTAGGTAGAGAAGCAGGATCGGGACCTTGGCGAAATAGACCGTGAATATAGCCATGAACCCCACCGCTGTGATAAGCTGGACGGAGATACTGTGTCAGTAACATTAGGTCGAGGGAGATTGGCAGAGAGGGAAGATGACTTACTCGCCCCATGTACAGGAAACCCACGGCGGGATCGTTGAGCGCTGGACTTGGTCAGTCTCCAGTTGTTCGAGCGCTAGTCATAACTTGCTGGTTCTCATGATATAATACAGGGCACATATGATGGCCAGAAAAACAACGGCGACGATGGAGAACCCTGTGTCGGTCTGTCAGTATACCCTAACGGTCCCAGGTGAGCCTTGTCCTAGGTATCTTACAATCATCGGCGTAAAGGCCCTTCGTATGGCGGTAGCTATTGGCTACACGGACAAATACGAACAAAGATGGGACAACCACCAAGACGATGATAGCCGCGAGAAAGCTCTCGGCTGTCACGGTCGTCGTGAGGATCTCTTGAGACTCGGACATGATGGCAATAATCTGGGTTACGAGGGGAATATCGTGCACAGTCTGCACGCTCAAGACAACGAGCGGGATAGAGCTGAGCGCTGGTGGTGCGATGTGATTCATCAAGTCATTGTGGGTCAATGTCGGGGAGAATGGATTGAAGTAGGTGCCTAACTGAAGTGACACAAATATGCTCGCACGAACCAGATATCCTGTTTGCTTACTGGTTGCTTACTGGTGCTTTGGAGTAATTGGCCTTCAATTAATTATGCAGCCATACGGCGATGCAGCCATACGGCGTGTCTGCCGTCTTGAGGCCAGGAGGCGGCGTTACACAGTAGAAGTGGTGGGATGCACTGCGTAGGTAATCGGTGAGAAATGTGATTGAAGCGCCGTCCTTGGAAGGATCTGCATTTGACAGTTTGACATGCGAACCTTGCATGATAAGGATCCTTTGCCGACCGCGGCCCGTATCACCTACCACCCGTGTGTTCATTGGGGTTCGCGGGGGGTCCTTTTCGGCACAGTTCACACGGCACGTCCCAAGCTGAAAACATGTGGAGAGAAGGCTTTCAGATGCTAGACAATATTTTGTTTAATTATTGATCAGCAGTCTTTCCACTCCTGAGCTCTTTCCAAAACAGCAGGTCTCCTGATATGTCAGTTGCGCCGGAGTATATCCCATGTCTTGACTACGTTACCTAGGTACTTTACTCGCATACTTGTACTCCTCTCCAACGTCAATGAGCGGCAAAAAAGGCCCCATCAGTGTTTCACAAAAGGGGCGAGAACTGTCCGTCAGCCAGCTTCAGTCCTCGTGTCCAGGCCAAGAGGTCGTTAAAGTGGCGCAGCCCTCCAACATCAAGTCCGGCATTGAATGTTCTTCGTGCGATTGGTTTCGCTTGAGACTTTGTGGTACACTGCACATGTTAGGACCGTGACATTCCTTACCAACCGCCAGACACAATCATTGAGACGCCTCAAAGCTCATTGGCCTACCAACTAGGCATTTTCATCAGTTTGAGACTCTACGCCGCATGGGCACAAAGTAATTCCCGGTGCTGGGCCGCAGGACGAACATGGTACTTTGGGGTTGTCTGAGGCCCCAAGGCTAAATCGCAGCCCAGCGCTCTAAGAACTTGGGTTTTGCATATATCTTGTTGCCATATCATTTCTGTAGGGCTGAATTGTCAGAAACTTCTGCAAGTCAGCTAATACTAGAGACACTAAGCTGACAATGGCGGATATGGACAAACTCGACATCTCCCAGCTTCAGGCGTCCCTGGTAAAGGACTCCTCTGTCGCCACCATCAACATTCTTCTCAGTCTTGTCTCGTTCTGGCTTGTTTATTCTACTCTAGCGTATATACCGTCCCGGGTTATCCGACACATCCGCAAACGGGCCTCCGCCTGGTCGTATCTCCTGAACGGTCCGCGTCTCATCCGAGAAGGTTATGAAAGAGTATGTCTGCCCAGACATCTTGCCCAACCACTCCATTGAACTAGTTACTAACGAGATACGGCATCTAGTCGAATGGCGAACCTTACGAGGTACTCGCACCTGACTCTCGCTATCTGTTTGTGTCATCGCCGAAACATATCAAGGAGATCGACACGGCTCCTGACACGGTTCTCTCCCTCAATGGGGCAGCGAAACACGTAAGCAAATACTCAAAGTAATGACTAATGTAGTGGCCATACACCTAACCTGTCGTCGGCAGATGCTGCAGCCGCTTTACACAATGAGCGGATTCAACTGGTTTGAGCGGCGGGGAGTGGAGGGCGTCGGGTTTGTACGCACTCTCCGGACGCTTTTGACTGGCAATCTTCCCCAGACCCTGCCAGACCTGAGTCTCACAACCAAGGCCCTATTCGCGGAGCTGCACGAGAGGCACCCCGAGGTCAATGGTATGCGGATGGTTCCCAACGCGTCTTGGTCTCTCCTTTTGCTGAATATACACACTGCTTTCAGGGGTTCGACACTCTCCCATATACCCCATGATGATCGAGCTCGTGGTGAAGCTGAACGGACTCGCCCTGTTTGGGCAGGAGTTAGGTTCGTTACCTGGAATCTACTCCTCTAATATATGCCGTGCGCTAACCTTAGACCCTGCAAGCCAATAACGAGGAGTTTATGGCGTGTGCTTTGCCGTATGTCGAGCAGACGTTGCTTACTGCAGAAATAGTCAAACTGCTGCCGAAACTTTTACGGCCGTGAGTGATTCCAACCTGGCGTTATGCCCTTGTCAGCACAATCTAAGAGATTACTAGTGTGGTCGGAGGAATGCTCGGCTGCCATCTTAACGCCCACAGGAAATTCTTCGAATACTTGATACCGGCCGCCCAGCTCCGTTGTCAAGAGAGAGATCTGAAGAACCTGGGGCACGAGGTGCCCAAGCGGGTCGGTGGCAACCCTTGATTGAATATCCGCAAGGCATACTCACTGATAAAAGGCCGACTGTATCCAATGGCTCGTCGATACGGCTCCCAAGCAGAAGCCATGGACTCCAGAGCGCGTAATATACGAGCTGATGGCCATTTGGTTTGGCTCAGTGCACATCCTCACCACGGTGAGTTCACCCCTCCACGCACTTTCTTTTATCCCTTTTTCTTCTAGACTGAACACAATGCTAACCCTTATTATCCCATTTCTCCAAGACCATCGTCTACGCCCTCCACGACCTTTGTCTCCACCCAGATTACATCGACCCGATCCGGACGGAACTGCTATCCCAGTACGCGGATTTTGAGCGTGCCGGCCACGGCCTCCCCTTGCTCGACAGCTTCCTGCGCGAGTCTTCCCGTCTCACGCCCGTCGAGTCCAGTAAGAAACTTTCTCTCCACCCCGAGAAGCAAGGGTCGTAAAAAGGCGTGTACTAAGCACAACCGTAAAGTGAGCACTCGCCGCCGCGCGCTGCAACCCTTTACCTTCTCAGACGGCACTGCCCTCAACGTAGGAGACTGGGCGTGCAGTCCCTCAGGCGCGCTGATGCGCAGCGAGGCGCACTACGGGCCGTCGGCGCAGCAGTTTGACGGGTTCCGGTTTGTCGAGCCGTCTGTTCTGGACAGGCTCGAGGGCGGTCACTCAGGAGGAGGACAGCCCATGGCAGGAAGGGCAAGCAAAAAGCAACCGGCTAAGCTAACGGACGTGGACAGCGCTTTTTTGATGTGGGGATATGGACGTATGGCCTGGTGCGTTATCTACATTCCGGGTATCTAACACATCCAAGAGGGTTGGGTTTGTTCTGTATGTACTCGTACTGACATCGCGTGCAATAGCCCCGGACGGTACTACGCCGCTGCTTTCATGAAGGTAGTGGTGGGGCAGATCATCATGAACTACGACCTGAAGCTGGTAGAGCCGGGCGCGCCGCGCTGGATGACCTGGCGTGCCGCCATGCTGCCGCTAGGCAAAACTATGGTGATGTTCACTCCGCGTGGCGCTTAAGGGCTCTGTTGAGAATTTGCGAGGGTACCTAATGTACTCCACGATTTGTTTTCTCGAGTATGGAGAAAAAATGCCGAATATCGATCGGCCGCCCAAATTGACGGACATGATATCAATGTTAAGATTTGTGCTTGCACAACCAGAAGAACTCCAGCACCGCCCCCTCTCTCAAACGACCTTGTCATTGTTGAAATCCGAGACAGAGATAAAGGAGGCATCTCTTGAAAACGCCAGTTCTGGAAGGTCTCATGATGCTAGCACCCTTGTGCTAGCATGTCTCACAGAAATACTTACCTACCTAGGCATGCCGACATACGGGCCGTGTGACAAACTAAAGTATTCATCCAATTGCCCGTTACTACCGAAGGTGCTGTAAATGAACCCCACTTTACTGGGAATGTATATCATTCGAACGTGACGAGCTCAAGGTCAGCACGTTATAATACAATCTCTCGAATCTCGTAGTTACAAGGAACCGATCATTCCTTGGTGCCGGCGTGCCAAGTGACGCCCCAAATCGCCTTGGTTTCGTCCCTGCCCGTCTGCTCGAGCTCCCTTTGGCTAAGACTCTGGATGAGTTGCTGGTCTTTGAAGTGGTCGGTGAAGGATGCGATAAGCGCATCTCTCGAAGAGAAGGAAAATTCCACCTCGGCCTCGCTAATGATGGCGCCGCCTGCTTCACTGTATTCGAAGCTTGCGTCCGAAAGAACGATGCAACGCGCTTTATCCGTATTATCAATTAGGTACAAAATTCGGATTCTACATATCTAGATGTATAACTTGGCGTATCCGCGCGGTGCGCGCATGTGGTGGTTTGGTTGATACAGCTGTATATATTTTTCTACCCTCCTATATTTTCCCAAAAATCGATAGAAATTAGAAAGTGTTGCGCAACCCGCGCGCACACGCCAAGACGTCTAGGCGTTTGCACCATACAGCACCTACAGAACATCGAACCCAGCTCCAAGTTCAAACAAGCTTCGTTGAGGAGGTCCCTACATAGTAACCTTGTAACTTCGATACCTAGGCAGATAACTACCAGTGTGTGAGGACCTGCCAAACTAGACAACTCCGGAATTGGTTTAACTACCACTCGGGCGATACCTGAATTCATCAAATCTCAAAAAGACAACATATCTCTCTGCCAACGGGGCAACAAAGCGGGGTCAAAAAGACGTCCCCTCGACCGGAATCGAGCCGGTGACCTTTCGGTATCGATAATTTCCATTACAGCCGAACGTGATAGCCAACTACACCACAAGGGGATTTGTTCAATGCAGATGCCCGGTGGATCCGGATGTCGGTTTGTGTGAGAGGGAAGAGGGTGAACGACCGGCTTGGCTGCGCGGGGTTGAGACTCCTGGCACAGTCCTCGTCCCACTTAAAGAGGGGCGGCCGTTGAAGCCGCAGGCTCGGCGGATGCCTCCATGCGTGGCTTGGAACTGGGAAGAAGCTGGGAAGGAAGAGCCCGGGACTCGGAACCAGGAACAAGCATTTTCTTGGCCTGGCATTTGGTGCAAGGCCGGACCTCGTGCCACTCCTTCCCGATCCTCTTTGGTGCTCCCCGCCAATTTAATCTGAACTGGGAAGGCGCATGCTGAAGCGAATGGCAAGCACCCGGCCTCAACATGGGATGAACAGCCCCGTTGGCCATGAATTTCGGGTTTATTTCCGGGTGCCAGCTGCCCTTCCAGGTTGCACAGCATGACAGCACAATCTTGGCCTTCAAACACCGCCCCACGATCGACTAAATCCTCCCATCATCCATCCCACCGAATTCTTTGCGTCGGCCCATGGTGCTAAGTCTCAAAACTTTCGCGGTAATTCGGCATCTACACACCAAGCACCTCTAGGAACCCGGACTGTCCACCTTTGGCGGAGGCGGGGGAGAGCATCCAAGTCGGAGGACCTCCCTATATGGGCGGCGCCCTTGGCACGGAACGGGAAGGTGACGGGAGGGATCTGGATAGAAAGCTGTGTCCACTCTCAAGCCATGGCCCCCATTCCGAACCTGCGCGCGCGAGTGACGCTGGCCGAGGCCCGCCATGGGGCGGCCAATGGCCTTCAGCGAGCCAGTAAACTCTCTCGTGGGCGGCTTGCGACTTGCATACTGTCGTGGCAGTGTGGCACTGCCAGCTGCCTGTTTGCGATCTGCCTTCCTTCCATGCGTGCCCCTGTCCACAACTTGAGCGGGTGGCGGGATCCAGGACCCGTGGGCTGATCATGGTTGTAATCACAGCCGCCCGTGCAATTAATAAACAATCACACATCCGTGTTCATGGAAGTACATGTAATACCACTCCCCTCCAGGCTCTCAGTCTCTCACCCAGGGCGTTTCGTTTGCTCTGGTTAACACATTTCCCCCCCCCCCCCCCCCCAACATCAACCATCATGAGGGTCTCCATTACCGCCCTCGCGGCGGGTCTCTTCCTCGCCCCCTACGCCGCCGCCTTCGGGCGCGGCACGGCCATAGACATCGGTCCGGACGACAACACCGTCTCCGCAGCGGACCTCCAGAAGCGGGCCGAGACCGTCAACGGCTGGGGCACCTTCGACCAGCTGATCGACCACGGGGACCCGGAGCTCGGCACCTTCAAGCAGCGCTACTGGTACAGCACCGAATTCTGGAAGGGCCCCGGCTCGCCCGTCTACCTGACCACGCCGGGCGAGCAGACGGGCGACCTCTTCAACCTCACCTGGCTGGGCAGCGCGCGCCTGCCGGGCCTGATGGCCAACCAGACCGGCGGCGCCGTCCTCATCCTCGAGCACCGCTACTGGGGCCGCTCGTCCCCCTACGACAACCTGACGGTCGAGAACCTGCAGCATCTCACCCTCGACAACTCCCTCAAGGACCTAACCTACTTTGCCAAGACCTTCGTCCCGCCGTTTGACGACTCCGGCGAGAGCTCCGCCGCCAAGGCCCCGTGGGTGTTTGCCGGCGGCTCGTATGCCGGCGCCCTGGCCGGGTGGCTCGCTGCGCTGGAGCCGGGCACGTTCTGGGCTTATTACAGCTCTAGTGGTGTCGTGGAGGCCGTGGGGGATTTCTGGGAGTATTTCGCGCCCGCGCAGGAGGCGACGCCCAAGAACTGCAGTGCTGATGTGAATGCGGTGATCAATTATGTGGATTTGGTGTTGAGCTTTGGGTCGAAGAAGCGGAAGCAGGCGTTGAAGGACAAGTTCCTGCTCGGGGACCTGGAAGATCAAGACTTTGCTTCGTGAGTTGCTCTTGGGCGTGGGCGTGTCTCAGTGGGCGATGACTGACCGGTGTAAAGTGCGCTCGAAACGGGCCCGTGGCAGTGGCAGTCGACCCAGTTCTACTCGGTAGACGTCCAGGGTTACACGCCGTACTACCGCTTCTGCGACTTTGTCGAGAACGTCTGGCCCAACTCGACCAACAAGGTTCCCGGCGCGCGGGGTGTCGGCTTGACAAAGGCTCTAGAGGGCTACGCCAAATTCGTAAGGGAGGAGGTCATTCCCGGCTGTGAGTTTCACCATGCCTCCGTCCCACGCGCGATAACCAAACTGACCCCGTCCAGACTGCGAGAATTCCGGTTACCCCGAATGGGAGGGCGAGCTCAATACCGGCTGCTTCCAAAACTCCAACCCCTCCAACCCCGCCTACAAGGACTTGAGCCCCGACAACTGGGTCAACCGTCAATGGAACTGGATGCTCTGCAACGAGCCGTAAGCCTCTCCTCCCTCATCCGCCCCCTCCACTCCTCTAACATCACCCCCACAGCTTCGAATGGTGGCAAAACGGCGCCCCACTCACCGAGCAGCGAACGCTCGTCTCGCGCCTCGTCAACTCGGAGTACTGGCACAGCCAGTGCCCGCTGCACTTCCCCGAGGGCGGCTACGGCATTGCGGCGGGCAAGCGGGCCCGGGACGTCAACCGCTGGACGGGCGGCTGGGACGTCACCAACACCACGCGCGCCATGCACACCAACGGGCAGCTCGACCCCTGGCGCGACGCCACCCTCTCCAGTGCGTCGCGCCCCGGCGGGCCGCTCGAGTCGACCAAGCAGCTGCCTGTGAGGGTGGTGAAGGGGGGCGTGCATTGCTCGGATTTGTATGGCCCGAATTGGGAGTTGAATGAGGATGTGAGGAAGCTGGTGCTGGATGCGGCGGCTGAGATGAAGGGGTGGGTGGGCGAGTGGTATGAGGAGAAGGGGGTGGAGAAGCCGTGGGCGGTTTGAGGGGGTTGTATTTAACGGGAGGTGGATAGATACCCTTCTTGGTTACATCTTCGTTAGATTCGGTGTTGATATATAGAGTTCGAGTTAATTGACGACATCTTAGCTCCCAGGGGCGAAAAGGCAGCGCCAAGCATGGATTGATTCTCGCAACCTTTGCGTGTTTTTCCATGATGCCTAGGTACCTTAGGTAGGTAATTACCATTTAATTCTCCACCCACATGGTTCAGTGGTGCACTTGGGCACAACGTGCTTTCCCCAGGTATCCATGCTTTACATTCCGGGACAACCTTGGACGGGGTGCAAGCTTGCTCGGCAATATTAGAAATAATTGTGACTCCTCGAGTTTGTTTTCCAACCTCCTCCCGAAGAGGAAAACGTATCCTATCATCAGCCTTTTACAGTTCCTAGATTCCACATCATCGACTTCAAGGCTCAATGATAAACGGGGAAGCATTGTAATAAATCAAGAGGACTGCTTGGGTTGAGTCAGCACCTCGCAGCTCGGCCTGGTAGGTTTTCCGATTTCGGCGGTTTTCCCAATTTCCCCCTGCTCGAAGATTTGCTGG
The DNA here is from genome assembly GCF_033439085.1 of Chaetomium fimeti. NCBI lineage: Eukaryota > Fungi > Ascomycota > Sordariomycetes > Sordariales > Chaetomiaceae > Chaetomium > Chaetomium fimeti. Next base: position 593,872 of record NW_026944337.1, read on the forward strand.
TTACTGAACGCCTGTGCATGTCCTCGCGATTAATAATCGCGAACATCCACCCCCTTTGTGCAGCGATTGTCCAATCAACGACATGTGCATCCCGATGGGGTGCTGAGTCAAGACCTGCCCGGGAGATCCCTTTTCCCGTTCGACTCCCATGAACCCGTCGTCCATCGGAGGATAGACCGTCTTGGTTCCTACGATGGCTGACAAAGACTGGTTCAGGCGACATCGCCGTCTTCCGTGATAGGGCCTTACTGAAAGGCGCCATACTCTCTCGGGTTCCGAACACCAGCATGGGGGCACATTGGTAATATGTTCATGGAATCATCAACACCATAATATATGGTGGCGAGTGAGATCAAGTTCCGTGGTAGGTCAAGATGTATAAGTATGGAGCGTCTCGCTGGCCTTCCATTGTGGACTCCTTTTGTAGACACCGTCAACACAAATCCGTCATCAGCACCTCTAGACACCAGCAGTTTCACAATCTTCCCCTACACTTCCTTACGAAACACATCCTTCTTGAACGCAGTTCCATATCCGTTCGCATCAAACCGTCCAACATCATCAACGTTCCACCAGCAACTCCGTCCGAAATGGCCAAGCTCATCACCATCGTCGGCGCCACCGGTGCCCAGGGGAAGGGCGTCGTCAGCGCCTTCATCAACAACCCGGCCTACCAAGTCCGTGCCATCACCCGCAACCCATCCAGCCCCTCAGGCCAAGCCCTCGCCGCCCAGGGCGCCGAAGTAGTCGCAGCCGACCTCAACGACCTCGCGAGCCTCAAGACCGCCTTCGCCGGCTCCCACATCATCTTCGGCGTGACCAACTTCTTCGAGCCCTTCATCGCCCACCAATCCGCCACCAAAGCGATGGACATCGAAGTCGCGCAGGGCACCAACCTCGCCCTCGCCGCCGCCGCCACCCCCACCCTAGAGCACTACATCTGGAGCACCCTCCCCAACGCGCTCGCCCTCTCATCCAACAAATACCTCATCCCCCACTTCGAGGGCAAGAACCGCATCGACGCCCACATCCGCGCCCACCTGCCCCAGCTCCTCGCAAAGACCACCTTCCTCTGGGTCACCTGGTACCACGCCAACTACGCCTTCCCCGTCTTCGCTCCCTACTGGATCCCGACGGCCAACAAGTACCTGCAGCTAGCCAACTATGCGCCCGAGACGCCGATCCAGACGATCGGAGACGTGTCGGCGAACGTGGGGTTATTTGTCAAGGCCGCGGTGGAACAGGGGGGGGTGACGAGGGAGGGGGCGGTGGTGCTGGCGGCGACGGAGACGTATCAGGCAGGGGACATGTTGCAGGTGTGGGCGCGGGCGAAAGGGACGAAGGCGCAGTTTGTGAGGGTGGGTGGGGAGGCGTTTCGGGAGGTGTGGCCGCTGTGGGCGGAGGAGATGGGGGTGATGATGGAGTTTTGGGATGAGTTTCGGGAGAGGAGCTGGACGAGGAATGATGGGGGGAAGGTGCTGGGGAAGGAGGATTTGGGTGTGACGGGGTTTAAGAGTTTGGAGGAGGCTTATAAGGGGCTGGAGCTGTAGATGGGGATGGTGTGTGGAAATGGTGCATGGTGATGGTGGGGGGAGATGTCGAGATTGTTAGATTTTGAGATTATCACCTGCGAAATATAGACCATCGTTAAATTGCGTGTACTGGATAACTCTGTGGTGTGTGCATCGGTGGTAATCATGACAAAGGTGTTTGGTTACGCGCTTGGAAAACAAGAGCGTCCACGGGAAGGTTCACTTCGACTTATGTTCAACTACTTCGTATCTACCTCAATTTACCCCTTCTTACCCGTTGTATAATGTTGGTAGTCTCTTTTCTCTAAGCGAGCCTCGACACGGGGATAAGGAAACGGGGACAAGCGGCGTTTCCAGTTCGACACAGGGATGAAACGACCCCCACCGACGTCTCAACTCCTTCGCATGCCAGGGGCAACCCACTTCCAGCAAGAAAACCGCAAGCCATTCTGTTTAGAGATAATCTCCGGCGTTAAAGTAGGATTCTACGGTTTCTAACCCAGGACCTCGGCACCCTTGCGGGAACTTGAGACGAACCGGGCGCTTCGGCAACGGCCGAGTGACCCCGGTCCGCGAATGTGGGCGCATATTTATAGTGTTCGATGGTCCTCTGTAGATCTCAGTTCTCGATCGTCATTGTGGCTGGCTGCATTGTTTCTACTTACGGCACTGGTGCTAGTAATCTTCGTTTCTCCTCTGTATTAGTTCAACGTATACACATAATTATCGCCACTACGACTCTACCCACACCCAAAATGAAGTTTTTCGCAGTTCTCGCCTTCGGCACCGGCCTCGCCCTTTCCGGTATGCATTTCCCAACGTAAAGTCCCGCTGTGGTCACTAACACAACCCAGCACCCCTCGTCTCAGAGCGGCAAGCCAACTCCTGCTTCCTTGTCGGCGACCAAGTCCTCCCCAAAGAGGTCGCCGACATTGCAACCGATCTACAACAGCGCATCACCTGCGACGGCTCCCGAACGACCCGCTCGGGCGTACCGGACGTCTCGTCGGGCGGCGTGTCATTCTCATCTGTCAACTTCGCCTCCTCATCCCAATCCCCGCTTGAATTCGCGCTGGACAAGTTTGCGACGCCCACACCCCTACGCAACGCCGACCTCGCCACCTTCCAGAGCCAGCTCGACGTCTACCTCGCGACTGAGGCCGGCATCCGGTCGGTCGGCGGGAACCTCGGCATCAAGGTGCCCAAGTTCTTCCTGCAGTTCCAGGTCTCGCGCATCCAGACTGCGCAGGGCAACCCGCCCACGGCGCCGGGTGCGCAGGTTGATCATTTGTTGCAGAAGGTGCTGAAGAATGCCCCGAGGGAGAGCCAACAGCTGCGTGATCAGGTTACGGCGTTGGCGACGATCCTGGAGTGAGTGGAGGGGGTTTCTTGTGTTCAATAATGCAGCCCCTTAAGGGTTGATAGCGCACAATCCGTCTAAATTTGATCGATGGTTCAAGGTCCAGTCATGCTACTAGATGTTGTAAATGAATGGACTATCCGTAACCGATTCCGAACTAATCGTTAAAAGCCTCACGCTGACCGCAAGTTCAAGTATTCACCATCACCACTATGGTGATCAAGTCCACCTTATTAATCGTAACTGAATACATTAACCGCTCGTCTTCTTCCCCTCCACCAGCGCCCGAGACGACCAACTATCTACACGTAAATGTAGCACAACGGAGTGCCCCCAAGGGTGTTGAAAACATCCTTGATAGGAATAGCCGGCCCCAGCCCCCGCATATCGAGCATATCATCGACCGTACCCTCGCGGCTGGGCGGGGTGTTGCGGAAGGTAATGGTGCCGTTGACTTTGTTCGCTTCAGCCGGATGCAGGATCTGCCAGATCCAGAAGAGGCGGTCGACCATGGCGTGGTGCAGGTAAAAGGCTGGGTCGTTGGGCGACGTGAAGACGTCGCCGCCGTCGCCGCCCATGGCGTGGTGTCCGGCCCCGTGGAGCCGGAGCGTCCCATACGTGCCTTGCAGCTCGTCCTGGAAGTGGCCGATGGTGGCCGACGCGGGGCCGAGGGTCACGTTGAGCAGGTTCTCGGCTGTGAAGGTGGACGTGGACGCGGCCATGGTGAGGTCACGCCGCTGGCAGCGCGGGTTGAGGTGCTTGACGTCGGTGACGACGGGGGTGTAGCCTTGCATGGCCGGCTGGACCGGACCGATGTTGATTGTGTAGCTGGAGACAAAAGTCTATGGTCAGATCGTCATCGTTCCTGGTCATGGAGGCGCAGGGGACAGTGTGGGGGGCGGTATAGACAACAGAGCGTACCCGACAAAAGGGCCCGACTTGACGCAGCCGCCACCCTTTCCTGACGGCAACCAGATCCGTCCAGCGCTGACGAGGCTGCCGTTGTGCGCGAAGTACTCGCCATCGCCACCTAGGCTGGTGTCACTGCCGTCGAAGACTGGGGACTTGTACAGGTCGTCCTGATGCTTGAACCAGTTCCAGTACTGTGATGGGGATTAGCGCCACTGTGGCTTTGATGTCTTACATCCCAAACAAGCAGGCAACGCAAAGCCTACCGGTAAATAACCAGTGTAGCCACACTGGTTACGCAGCTTTTGTTCCCAGAGCCACATCATGTAGCGGTGCCATGTAAGGAAGTTGGCCGTGCCGTGGATGAAGTTGGTCTGGTTCATGTGCACGGCGACAAAGTCGTCAAAGTGGTTTTGCGCGGCCGAGAAGTCCGGATCGACAGACGGCAACTTCCACAGGCATTTTACGGCTTTGATATAGTCCTTTTTTTGGTTGCTAGACATATGCTCCCTGGATAAGGTAAGGACACACCTGGTGTTAGTGTGACATCGGGAACAATAGCAGTCCGTGAGATGTCCGCATCTGGCCTCCCTGGCCAGCAAACAATAGGGCCGTCGCAACAACACATTTCGTCTCCAGACGGGGGGGCATGTCCGGTGAAAAGGGAGAATAGGGAGACATACCAGTCTTTGCGGACGGCAGCGTTGGCGAGCGTGCACGTTTGGTCTCCATCTCCGGGTCGGGTACTAGGGGTTGGTTTGTTCGTCTCGCGCAACTTGGCTTCGGCCTGTCGCTGTAGATCTTGGAGGATTTCCGCGGCGTCGTTCGGAGGGGCCCCGGTGATGAGGGTCGCACCGAATAGAAGAGCTCCAACGGCGGGCACCAGCGAGAAACGCATGTCGGGCGAATTATCGAGAATGGCTAGGTACTGTTTCTGATCCTGAAGCCTGGGTTTGTTGGCTGCTCCAGCTCTAAGTATACCGGATCTGGTGTTCCTCTTCTCGCTAGGCGGATAATAGTGGCGGCCGGCCGGCCCGAAGATGGAACGCGTCTGGATGCGGTCCAGTCATGTCCAATGCAGCAGCGCCTGTGGTACCGCGGTTCGATACCGGCCCAATCGCATCAGGGGGGACAGCATGCAAGGTGCGAGTGTCTTGCTGACCCTTGCTGACCGCCAACTCAAAAGGTTCTTGGATCAACATTCTGGAGCTGACTCAGAATCTCCCGAGATCTGCTGCGCGATTGCTTGGACACGCCAGGATCTACTTGGATTTGATGAGCAAGGTTGGTGTCCCGAGGGGCATCGGACATCAGCACGGGAGCCCGAAGTTGACAAAGATCCAATGGATGAGCGCCCCCAATACCGCCTCCCAGTCATCCTTTCAAGTGGTCTCCCATGGACCACCCACTTTTGGTTCGGATCTCTGCGCCTGGGCCCTTGGTGCCCAGGCTCGAGCCAGGCTCGGTATACACGACGAACGAAGAGGAGCCGGGCACGAATACAACGTGCCGGTGCTGCCACTGACGAAACGATTTGCTAACCCTTTTTGATCCTTTTCATGCTTGCCTCATTATCTCGCATAAGAATTACCTACAAGTTCCATCAGCCTTTTTCCCAACAACCCTTACGACTGCGAGGGTCTTCGGGGTTTCTTCCGGCCACTGACCCCAGATTTATTAGCAAATGTCCAAGATGTCAAAGATATTCATTTCCACGTACCTCGAAATCTTGACCGGCGATTTCTCCTCAGACCTGCTACCCTCTTCCCCAGCAGTCTCCACCTCCGCCACCGGTTCGGATGAGACTTGAACCGGTTGCTCCCTCACCCAGGGGAACCGAATGACCACCTTGATCTCCAGCTTCTTGTCGAACCGGTCATACGCCTTGGGGGCATCCTCAATCCCAACCTGGGATGTCACGATCCAGCTCAGCTTTGCCCTTCCGCTCTTAACCAGCTCAAACACCCTGGGCATGACCTCATACAGCGACACGTTCACGGGGCCGGACCCAATCGACAGGTTCTTCCGAAACATCGCCGGGATGGAGATGGATAGCTCTTTGTCCATCAACTCACCGCGCGGCGTCCCCTCCGATTTCCCCAAAGCTATGTACAACCCCAGGATTCCAATCCCGCCGTTGTACTTAGTCACCCGAATCGTCTCCTGAATAACATAGTTCTGCTCCGGTTTGAGATCATGGTTGAGGCATTCCTGCCCGACGCACTCGACGCTACGCTCGACTCCGAGCGGTTCGCGGCGCAAGATCTGCTCGCTCGCCGTCCCGGCCTCGGACGAGAAGTCGATGGGGATGGCACCGATGGAGGCCGC